>NC_136233.1:2400000-3600000 GCF_963402885.1 Antedon bifida | reverse complement strand
CATAGGAAAAAAAAACCGGAAAAAAATAGTGTTTTCACTTATAAAATAACATGATAAATGGTTAAATTCAACCAAAAATCCATTGGCTGGCAGCCAATTTGACCATAGCTAAATAAAAAAATTTTCGATCCAATTTTTGGTCGAAGTCAATAAACTATTATGTGACATTAACATGGCATATTAAACAAAAAAAATGTAAAAAAATTATTTTTCAGGGGGACAATACATTTTACTTTAATTTAAGGGATAGTCTCCATGAGACTTAAATATTCACCAGTGTGTGATGTGTGGTTTAAACACAACATGGAATTAGGGGAATCACCTAGTACAGCTATAGAACAACTCTACCATCTATGCACTATGTGATGCTGTACCATAGAGATATTATCAAGCTTTTGCATGGAGACGGTAGACGAAAGGGGACGGTACATGCAAAAGGATATGGTTATTTATACAATTAATATTATTATTAATCTGCGCATGCGTATAAGCCCAGTATATTACGTTCCATTCTCATCGGGACTACAATTTTTCTATATAATGTTTGGTCTAATAGACAGAGAACAATAAAAAATTATCGATCAGTACGAAGCAAATGCACGCGGTAAGCCTAAGTTTTTCAATTTTTTAAATGGTTTAACGTAAAACATCATAATTTATGTATATTATATACTATGTTGTAGGCTCTTAATTCACTTTCACTTTTCTAGATTCATAAAAAAAAAGAAAGAATCCTTGTTCGCCTCTTGTAAGGTTTTAATTAGGTGTTTTTAGTTCATCCTTTGAACTTCACAAATCTAAGACTAACGTAGAAACTTTAACAACATGCCCACCAAACCCGTGTCTACATGGTCTGCGTCACGCTCTGTTAATTACCGTCCCCTTCGTTTACCGTCCTCATCATCATAGGGAGCTTTGGCATCAGGCTGATGCCAAAGCTCCCTATTGTTATAGTGAACTACTGTATAATGTCTCTATGGATGCACACAGCTACCACCATGCACAGAACCACAAGGTTCAGCAGTGAATCTTGTAAATTTTAGTGTTTATTGCTTTTTTTATATTTTAGTATGTTTTTGAATTAGTTATTGTGCATAATATACGGCTAGCTAAGGAGGCTAGGCCTATTGTAGGTTTGCATTGGGCAAGCCCTAAGTTTGAGGGCTAGCCTAGAGTAGAGAGCAAGGCCAACAGCATGCTTAGTGAAATTTCTATTTTTAGAAATTGCATAGAAGGACAAACAAAAAAAACTTCCTTCATCAGTTTTCAGGTGGGATAGGGTGATAAACTACTGTAATCATTTTTTTTTTATGGGGCCTTATTGTGTTGTACAATTTAATAAACGCCGTGGTTAGGATTCCGGCACTGGAACTCAACTGCCCATTGTAACAGATTCCGACAGAAACTTTTTACTGAGAACTAAAACCTAAAACTATAAAAAAAAAAACATCCCTCTAGGCAATGGTGGGTAAAGACGATGATGGATAAAGACGATGGTTAATAAAATACAATTTTTTGAATAAAAAAAAATATAAAAGATTGATCGAGAATTGAACCTACAATGACCAGCAAAACCACTAGACCCCTAGCCGCAGTACCACACCACTAAACCAGCCAACCAGTCGGAAAAATTGGTGTTGAACTGTGTACATGAGGTTATAAAAATGTGCATGCATGAGCAATTTTCAATTGACCAATAAATTGCATTCATTCTGCCGGAATCCTAACCACTTTGTTTAAAAAATTGAGTATTTAAATTGTGTGCAAGAAATCCTTTCCATGGAAACGTTGAATCATGACTTTCCTCTTTGTACTTGGAGTTGAATATTCTAAGTTATGCAAATTAATATTGCAAATTACTGTACAAATAATTAGTATCTTTCTTATCTTCATTTTTTCAGTTGCCGAAATTTTAAGAGAAGAGCTTAAAAATGAAATAATATCGGAGACTGTGGCATCATATATTGATGCAAAAATCGGGGATGTGCTTGATTTGAGTTATGACATAACGTATGTATAGTATGAATTGAAGGTGGAGAATGCAACGTTACAATATTGACTGATTCTATTTAACAAATGCAGGGGGTCACTCGTCCAGTGTCAACATTTATTTCACAATTTTAGCAGTGATTTTAGCCTTTGAATCAATGAAAAATAAACGCAAACCCCATCAGGAATGGTTCCTCTTTTGCCAGGAACAAGTGCAAATATTGCGCCCTCTTTGACGTGGCCTTTTTCCCGTCATCTTGGCAGTTCAAGTCTGTAATATTTTTTGGTAAAACATGTCTCGAAGTGGCTGCTGCACCTCCACATTTGGTTTGTACACAAGTGACCCAAACAGATGCAGAGTCACGTTACAGTCAGACTTTCAACAAATATTCTACTCATTCAGTGAATACAAACAATTCTTGTTTTTTAAAACTCACTGTCACCTGTATTTAAAGTAAACTATATAAACTTTTATTGAGTTAGTCTGCTGCTTCCAAATTGAATCCAAGTAAAAAACATTTTAAAATGTAGTAGTATAAACTCAAACAAACCTTTTAAATGGCAAAGATTCATTCAATTCAATTCAATTTCTTTATTGCTGCAAATGCCATCAAGGGCTAATATCCGCTTAAACATACTACATCATACAAACATAATTATACATATTTACATTTAAAATTTAAACACATAAAAATTGAAGTCATAACTACAGTAGTTATTATTCTTTTATTCAAGTTTATTAAATCCTTTATTTAATGGAATTACCATTATGACTGTAAACATTTTATGGTTTTTTGTATTGTGATTTAAATAAAACTTCTTGTACCCCATATAGTCAGTGTTGCAGTAATAATAAATTGTATGTGTGCTTTTATAATAGTCACAATATAAGATTGGCAGATGTACCAAATGTTACAGTAGCCTCATCAAAGACAGGATTTTCAGCTACAATTTCTAACATTGATCTAGATGTACATGCTGACTGGAGTTTTCTCATCCATGCATTGTAAGTAGATGGTATTAAACATCACGTTAATGCTTTACCGGGTGGCTTTGTTGTATGTGGTTGCTGGCTCCCCGTTATTACACATTAAAATGTTATAAGCATCCATGGTATAGTGCCAAGACAGATGATGCCTATACTAAACCACCATTATTCAATTGAATTTTCTCAGCTCCGAGAATTATGATGGTCATGGTAATGTTGACTTTCAAATTTCAAGCAATATCTCCATTGGTATTGAAGTTGGTAAGTATGTTTAAAACCATACCGTTTAAACTACATGCCTTAATTTTAGAGTGTTGTAGGAGCCGAGGTCAAACCCCCCCCCCCCCCCCCAAAAAAAAACCTTGCGGTTATACATTAAATCAACAACAACGTCTTATTCTGTACATAAATCCCAAGTTGTATTTTCCACATGCATTATGAATTTATATTCAAAAAGGACAAAACTGTAATATATGCTAAACATTAAAAATTACCTCCTTCCTGAAATTTGATTTTAAATCCTATATCATAATACATGCAAAGGACAGAACTGTAATACTAAAAATTAAATTTACCCCCTTCCTGACATTTCATTCTAAATCTATGAATACATCTGTATGTGTGTAAGAGAAAAACGGTAGGCCTACTGTGTTATTTTTCAAAGTAATGTTTTATTCCTTTATTTGACTTTACCTCCAAGTTATGTGAACATAGCGTAAATGGTAAATACCAGAAGAAATCGTCTGCAATTACAGTAGTAGTACTTTAAAATGTTGACAGAAAGAAAGAACTCATCAGCTGTGTATATTTATATATGTATTGTAATAATTTAGGTGCCAAGAATGGTAGTCTTGTGGTATCAACTTCCAACAATCAATGTGAAAACAATATGAAAATCTTTGATTTTAAAGTTAATGGTGCTCCGTAAGTATTCCACTCTAAATGTACCTCATTTTAAATCTTGTGTGTGAATGTGATTGCCTTGGCTTAGCAGGTATGACTGGGGGGTGGGAGAAGGGGTTTATGGTTTGGACGAACCCCCTTTACAGTGAACCCCCTTAACCGACTGAGAAACCCCCATACCTCAAATGCCCAGTACCTCACCCTCATTTTTTAAAATATATTTTAGTCTACTCTGTAGCATTGTTATCATTATACTGATACAGGGGTCACGACTTAAAGTTCAATGAACTTACTGTGACCTCCTTCCACCCATGTATTATATACGTATGTTTGTTTAAATACATTTAAATGAGTGGAAAATAAACGAAAAGAAACCCTCATCTTTGAAAATACGTGCCCCACAGTACAAAAAGGTTATTCGTAAATTGAAAAATGTGTAAACTCCGTCGTGAATAACTCATACAGTACCTTCTTCCCTAAATGAGCATATGTCGAGCGATACGTGTCTGTAAATTTCTAAGAGTTGCAAATGAATTGCCGATTTTCACCTGAAAAATAAATACAAATTTTTGGTCCCTGGATGTAACATGATATTGACGTGTGTGTATCGTACTCATACAGTGAGCTGGGAGGACGAACGATTTGTACAAAGGACACCGCCAGACAACCGTGACCCAAATCCGAACCCTCCCCTTGACAGATCCTGGCTGCGGCCCATATCAGCATGATGAAACTTTGGGTCATTATAGTAGTAGTTACCAAGAGTTGATAATTAAAGTCATGTGAGACCAAGGCACTTTCAAGATTAATAACTAACTATAATTTAATTCGTCATTTCGACGAATTAGACGTGATCATTTTAAAAATTTTATTGACATTAATATTTTTTAAACATGCACGTATGTTAACATACAATCGGAAAATGTTGGTGTATGCCATCCTATTATACGCTTATATAGTGCTGAGTTGTGCCTATTATATGCCATATATATATTATGTACAGTATATACTGTATTTCTATATACAGTGTAGCATTGGTGAAATTACGAACACACATCAAGTTATAATTTTTTGGCAATGATGACATTATCAAAATAAACTTGTGGATAACAATATCGAAAGATAATGAATTGAGCAATAAAATATTCCAATTGGAAGAAAATTTGGCACGTAGAAGCGCGGTGCGTGCTCTTTAAAATTTGTAAAACTTTCACGAAAGAGATGAAAAAATACTTCTTAATTTCAACTGGCCATATGATAACGTCACAATATTCGATAGGCTTAATTTTTATAATAATTCATATCTACATTTCACCAGCTCTCATAATAAGTTATAAACATGAAGGTCAACTTAAATTCAGAAGAGCTGTAAGGTATTCAAATATATGTTGTATGTGAAATTACATAACCACCGTTACAGTATTCAAATTTTAAGACGTGATGACGTCATCAAAATGAAAATATTGGCAACTCATGAGTAACATAATTGGTTGAGGTAGAATATATTAAAAATGAAAAGAAAATCGATCACAGATAAGCGAGTGCGCTCTGTTGAATATGGTGGTCTATCACAAAAGGGGAAAAAACCCTATTTTAAAAATTCATGTGGCCAAATGATGATGTCATACCATTTTGTACGTCTAATGTGTATACTAAACAATTGGGAGTCACCTTCCATTCTGAAGAGTTATATTCATTTTAAAAAGGCCTTATTTTTTACCATTTTTAACACTTTTGTACAATTAATGTCGTATTGCACTGCAAATACTTGCTGCGATGAAAGCCAAACATTACGTCAATGCAGACTTTGCAGATACTAAAATATTCATCTTTTAAATTATTATTTATTTTTAGTTTTTTCTACGACCTGTCAAATAACGAATATATTAAATTATCAAAAAAGTTGGCTGAAAAGCAGGTATATAAGAGTTTAATATTTTGTAGAACTTGCATGAACGTCTAGGATAAATAAAACCTGTAATTTCTAATCATTGTCCATTTCCAGGATGTAAACACAAAATGACTTGATCATATTAGTGCATGACAAATCTACTATAAATATATTTTAAATCTCTCAAAAACCACTTTTGACAATAATTTTTTATGAATATAATGTTTGTTATGGAAAAACACACATTTGTTATTTACTAATTTAGGTGTGCAGTGAATTCGAGAAGTATGTGAATGGAGAATTGTCCAAAGTTATTGAAGATTTCGATAGTAATATACAGTATAAGATTATATAACTTTGCATGGGTTATTTTTTAGTAGTTTTTACAATACAATGTAACAATAATTGTCTAATGCTTACAGTACTAACATCATGGTAAAATCTTAATCAGGCACAATATTTTTACTTGGTGGTACTATGGTTTAATAACAGTACAATTTCCTTCATGGTATTGGCATCCATGCTGCAAAGGTTAGCTTAAGTGGATACCTTTTCAGACTTAAGTCTACCACTTTAACCCTATAAATATACAGGCATATATTGGAATCATTCAGCATTAACATAAAATATTCTGTTATTACAAACTTTGCTTTTATCATTTTATCATTAAATCAGGAACTGCACTTTTTTCAAATACCGTATTTATTCGAATATGCAGTTTGAATAAATTATTCCCCTTAATTAACCCCCAACCGACACAAACCACCCCGGTATACGGTATACTGATGGTGGAAATGTATTGCTCAGTTCTTTGCTACTACTTGGTTTACATGTTTTAAGGTAGTGTTAGTTGTGCCATAGCACTCATGGTAACATTCGAGCAACTGAACTGCAAAAGTTGGTGAACATTTGTTAACCTGGAGCTGACCATAACCATGTCAGTTCGTGTTTAGTAATTATAGTAAACTTTTGTTTTGATCCAGTATTGAGAGGTGAGGCAAAGAGTTTTTTTTCAGCATAGACTTTATAAAGATACTGTATGTTATTTATTGTCTGTATAGTGCTAGTCCTAGTGCTTTTCATTTTCTGTATACTGTAACTGTGCTCTTTTAAAGTTTTTTTTTTATGTTTTATCCAGTGGTGTTCAACATTGATGAACATGCTTATATAGACTTATCTGTTTTGTCAGCTCCCAACTTCTCTGAAGAAAGTATTCAAATTTTCCACAAGGTACAGTGCATGGACACTTCTTTTTATGAAAATATACCTTCTTTTCATCACAGAATGTAGTGTTCAATTACAATTAGTATTAACCCAATGAAAAAATATCTTTGGCAATTCTCCCTCAAGACAAATTTATTAGGAAGACAAACAATAAAATTGTAAACATGTTTGTTTTTAAGGGGGAAGTTCTGTCACAAAAGGATCAAGAAGGTTTTCCTGGATCAGCTACACCACTTCCACCTCATACAGAAACATCTCGAATGCTGTATCTTTTGGTGACAGAGTACACCTTTGCTTCTGCAGCATATGTCTACTACAAAGCAGGAGTTCTGCAGTACAACATCACAAATGACATGGTATAATGTAATAATAACATGGCACACACTAATGACAACTAATGAATGAAACTAACAATTTGAAACTGATTCTGCTTTTTTCACCATTGTTTGCAGGTTCCGTCTCCATTTTCATTGAATACTGGAAAGTCTCCATTTAACATCATCCTTCCACAGGTTAGTCAATCATCAAGATCTAGGTCCTTTTTATAACTACAAACATCTATCGATACTGTTTATTTTAGGGGCAACTAAAAGTTTATCTGATGACATAGTTAAACAGCTGTAATTTTTGTATTTTTCACAGAATGGAAAATACTCTAATATGGACATGGTTCTTAAGTTCGAAGTGACCAATTCACCTGTACTCAATTTGACATCTGGAGGTTTGAAATGTAGCTTGATTGGACAGCTTAAATGTTACGCCTTTTTGAAAAACAAGGATCCGATATTCCTCTTCTCACTATCTGTGGTGCGTTTTTGTTTGATTACTGTATTTTCTAAAAATCGTTTATTCTAGGTACAGTAGCAATACATACACACTAGTGTGAACAAGACCTATAGCTTTAAATAACTATTGATTCGGTTTGTGTGAATAAAACTAATGTGAACCTGAGTCTGAGCTTTTGTCAGTGTGAATACAAGTACTGTACATTCACTATAGTGTGAACAAGACCTAATAGTTTGTAAACTAATAATGTTTAAATTGCTCCTATAGAGTATGAGTCTGTCAGCTTTTCTCCATGTGAATACAACGGCAAATGCATTTAATCTGAGCTTTACTCTTGATTCGTAAGTATTGTACCAAGAAAACCTGGAAGTGTGTGCAAAATGACAGTATAATAGGTAGTGCACAACAAAAGGATATAGCAGAAAGGTCGCATGTGTACCTTGATACATTTAATATATTTCACATCTACATTTCACAATGGACTGAACTGTAGGAGATTCACTTTTTCATGACAAGTAATTACATACAGTATTGGAATAAAAACTGATTAGATTCGTTGTAGACATGGGGTTAAAAAGGCACACATCGCCTAAACTTACCTATTATATCTAAACTAACAACATGCAAACATTTTTAGTTTCCTCTTTATAATTATAACACCACAAACTACTGTTAAAGTAAAAGAAGCACTATATTGTAGGTAAACTGTTTCCAGAAGAGAATTGTAAATTATTATAAATATTTATTAATTCTCCTCTCAAGGAGGAGAATACATAAGTTCATATCATGTAATGCTAATAAAGTATATACATTTTTGTGTTGAATACCATTTTAAAAAAAAGAAAATTTGATCGAGAGAAAAAAATGTACCCGCAAAAAAATTGGCTGCCAGCCAATGGGTTTTTGGTTGAATTTAACTGCTTTATTTTTTCATATTATAAGTGAAGTTTTAGTTTTAGTTAAGTTTTTTTCTACAAAAGTGATTAACTTTGTTAATATATAAAGTCTAATTTTATTAATCAATAATTTATAGATCTTTAAGTGAATTGTGTATTTTTTTCGAAATTATTTTTGTTTGTTGTTTATTAAATAGTTTCAAGTTGTCTGAAATCAAGAAGATGGACAAATCGGCTCGAATAGTGCCAAATGTAAGTCGAATACTCGACCCTTTAATAGTTTGAGATTACAGTAATTTATTTATAATTTAACAAATAATTGGAAATAGTAAAACTTCAATCTATAATATAATTTTAAAAATTTGTATTATGGCATTTTTTTTTTGTAAATCTATATTATTTGAAAACTATATATGCAAAAGTTTTTTTGTAATTTAAGTGAAATAGATTAAATACAGATTAAACAAACGCAAAATGTGTACATTTGTAGCACAACACTAAAATAAGAATTTTAAAACTCTGAATTCTCGAGGAGGAAAATGCTTATTACGGTTTATCCAGGTAAGCTAGACACGACTAAAATTGACTAAAATCTTTTTCAATGTTTGTATATTATTTAGACTGAGAATTTAGACGAGATGGAGAAAGTACTTAGTGGCATAATACAGATGAAACTGAATGGTGAGTTTTGTAATTTCATTTTCCCATTTTAAATTCATACTATATCCTAGCTCCAAAGGTTTTGAAACTGTGATTATTACCGTATACCTTACTGTTTCTTTTTTCTAGAAAGAGGTGCAAAGGGTATTCCCTTATCAACTGACAGATTTGAGCTGTTGAAACCAGAAATTAGTTTTGGAGAGGCAAGTACAATTGTGTGATTTGAAATCCTTTAATAATTTTATTAAAAAAGTATTTATAATAATCAGGGGATAATTTTTCCATTGTAGCGTAGCAAATAGCTACACCAAACTACTTTATTGCTACACATCTACTGTACTGTATAGAACAGCAAAAAATGAAATACAAATCTATAAAACTACCAAAAAATAAATTTAATTTTGAAATGAAATTTTTCTCATAATACTGATTGTAGATTGTGATTTGTTAATATTGTTTCATTGTTGTGTTTGAAAAAAACAAAACCGGTTTTATAGCAGTTTGTGCTAGTAGTAGAGGGATCCTGGTAGGCCCTAATTTAGTGTGACTATTAATAATAAATTTGATGACCCAAATTTGACATCACTACTGAGTGAATCCGTTGATGAGGCAGACACTACAATGAAAAAACTGCAGTAGAAGTAGAATCATTTTGACATTGTCCCTAATGATATACCCTATGATCAAAACAATATTTTAGTATTAAACTATTGGTATTATTTATATTAGGACTGACTGACTGCCACTTTTCATTACAGTAACCTTGATAAAGATGATCATAATAATAATTTAGTATTATTTTTATTATCTATTATTTGTTTGTAGTATTAAATATTAATGATTATGGTTTTTTAGGGCTATATTCTAATTGGTACAGATTTCAAATTGTTGGATGTTGAACCGGACATCAAAAGTTCTGATTTTGAACCGGCCAGTCCAACAGATGCCGAAGATTTAGATTTTGCTGACACGTACGCCTGGAAAGATGAACTGTAAAAATGTAGTAAGCGAGGGACAGACAGATTGTGCAGATGTATTCCTGTGTTACTAAAATGACCTGATTTCATTAAGAAGGAAAAGTTTTGTACACATTCATAAACATTCTATAGTACAAAATCCTGCTTTACCCCAAAGAACCGAGCTTCCTAAAAGCAGTACAGCTTTGTATTTAACTTCTTAACTATGATCAACATGTCCACCCATTTAAGATTTAATCAAACACTACTCCCAGATACTTAAAATTGTTAACAATCTCTACTTCCTTTCCTTTAATTAATGTATACTGTCAGACCAATTATGTTTTCGAAAATCAATCCTTATTTCTTTCGTTTTATTTACAGTACTGTATGTGTAGTTCAAGAAAATTGTTGCCATAATCGGTAAATTGAATAATCTCAGAAAGGTACAGAAAATAATCGTTGTTTTAAAGCTCAGGTACAGGCATGAATTTCAAATATAATATCTGGTTAATTGTACATAAATCAAATATTTATAACAGAATTATTTTCAACGAGCTCAAAAATAATGAAGCATAGGGAAACTATAGATCGATAATTATTGGAATGTGATCAATAGAAAATGTTTGCCCTGTATCTACAATTGTTTCGGTCAATGAATCTTCAATTATGCTCGTCTACCGATGCCAGGTTCTTGGGTTCAAATCCATGTTGTTTGGGATTTTTCCCTTGCAAATAAAAATTTAGATTTATCTACCGATAGGATTGGGCCGATTAGAATGCATTTGCCAACATTCTTTTACATATTTCACAACATTATAGAGTATAGATAATTTAATTTATTTTAATATCGATTGTACTGTAGTGTATTTAGGATATTTTAATATCGATTGTACTGTAGTATTTAAGATTTTTTAATTCCGATTGTGATATTTAGTTTAGTTGTTTTGTATTTTAACATGTTTTAATTCCGATTGTACTGTACTGTAGTTTTTAATATGTTTTGATTCCGATTGTACTGTAGTATTTAGTTGTATTGTAGTTTAACATGTTTTAATTCCGATTGTATTGTAGTATTTAAGATTTTCTAATTTCGAAACCGATTGTACTAAAATTTAATGTGTTTAAATCCAGATAGGCATAACATAGTATTTAATATGTTTTAATTTTGATTATACTGTAGTGTTTAGTTTAGTTTTTATATATAATAAGTAAGTATACCTACTTATAAAATAATAATATAAATTTAATTATTAAATAAAAGTAATTTAACATTGTTACAAAATCTTGGCATTCCGTAATAGTAGTAGTACCTAATAATAACATGCCTTATAAAAAGTACATGCTAGTTTTTGATGTTTTGTATTGTTCCTTGTAGTTTTTACTGTCTGTAGGTTACATAACATTAACAGAACAATTGTATTGTCTTCCCATTCAATAGACACCCTTCTCTACATAAAACATAATACACCACACCCCTATCATAATAATGGTACAGTCCATATAAGTCGAGGTGGCCGAAAACGGCACCTGATCCTAAGCCTGGCCTAAAACCTACTACTAGCCTAGGCCTACTAGGCTAGTAGGTCCTAGGCCTACCTGGTCCTAGCTAGGCCCTACTACTACTACTAGGCCTAGTAAATATAGGCCTACCTAGGGTAGCCTAACTAAACTAGGCCTAGCCTAGCCTACTAGGCTAGCTGGTTATGTACAGTATTAATAACGTTAATTTGACGATTTAGTCTGAATAAAAATCAATACATATTATTTATTAATTATTGATCTTTTTACTTACATGTAAAAAGCTATGGATTTCTGGAATATTTATCACTTTTATTTTAATAAAGATCTTTCTGATATTAAACTTTTTTTTCACCTTCTTCAAAAATCGCGCTGAGCTTTACGCCCTCAATACGTCGTCTACCGTGAAAATCACGTGGTTTCGGTTTTTTCAATTCGTCATCATTTCATGTACTGTCGCGCGTAGCCACGCCCACTTTTTCCTGATAATTTATGAATACAAAATGAGCAGTTTGTAAATAAAGTGTAGGGGAAGTCCCTAATTTTTACGTCGTAATACAGTAAAACATCAGCATCGGTTTTTATTCAGTCAAGCTCAATAAGGAAATGTGAACGGGTTCGTCTGAAAAAAGACATACATACTGTACAGATCAGAAGGAAAGAGGGGATTGCATTCCTAAACATCTACCGTAGTAATCGATAGGCTAGCTAGCCAAGCCACTGCACCATTTTTATTAGTTAGTCACTGTCGCAAGCCTCAATCTGGGCGGAAATGGATCGTCGCCTACTACTGTTGTGGGTGGTTGGAGCGCTTGCTATGATGGTAGTGGTAGACAGTACAAATCCAGGTTTACAAATGAAAGTAACTGAAAATGGACTAAAATATGGTAAGCTATCATGAATTTACCTGAAATTTAACCTAGACTATATCTATCTATATATAGGCCTACTAAACTATCTTACTATTAGTATTATTTAGGCATCTGGATTTCTGAAGCCTACTGATAAAGTGTCTTTGAAAAGGGGAAGAACACTTTTGTCTTGTGATATGAGGAAGTTTTAGAAAAACGAAAGACGATAATAATAATAATACTACTTCCGCCTACTGCCAATACAATTATATATGAGTTTCTATTGATCTAATTATTGCAAGCAATAAGAAATGGAAATTTTACTTTCGTTTTCACAATATTTTCAAGAAATTATTATATATATAACTTATTATTTATTATTTTAAATTTATTTAGAGAGGGTAACCCTACCAGCAGACTAGCTGATATCCAGGGGCCATGTTAATATTAATGTGCTGTATTATGTTTAAATCTTAATATCAGAATGACTGGTGATCAAAAATATTAATTTTAATCTTTTCAGTTAGCAAGGTTGGAGTAGAATTGCTGAAAAAGGACCTTGCTGACGTAAAGATTCCAGATATTTCTGGTGATACGGATGTCGATGTCATAGGTCATGTCACCTACGAACTAAAAAAGTATGAACATATACAAATCAAATTGTAACATTTGCACAGAAAAGTTATGGCTTTATCTAAGCAGAACAAGGCCATATAGGCCTACATGGCTGCATTCGCGTGAGCAACTTTGAGTGTTGACCAACCAACCAACATAGTGAGCTATAGAGTTGCTTGCACGTGACTAAAAAAGGAAACTTAACTGTCAAGATTTAGGTTGAAGAGCCCTGAAGTTTGAAAATTATAATGCAAAAGATTTATTTACTAGGACCTATTAGGTTAAGTTTGACACTTCATTTTACCATTTTTAAGCCCCATTTAAAATCCTGGAACCACTATTGCAAGTCTCATTCTTAATTGTTTAATTAGTAACAGTATTACCTTATTAATATCATTTGTTTGTTTTATAGTTTGAAGATAACCAGTTTGGATCTGCCAGATGCTACCATTACTACTGTATCAGATACTGGATTGAAGGCTAGTATTGCCAATGCTAAGATAGGCATACATGGCGACTGGAGTTACCATAACCATGGATTGTAAGTACTGTACAGTATATAACATTGAACAATATTTATTTGTTTGCATGGTTGTTGTAGCGTATCTAGCCTCCCTGTTTATTACACAATCAAGGGAAACCTAAATGCAGAAACAAAAGTGTCCCTGGAAAAGCATAATAATATTGCCTCTTGTTTGGAGGAAGGAATGTGTCCTCTTAATAGGGGTGTCCTCTTAATAGGGGTGTCCCAAAGGAGAGATTCTATCATAATTTTTGATAGTGTCAACTGTACTGGTGGCTAGGGCACAGTTAGTGGCCCAAGCCTGAAATCAAACGCTCACCGCCATCCCAGACACACAAAACAATTTCTTATTCATGTACAGATGCCTATATTTTTATTATATTTCCCAGCATTCATGTCAGTGATCATGGCTCCGTTGATGTGACAGCTTCATCCATAACACTCACTCTCGTTATTCAAGTCGGTAAGAATATTAATCTTTGTAAATAAAAATAATCTATGGAACGGTAATAAGGATATAGCTACAGTGTTGATGACTGAGATAATATGTTATAGTGATAATGATAAAGTTAGCGATAAGGATGTACGAAAAACAAACATGATGGTGGTAACGCTCGTGATAATAATTTATCTTATCTACAGTGTTGATGACTGAGATAATATTTTATGGTGATAATGATAAAGTTAGAGATAAGGATGTACGAACAATAAACATGATGGTGTGATGGCTTGTGATAATAATGTTAGTGATGATGGTACCATACTCAACATTAATCTATGGAACGGTAACAAGGATTTCTTATTATATTATTGTTTGGTTTTCTCATATCAATGTAAACAGTAAAAGTCAAATTCAGAGATTAGTAAATAAGGCCAGCAAAGTTATCGGTGTAGAAGTGAAACCTTTAGATGAAATGTTTAATACATTCATACTTCAAAAATTTGACACAATTATGCAAGACCCATCACACCCATTACATTCAGACATCATTATAAGTAGATCAGGAAGGGTTAGACTGACACAGAAACAAATATCCACAAACCGTTTCAGATTTTCACCAATGTACATAGCATGCAATTTATTTAACAAAAACTTTTCAAGATAGTCACTTGTATCATTTGTATTTATTTTTATTGTTATCACATCATATTATTTATTCTACTCAGGTACAAAACATATCTCGAAATTGTTAGCAATTTTGACAATAAAGTTAACTTGTATCTTGTATCTTGTATTGTATCTTGTATGTTGATATAGGTGTAGCTACAGTGTTGATGACTGGGATAATATGTTTTGGTGATAATGTTAGAAATAAGAATGTATGAACTTGATGGTGGTGGTAATGCTCGTGATAATGATGCTAGTGATGATGGTACTCAACATTAACAATTTAACCAGTTTATTTAATGTATATTTCATTACTTTTTAGGTGACAAGAGTGGCCAATTTACAATCTCAACCTCAGAGAGTGAATGCTCGTTCAATGTTGGGTTGTTAGATGTGGACTTTCATGGGGGCGCTAGGTGAGTAGCCACGATAAAATTGTCAGCGAGTGCATGACTTCTGGACAATATTGATTGTTCATTGTTTAAGTAATATGGAACAACATATCATGATGTTATATCACTACCATATTTGGACGTACCACCACCATGTTTGGAGACATCACACTTTTTTTTGTCAAACTAGTTTGATAGTGTAGACAGAGCTTGAGTACTGTACCTATTTTGCATCTAACTTTTATTGAAATTTCAAAACAATGTGATGATGTTTAATTATGATTGATTTTTGAAGCTAAACAATTGATTTGATGCTATTTATATTTTCAGCTGGTTGTACAACCTTTTTAAAGGTACTATTGGGGATGAAATTCAGAAGGACCTTAACAAGGAGGTATGCTTAATTCTAAGGCCTGAAAATAACAACTCTATTACTGTAACTGTTGTAAATGTATCCATCCCATATCCATGACCTTTGTGTGTTTGATCAGCATTTAACAAATTGAAATAATTTACAGTTTTAATTAGTGAGCTGTACATAATTTACTTTATTTTATACTATTTACTTTAGTATCTAAAAATCTGTATTTTCTACTAAAAAAAGAAGACAATTTTTTTTTAGATGTGTGGTGAAATCATTAAGGAAATCAATGGAGAGTTAGCCGAGGATGTTGCTGATATCAAATGTAAAATATAACATTTTGAATTTTGGATATGTAGTTTGAATATACTTTAATAGATATTAATAACTTTGATATTTGATCTTGCCTACTATAATGACAGTACAATAAACCTATTCTAATTATAAAACTAGTGAGCAGTAGAGCAGCCATACATCTGCATATTTCTTTTGCATTTCTCAAAATTAAATTACAGTAATCACAGGCCCCCTTAAAGCTCTACACTACTACACAAAAAAAATGTGATTTGGCCATATATAGACACAATGATGTCATACCACTACCATATTTGGGCATATCACTACCATATTTGGGTACATCACACTAGTTTGATAGTGTAGACAGAGCTTTATCAGTTGTAGAATTAATAAACTCATTTTACTGTAGACTACATGATATTCAAGATGAGCTAAACAAGTGGATTGATTATTTTTTTGCAAAAGATCCTCAATTCTAGTTTTCATGTATATTTCATTATTCCTGACTGCCTACCAGCAAATATCCACTATTGAGATTTCCAAAAATGTTATTAATTTTTTTTCCAGTGGTATCCAACATTGATGATTATGCTTATGTGGACTATTCTCTTGTGGCAGCTCCCAAGTTTTCCAATCAAAGTCTTCGAAGTTTCCACAAGGTATAATATTTTTTTATAGTTTACTGTGTGGTAAAAAGCTATGTATGGGTACAGTTAATACTATTTTTACATCATAGATACGTTAGCATCCTTAGCATTAGTATTGGTCCTGAAAATAGCATGGCTACTTCTAAAAAATGGGGAAAAAAAAAAAAATTGAGACGTGCCAATTACTGAAGACCAAAACTGATATCGGTGAAAGGCAACAACCTTTAAATATTTTGTTTCAGGGAGAAATTCTTTCAAGAAAGGACCATCAGGATGTTCCTGTACCAGCACCACCAATTCCAGCCGATACTGAAACATCCCGAATGGTGTACCTTTGGCTGACGGAGTATGCCTCGGCTTCTGCGGCGTATGTCTACTACAAAGCAGGAGTTCTGCAGTACAACATCACTAATGACATGGTAAGGCACTAATGACTTGCTAATGCACTATTGACAATACAGTAGCATAGGCGGATTCAATGGTGGGGGGCGGGGGTGTCAGCAAGCCCAATCTTTCCCCAATTTTTTTTTAATGTTAATGCAAAAGAAGGTCATCAAATTAAAGGGTCTTTTACACCTGCGTGGCAATAATTCGTTCTCATTGATTGCCGTTGAGTATCGTAAAAACGAAACATTGATTCACCGGACAGGAAACGTGCCGGAATAGGTGTGTGAAAGACCTTTAAGTTCAGCACATATTTTCACCATTTTTATGCTCTGGGCCCCCTAATATTAGGATTAAATATAGAATGAATTAATTTATTTATTATCATTGTTTGCAGGTTCCGTCTCCATTTTCGTTGAACACTTCAAAGTTTCCATTCAACAGCGTTATTCCACAGGTTAGTATTGAATAACTATTACTACTATTTCTAAATCTTAAAGATTAGAAAGTCTAACAGACACAGTAATAAATTTTGTTTAAACCCTCAGTATTCTAGATACCCTGGATTGTTAGTGGTACAGTATATAGGTGAGTGACTGAATAACTTTTGTTTTTTCTCTCAGATTGAAAAGTACTATCCTAATTTGGAGATGGTCATCGATGGCAAAGTGACCGGTCCACCTGTCCTCAATATGACCACTGGAGGCCTCAAAGGTAGCTTGGTTGGACTGCTCGACTTTTACGCCATTCAGAAAAACAAGACACAGACTTTCCTGTTCTCACTAACTGTGGTGCGTGCATTTCCGTCATAATGTACTTTTGGTAATCTTCAGTAGTTAGTTAGTGGGTGTTTAACATCTAAATATGTAGTGTGAACCAGACCTATAGGTTATAGTATGAATATACAGTACAAGAGAAATCAGCTATTGCTTGTAAACTAATAGTTTTTTCTTTAGTGTACAGCTATCAGCCTCTGTTAGTGTGAATACAAGTACATTCACTATAGTGTGAACAAGACCTATAACTTGTAAACTAATAATGTTAAATTCCTCCTATAGAGTATGAGTCTATCAGCTTCTGTCAGTGTGAATACGAAGACAAATGCAATTACTGGAAACTTTACTCTTGATTCGTAAGTAACGACTCTTTATATTTTAAGCTTGGTTCCCACTAGAACGTAACGCAAGGACGTAAACGCAACGCAAGCATTTTAACCAATGACAAACGAAGTTATAGACAGTTAGCAATCACAAGCGAATAAGCTATCGCTTGTGATTGGTCAATTTACTTGCGTTGCGTTACGTCCTTGCGTCGCTAGTGTGAACCACGCTTTACTGTGGATTTCAGATTTATTATGTATCTTGGCCTTTCTTCTGATATTTAAATTTTGTCCTTTTTTAGTGAAAAAATACTTTTAAAAACAATATATTTAATATATATTTGAAACCAGATGAAATTTTTTGAGAATATTTTCTTATATTGAATAGGTCTAGTTTCAAGTTGGCCAAATCTGCTCCAATTTTAGGCGACATAAGTGCAAATGTAAGTAACAAACATTGAATGAATATTTTTTTTCAAAAGCTTTCTTTACCAATGTTCTCAATTCTCAAAGAGGTGAGAGACGTAAAAGAAACACAATGTTCTGTAATAAATTTCAAGAGATGTAAAGCAAAGTAGTAATTCTATCAACTTTTAATATTCTTTTATTATTGTTTATGTATTTAGATCAAGAATTTGGACAAACTGATGAATATGCTATTTGGCATACTGATGCCCCAGCTAAATGGTGAGTTTTGAAATTTTATGAAATTACAAGTAAATACTATAATACACTGTTTCCGAAATGTTGTGCCCTAAAGGCTTTTAAATTGTGTGATTAAAAGATTAGCAATTACATTTGTCATTGAGAATTCTATGTATTTTATGTATAAACCAATCAAATGGAAAGGATTACACTTATGTGTTATAATTGGAATTTTATGGATATTAGATATATATTTTTTATTGGGAATGATGATGGTTTTTTTTAGCAAAAGGTGCAGAGGGCCTTCCAATACCAAGTGTTGATGGAATTGAGCTTGTGACACCAAAAATCAGTTTTGGAAAGGTGGGTACAACATTGTTCAAGTTTAAGACCATAACTAAATACTGTAGTAAATGAAAAGTTGCTTCGCCTCAAATCTAATCAGTGATGATGGTACGAGGGACAACAAGTAAAGATAATGATACTGATGGGGTTGATTATGATTGCAGTAATGAGATAATGATGATGACAATAATACTAGTAATGATATTAAGTTATTTTTTTAATATTGATGGTACAGTATTATGATTATTAATTATTTTTATTTTGTTTTTTTCAGGGTTTTATTCTCATTGCTACTGACATCAACTACACAGTAGCCATTGAATAATTCTACTTTCTAAGCAGCAGAGGAAAATTTCCACAAAAAGCACAGAAATCATGGAAAATACAATTTTATATGTGAAAAGAAAATATTTTAATAGCACATACTCTTATAGTGAATGGTTTTTAGAGGACATTTATACCAAAAGCACAAGTTCTTCCAAAATAGTTTTTTATTTAAGCACATGTTCTTCCAAATATTTTTTATTTTAACAATTGTAGATAACTGATGGCTTTCAAATTATATATTTTTTGTGAAGTAAGAAATCATGGAAAATACAATTTTATATGAGAAATGAAAATATTTTAATAGCACATATTCTTATAGTGAATAGTTTCATATGAAGTAAATTTTCTAAAAAAAATTATATTTTCTGTACATGCTGGTTGTGTCTTGTTTAGTATGTTTAAATAGATGTTTTGTATTGGGTATGCGGTAATAACAAATTTAATGTTTTTTTTAACTTCAGAGGTGCAAATAGTAAAGTAATAACATGATGTTATTTAATTAATAGTGAATATTTTATGAAGCAACATTATATATTTTTTAATCTAACATATGTCTAGTGAGGTTAATTATATATTGTGCATTGTTGGAATAAATAAAAACAAATATATAAATTTTAGCCTATATTTAATTTTACACAATTTTGAATTTGGAAAAAACACCTCAAGACAAAAGGTTCTGGTTACTGAAAGTTTATCGAACTTTAAATTTGCCCAGATACTAAACTAAATACAGATCTCTCTCTCTCTCTCTCCCCATTAAACTAAGTACCAAAGTCAAATAAGCACGAGTATATTCAATTAGACATAATATAATCAAGAACCTAATCTAATTTATAGGTCCATGATATAACGTAGACAAATCTTGATCTTAACTATGTAATTGAAGAACTCCAACTGGAGTATCACTTAATGTGTAGATAAAGGTTGGGAGGAGGGAAGAGCTAGCCAAAATTAGAGATTAGCTTGGTCGCAGTTGCGGAGTATGGAAAGGTATTCCAGTCTCTGATTTTATTGGGCAAGAAAGAGCTCTGGAAACTTGTAAAAGACGAAGACGATAACTTCTCTATATTGGTTAATGAAATACCGAACTGAAACTTGCTTAGAATCTAACTGGGACCGTTCTACCTATAGCTACTTCAGATTAATGGGATTTGCTATAAGCATTATCATTTTAATCCTCACTGCCAATGCCTAAACCAATTTGATTGAGACCCGATGAATTTCTAACTGCTAGTGCACTGATCCAGATTCCCCATCAAACGCCGAACGTTAATTTTGCCTCTAAATACTGGGCAGCAACTCCCGATCTCCAAACTAAGTACCGAATTAAATCAGCACTTAGGCATATAAATATAAACAAGTAAAATGAAACAAATATCATTCTGGTATTAAGCCTTAACTCCCTCCCCCTTCCCGTCCCCCTTTTAAATTCTTAACTAATATATAGGCCTATGCAGACATTATGTACTGTGTAATTCATGGATTTTGTCGAAAAATGTACAGAATTGATGTAATTATCAAGAGGGGCTTATAGGCATAGCCTAGCCTCGACTCCGGACCCAGCACCGCTGAGCTCCGGAAACAAGTAAACAAGTGTATCTTAATCGTCTTTGATATCGCACAGATCTCATTAAAAGTTCAAAATAAGCAAAAGTAAAACAATTACAAATGTATACATACAATATACGGCAGCGACTGTTATTGGACAGCACGGTTAATCCAAAAAGGAAACGTATTTACTTACCTTTATTCCATGGGTTCGTCTTTATAAATCCAGTAAGTTGTTTATAAATCCAGTAAGTAAAATATAAAGTGTACACAATCATCGAACAAGTTTTAGTCGGATAAAAATTACATGAAATCTCCATAATTCAAACATACAAATAAAATATACACAGTACCTGTAAGATACCACACTACTACTCAACAAGTCAAACTGAACAGCTCAAACTGAACAATAGCACATACCAAAATAGCAAATGAAACAATAGGACAACGGCGTAGTTTTGCTGGAATGCAAATTAGGAAGAATTAATTGAATATTCATTAGAAAAAGAAGTTTTTATTTGTTGTTGAACGTTGGGCAAACAGGTACAGAACGTCATTATTGCATTAACCCATGCTAAATATTGTAATAACTAAAGCAAAGACGATGTTTGTATTGTTTATATTAATTACTTTAATTTATTTGGATAATGAATTGCGAGAAAGTTAAAGATGACCGTGATGATTGACATGAAATAGTACACCTAATTATGATAAAATGGATTATGAAATATGTAGTAAACAATTTTGTTTTGTGAATTTATTCTTAATTTCTTGACGGATTTTTATTTGCTACCTTCTGTTTATTGCCTTACTTGCTATATAAATACTGCTGTTATTCATTCTTAAATTAAATAAAATTCATTGAGTTTACCAGTTTCCTTATTTTTTCTTCAGTGGGTGAACCACCACATTTATTAATACAATATATAAATATATCTACAAAATATAATAAATAAGTATATACATAATCACGTGTGTTTGAAACTATTGACGATAAGATTATTAAAACATATTGCAATTATTTAGTAAGCTGAAATGTCCATTATTCTGGAGGTTTACTATATATTTCCGTTGCCTTGGAATAAAGACCATTGTGATTGTATGTAAGATGGCGGCGGTGATTCAATGGAAGACTTTATTCTATCGTCTATCATAACAGAAGCATATGATGGGGGAAGGTCTTGAGCAGGCCCAGGGGATGATGACGTCACTACTGAGAATACGTTGGGTTGATATTGGTACTCAACACCTTCGTTAATAACTCTTGTAGGCTGAGTTGTACTTGCATTATTTGTTGCTGGTGACGTAGGCCTATTTCTCTTCTTGGCGCGGTGGCATATGCAGACGTAAAAGCAAAAGTAAAAAGCGAAGATTGAAACAACAGTAATAATAGCAAGAACAGTATATATTCCACTATCATCATCAACAGCAGAATTACCAGAAGTATCATCTTCCAAGAAATCTTCATCAGAAAAATCGTCATCATCATTCAATTCTAGGAATAAAGGTGATATATTGTGAATGCAGTATGAAGTTCATATTAAATGGCTGTCAATCAATGAATGTTGGTATTAAAGGTTTTCAATCAATTCAAATACATCCGTTACATCACATAGTATACATACATAATGGTTACACACATATATCCGAGTGAAATGTTCAGTTCGGTTTTTATTATAAATGCCACAACAATGGTTGTTTGTTTTTGTAAGATGTACTGTTACAGATTTAACTAACTTTATTGCACAGGTAGCCTAAAATTCTATAATATTGCTTAGTAATTTGGATTTTCTGATGCATAATTGACAATTTTTTTGGAAAATTTCGCCAGCGTTTCATAGGCGTCTTGTAAACTCATTCAACAAGGGCTTACCTTCATAACACTTTAATTTTACAGGATGGAAACAGAACGGATCGGTATACAAATTCTGCTTACAGTACTTCAGACTATCTTCAAATCCATTACATGTAAATTCAACCCTGTAGTTTACTGAACTGTCTGACACGTAGTCGCTGTACAATTGATAGCCTCTTGAGTAACCAAGCTGCCTACAAGCTACTTGTGAGTTTTCACCTGTCCAATCATTTATGCAAATTCGACCCCACTCCCCTTCATACTTTATTTCTAACCAACCAATATTCGATGAATTTTCCGAGGAATCTCCAGTAAGACGTATTGTATAATTTTCAAATTGCTGTTCATCTAGACCAATTAAATTCAATAACCATACATTAAAAGAAAACAAATTGAAATAGTTTACAAACATAAGCTTCGACACATTTTTTTTAATTCCCTGGGGGTTTTTTTAACCATAGAGGAAAATATGTTCTCCTTAATGGAAAAACGCAAGTAATTTGACAAACCACAAGCGAGTAGCTAGAATAGCTATATGCCTACAAGATTCTTAAATGTATATGATTGAGTTTTGTTCCTCAAAATCATATCATCACTGAATTTATTTCTATACATTATTTCCTGATCGACATTACCTGAAGTAACTAAAATGATACACGACAAGGCGATTGTCCCTCTAATTAGAAGCATCTTTCACAAATAGGTCTGAAAAAGAAATCGAACAAATGTATTATAATGCAAGTAAACTAGTATGTTAATATCTATACATTAGTGGAAGATCTATCTTTATCTATCAATATATCTCTTTACTAAAAAGTACTTCAGATCTATACTTTCAGTACATTCTTTCTAAAGTCCCAAATTCAGTGTAGCAAAACAGAACAACGTGCAGGAGATTGATCAAGTGACGGTGTCAGATTCAACCTTTCCAACGGAATGGTTTGCCCCGTTTAATAATATATGAAAACGATCAACTTAACTTACCGATGTTGTCTATGGTGATCCTGTCCAAGTTGTGATACGGATACTTATTAGACTAAGGCTTACATAGTTTCTTACGGTTCTTATATCAGGAAAATATTGTTGTATGTTGTGTAAATCATGCACGTCGTCCCTTTTACCTTGCATCCTGGTGATGACTTTTTTTTTACAATCAAATCCTTTTTAACGACTCATTGTGGTATTGTATGAATTCTTTATGAAAATATAAACACGTACATAACCATTTATTGTATCTATTTCATAAACCTCTGACATTTAATATCCGGGTGTTACATTCAAACAGGACTTCCATATTTCCCTTCCTATTTTTAATATTCATTTTTGGCAAATTGCCAACATTTATTTCAACAGTCATGGGAACAAATCCGGACATCTGGCTTAGTGACTGTTGAACTTTTTAACCTAGGTTTGGTACTCAGCTCATTCGTTAACAACTTCTCTACGATAATTTTCTTCTGCTGACGTAGGCCTACATTTCGTCCTGCATAATAGACAGACGAAACAGCACAAGCAAAGGGGAGAGTATATCATTACCATACAAACAACAACAAAAATTCATCAGAATCATCGTCATCATCCCAATCCCAACTTCCTTACTTGGTTTTATTAACTTGTTTATTGTCATACCAACTTTATCGATCTAGTTTGATCTGTCTAATCATCATTATTCTTAAAAGCCTAATAATAAACTTAAAATAGGTATACCATGTGTAACAATTGTCGATATAGTAAGTTTATATATATGAAAAAATGGGCAGAATAGTAATCTATCCGTATGGTAGGCCTACCCCGTAAACTATACTTTATGTGTATCTGATACAATACACTTATGCACATTATACCAATGTGTGACATATTCATATCTGCATACGTGCATGTCATCCTACCAAAATACTATCCTTTTTATTAATGTGTAAACTATTTATATCCGTGATTTGTTGTGCTACCAATATATATAATGGGTAGCACACACTTATGTGCAATATTATCAATGTGTAACATATTTATATCGGTACTTAGTTGTGCCCACCATGTTAGCGCCGTGCCTTTATGAGGAGGACGGAGGAGACTGTATCACGCGGAAGCTTATACCAACTACTACGGGTGAAAACATGGGTATTTGGAAACTTGGTGACCCGCCTATATATACAAGATGATGTTGTCATCTAATTAGCAAAATTTACGATCAACCTGAATGCGAAGTCATTATAAACACATTTGGGTAATTGGTTTATGCCTGTCACGAACTCCTCTTACGTATGTTTCCGAGTGGTTGAGTTTTTCCAAATGCGCCGAATTTGGTATACAGGTTGCCCACCCTATACAAATTCAATTTTTGATGGGCGCCAACCCCTTGGGTCACCTAATTTGCATAATTTAAAGCGGACATTTTCGCTTAAACACTCTATATCTCTGAAACTACTAGTCATAGAGAGTTGATTCCTCTTTACTCTAATGAAGTATTTTGGTAAAATTACCGGTTTTTAACTTTTGAACTGTTTTTTTCAGGCAAATTACCATATCTCATTATTTGGTTGGCGCGGAAACTTTATTTTGGTGTCAGATTCCTCAAAATATATATGTTACTATTCTGCTTAATAGAAGAAGTAAATAGAAATGTTTATGTTCTGAATATTTTTACACCTAAATCCACTCCCTATGTAGTAGTACTCTAAGTAGTTTTATGGATATCAAAAGATACTAAACTTAATGCAGTTGGAAATTGAACCTTAAAGGTCAAAGGCGTACTTCCGGACATTTTTGGATGAAATATTTCATTAAACTGAATAGTAACAAATATATTATGAACACTTTGGCACCAAAATAAACTGTCTGTGACAACTGTTTACTGAGATATGCTTTAAAATATGGGTCAAAGGTTAAAAATGGTACTTCCGGTCATTTTAGTAAAAAGGAATGTTTATGTTGTTCTGAACATTTTGACACATAAATTAACTCTTTATGACAAGTAGTTTAAGCGAAAATGTCCGCCAGTTTAAATTATGCAAATTAGGTGACCCATGGGGGTCATTTTGCTTGGCGCCCTTAAAAAATTGAATTCGTTGATGGTGGGAAAATTATATATACCATATACCAAATGTTGTGTTTTCGGAAGAAACTGAACCAAACACCCTTATTTCAGCCCCAACAACCGCCTCAATCACCGCCTCCACCACAGCCTCCCCCGCCGCCTCAATCACCGCCTCCACCACAGCCTCCCCCACCGCCTCCACCACCACAGCCTCCCCCACCGCCTCCATCACAGCCTCCACCAAAAACAGAGCGGGAACGTGAAGCCGGTGAAGTATTTTTCTTATCGCTTATACAGGAGAAAACGAAGAAGGGAAGAGCAGCGATGGTAAAAATACTAGTAAATATAATAATAATAATAATTCCACTATTATAACCATCACAAGTATCCAAGCAATCGTCAGCATCTAGGAATAAAGGGGATAATATATATTGTGAATACAGTATTAAATGGCTGTCAATCAATAAATGTTGGTATTAAAGGTTTTCAATCACTTCAAATACATAATCCGTTACATCATGGAGAAATAATGGTTGGTTACACACATTACATATCCGGGTGAAATTTTCCGTTCGGTTTTTATTATAAATGCCACAACAATGGGTGTTTATTTTGTTTTTGTAAGATGTACAGTTACAGATTTAACTAACTTTATTGCACAGGTAACCTACGTTTCTATTATATTGCTTAGTAATTTGGATTTTCTAATTGACAATAATTTGGGACAATTTCGCCAGCGTCTTTTAAACTCATTCAACAAGGGCTTACCTTTATAACACTTTAATTTTACAGGATGGAAACAGTACGGATCTGTATACAAATTCTGCTTACAGTACTTCAGACTATCTTCAAATCCATTACATGTAAAGTCAACCCTGTAGTTTACTGAAGTGTCTGGCACGTAGTTGCCGTACAATTGAGAGCCATTTGAGTATCCAAGCTGCCTACAAGCTACGTGTGAGTTTTCACCTGTCCAATCATTTTTGCAAATTTGAATCCACTCCCCTTCATACGTTATTTCTAACCGACCAATATTTGATGAATGTTCCGAGGAATCTCCAATAAGACGTATTGAATAATTTTCTAATTGCTGATCAGCTAGATCAATAACCATACATTAAAAGAAAAATAAATTTAAATAACAGTTTACAATCACACGCTTCAAAACATTTATTTAAAATTATCTTTTTTACGTCGTGCCCTCTATAAATGTTGTTCCCATTAGGACGTAAAACTATGGAGGAAAATGGTTTACGCAAGTAATTTGACAAACCACACGCCAGTAGCCAGAATAACTATATGCCTACAAGAGTGTTGTTAAATGTATGATTGAGTTTTGTTCTTTGAAATTATTTGGGCAAAATCATATCATCACTGAATTTATTTCTATACATTATTTCCTGATCGACATTACCTGAGGTAACTAAAATGATACACGTCAAGGCGATTGTCCCTCTAAACAGAAGCATCTTTCACAAATAGGTCTGAAACAAAATTAAATCGAACAAATGTAGTCTATTATAATTCAAATATGTTAATATCTATCTATCCATGGAAGATCTATCTCTATCTATAAATCTATCTCTTTACTAAAAGGTACTACTACTACTGTTTGTACATTCTTTCCAAAGTCCCAAATTTGTGTAGCAAAATAGAACAGTTGACCAAATTGACACTGTCAGATTAAACCTTTCCAACGAAATGGTTTGCCTCGTTTAATATGAAAACGATCGACTTACTTACCGATGTTGTCTATAATGATCCTATCTAAGTTGTGATACGGGATTCTTATTAGACCAGACTTATAGTTGTATGTTGTGTAAGTCATGCACGTCGTCACTTTTACATTGTACTTTCATCATGGTGATTACTTGCCATTGTTTCCTTTTATTATAATTATTTACCATAAAACCTGTCATGACGCATTTGGGTATTATACGAATTCTTTATGGAAATATAAACCCTTATATAACAATTTATTGTATTCTCTATTTCATAAACCTCTAACATTTAAAGTCCGGTATTACCTTTCAAAACAGAATTTAAGTATCAAAGACTTGAAAAGGAAGTTAAGAATAGCTCCGTCATACTTTCCACCAACATTTAATAATCTTCATTATGAAGACTGTGGTTACATTTCCTTTCCTAATCTAAATATTCATTTTTGGCAAATTGCCAAAAATCACCATGAGCGAATTCATTCACAGTGGCAATCATGTTCACAGGACAAACATATACACAAGATACTCTACATAAACAAAATATTGACCAGGTCTTTGGTAGTAAAGTAGTCATTGTCATGAGAACAAATCCGGACATCTGACGGTATTTGAACTAAAGTCCCTGGAATTGGTAGCCGAGCATCTTAACCACAAAGCTACAACTCCACTCCAAATATTTTTTTTTAAACTTTATTTATTCCAGATTTTAGGTAAGATGTTACGTAAATAAACTTGAATAACGCAAAGTCTGTCTATTTGAAAAGGTGCCAATTCCATTTCTGAAAATAATCTTTTTTTTTCTCCATAAAATACAAAATATCAAAATACAACATTAAAATAAAAGAGCAATATTGTGATTACGAAAAACATGCATCCAAAAGTGGTATTGGCTCAGATTACAACTTGTTAACATTTTGTTTAATCAAACAGCGTCACATAGCAGTTTTATTTGTTTTCAAAACTACGGTCTAGGCCTATCAACATTCTATCAATGTTCTAAGTTATAGTAGAAACAACTTCTCTCAGCATATCATTTTCTGATTCGGGATTATTTTTGCTTACAAGATTTCTGTTGCCTCGATATAAAGACGATTGTGAATAAACGTATGGCATTGATTCAATCACAGACTTTATTCTATCATTTACTATAACAGACGCATCTGAGAGAGGAACAACTGTTTTAGTAGGGAAAACTGGAACAAAAATATTTTCTACTTGTGAATCATTTCTCTTCTTCTTGCCATGGCTTAAGCAGCAGGCAATCATAGGCGAACATATAGCCAGTAGATAACAGCATTGCAAAGCAATCACTAACGCCTCACCAAAAAATGAAGCAACATCACCACCTTTATTATAGAGAAGTCATCGTCAGCATGAGAGAAGTCATCGTCTATAATGTTGAGAATGAAAATATTAAAAGGTAGCTTCGTGTAGGCCTATAAAGTTATGTTTGTTATAAAATATAAAACTACGCAACAACATTGGTAATAATCATCATCAGCACCGTGAAATAAGCCTTCTTTTTACAGGAATTTATTACAAGCCTTTTTATTTGATTGGGAATACAATGTTTTTGATTATATACATAATGTTCATGTGGGTACCATAGCTTGTAGGGCCTACACATTCTATCCTTGTTGATCGATATGGTTCGGCTGTCGTGAGTCAATTAAACTCAATACCTGTCCACCTTTAATTGAGTAGGACGGATAATGTTGTTATTGCTTCTAGTAAGCCTACTATCAGAATTCTTCATCTTTTCTCTAAATCATCTTTTATTTACTTCATGCCTTCATAACTCTATCGACAAGGTCTTTAAAACGTAGCCTACATTTACCTGGACATATAAACCGAACTTTAAAGTCACTACACTTCCTGTTTGGCTGGTCCACATTTTTACATTTGAGGCCTAAAGTAGCGCTACAAGTAACATCCTCTCCAGTTGCAGTGTAAGGCAATCCACCAATAGTTTGACATTCGACATCTGTTGGATTTTCACACATTTCATCAGGATACTCCTACAAAATACAAACCATTTGTCTATACGTGGAGGTACAAGGTCTAGCCTATACTACAAAAGGTATATTGGTGTCCAATATTGGACCAATCATAATGAAATAAACTATAAAAAGTATCAAGCGGAAGAGTAAAGAGGTATGGCGACATTTTTCCCTCATTATTCATCGTTTACAAAGCAGACCTATGCATACATTGTGCAATATAGTGATATTTATTAAAGTGTTATATCGTATCATTAATTCCTTAAACATTTTAAACAATTATAAAATAAAAAGAACTATATGGAATACAACAAGAGCAAACGCTTACACCCTTGCATGGGAGAGTATGGCACCAAACACTCGTGCTTGATAGTCCATGGGCTGGAGGGGGTTACCGTGCACCCCCCACACAGTTAAACTTCTTTGGTATCATTTTCTTCCCACGGACATATAGAGTGAAAAAATCGATGTTAACATGAAAAATATAGGGATGCATTGTATGTACTTGCGTCATTTGTAATGATCATCAGTGTTTTATCTTCAAATATTTTTTGGGGTAGGGGGTAACATTTATCCCAATAACTCAAGAATCCAACATCTAATTTGTATTATCTTAGTAAAATTGTGTAGCATACATCTTTTAAAATCTTTTAAAATTTAAATAAAATTAATCGGAAGATTATTAAGGTCAATAGAGGTCAAAAGGTCATTGACCTTTTGCAAAATGCAAATTTTTCTCAAAATATAGATAAATTTCAATGTCGTATCTACAATTTTCAATATTTTTTATCTTAATTGTGTTTTACTTGTGCTTACTGACATATTGAATAAGAAAATATATGTTAACAAGATAAAAATTGCAGTTCATTATATACAAATTGTTATTTTTTATTGTTAAAAATTGCAATAAAAATACATGAGTATTGGCATCCATTATTTGTTGATCACTTTACCTGAATGAACTGAAATTACGGACAACAAACTGATAATCACTCTTAATAGAAGCATCCTCTTTTAGAATATAGTCTGAAAAAAAAATCCAACAAGTAAGGCCTAATAAATTATTTAAGATCATAACTATAATGGCAAATCAAAAATGTTACGTTTACCATAATAGTATATCAGGAAATACTGCCGATTGCTATGTTGTTCAGTCCTTACAGTTTACATTGTAGCAGTGTGATGTATTTTGTACGCTAGCGATTGTGTTCGTTTTGTTAGTTATTCTTTTCATTCGGATCAATGAGATATTATTATGAAATAACGGGTTTTATTGAAATGTATACAAACTTACTTGCCCATTCGTCATGGTATTCTACCTACGGGCACACGTAACGGAAATAGCATTCAACTATAGATTATATAAATATCAAAACTTTGACAAGAACGCATATTCCTACCTTATACCATAGGCCAAAGGCTGCATTCCCAAACATTGCATAGTTTAGGTAAGACGTCCAGCTTCATTTCATTTTTAGTCGCGTGCAACGTGACTCTACAGCTCACTATGTCGGTCGGTTGGTCAGTATACACTAACTTGAGCACGCGACTGCAGCCATGTATATGGCCTTGTTAAACTTACTTTAGTATTTTATTCAACCTCATAAAATAAGAAAAAATTAGTGGACAAAAAAAATGTGGGAAAAAAGATTTTTTTTTTAATTTAAAAAAACGGAAATGGGTTCTTAATCTCTCTCATACACAATGCAATTATGGTGTTATTAATATTTTTATATGATGTCCCATCATGCATCAAAGTTTAGTCGAATACCATTATTTGTTTAATATAATTACAGGTTTCTGATACGACATTATGGTATCTATCAGACTATAACCTAACTCAACCTTCCATGATACAACCATAACATGTGAAACCCACGGGATACTGTATTAAGGACTTTTCTATGGCGCTGGACAAATATTCTCATATGTGGGGATACAGTACTAGAAATCGGGTGCAAAGTTGGTGATGATAATTTGTTTATCATAATGATAATAATGATGATTGATATTATGAAAATAATGTTTGGAATGATTGACTGATGAAGATAGTATAAGCCTACCGTGATGAAGATAGTAAGTAATGTTAAGATAATAATTATATTGTTAAAAGTACATTGGTTTTTTAATTATGTGTCCGCATTGGTTAAAATATGTCACATGATGTTTCTCATCACGTGTTCTGTAAATAGTTATTATTTCACTCTTCTCGGAATATATCAATCCAAACATATTTTACCTATTAGTATTGTATATTAATTTTATTATTCAATAAAATCGGAATAATCCAAAGCCTTTACTTAATAGTGAATTAAAAATTAAAGAAAAACACATACAAAAAGGGGAAGTAATTGGCAACATATAGGTACAGCAATGATTTTGTTTAGGTATTTCAGAAGATTTTAGAAGACCTTCCACTCCACTCCGAATTTAGAAGTGGTATAGGCCTATAATGAAAAAGCAAATTACAAATGAAAATGAAGGCACCGTTACAAATATTCGTTTTGTCCAGCAGAAAAAAATTTAAAATACCCAAGTGATTTAAGATTTTTGTTTGCTGTAATCATGAGCAATGTCATTTTTGCTTCCTAACCAACAAAGGAAAAGTTCGTGCTTATTGAAATTTATGTTTCACTTTAGGTTACCATATTTCTTGTTTTTATACTGGTGATTGCACGTAAGGTGGGGGTGGTGAGTCATACAAAGATTTGAATCTATCATCTTCCATAACAGAAGCGTATGACGGAGGAAGGTCTTGATAAGGGCCAGGGTCTTGAGAATAGATTGATGTTGCTGAATTCTCATTGGGTTGCTCAGCACCTTCGTTGACAACTCCTCTAGGACGAGTTGTATTTACATTATTTGCTGAAGTACTTCTACTTCTACTGCGGCACAGACAGGCGTAACAGCAACAGTAAAGGCCAAGGAGTATCAGAACAATAATAATAATTATAAATCCATTAGAAAAAAGTCCAACACCATTGCCAGAGAAATTATCGTCGACAAAATCGTCATCAGAACCATTGTCATCAGAACCATTGTCATCAGAACCACGTAATTCTATAATGTTAATTGTGAATACAGTACAATTAATTTTAATTTTTACTGATTTATTTCTACAAAAAATGTTGCTAGTCCTTTATGTTAGTTTATCAAAATTTTAACTATAAACCTGAAAAATACTTCAATTTGACCGGATGATGGCAGTACCGGTTGTCAGTCAAATGCTACTTTATCACTAGGACCAAATATAGACATGATAATGTCATATCACCACCATATTTGGCCACATCACATTTTTTTGTCAAACTAGTGTAGACAGAGCTTTAAATAATATATTCATTTACGTCACGGAACTATCAACTTATAAGTGGCTTACCTTTATAACATTTTAATTTAACAATAAAACAGTACGGATCGTGATCAAAATGCTGCTTGCAGCCCTTCAAACTATCTTCAAATCCATTACACGTAAAACTAACTTGGTTGGAATCGTCTGGCTTGGAGTAGCCGTACAATTGCTCGCCTCTTGAGTATCCAAGCTGCCTACAAGCTACTTGTGAATTTTCACCTGTCCAATCATTTATGCAAATTCGGCTCCACTCTCCTTGATACTTTACTTCTAACCAACCAACATTCGAGGAATAATCTCCAGTAAGACGTAAAGAATAGTTTGGAAATTCTTGATCTATACTATCTTCATATTCATCTAGATAATAGAACCATAAGACATTAGAAAAACGCAAATCTAAATAACAAGTATTATTATTTTAGTTCCTGATAGCATACCTTTTTGAGATTGATTCTTCTCGATATTAACCTGAAAATTACCCTTTTTTTAGTTTGTGACAATAATTCAAACCACAGGAATTATGCCCGTAGGCCTACATTGTGATTAACTATACTGTACTACCACTCTATAGCATTCTCCAGAAACCGAACCGTTGAGTTCATCCATATTTTACTATTTCCTTTGCAATCACATGGTTTAACGCAACTTTCTACACTAACCTGAACATATGAAACGAACTTTAAAGTCACTACACTTCCTGTTTGGCTGGTCCACATTTTTACATTTTAGGCCTAAAGTAGCACTACAAGTAACATCCTCTCCAGTTGCAGTGTAAGGCAATCCACTAGCAGTTTGACATTCGACATCTGTTGGATTTTCACACATTTCATCAGGATACTCCTAGAAAATGTAACAGAAAATTCCATAAGGTTCGTTCCCCCAACAAATGTAGCAGAGCCTACATTAATGAGACTTTAAAAAGTCATCCTGTGACGAAAGAAGGAAGAAGATTTACAAAAAATATCAATTTAGTTACATAAGGGGCCATTACTGCAGTAACTACATTTTGTAGTAACCGGGTTACGAAATTATTTAGCAGCTTTTTGGGTGTAACCATTCACACGGTTTATTTGCCGTGACTTCTTCATTCTATCTTGAAAACTAATGTGACGTTAATTGCATTAAAAATTTTGCTGCAATAGAATAATTTTGACATGATCCCTGGAATCATTTGACACCTGTAATCATGCTTCATGTAAATTAAACAAAGCAAACTATTGATTTCATTAGAAAAGAACTGTTATTTTAGATAAACAGAAATGTACTTACGCCGTACAAATCACTAACAGTCTCAAAATCGCCAATGTAGGTTGGATCATCATAGTTAAACCACCGCGTCCACTTGCCTGCAATGTAAATTCAATGTAAATACCAATAGGCCTAGTAGAATTATTTTGATAATCATATTGGGGTAGGGTTGTTTTGATCGTCTGGTTTGTTTAGATCGTCTGTTTTTTTTTTATCGTTTGGTTGTTGTTTTGATCGTCTGGTTTGTTTTGATCGTCTGGTTTATTGTTTTGATCCTGGTTTGTTGTTTTGATCGTCTGGTTTGTTGTTTTGATCGCTGGTTTGTTGTTTTGATCGTCTGGTTTGTTGTTTTGATCGTCTGGTTTGTTCTTTTGATCGTCTGGTTTGTTCTTTTGATCGTCTGGTTTGTTTTGATCGTCTGGTTTGTTTTGATCGTCTGGTTTGTTTTGATCGTCTGGTTTATTGTTTTGATCGTCTGGTTTGTTGTTTTGATCGCTGGTTGTTGTTTTGGTTTTGATTGTCTGGTGGTTTGTTTTGATGGTCGGTTTGCTTGTTAGTATGTTTGTCGTGTCAGATCATGTACAAATATCACATTTGGGCAAAAGATCAAATTTAAATAGCCTAATTATTAAGAACTTATTGACATTTGCTGCTCTCTCTACCTGAAGTAACTGAAATGACAAATGACAAGATAATTGTCACCCTCGATGGACACATCTTTCAGAAAAGAGGTCTGTAAAAAAATTGAACAAGTTTAACACAATCAATGTTTTATTTCAGAACCTTATTTCAAATCGAATATCAAAATTAATAATAAAATAACACGATTTAAAATGCCTTATATAAAACAAATCCACACTGTAAAACATACATAATTTATAAATACCAAATTAGTCAAGTAAAAACATGGGTACAATATGGAATAATCAGGCTTGACGTTTTCAACTTCGACAAGGCCCATATAGTTGGTGCTCCCGGATACATTACGGAATAAACTTACGCAAGTCTGTATACGTGGGTCTTCTAATACAAAATGTTAACAGTTTCAATGACGTTTGCTGGTCTATTATTTATTGAGAATGAGTATATATTTCGAATAATATCATCAGGAACTAATGTCCTTATTATTGTTATGTTGTACAATTTATTTCATTTTACCTTGTATCATTGCGATGGTGGTACGCTACCAATTGTGTTCCTTTTGTTATCCCTTTTCTTGTTACATTGAACTTGTTACGGGTCAGTAATAAAATACCATTTTCTATGGAAACTATATAGTAAATCGCAAAATTTGCAAAGTATTATAATAAAGGCTTACTTAAAAAGCTTGGTTTCCGCAAAGCAAGGACTTAAGCGCACCAATTTGACCAATCACGATGCGCGAATCATCGGAACTGTCGCTTGTGATTGGTCAACAAACTGCGTTCCGCCTACGTCGTTGCATTTAAGTGGGAACCCACCTGTATTACCCTTTAAACTGTTATCTACACATCGGTCCAAAATCAATACATTCTCGTAATATTCAATGTTAAAATTTAAAAAAATTAAATTAAAGATGTATTGTCCCTTGAAACACAAAAAAATGAAGGTCAAAATATTCTAAATTTAAATTGGCCATATCAAAATAATATTAAAGTTATTCACTTTAAGTCGAAAATTCAAGCCAAAAAAAAAAAGTTTACGTAATTAACAGGTAAATTAGTTTGATTACATTTCGTCTGGAAAATCGTCGCGAGCGAAAGTAAACAAAGATTTCAAACCACGAGTACGCATTATGCATATTGCTAATTATGATTGTTTACAAATCGTCATGGTTGAGGAGGTATGAAATATGCATACAGAGTAGTTATTTTTTTAAACAAAAAAACGTCTGTATTTCAGTTAAATTATTTTTTTTTTGACAAATTTTTGGTGATAGTTAATAACTATTATGATACTTCAAAATGACCCACCTTTTTTTAAAATCTTTTATTTTTTATTTTTTTTAAATTAGTCAAAGGGACAATACATCTTTAATTAAAATTATTTCAAAATGACAAAAACAGAGATTGGACAAATATTCATAGATTTTAAATATAAATTAGAAAATGTTATTCTTTCCTGGTATAATTTAATACATATTTAAATTGATAGTCTAAGTAAAGTAAACGGTTATTCAACGGAGATAACAGATAAATTCAGAACGGCTACTAATAGCTACAACCTAGTTCGCTACTATATAGATACATTTTTTCTTTGATTTTACCAAATAATAAATCAATTTAGGATTATTACATAAATATTATTATCATTATTACTAAAAACACCAGTCAATTATCTTGAAATGCAATTAAACGCTACTATTAAAAGTAGGCATATTGCTTAGACATACATTGCAAAAGATAATGTAACCCGTTGAACAGCAATGTGTTGAAATGAACGAAACGAGACAAAGACACGCATGAAGGCGTCGTACACTTTCTATGTACCCACTAGCGCATCAAAAGTATTTTGACCAATCACGACGCGATTGATCATCAGAACTGTCGCTTGTGATTGGTCAACCCATTTGCGTTGCGCCTACGTCGTTGCGTCTCTCTAAAGACGCAACACAAGCGAGTTGACCAATGACAAGCGGCTGTTCGAATAATCGGCCGCTTGTGATTTGTCAACTCGCTTGCATTTTTAGAAACAAAAGCTTAAGCAAGAAGTAAACAATGTATACAATTAGATTATAATATGATCATCAATGGGCAGTTGAAAATTTCTCTCCACTAAAATTATATAATATAAAAATTAAATTTTAATATTAAAACTAAAAAATTAAACCAAATATATTTTTTACATGATTAATAAAGAGATATGTTATCAAATAAATGTTAAACTATATTCGATACATTTAATATTGATATCTACACAAACAATCTCAAAGAAACTAAAAAATCTAAAAAAAACTCTTGATAACATTGTATTATACAATGAATATATAATGCACATATTACTATAGTTTAATTTATCAATATATAAAAATTACATACAATTATCACTAATGTTAATTTTTTATGTACAAACGTTATTGTTTATGTATAAATGTTAATGCATATACATGAATGTTAATTTGATCTAAATGTTTATTTATCGATGTATGTGTTCCCCACAGAATATGTTTTTATACATTTTTCAAAAATATATAAATATTACAAATAACCACCAGTTATTTCTACAACATATATAAAATACATATTGTTTAATGTAAGGTATTTCAGCCTATTTACAAATAACCTAGTTATCATCCTCATATTCTACCGTTTATAAAACTTACTAATTAACCCTGAGAACAATGGGATTCTACAAGAATAATACAGTACCTACAAAATAACCCTTAACTACTACTACTGCTTTATACAGGTTTTACACATTCCTTTCTAAAATTGTTTATAATAACGTTAAATATATCTTAATATGACAAAACTAATTTGATACACGATTACCGAATTTATTTGAATAATTGCTCCTCCCTCCTTGATTAAATGCTCCTCCCTCCTCAAATAAACGTACAAATAGAACATCGTTTGGAATAAACCCCCACCCCCCTCCTCAGGACATTTATTCGAATAAATATGGTATACATATATGTATTAAATATTATAGTCCGGTGGCAGGAGGGGGGAATCACCACCCGAAAGGGGACAAATTGCCATCCAACTTTTCTAGACTAGAATTTTCCGTAGATTACGAATATGGAAGGTAATCGATCAGGATAGGAAGCGTTTTCGAGATATAAGGGGTCAAAGTTCAAAATTGACCAAGTACAACAATGTATTATGTATATGTATTATAACAAATTTATTGAACCACAATTTGGTCTTTTATTACATTTTTATGATTATAAGTGTCTATTCAATCACCTTATGAAAAAAAAATCCTTTGTGATTAAGGGTCAAATGTCAATATTGACCAATCATAGAACGTACCTATAAAACCAAATAAAAACTAATATTTAATAAAAATTGGATGTTTTCTCATCCTGTTAATCAATCATACGCAATGTAAAAGAGCGAATACATCATTTCATCAGTTAACATAAGGTCAATTTCATCAGTTGACATAAGGTCGAAGGTCAACATTTTAATACGCGTATTAGTTAACAAATAAATGCAAAGTTGTCCAAACTATGATATTGATGGTTTTACAAGTAATCAAATTATTTGATTAGTAAAGTTATGTTATTTCATTATAATTTTGATTAATACTATTATAATACTGTATTTAATCAAACCAGACTTCGATCAGGATAGGAACCGAATAGGAAGAGATAAGGGGTCAGAGTTCAAAATTGACCAATTATAACAATGTATTATATACATATGTATTATAACCAATTTATTAAAGTTCAATTTGGTCTTTTAATACATTTGTATGGTTATAGGTATTGTATGGTGTTATTCAGTCGCCTTATAAAACAAATACTTTGCAATTAAAGGTCAAATGTCAATATTGACCAATCACACAATTTGCATTTAAAACCAAATAAAAACTAACATTTAAGACAATGTTATGTTTTATCATTCTGTTAAGACATCTATCAATCATACACAATCAAAAGAGCACATTTATCATTACACAAGTTGACAAGGGCCGATCCTTCATGAACCTTTCGGGGTTCTCTATGTGGGGCTACAAGAGACCCTATATTGGAAATAATGTATGTGGGGTGAAATGTGGGTTCATAGAGATATAATAAATATCCCTGTGCACCCTCGATCATCCATAAAGAACATTTTATGGATTTGCCCAAATTAACCCAAGGGCCGGTCGTTCTCCATGGATGAACATTAAGCTCCATAATGGAAATATAAGGGGTGACACTGTGAGTTCATATAGACAGGCGCGGCCCATGGAATAAAGCTGCCTGTGAACTCTCGATCCTTAAGAAAAATTTATGGATTTGCCCAAATTAACCCAAGGGCCGGTCCTCCATGGACATTAAGCCCCATAATGGAAATATAATGGGTGACACTGTGGGTTTATATAGACAGGCAGAACCATGGAATAAAGCTGCCTGTGCACTCTCGATCCTCAAGGAACACTTATGGATTTGCCCAAATTAACCCAAGGGCCGGTCCTCCATGGATGGACATTAAGCCCCATAATGAAAATATAATGGGTGACACTGTGGGTTTATATAGACAGGCACATGGACTAAAGCTGCCTGTGCACTCTCGATCCTTAAGGAACACTTATGGATTTGCCCAAATTAACCCCCAAAGGCCGGTCCTCCATGGATGGACATAAGCCCCATAATGGACAGGGGTGACACTGTGGGTTCATAATAGACAGGCGGGGCCCATGGAATAAAGCTGCCTTGCACTCTCGATCCTTAAGGAACACTTATGGATTTGCCCAAATTAACCCAAAGGCCGGTCATCCATGGACATTAAGCCACATAGTGGAAATATAAGGGGTGACAATGTGGGTTTATATAGACAGGCACATGGAATAAAGCTGCCTGTGCACTCTCGATCCTTAAGGAACCGATTTGGATTTTGCCTAAAATGAAACAACAGCAGGTCATCTATTTAGACCCTTCTGTGGTTCTCTACTGTATGTTCAGTTCTACATTTGGCCCCTGTATCGGATCAATGCATTTGGCTACACAAGTTACTGTGTTTAGAAATATATCGTGTAACTAAAACTGTAGGTTCCAATATTAGGCCATGGGAAAAGCCTGTCTGTGCACCCTCAATCCTTTTAAAAGCAACCCATATGGATTTGCCAAAATGAACCAAGGGTAACTTCTGAATTCTATGAGCCGTACATTCCGTTTATTGGAGATACATGGATACCTGATTGAAATTCCTCAAATATTTCTGAAAGACATTGTACTGTATAGTAATAGTATTATTCCCCTTCCACACCTCTCTGAATTAAATCCGCCCTGATAGGCTCTTATGTACAGGATTTCAAAGCAATAATCACACTTGTATTTTCAAACAGTATAATCTATTAGATTGAATAAAAATATCTATTATAAACAATTTGCCGTTAGAAATCTCTATGCCATGTCGTTATTTAGATGAGAAAAACAGGTCAAAGGTTAAAATTACAGAAAAATAGGTGTTTCAGTAACTTTTTGAAAAAAATGTTGCATTATAACAAGTATAAACATATATATTGTGAAATATTTGACACCAAAATTGGCTCCTTACGACAAATATTTATTAATTTATGTTTTTATAACCTTATTCAATTATGTCAAAGGTTAATAACCACACTTCCGGTCATTTTCAAGCAATATCATCTGTTACACTGAATATAAATGTATATCTTGGGAACAATTTGCTCCTATTTTTAATTCTCTCCGACCTGCCATTACTTAGATATAGCAAAAAGAGGTCAAAGGTCAAAATTGCTAACAATGGGGTTTCCGATCAATTTTACAAAGAAAGTTCTGTTAGAGCTAATATAAACATATACATTGTGAACAATTTGACACCAAAATTATCTCACTACGTCCAGAATTTCCGGAGATATAGCATGTTTTTATATTGGTCAATTTTGAACTTTGACCCCTTATATCTCGAAAACGCTTCCTATCCTGATCGATTACCTTCCATATTCGTAATCTACGGAAAATTCTGGTCTAGAAAAGTTGGATGGCAATTTGTCCCCTTTCGGGTGGTGATATCCCCCCTCCTGCCACCGGACTATTAGTATTCATTTAGCAATTTGTGAATGTCCATAATTGTTTAATAAAATAAGTCTTTTTATCCAATTGATTAATTTGAGGATCTTTAATATGGTCTACATCATCATTATGAAATAATTTTTATTCAATTATTAGTAATATCAATTAATCTACTACAAACGCTAAATAAATCAATCAATCAATCAATCGTTCGATTTATATAGCGCCATTCCAACATTCATTGCTCATGGCGCTGTAGAAAAATCAGAAAAGGTGAGTTTTGAGTAGTGACTTAAAGTGACTCAATGATGATGTGTGTTTAATAAATAAATAATATATAGGTTTCAATTTTATCCTAGAAATAGTTTCCTGCAAATAAAAGCACGGCTTTATAAAAATGGAAGGAAACGTGTTAAAACAACAGGCTGCAGATCTAAAGTTTAATAAATGTTTTTACAAAATTAGAAGGGAATAAATTTTACAAAGAAGAGTACAGATGCTGGACTACAAGAAGTTGGAAATACTAAAAGCACACACACACCCACACGATTAAAAAACATAATTACATAAAAAATTACAAAAAGATGCGCGGGAGGTAAATTAATTGGAAGAGCAAACAAACAGGAGGGACCTATAAAGGTTTCTCAGTAAAATCTTTGTATTGGAATGTCAACATAAACTACTTTGGATAAGGTAAGGTAAAGTCGAAACCTAAGCTAATGCTAACGGCCGTGGTGCCCATCTCCATTTCTTTAGCGTTTGGGCCAGACTCCACTAAGTGTGTATGTTTGTGGGGGGTATGTCACTCCTCCCGCACAAACGAGTCTGATTTACCTTCCCAGTACTTTTTACATACTGGTACCCATTTCTATCACCTGGGTGGGGAGGATCAACGTGGATAAAGAATCGTGCTCAAGGACTCAACACTGCAGTGACCGGGCCGGGGCTTGAACCGGCAACCTATTGATTGCAAGTCCAATGCTCAAACTACTGCGCCACAGTGCTCCACTTTGGATAAACATGTGTACATTCATGTATTTAGAATTTCTTAAGCCTGGCTTCCATAAAATTGATACGCTGATAAACACGTTGAGGCAATCAACTTTCAACGAAACAGCTTGCCATCCTGTCATCACGGATTCCAATGCAATAGAGCAATACGTGAAGTGATTTGGTGAAAAGTTTAACTAGAAGTTTCTTAACCATAGGTAATATGGTTTGGATTTGTTGAGTAGTAAGAAGGTGGAGACTGTGAGTAATCTGGGGGAGGTGTCTCTAATGAAGATTTGTACTTATCTGGTTCTTCCATAACGGCAGTGTACGACGGTGGAAGGTCTTGGGAAGGGGCAGGGGGCGCCGATGGTGATGTTGGCATGTTTGTGGTAGGTTGTAACTCAACGCCAGCATTTTCAGGTTGGGCTGTAGTATCATTATTTTCTGCCGGGGGTGGACTACTCTTCTTCTTGCGGCATAAACAAGCATAACACCAGTACAAGCCAACGATCGACCCAATCGTAATACCTGCAATAGCGCCACCAGATAATCCTCCTGTCATATAAAGATTTGAATTAATGCACTTGTATAATTTATATTAATATCTATATATTGGTAAATTGGTCATGTAATTTTCATTTCTCTTTAGAAATCGCTGAATGAAACTTATCCATGGAACGAAATACATTTTGATAACCACTGTTAGATCAGTGAATAAAACGTGTGACCATTGATGGATGTACGGTCAATTTGATTCCGCAAATGTTTGATTGAAGCTTCTGTTTGGCTGTTTCACTTTACGATTTGATTTAGCTCTTCCTTATTTGTATCTCCATTTAGATCTTTTAGAATCCCATATGATAACTCATTTTTCAGTAATTTACATTTTTGGATTAATATATAATTATTAATATTCTTTCTTACCTGAATGTTTACATTTTACAGCAAAATCTGAAAAATGGGAACATGATTCATACGTATTTTCATAAGATTCACAATCGCTTAGATTTTCATCATAATCGTCACAATTAAAGGTGATTTTGTGAATTGGCGATTCATCAACTTCAAACGTGTTGTAATTGTAAACATTTGTCGTCTCACCACCGCCTTGGTATCCTAGTTGCTTGCAAAGAGTTTCGGTCTCAAGCTCACCCCAATCATAAGCACATACTGTTCCCCAAACACCGTACAAGAATACCTGTACTATTCCTTCATTGACGATATCATTTTCGTACTGCCCTACCAATTTTGCATCCAGGTGATTATAGTGTTCATCTAGTAAAAACAAAATGACATACTTAAAGGGGAGCCCCATGTATAAAAAAAAATTAAAATAAAAGATACCAATTTGCGACCCAATGACGTCATTTTGTTAATGACGTGAATCAGGACGTGTGTCGTAAAGTGTGTCAATATTACAGTAGAGAGACTAAATTGACCACTTTCAATCATTATGTTATCAATCATTGAAATTACTGCTGTACAGTAAGTTTTTTTAATGTATTTATCTGTATAATTAGCATTTTGTCTAGAATAATTGCATGAATTTTGTATGGAATAATATTTATAGCATTAAGATTCACTCAACCATGACAGATTACATACTTGTTGAGTATACACACACACATGCAATGATTATTATATTAAACTAATCTATGCCAGGCTGGCAAGATATGAGGCCTAACTAGAAAAGTACAGTATATACAGGCTGCGTGATGTTTAAATAAAGTGTTATAAATGAAATATCAATGTTTTTATATTTTCTATCAATAAAAACAGTTGCTGTTGTAGGGGGGAATGCACGTGTGCAGCTTGTCTCACACAGCAGAGTTCCTCACACAGCCATGGCTTTGTTTGTTGTTGTTAAATTGCGCCCTCAATGTAAGAAAATGATGACATCATTGGTCATTTTAAGCGTACGTAAAATCCAAGGAACGTAAAACAGAGGTTTTCTAATGTATGATATTACCTTCGTTTGTACATTGTAATTTAACAGTATCATAACAAAAATATTTCGTCTGCGGATTATTATGGCAGTATATCAGACTACTTTCATATCCATTACAGGTAAATTCAACCTCATAGGATGAGTAACCATCACTTATTTGGTAACCATTCACCAATTCATCACTTCTTTTGTAGCCAAGCTGCCTACATGCTACTTCAGAATTTTCGCTTGTCCACTCATCATTGCAAAGTATTGTCCACTCTCCTCTATATAATACCTCTAACCGACCAACGTTTGAGTAAATTCCATCAACTAGATGGATTGAATATTCTTCCAAATCAGGATCAACTATATTTATAACAAAAGTAATATTTCATATAACACCTAAAAATAGTTAATTGGATGAGAACAAATTGATTCATAGGAATGTATGATTCAGTGGCAAAACACAGAAGTTTGAGGCCATTGGTTTAGGGACACTGAGTGGTCTTCTAATGCTAGAAGCATTGGGCGTTTTTTTTGCCTTTTTCGACATATTTTAGTGTCCTTTTTTTCTCAGAGTCCTGCTTAGAAAGCCCTCATTACAGCTGGGGCCCCTGGGTGTATGATACATGCATGTTATCAAAGGATATCCTAGTACAAGGTAATGAGAGATGGCACTGAGATGGTGAAGAATAATTACGAACCTACAGAGCACGCCAAAGACACATCTTCATTATGGGTGCAGTCATGTGATCTAATTGTGTTATATGTACACATATAAAGCCTAGCCTCATCACCATCGCATTGCACATCATCTAAAATAATCGACTGATACTCAGATCCAACATTGCTGTCTGAAAGCAAATCATTCTCAGGTGGGCCGAAACCTAGTTCCCGACATACCACTTGGGCTTCAGGTGAGTTCCAGCCATCATCACAAACTGTTCCCCATTCTCCATTATGGTATACTTCAAGGCGTCCTTCATTGTCTGAAGGTCCACCAGTTAGTCGAATTTCAAAAACTGTAATAAAAAAAAAAGATAATAAAATATGTTGCTGAACTACTTTCATCATCCTGATATTATTTAAAGAAAAGTGAATCAAGTACACATCAGCCTAATTTAAAACAACACTCACTCACATGATTGGCTTAAATATGGTAGTGATATGACATCATCATGTCCATATATGGGCACATCACATTTTTTTTGTCACATAAAGTTTGATAGTGTAGACAGAGCTTAATGCATGTTTTAAAGATAAGTGTGATTGTGTACAGAATGGTGTGACAACATTGTTTGTGTAGGAAGTTAAGGCCTTTACAAACAAAAATATTAATTATTAAACTTTACCTGAATAAACTGAAATGATAAGTGATAAAGTGAGTGCCACTCGCAATAGTAGCATCTTCTTTTGAGATAATCTGAAAAAAATTAAATCAAATCAAAATTTGGTAATTTTTTAATTTAATATTTACACATTATTCACAATTACAATATTTATTAATAGTATACCTACATGTATAGGTAAATTTGGTAATTGTTTTAATTGATTAATTACACATTTATTCACAATTCACAATTTGTAATACATTTACAATATTTAATACTATAGTATACCAAAAGCGAATAAACACCATTTTATACAATATTGAAATATGCCTAGAACTTTTTTGAAAAATTTTGAAAATCATTAAGTGTATACTACTTACTAGCTAGTGATGGCTTTCACTTTTGATAAAGATTAAACATCATAAACAAGGCAACTGAAACCTGTCATACGTACTTGGCCTACATCTACAGCATGTTTTTTTTTATTGTATTGTACTGTACTGCATTTAGGCTAGGCCTTGTTTAGTTTTTGTTACCATTTTTTTTAATCAAATATCTTAATTTTAAAAATCTTAGTAGTAAGTAGCTAAACTTGAAGTTGTAGAATAAGTTTATTTAGAATTTGATTGTAATTGTATTGTCTAATGACCTTTTGCAGTACATAACCTAATTATTTTCAGCCCAGGCCTAGGCCTACGTATATAAAAGCAAGCACATTAACGGGTAGGCCCGATATCGGCTTCTGCTGTCTCCTTGTAATTCTCTCTGCTGCCCTTTCCGATACGACAGGCCTAGCCTAGAGTACTTACTAGGGATTACTAGTTGTAGTACTCTAGCCTAGGCCCTATGTACACCTAGTGGGCTAACCCGTCTACATACTAACTAATACTATTTTATTAATGCTGTCCTAATACTGTACAAACATAATTATTTAGCCTAGCATGGCAAAAGTAGTGGTAATAAATAGGCTAGACATACCAGAAAAAGCGGTTCCTTGGACTTTGCTTTATATGTCGTCTCGAGAGCAGCAGCAGAGCAGCAGCAGCGGCACACAGCGGTTCCAATTGCAATGGCACCCTCTATTATGGCAAACTTAGTCATAATTAACACATGTGAGTTTACATCATCACTGTCTAATAATAACTATGACGAGACATTAATCAAATCAATATTTTTATTAAAATCTGCATTTTCAGTTTCATTACTTTATTCATAACAGTTTGTTACAAATTCATCGATTCAACAAGGATTTGGTCCCGGATTTTATATATTTTCGTATTGTTTTAAATGTAAAAAATGAATATAGGCCTAGACCTACATGGATTTAATAATTTGTATATTATTATTATATACAGAAATGGTTGTATCAGGTATAGCCGCAAAAACGGATGTTACAATCCGTGCAGGATATTAAACTATGTCATAGATTATCTCATAACCTCCTTTTTTGGAAGACATAACAAATGGCTCTTGTTTTTCCAAATGTTGTAAGCAAGTTTCCAAGTAAATAAATCTATATATAAATTGCATACGGGCAAAATTCGGTAAATCGTGCGTTACTTCTAGAATTTACTCGATGGTATATATATAAAGTTGGTTCATCGTTCCTTCTACGGTAAATGTTTTTAATAGCTGAAAATTATTATTAAAGCTCGGGTACAGCATCATAACGTTGAAGACAAATGATTTTCTTAAAAAACATATTTTGATAGATTTAATTTACGTTTATACAAACGTATTGCTTAGCGATGAATAAAACATTCCAATCTCTCTCAGTAAATTTTGGTATAACACAAGTAGGTAAATTTATGGGCCTTTGGGGGATAAACGTAAAACCTTTGAAATAAATACATAAACCATTTTTTATCGTCATTTGAAGTGCAAATGTCTTACTGTAAGTGTGGGTACTGTTTAAACAAAATAATTATACACATAAACTTAATTACTGACAGTTGCTTCTCAACGTTAATTGTATTAATTAATAATTATAAAAAATGCTAATGTAGGCCTACTTTACTATTTCAATCAACTATGACAGTGACAGTTTCAACAAAGTATTAAATCGCAAATGTTTTACTGTGTTTAGTGGTACAGTATATTATTTATAAAACATCAAAACAAATATGTTGTTACGGATAAAGAATATATTTAAAAATGGTTCCTCTTTGCACCCATTCTCTCTCTTCACTATCCCTCAACCCTAATGTTACATACAAAACACAAATTGGGTTTGTTTAATTTGACTCAAGTAATTATCATTGTGTCCATTTTTAATTGACTACATAAACCGTGTATATTTATTCGTTCCTCCTGCAAACGACATGTATTATAGTCCTGCGGTACATACATTTGAAATCGTCAGTATTTTTACGCTGTGTATTCGGGAACCATCTGTGGGGGCACGCGTACCATCTAGTAAATAGTAATTCGTTATTGCGACTTATTGCGTCTCAAGTAACGAGTACCGATAGGCCTATGCCTACTGACAGTTGGTATCCATGTAAATGGCGCCATGCTGAATAGTGTAACTGTTCGATCGATCCTCGTCATTTTATAGCTTTGAAAGTAAAACAATAAATTATACAGTAAAGTACTGTATATGGCGGGACTTTATTTCCAGTGGTGCGGTTTTCGCAAGAAAAGTAAACAATCTCTGATCAAGCCACTGGGTTGCCAAAGGCCTCTGTGTTTTGAAAGTGGTCAAGTTGAAACCTAACTGTACTGGTGGCTACGGCCAGCTGTTTATTGATTACAGTGCACATTAACTTACTTAACTTACGTTTTTCCATTTGTATGTGTTCCCAGAAGTATAAGTATCAGCGTCTAACTTCTAACTCATAGTATTGGTAACAACATTGTCATTCGGTATTTACGAGTAGGCCTACGTCCTCCTTGTTCACGTCCTGGCCATACTAACTTGTATTGCTTTGAAAAACCCGCCACACCTGACGTGGCATGCGTCGTCACGCGATTGGTCGAACCAAGGTTCGTAATTTACATATGGTTATACTTATAGATCCGTCTTGTTATGGTTTCACTAATGCCATACTACGTATTAATACTATTAATTTATATTAATGTGTATATCTTCTCCCGCCTCTCGTTGAAATGCAAATTCTCCAGATATTTTGAATAAACCAAAACAATCTCCAGATATATAAATATTTATAAATTTTACTACTCTAAATATTGATAAGAGAATAGAAAACATACTAATATTGGTCAGTATAATGTTAATACTCCATTCATAAGTTGTTTAATAAGTGAAATAATGTGTTGCCAACGCATTTTCTTCGGCACGCATTATTGATGCCAATATTTTTATTTATTTTTAAAAGTAGGCATATTTCATTTCATTTTCATTTCATCTATTCGACCAATACACAGACACAGAACAGAAACAAAGCAGAATGGTCAGGGGCAACTAAGGGCCTGTTTCTGCTGCAACTGCTCAAAATACGGTATAAAAATACGGTATAAAATACGGTATTTTTTAGTACCCCGTTTCTGCTAACAATACTTCTTGGTTGGTCGTGTTAAATTTCATCCTTTTTACCCAAATTGCCATTCATTTATTTGGTCGATAATTAAAAGTCACAATAAAGGAAGTTTTACGCCTCACTTTCAACAGGCTAGTCCTGTAATACAGATGTTGTGAGAGCACAGAAAACATCGTAATGGGGACAAGTATTCGTTCCCTCCCCGAGTTATTGTCTTTTGCAATGTTGTACTGCTTTCGCAGGCTCTTCGGCTTTGAGCTTACTTGCTTCTATTCCGTAGTTGTCCCTTTTATTACCTTTTAGTTGGCCGGACATTTAGCTTCCCCACACTTACTTGCTTCTATTCCGTAGTTGTCCCTTTTATTACCTTTTAGTTGGCCGGACATTTAGCTTCCCCACACCCTCCTTCCCCACACCCTCCTTCCCCACACCCTCCTTCCCCACACAGATTTATATAGTAAATACTGTGACGTCTTCGCTCCACATTTTCGCCGAATATATCTATACAAGTGTGTAAAACAGCTGACAGCGACAGAAAATAAAAACACGATGTTGACTTCATGTCGTAGGTCAAAAAAAATACGGTATTTTTTATTGGCAGCAGAAAAGGGTACAAAAATACGGTATAAATTTGTAAATACCGTATTTTATCCACAAATTTTGTGGGGAAGATACGGTATACAAAATACGGTATTTTTTTTATGAGCGCAGTTTCTGCTGCCAAAAAAAATACGGTATAAATACGGTATTTTCTTAGCAAGCAGAAACAGGGCCTAAAGCAAAACAATTACTATAACTCAAAGAGTCAGCTGCCCCTTAAAAAACATTTAAAAAAGCACTGCTCGATCTGCTTGGCATGAAGGCAGGCGCATTACACATTTCATTTACATATCTAACTGTCGACAATGACAATGATTAATTTATCGACCCTTTCAGGGTATGAAAGAACATTCTTTCAACCTTATACAAAAAAAAAAAAACTAAACACTTCCAGACATAAATATTTGGTCTTATAAATAATTTATATATCTAAAAGCAACATCTAACTAAAACAAATACAACATTTTGTGAATAAATTTAGCTAAGTTTGAGAATTTTTTTTAAAATCTGGTATTAAAAATAATTTATTAAAATAATATTTGCGTTAGGCCTACACAAGCGAGTTGACCAGTGACAAGCGACTGTTCGAATAATCCGTCACTTGTGATTTGTCAACCTATTTGCGTTAGGCCTACACAAGCAAGTTGACCAGTGACAAGCGACTGTTCGAATAATCCGTCACTTGTGATTGGTCAACTCGTTTGCATTTTTAGAAACAAAAGCTTAAGCAAAAAGTAAACAATGCATACAATTAGATTATATGATCACCACTAGGCAGTTGAAAGTTTATGTCAATTAAAATTATATAATATAAAAATGAAATTTCAATATTAAAACTAAAAAATTAAAACAAATATATATTTTACATGATTAATAAAGAGATATGTTATAACTATATTCGATACATTTAATATTTACATCCACACAAACAATCTCAAAGAAACTAAAAATGTAAATAAAAACATACTCTTGATAACATTGTATTATACAATGAATATATAATGCACATATTACTATAGTTTAATTTATCAATATATAAAAATTACATACAATTATCACTAATGTTAATGTACAAAAGTTCTTGTTTATGTATGAATATTAATGCATATTGTATATTCATGATTGTTACATATGTATGAATGTTAATATGCATAATGTTATGAATATGCATGAATGTTAATGCATATTTATGCATGAATGTTAATGCATATTTATGCATGAATGTTAATGTATATTTATGCATGAATGTTAATGCATATTTATGAATGAATGTTAATGCATATATGCATGAATGTTAATGCATATTTATGCATGAATGTTAATGCATATGCATGAATGTTAATGCATATGCATGAATGTTAATGCATATTTATGCATGAATGTTAATGCATATTTATGCATGAATGTTAATGCATATGCATGAATGTTAATGCATATGCATGAATGTTAATGCATATGCATGAATGTTAATGCATATGCATGAATGTTAATGCATATGCATAAATGTTAATAATGCGTATATGCATGAATGTTAATGCGTATATGCATGAATTTTAATGCATATGCATGAATTTTAATGCATATGCATGAATGTTAATGCATATGCATGAATGTTAATGCATATCAATGAATTTTAATCCATATGCATGAATGTTAATGCATATGCATGAATGTTAATGCATATGCATGAATGTTAATGCATATATGCATGAATGTTAATGCATATATGCATGAATGTTAATGCATATATGCATGAATGTTAATGCATATATGCATGAATGTTAATGCATATGCATGAATGTTAATATCATAATCTACAATTCACCAAGCATTTTGAAACAACTTTTTCTGTATTTTATCACTTCTTGATAATTGATTGTGCTGATTTTTTTCAAATTTAAGGAGAATTTATTTGATTATATATGTTCCCATATTATGCTAACAAAAATAAATGCCTCTCTCAAAACCCTCATGAACAATAATTGCCCCGGGGCATTTATTCAAATAAATACAGTATAAATATCTTGTATTAAATATTAGTATTCATTTAGCAATTTGTGAATGTCCATAATTGTTGACTAAGTAAGTCTTTTTATCCAATTGATTAATTTGAGGATCTTTATAATGGTCTACATCATCATTATGAAATAATTTTAATTCAATTATTAGTAATATCAATTAATCTACTACAAACACTAAATAAATAATATATCTAATATACAGGTTTCAATTTTATCATAGAAATAGACACCGTTTCCTGCAAATAAAAGCACGGCTTTGTAAAAAATTTAAAACAGTATGTATTGGAATGTGAAAATAAAATACATGTATGGAATGTATTTGGAATTAATTAACTTTTTTTAACCTGGTTTGCATAAAATTGATACGCTGATAAACAAACGGGAGGGACCTATAAACATTTCTCAGTAAAATCATTTGTATTTGAATGTGAACATAAACTACTTTGGATAAACATACGTACATTCATGTATTTGGAATTTCTTAAGCCTGGTTTCCATAAAATTGATATGCTGATAAACTTGTGAGGCAATCAACTTTCAACGAATCCGCTTGCCATCCTGCCATCACAGATTCCAATGCAATAGAGCAATACGTGAAGTGATTTGGTGAAAAGTTTAACTAGAAGTTTCTTAACCAAAGGTAATATGGTTTGGATTTGGGGAGTAGTAAGAAGGTGGAGACTGTGAGTAATCTGGGGGAGGTGTCTCTAATGAAGATTTGTACTTATCTGGTTCATCCATAACGGCAGTGTACGACGGTGGAAGGTCTTGGGAAGGGGCGGGGGGTGCCGATGGTGATGTTGGCACGTTTGTGGTAGGTTGTAACTCAACGCCAGCATTTTCAGGTTGGGCTGTAGTATCATTATTTTCTGCTGGTGGTGGACTACTCTTCTTCTTGCCGCATAAACAAGCATAACACCAGTACAAGCCAACGATCGACCCAATCGTAATACCTGCAATAGCGCCACCAGATAATCCTCCTGTTATATAAAGATAGAGATACTAATCGATTCATTTGTTTATCATCATTAAAATGTATAATATATATGAATTAGGATTCGTTTTATTGGTGTTTTTTTTTTTGTTCATTAGTTATCCGCTTGGTATACCAAGCGGATAACTCCTTGTTATTGTATGAGATCAATATTTTTTTTCTGTATTATTCTTCTTTCCTTCCTTCCTTTTTGTGAGTCGTGTTTCTCTAAAATGTGTAAACATAACATTTCATAACTTTGACAACATATGGGCATTTACGTGAAGTTGTGCACCTCCTATTTTTGAATGACGTCATAGTTGCGCAACGTGACTTACGCGCAATTTTATGAATTTCAATGATTGATCATAGATTAAAAACCAAAAGTCATTTAGTATTGACACTTTGACAAAATTTAAGTCATATCAGGGGCAAACTTTCTACGGATTAAAAATGGCATGTTTCACAAGAAGTTACGCGCGCACGCGCATTTAAAATTTCAAAATGCGCAAAATTAATTTCTAATCAACTTTTTACGCGTTTCTTGTCATTTTGAGCATGTCAAAAATTCCCACAGGCGCGCAATTTTTTACGCGCGCGGTGCGTACGTAGCGTTAAAAACATATTTTTTTCTCTTGAATTATATTTTTCAAGCCTTTCCTAGTAATTTTGAAAACAATTTAGACCTTTTTCAGTTTAAATAACGCCATACGAACACGTTGAATTAGACAATTTGTGCGCGTTTTTTATGAAAAAGCTTAAAAAATCGTCAAAATTATGTCTTTTTTTAAACAGTCATAGTTTCTAAAGTAAACCGTTAACCGTTTATTTTTATTACAAAATCTAGAAGTTGATGAGTTGTAGATATCGGATCATGCATCAATAAGGCTAAAAAAACATTGTGACGTCATCGTATGGCCACACGAATGTAAAATATAGGATTTTTGTCTCTTTCGTTATTGCTCATCACATTCAATGGAGCGCATCACGCTTATCTGTATTCCTTTTTCTCCTACATTTATATATTGTGTAGGTCAATCAACTTTCTTTAGCATGAGATAAAAATATTTTAATTTTTATGACGTCATCATGCCTAAAAATGTTAATGACGTGGGTCATTAATTTCATCTTTACAGTAAATTTTAATCTGTAATAGCTCGTAAGAATAAAATGTGATAATCACGATTAAAACGTTTTCTGGAAGCTATTGGATTGTAGATACGAATTCATGTAAACATTTTGCCAATCGGATGTTGTGACGTCATCATATGGCCAGTTGAATAAAAAAAGTTGTATTTTCATATTTTGCGTAATAGTTCATCACATTTAAAAGGGTGCGCATCTATATTTTACGTATTCAAATTTCTTCTACACGTTAATATGTTGTTCCTGAGATAATTTCCTTCTGAAATTGCTATCTAAGTGTTTCATTTTGATACCGTCGCCATGTTAAAAATTGGAATAAATGGCGGGTCCCGTAATTTCACCTATTCTACACTGTATGTAATATGTATACAGCTTATACTGTTTGCATGTATATACTATATGACACAAAATTGACAGAATTCAGCACTAACAGCATATCATATTCTTCAGTTCTTGTCATAATGCCATAAACTTTATCTGTGTGCAATATTCCAACGTATGACGTGCACATGGCGTTTGTCGTGGTGCGGATAACTAACTCGTCAAAGTGACGAGTTTCATGTCTAGTTTACATTTTTGTTCATGTTTTTTTATATTTTTCAATTTTTTTGTTTAATTTTGTAATTACATTTTTTGTAATTACATTATGGTCTAGTTTTGATTTTTAGCTTAAAGTGGTGATACTTAATAATTACACATGTCGCGGATTCGAACACGAACGTACTAAGCATTGTTATCAATGACCATGGCGTTTTACTCACTGAGACAAACTGTGACATAACATGGTCGCTGAGACGTCAAATTACTGCTATATTTTGCCTTTTTTTAGTGTTTATCCTTAAATTTCAGGAAAGTGACATAGCATATCGTTTGCGGCTTATCAATAAACATCAGTGTGCCAAATGTGAGCACGTACCGTTCAGTGGTTTTGGATGAGATACGTAAAATACGCAAAAAATTTAGTAGCATTAATATATAAATCTAAAGGCAAATAAGTGAAAAAATGACAATGATGTGGGTATCAGTGGCTGGATCTCAATGGAGATACAAAAAAAAAAAAAAGCGAAAAGCTAAATCAAAACGATAAAGTTAAACAGCCAGAAAAGTTAGCAGAGCTTTCGGGCAACACTAGCCCTTCATTAGTGCAAGTGAAATTGGATAACGTCATAGTATAAGAGCTGGCAAGTGCTGCCTGGGTGCACAGGAATAAAAGAAATACAACAAAAGGAGACAGGGTGGAGTCTGAATAAGAGTAGAAAACAAAGAAGGTAGCTTGGTAGAGATATAAACAATTTTTGAATGAAACTAAAAAACAGCTTAAATGGTAGCATTAATATATAGATATTCTTTCTTACCTTTTTTACATTTTACAGCAACATCTGAAGAATGTGAACAGTAATATGCAGGCTCAGATTGACAATCACTTAGTAGATGATGGTCATAATCCTGATCACAATCAAAGGCTACTGAGTGAACTGGTCGGTCATCAACTACAAATGTATTGTAATGGTAAGCCTCTATCATCTCACCACCGCCTTGGTATCCTAGTTGCTCGCAAAGAGTTTCGGTCTCAGGCTCACCCCAATTAGTAGCACACATCTTCCCCCAAAGACCGTATAAAAATACTTCTACTATTCCCTCATTGGTGTTATCATCGTACTGTCCCACCAATCGTGCATCCCCATGATCATAGCTTTGATCCTCTGTAGAAAGAACAATTTAACTACTTAAATTTTGGAATATGCTAGAATGCGACTTCTGGTTTGTTATTTCTATATTAGATAGCACAGTCGAACCACTGCTTTGGGACACCCCTATTCAGGAAAAAAAAACACATTAAAATGACAAATGATTAGCAGGAGTAATACACACATTTAACTCTGAATGAAACAGCCTGTCGTACATTAAAATGTTGTGTGGTTCACTATTTCTATTCTTCTTTGCATCGAGGACTTTTTGCCTACATAATACGGTTCAAGCTAACAACATATTATGTTTTAACTCTACGGCCAACACTCTTTTCAGGGGACACCCCTATTATGAGGACGCTTTATTGGGTTTTGAAGGAGCTGTTCTAGTGTATACTGTACAATCAATAGATTCTTCCAAGTTCAATATGCTGGGTGGAAGTTTCTAATTTATTGTTTACGGCTTTTCATTCAGCCTAATTTAAAACAACACTCACAACAATCTCTTGATTATTTAAGGGCTTCTTTATTTCTCCTAACCTCTTTATTTTTCTATTTGGATCAAATATCAAAGATTCAAGTTATTCTAGTAATGTTAGTAGCTTACCTTCATCTGTACATTGTAATTTAACAGGTTTATCACAGTAATAATAATATTGTTTAGTACGAGTACAGTCCTTCAAGTGACGTTCATATCCTTTACATTCAAATTTGAACTTATAAGAGTAATAGCCGTTACTTATTTCGTTACTAAACGCCAATTCATCACTTCCATGGTAGCCAAGCTGTCTACAGGCTACTTCAGCGCTTTCTCTTGACCAATAATCATTGCAAATTCGGCTCCACTCTCCATTATAGAATACCTCTATACGACCAACGTTTGAGTAAATTCCATCAACTAGACGAATTGAATAACTGCTCTCTGTTTTATTAAAATAAAATATGATTGGACAGTAACAGTAAATTGCAAGAACACATTGATACATACATATGTAGGAAGCTGAACAAATTTAAAATAGGCAGTGCTTATGGCAGTGTTTATTTTATTTATTCAATTTTCTGCCATATACAAAATACAAAGAATACAAAACAATTATAAAGGCAAGGAAAGACCAAACAGGTGCTAAACACCTATATGCTAGTTGGTCAACCCAGAACAGAGCAAAGAAATAAACCAAAAAAAAAATACGTTCTACAATTAAAGAAGAAAGTGACCAACTACCAAATGGTCTATTCTAGGGGCATTTTCGACATACTTTAATGCCCTTTTTTCCCTTCAAGCTTGCTCAGGAGGTCCTCATTACCTCTGGGGCCCCTGGGTTTAGCCAGTGAGTGCTCACAGCTGTTACGCCAATGGTTATGGGACCAACCTATTGATGTCTGTATAATATGTACATGTTATCAAAGGATATCCTAGTACAAGGGGATAAGAGATGGCACTGGGATGGTGAAGAATAACTACGAACCTGCAGAACATTCCAAAGATACATCTTGCCAATGGTTGCAGTCATGTGGAGTTGTCCTAGATGTACACATATAAAGCCTTGTCTCATCACCATTGCATTTCACGTCATCTAACACAATCGGCTGATACCAAAATCCATCGTAGCCATATGAAATAAAATAATCCACAGGTGGGCCGTAACCTAGTTCCCGACATACCACTTGGGCGTTCAATAAGTTCCAGCCATTATTACAAACTGTTCCCCATTCTTCATTATGGTATACTTCAAGGCGTCCTATATTGTCTGAAGGTCCACCAGTTAGTCGAATTTCAAAAACTGTAATAAAAAAAAAGGTTATAAAATATGTTGAACTATTTTCATCATCCTGATAATATTTAAAGAAAAGTGATTTGAGTACACGTCAGCCAAATTTAAAACAACACTAACTCACGTAGTAACCGGTACACAGTATTTTGTAAAGCTCTGTCTACACTATGGGTATTGACAAACTGCAAGCCATGGAGTCAGTGGAGTCAACGGCCCACGTGACCATGTTAATTGCAATTCAAGCGAGTCAGTACGAAGTCTAACTGCACTATTGTACCAAAAGTGCGAGGCACCATAAAACATATTAAATAATTTAATATAAATTAGTATGTTCATATTATGAAACATTAGAGAGGAGTAATTATAAAATAAAATCATTATTGTATGTTATGTTGTTCTAAACATACCCTACTACTACTAAAATAAAGTCAAGCCTGCCTGCTGCTCCCTTCTTGTTGGTCTCGCTTGTAGTTATTTTTTTCAAAATGTTTCCCGCCGGCCCACCACACAGCCCAGGCCTAGTCTAGCCCCTAATACAATATAGGGTTTCCTACTAGATGATATTTTGTTGAAAAAAATACATTTCACAAGACTTAGATTTAAAATATCTGTAATCTACTGTATTCGTCCATTGACAGCGTTGATATAGAAGCTACTGCTAGGCCTAGACTGTACTAGGCATACAGCGAATAGCCGTCTCTACACCCCGGCGGTCTACAGTATACTATAGGACCTAGGCTAGCTAGCTAGACTTCTTAGATGGTGATCAGGCACCACCTAAAACTAACTGTAAACATCGAAGTCGCATCTGGATATCTTTCGTACCTTTATTATTTCCACTCTTTTTCTCTTATTTTCATTCTTTCTTACAAATAATTTGACACACATTAAAAAGAATGTGTTAAAATAGTAACATGTCTAAATACTGATATAAGCTGTAATGTTTAAGTATTGCAATTAATAGTACACAAAAATACATATATAATTATATATATATATAATAATTATATTCAAAATTGTTAACATAATTACATTAACAGTAGGTACACACAAATATTAACGAAGGCTTATTATTATTCGAAGGCTCGCACTTGTTGGTATTTTTTCCGTTGAATTATCGTCGGGGATTGCATGCATTGCGTGCCTCGTTGACTCGCACTTTGGCAACGCTCCTACACTATCATACTTCATGTGATAAAAAAAATGTGATGTGACCATATATGGTTGTCACAGAAAGTTTGATAGTGTAGACAGAGCTTTACCTACGAAAAGTGTGATTGTGTACAGAATGGTGTGAAAGCATTGTTTGTGTAGAAAGCCTTTATAAACAAAAATATTAATTATTAATCTTTACCTGAATAAACTGAAATGATAAGGGATAAAGTGAATGTCACTCGCAATAGTAGCATCTTCTTTTGAGATAATCTGAAAAAAAATAAAAATAAATGTGTAAGTTTGGTAATTTTTTTAATTGAATATTTAAACATTTATTCACAATTACATTTACAATATTTAATAACATACCAAAAGCGAATGAACACCATTTTATACTATACTGTCTGTTGCAAAAATCATAGAATTAGCCTAGCTCTGGAAATTTTGAAATAGGCCTAGGCCTAGAACTTTTTAGAAGAATTTTGAAAATCATTAAGTGTATAATACTAATAATAGTTCTCGCTTTCACATTTGATAAACATTAAATATAAACAAGGCAACTAAAACCTGTCATACATACTAGGCCTACATGTAGGTCTACAGCATGTTTTTTTTTATTGTACTGCATTTATCTAGGCCCTCTAGTAGGCCTAGTTTAGTTTTGTTAAACTTTTTTTAGTGATCAAATAACTTATTTTTATTATATATAGCCTATAGGCTACTTGCTTGTTGTAGCTAAACTTGAAGTTGTAGAATAAGTTTATTTAGAATTTGATTGTAATTGTATAGGCCTAGGCCTAGGTAGTTAGTCTGCCATTTTTGCAGTACATAACCTAGTAGGCTAGGCTAATTATTTTTCAGCACAGGTCTACATAAGAAGTATCGCCTCCTGCTGTCTCCTCGTCAGTCGCTTTGCTGCCCTTTACGATACGACAAGCCTAGGCCTAGGTACTAGGCCTACTAGACTCTAGGCCCTATGTAACACGTAGTAGGCTAACCCGTCTACATACTAACTAGGCCTAGGCCTAAACCTATTTTATTAATAGGCAGGTTTCGCATTTTACGAATTACTGAATACTGTCCTAATAATTACTTAGGCGCGCCTAGTAGGCCTTGCTTTTATCCTTTTGTCGATCGAGAGCAGCATAATAGCGGTTCCAATTGTAATGGCGCCCTCTATTATTGCAAACTTAGTCACAACACATGTGAATTTACATCATCACTGTCTAATTTATAATATTAACTATGATATGACGAAACATTAATCAAATCAATATTTTATTAAAATCTTTATTCATAACAGTTTGTCACAAATTCATCGATTCAACAAGGATTTGGTCTTGGATTCGGTATATTTTCGTGGTGTTTTAAATGTAAAAAAAATGAATAGGACTTTGAATCGATCCTCGTCAATTTATAGTGCTTTGAAACAATATTATTGTCAATTATAAATTATACACAGTATATGGCGGGTCTCACACAAGAAATAATGTGGTGCGGTTTTCGCAAGAAAAGGAAACAATCCCTGTTCAAGCCACTGGGTCAAAAAGGCCTCTGTGAAAACCTGGTCAGGTTGAAACCTACCAACCGTACGCTCCTGTTTATTGATTACAGTGCACATTCGTGTAGGCCTACTCATTTCATGCCTTATGTTCTTCCATTTTTCGTATTGTGTGGCCCTGAAAAACCACTCAGAAGGATACCGTACGTTTCGGCGTCTAACTTCTAACTCATATTAACAGTTTGTCTATTATCGTTTGGTAGGCCTATTCACAAGGCCTGGTTGAGAGGGACGCCCTCCTTCCTTTTTCACGTCCTGGTCATACTAACTTGTATTGCTTTGAAAATTCCGCCACACCTGATACGTGGCATGCGTGGTCACGCGATTGGTCGAACCAAGGTTAGAAATTTACATATTGTTAGATCCGTCTTGTTACGTTTCCACTAATGCAATACGTTTCCCCTTACGTTTCGCATAATTATAGTTTACCTCCACCAAGGAGATAATGTAATCGATCGTGTCTGTTTGTTTGTTAGCAGGATTACTCAAAAAGTTATTGTAAGATCTTTAACAAAATGAAAATACAGATAGATATGTGGTCAAGGACCATTCCATTAATTTTGGAGGCAATCTGGACCACTTTTTAATATTATTTTCAGACCTGCTAGTGTTAAAAGACAGAACTTTCAAAAACCGGCGAGCAGTCTTAAAGTATAACAAGTAAACTGAATATGCATTTTCTCGAGAACTACTTGTCCAAAAAACTTCATTTTTGTACAAGAGGCAAGAGTTATAAATTTTGCTTTGTAATTTAAAGCAAGGCCATATAGATGGCTGCAGTCGCGTGCTCATTAGTGTTTACCGACCGACCAACCTACCAACTGACCGAAATTGCTGAACATGTTTAAAAATGTTGAAATGTTTAAAAACATTTATATCTTTTTAATTTACACTTCACTTTTGACGTGCTCGTATAACGTAATTTCGAGTTGAAAAGTAAGTCAAGAAAACAGAAATCGGGCAAAAAGATTGCGTAATAACATTTAACGCGCAGTGCGCGCGCAAAAATCTGCGCACTCATGGCAATTTTGTAAACGCTTAAAATTGCCTGAAAGGTACTCTTATTTCACCGAAAATAAATTTTGAAAATTGTAAGCGCGCGTACGCATGCGTTACATGCGCTACGCACGTAATTGTATTGCCATATGATTATTTATGCCCTGAAATTTATGAGTACCAGAATTTATTTAATTGTGATTCTTGGTTGTGAAGATATGATTACAAACGTGATTTCGTTAAATCGTGCGTAGACCGCGTAATTTTTTATTGCGCACCGTGAAAACATAACCACATCGATTCCTGGCCATAAGGAATATACTGTGAAAAATTGACTTAGCTAGATTAAACTGATATCAAGATAAGGTCATATACAAGTTAGTGTTTACCGACCGACCAACCGACCGACATAGTGAGCTGTAGAGTCGCGTTGCACGCGACTAAAAAGCATAATTTGATTCAATGTACAGGTTTTTTGATACGAGTAGTTAAAAAAAACCTATTTCTTTTCAAATTCACCGGTTTGTAACTTCTACTAATATACTCTAAATATTGATAAGGGAATAGAAAACATAATAATATCGGTCAGTATAATGTTTATAATACATTCATGCGTTGTTTAAGTGAAATAATGAGTTGCCAGCGCATTTTTTATGCCAATATTTTTAAGTTTTTCATAGCGCCCTCTATGGTTTTCATAGTATTATATCACTCTCTATAGTTTCATAAAATCTCCCAAAATTTTATTTTTCCAAGTTGGGAGGTCTGGCATCCCCTAGCTAAGCTGTCCAGTTTAAAACCGTCGTTGGGCCCTTAGCGGCTTAGTTACTTAACCGAGAAAGTTGGTTCCTGGGCCACCAAAGTTAGTGGTAAAATGTGCAATGAAATCGACTTAACAGGGTAAATAACCAAATGTGAACATTGTCATTTTCATTATCATAATGAAATCACGTCATATACTATTAATTACATAGGCAGAAATAATTCACATGAATATCTTTATTTTGACATTAAGGACACAATTATATCTGACAATGGATTTACAATCATTTATCCACCGTCCCAAAAATCATATAAAATACCATTATTTCGATAATCTGTACATTAGAGATGCTACAGCTCGCTCTCTATAATTAAAATAGTATAGCATATATCACAGTGTTGCTATAGTATTATAGTATCATACAATACTATCATACTATAGTATCATACAATAGTATCATACAATAGTATCATACAATAGTACCATACAATAGTATCATACAATAGTATCATACAATAGTATCATACAATAGTATCATACTATAGTATCATACTATAGTATCATACTATATAGTATCATACAATAGCATCATACAATAGTATCATACAATAGTATCATTCTATAGTATCATACAATAATACCATACAATATTATCATACAATAGTATCATACAATAGTATCATACAATAGTATCACACAATAGTATCATACAATAGTATCATACAATAGTATCCTACTATAGCATCTGGGATTAGAAAGGTTGTCATAATTAATTTAATCTTAATTTACTCAACCAAACGATAGTAGGTTGAATTGGTATACACTCCCCGCCTCATCACTACTAGCTTTAGTAGTGTATGAGATGTATTTTCTCTAGCCTACAATATAGTCTCGGAAAATATTGTATAGCAACTATTGCAGTGCGTTAGCATGTCCATTGCTACAGAAACATACTAAAAACTACACACCTCTGAAACAATATTTTTCTGCTATGCATGTTCAGCAGAACTAACTAGACTATAAATGCAATAGTTAAATAATAATTTTAGGATTCATTATTCCTGATAAGATTTTCCAATGCTCCTTTAATTATCACCAAATATGCAACATATTTACATACTAAATAATTCCTATTTGAATTATAAGAAAATAAAATTAATTACACATATTTTGTCCTCCAGTAGAGGATATATTTTGTAATAAACCTTTTTGTTCGTGTGCCTTAACTATTTAATCATGTGCTAAACATAATTGGTTTAAAGTCCTTTTCACACGTACGAATGTGATTCACATAATTATTTTTGGCTTAGGATTTATACAATGTTTTTTAAGAACAAAATCATAACAATTATATAGCACATTTTTTATTATTAAAAATAACACTATGCAAACTGAGTTGTCTCATTACACATATTATAAAGCTCTGTCTACACTATCAAACTACCAAATATGGTAATGATATGCTTAAACATGGTAGTGTTATGACATCATCATGTCCATATATGGGCACATCACATTTTTTTGCCACATAAAGTTTGATAGTGTAGACAGAGCTTAAGGTCTCTAACTAAAGACCAACAGGGTGGCCCAATTGGAAATAAATACATAGGTAACTATTAGTTTATTCTACACCAGAACTGCTACAGATTTACTAAGATAAACAGTTTTTGGTTGGGGACAAAACTGATCATAATAATACTATTTTCTTAAGCTAAATACTTTTAAAATGAAATGTTTTTGGGAGTCAGGAAATAGTACAGTAGTTTTCAAACATGACCATAAAAGGTCCAGTGAAATTGTTTAATATTCAACTTTAATTCAAGGCTTTAAAATTTTATTTTAATGATTTACAGGGCATGTGTCTCACAATTTTCCCACACAATGCAATTTTCCCCCACAATTCAATATTCCCACAATGCAATATTCCTAGAATACAAAGATGGATTTCAAATCTAGAGAACTGAAATATGTCAACCCATATATTTACGTGCGAAAATTAATTATACATATTTTCAAAATTCACATTTACATACATTGACTTATATCAGAGAATATTTGATAATCCTGTTGAGTAATTTAGTAGTTATTATTGGCGAAATCAATAAACATTATTATAATAATTAGGCTTTAAGTCATTCATTATTGATCGGATTTTAATCAATAAACACTAACGACGTCGTTCTTATTGAGTGATTGTCATTGCTAATGGAGCGTTCCAATGTTTGATTTACAGGCCGTCCTAATGGAACGATCTGAAAGTGGTTCAAATGATTATCACCCAAGCCATGGGATGTATACTGCTAAATCCCTACTAAGGACATTTTATTATTCCGTTATGTTGAGAAATAATCAATTAAATATGTCCTTATTCCTTAAAACCTTGAAATAATTAACAGTTTAGGGTTTTTATCGTACTGTGTAAGTTTGGAAAATCTATGTGTATCTGTAATATTCTGTATAGTAGTAAATGTAAAATTTGTGGAATTAAATTACAGTAAAATTGCTCCTTTAGCACACCCCTAATCAGCGGACCCCCATTATGGGGACACCCCCATTATGGGGACACCCCCCTTTAAGGGGGTACATTCCACAGAAACAAACAAGGGGAAGTGTATTTTTTAACACTATATCAAATTACACTCCAATTTGGGAACACTCTGTCTCAAAGGGGTTCCATTAACAGGGGTTCAATTGTAGTTAGGAAATAAGTAAACTAAAGCTCTGTCTACACTATCAAACGAGTTTGACAAAAAAAAGTGTGATGTGCTCAACTATGGTAGTGACATCCTTAAATATGCTAGTGATATGACATCATCATGTCTATATATGGGCACATCACATTTTTTTGTCACAACGTTTGATAGTGTAGACAGAGCTTTAGAGCTAATTAAAGTACTATTACATTCAGTTGTTAATGCCCTATGTACGGTACCTATGTCACAATTGAGATAGCCATGTATGCTTGCATTCAACAAAAGCACATGGATGAATAAAGTATAAAGATATTATATCTCTACGATCAAAGATAACCTATTACAGTATTTATATTTTTTCAGAGATACATAATAACTATCTGAAGAGTTAAAAATAGCAAATAAAATAATGACTTAGAAAAAACTTAAACTATGAGGCCTAAAAATTGTAGCAAATTCATTTTATGTGGCCGGTAGCTGGCATCATCTGCCACTTAGCAAATCGTTTTTGAGCAATGTTGTGAGATCAAACTTATTTATATCACACAGACAAAATGACCTGTAGAAAAAGCTGATAGCAAACAATGGTGGACACCCTCATTCCAAAAACTTATGGGTCAAAATTATTCTAAATTACTGCATTTTTTACTGCAATAACGCATGATTTGTTTGTTTAGACTTTAGACAGTCACTGCAATAAACAGTGTGTATGATTGCCCCCAAAAAATTCTTGCTAAATAATTTAATAAACAGGTTAAAGAGTAACAACATGTAATACTGCAGTAACTGCAGTAGAATGATTTTGACATGGTTCCTTACTAAAGGAAGTGGTAAATTGAGACTTGTATCTATCTTATAATATAAAAGATAAACTGGCCATTTGAAGACTCCCATTAAATTTCCCAACTCTAGTACAACAAGATTCTTATAATGTGCGTCAATATAACTTAAACTGTCTACACTTTATGTGACAAAAAAAAGTGATGTGCCCATATATGGATATGATGGTGTCATACCACTACCATATTTGTGCAAATCGCTACCATATTTGGGCAAATCACTACCATATTTTGTCAAACTAGTTTGATAGTGTAGATAGTTATAGTCAAATTACAGTGACTGGAGAAAATTTGGTTGGGGAGAAGATCTGCTGTTAAGTCTATGTACAAAAGAACTTAGTACTACGATGGATGTTCTCTGCAGGATTGGTGAGCTGTTATTGGTCACTTCACCGTGTGTGCCATTGATGCATTTGTAGTGGATGCCGCCACCCATGCTGTAAAGACATCCCTGTAACGAGAAGACAAAAACGAAAACAATTAAAAACTATTCTTTTTTTTAAAATTTGTTTAAAAATATTAACAAAGTGGATCAGAAATCAAAATTGAATATAATTGCCATTTTTGATTGGCAAACATTTGTACTTTGTACTGGTAATTGTTTCATTCATTCATTCATTCTGCTTTTATTCAATATTTCTCTTTGCAGTATATATAAAATAAAACTGAATTGTGAGAGATTTACATATAAAATTGGCACAAGCTTTCAAACATCAAAGTTCACAACATTAACAAGTTAAATAATTATTTTAAAAAGGAGATATTACACATGGAAAATCCCTGATGCCAAAACTGTAAAAGTTCTCAATCAAATAAGACAATTATAATAGATTTTAATTTAAAAGAAAAAAAAAATCTATAACAATTATTAAGATATGAATATTAATAGTTCTCTATATTTCTCTTATGACATTTTTTATGACTACTGATAATTTGAACATAAATTAATCTTTATATCAATTTTTCAAACATTATTGTATATGGGCACATTTATATATGCATTATGAAAAAAAACACAATATTTAAAATGCAATTGTAATGATATTCAAATGACAGCATGCAACATAGTCACAGATTATGGTATCTAAAAAATGGTATATTAAGCTCTGTCTACACTATCAAACTTTATGTGACAAAAAAATGTGATGTGCCCATATATGGACATGATGATGTCATATCACTACCATAATTGGGCATATCACTACCACATTTGTGCACATCACAATTTTGTTGTCAAACTAGTTTGATAGTGTAGACATAAGCTTTACATATATTTATATACTGTATGTACCATTTTTTAAACACATAAATATTTATTCCATTTTCACAACAGAATTTGCACAATCAAGTAAAATTGAAATTACAAAAATGCCACACAGCTTAAAAGTGTATTGAAGATGAAAATGATGCCCATAAATGACCAAATGGATCTTATTCTGTGCCTGTGATATTTATAGAGAACTTGTATATGTTTTAATAATGTGTAAATAAAAATGAAACAAAAGTGGGACAAGCCCATAAAGACAAAAGTATTTACAAATATACCAACTCGCAAACGCTAGCGAAACAGAGTTACATAAATGAGACATTTTACTATATACTATGAAAAAGTAACATTTTTCTAAATCATTTAATAATTTACAAGAAAAACCATTTGTATCTACAAACAAAAATATGCAAAATAACACATTACCCATCATGCAAACGACGTGACAACATCAACTAATGTTGAACATGCAGCATCAACATATCTACACAGAAAACGCAAGTAAGAATCTTACCTACAATGACTAACAACGCACTCGTTACTGCAGTACTCATTGTCCCACTCCGGTGAGATGATCGCTGGTTTATTGCATCCGCTACGTGTGCACATCGCAGCTGATAAACCGTTTGAGCCAACACCCTGCTAGAAAAAATTATATTGTTTTATTCGGTACTTATTATTATTATTAATTATTTATAAAGCGCCTTTCCAGAAGATCAAAGTGCTGTACAGAGAGATTAACAGAAACCACAAAAAAATTGAAAAGCTACTTTAGGGAACAAGTACGTTTTGAGATGTTTTTTAAAATGACAATGAGAACATGAAGCCTGTCGAATATCTATAGGGATGCTGTTCCAAAGTTTCAGGCCATGGACAGAGAACGCATTGTCGGCAACAATTTTTGTTGCAGGGACAGAAAGGCATAAATTGTCCATGGATGATCAAAAAATATTGAGAAACATACCAGGATTACTCATAAAGCTAAAATAACTTTCTTTCAATTGGTACTAGCAAAAAATGTATGTAATATTAAGGTGTCCCCTTAATAGAGGTTCTTTTTTTCTAATAGGAGAGGAGTTAATAATAGATTACTGTACCATTTGTGACATCATCATTGGGTCACCGGGTAAGTGCTGATAGCTCATTGGTGGCATTGGAGCACCAATCGGATTCTGTACCATTTGAGGATGCATTCCTTGTTGTTGCGACATTGATACAGCACCTGGCATGTGCGGTGGCTTTGGTGCGATGATCCTCGGCATTGAATGAGGAGAGAGGGCCGTCGTGGGCGACAGTGATACTTTTTTTTGTTTCGTGGGTGATTTTTCTGCTTCGACTTGATCTACCGCAGCCTATAAGATTTAACATAGTAGAATATGTTTCAGCTAAATTAAAATCTCATTAATTTTTTTTTTTAAATTCAAAGCAAAGTGGAATGCAAATAATGTCTAGCTTTTAACTAACAAATTTCTTCTGTATTTAATCATTTAAATTTTACATGGTTTTAAGTTAAATGAACAAAGCAGGTTTTTCATAATATGTATCGACAAAGGGTAAAATATTTAAAACATGGTCTGATGATTAGAAAACATATAAATAAAAAAAAGCATGAATACCTTTGAAACAAGACTAGCTCTATATGCTGCCAATTTCTTTAAATATTCTTTCTTAGCAACTTCTGTTCTTTGTTTGTAGGCCTGAAAAGTAAAACGAAAAAATAAAAATAATAAATAAATAGAACAAAGAACAACAGTTTTTTGTTTTTTTTTTACAATCACATTTTCATTCTTTCATATTCTGAATTCAATATCTGAAATAAATTGCTCAATACAGATGATTAGAAAACGGCATAATAAATCAAAGTTGTCACGCATGAATGAACATTTCCCAGAATGCAATATCAAATGATTGATTATGTTGCAAACATTACTACGATTGATTGAAAGGTTATGAGTTGAACGTTCTTTTCCCGTCAGTAATGATCAAAACATATCTTGTTTCTGACGAACATGTATTTACAAAGCGGCAGCAAGAGGCATTTAATGAAGTACTTACTTCACGTATGTTAACGTGGCCAACCTGTTCGCAATACTATACAGATAACTTGATATGTTACATAATTAATGTAATCCAACAGGGAAATGTCATATATGTCAACAGTGATGCTTGTACAAATGGAAAGAGAATACTATACACAAGCCAAACTTTAATGAAGTTTTAAAAGTTTGTTATCAACAAAACAAGAAAAAGGTTTTAGGTATTAGTAGCGCGCACTCTTGTGGTTTAGGCTGCCTGGTGCGTAAAACTGTGTACAGACCTAATAAAGGTTTTGGTTATATCAGAATTTAGGTCCAAACATTTCCAAATTCTTTTTTACCATTGAAAGAATCAGAAAACCACAATATTTGGAGATCAGACATTACTTTTTAAGTTATTTTATCTTGTTTTAACTTTTAACTTCCTAATTGTAATCGCTTTTTAAAACAGAGGTTTCTGTGCAATAATATGTGTGTATTCTATATATTAATTTTTGTTCATATTTTATATATATATGTGTTTTTATCGTACTGTACTAATAATTGCCAACCTTTAAGAAGAATTTCTACTGTTATTTTATTAGGATCTAGGCCAGTTTGCCGACTCCCAGTTTGCCGACTCCCAATTTGCCGACTGGCTATGTGGATGGTGTATCAAATAGCCTAGTCAGCATACGGAAAACCCACATTGCCAACAATAATAAAACTATGAAAAATCATACTTTAATCCATGGTTTGTGATAGTGGACAAATAAAGCTTTTCAGTATCTTAGTATTAAGCCAGCCCAAAGGTGTCCGGTATTGGGAGAGTTGATAGAATATTGACTCTATACCACGTCTGTTAGGTTCTTTTTAGAATCGTTGAATATACAATTTTCAACCCCCTTAGTTTATTAGTGTTAAATTTATTGAAAAACTATTAGGCTGGCAAACATAATGTTGTTATACACAGTCATTTCTTTTCCTTTGTTTGCAGTTTTTGCTGGGCTTTCAACTCCTGATTGTATTGATTTTTGATTACCGAGTAATTTACAAATGAATGCATGAACAATAAACAAATCAAGTTAGCAGCAAATATAAAGATTTCTTAATTGAATTTCTTTTCAAAATTGTCGAATTGTAGAACGTAATGAATTCATTATAATTGCCTACAAAAGAAATTTCTTCAATTAAATAATAAAATTATGCATAATTAAAAATCTATTCCTATTCTAATTTTTGTAATAAAATTGATTACATTTTTGATTGATTGGCCACGGCAATCAACAATTCTGCCAATTATGTTTATAATTATAATTTTTTTCTTTTAAGAAGAAGATTGTTTTAGTTTCGTTTAACAAAAGAAAGAAGATAAATAAATAAATTACCTGTTTTTGCTCAACATCAAGACTATCCCACATGGACGCCACAATCTTTGACACTTCACCGAATGTCGCGTTTGGATTTTGACCCTTAATAGCTGCTTGAGTGTCACGGAAAAACAACGCATATGCAGAGACAGGTTTCTGTGGCTCGTTGGGGTCCTTTTTCTTTTTTCGTTTTGTAGGTCTTTTCTTTTCTTTTACTTCTTTCTCGGCAGCTTTCTTCGCAACATACTGTGAATTAATTAACATAAAATTTAACTTCAAAGCCTCACAATCAATCAATCATAAAACATTTATTTCCAAAAAATGGTGGCGTCACCATGGAGCTATAAACTTTAAAGCATCACAATGAACGTGTATGATGATGTTTCAAATTAGATATGAACAGTGGCAGTGGCTAAACCTAGGCCCAATCATTAGCAGGCCCACTGCAACTACCCAGCATTGGAGGGCCCATTAGAAGTGCTAAACCAGGGCCCTTTGTCCCACTAAACATGTGTGAAATGTGAAGTATCTGTACCTGTGCTAAAGGTGTGTTATCATCGCTGTCATCACTCGTTGACTCTTTCACTGGTGAGCTTTTAGTGCTACTACTAGGTGACGATCTATGTGTCAAGTGTTCCATCCCTGGCATCAATGGTCTACCCTGCATGCGGCCTAACTGCATTCCCAGCTGATCATTCAGTGCTGAGTGACTGATTGTTGAGAACTGGCTAAGAGGTTGTTCATGACTGTATACATTAGGGACGTTATGGAATGTGGTTGAAGGAACTGTGCTGAAACTAGCCTGGGACATCGACGAACTCACAGGACCTTGCCTGAAGAAAGGATCGTTTTCTGTGATTGGTGGAATGAAGACATTCTGCGGGGGGAACTGTGGGTTGACAGCGGCGTGTGAGAAACCTGCACCAGTTGTGGAGGGAAGCGCTTCTGTCATATGTGTCAGTGGTTGTGTATACTGCATCGTTGTACTGGTGTAATTTGAGGTGATTACTGGTTGTGACATTGCTGGGGACATCCCTGACCCTGGAGGTGACAACCTAGATCCTGCTGGCGACATCCCTGGACCGGCTGGTGGTATGCCGGCTCCGGGTTGTGGCATCGTGTTTCCTGCCGGTGGCATACTTGTTCCACCTTGTGGCATGCCTCCACTGCTTTGCGACAGAGGCATTCCTTGTGAATTGTCACGATTCTCTCCAGGGAAACTGGCATCTGCTAATGAATCTCTGAAACTGGTGGATACTGGTGCAGAGCCATCAAACGGCATGCTGGAGATGTTGCTAGTGGCTGGTGGTGAGATGTGTGGGATGTTGAAATCTTCATCGCCAAAATTAGGAGCGTGAAATGTCTAGAAAAACAAAAAAAGATTGTTATCATCCTCTATACAGGTGGATATGTGGACTGATGCAGGGCCTATTAAAGAAGGATTTGAAAGTTGTCTGCCTATCAGTTCAGTGGCAAAATCAGCACTGTGGTCATGTTACAAGAGTTGTCAAAACAATATAGATTATCTGATAAAACTCTTTGAAAGTAGGAAGCTTTTTCCCACTTTCCCACTGACTGCCAAAATAAATATAATTCATATAGATGCTGCCACCAACGATAAATTAAATCTCCGTAGTAATAATATTATGACAGGCACCAATGTAAACAAAACGTTCTGATTATGAAAAAAGCAAAGTGTGGATTGAGGATAATTGAGTGTTGGAAGAAATCGCAAACGAATATTTATTATTATAATAACGTGGAGAAGCATGCTCTCATCCATTTGTGATGTTCTTTTGTTTTCAATAGTAATTTATGACTGCTGTTTTCTAACAAACCACAGATAAAAATCAGCAAAATGTAACTGTTAAGCCCAATTCACACAGACAAGCGGTAATGGTAATAAAAATATAGAATCTGATATTCATATATATTGGTCTTTATTGCAAAATTCATCAAAATGTAATGTAGCCTGAAGGCTAAACCACAATAAACAATTACGCGGAGCAGACAAGAGGTTTCCGATAGATATAGACTCTATGTGGGACAAGTTATGCGGTTTTCCGCCTACCAAATAAACATTTACCCACAAAGCGGAGCGGACAGGCGGTTCCCGTTCAGGATAGATAGTCATTCAGATTCTACATGGGACAACAAGCTACACAGTTTTCCGCTTACCATTACTGTTCGTCTGTGTAAATTGGCCTTTGATAACTGTTTTACATATGCAGTACCTACCTCTTCCATTCTGCTGTGGTGTAAGTGATTGGCTGGTACAATTCGTCCGTTATTATTATAGTTAAATCCTGTTAGATAATTTCTCTGAACTTGTCCCTGCAAGAATAACAAAAAATAAAAATATAATTCATCATATTTCATGTAAAATCCAAGATTTCCGTATTACACATAATACTGTATTTCAAATTACACTGGCATATATAAACAAGAAACAATAAATAAATACATCACAATTAATAATGAAGAACTGGATAAAAAATAAGTGTTACGGTAATATTCACTTGCAAAATTCATTTGCCCGTAAGGAATATTCTGTAGTTGTTAATTAGTAGGAAATTAAGTTTTGAATTCAGAGTTTCAAATTTAGATACAGATTTATTATAATTCACAATAATCAGTGAAGCGTGAAGTTTGATTTAATTAAGATTGAAAGGTCAGGGGTCAGTTGTAAGATGATGTTGATGAAAAAGGAAATACAGAGGAAGGTGATATGGTTTCGGGAAATATAAGTATAGAGTAGGATATTTGATTAGGGAAAGATTCAGGGAATGATGCTGATAAATGGGATAATGATGAACATTTAATGAATATTTTTATAGAAATATAATAAATAGTGATATGGCCGAAACGATGTTTTGATGGAGATCATGTTGATATGTATTTTTATGGTGATGGATGTTGAGAATGATGACGATGATGATAATGAATGGTGATGATAATGAATCATGAAGACAATGAATCATGATGATGATAATAAATCATGATGAAAATGAATCATAATGACAATGAATCATGATGATGATAATAATGAATCATGACAATGAATCATGATGATGATAATGAATCAAGATGACAATGAATTATGATGGTGACAATGAATCATGATGACAATGAATCATGATGATAATGAATCATGATGACAATGAATCATGATGATGATAATGAATTATTATGGCAATGAATCATGATGATGATAATGAATCATGATGAAAATGAATCATGATGGTGATGAGAAGGCATTCTGTATGATCTAAAACCTAAAGATCTATAAACATTGGGCTTGCCACAAAGTATTGTGCCAACTAGAACACTGGCCCACAATGTTAAATTGGCCTGGCATTCTGAACTGGTAATTTGTTTTGCTACCGGGCACAACGTTAGATACAGTACGTTGGCGCGCTCATTGAGGTTTTCACTAAACCCAGAGTTTGCCATGACACATGTCAAATATTAATTGCTTAATTTTTTCCTGTTTACGTCTATTTAGAAAATAATAATATTATTAATTATTTTAAAAAGTTTATCCTAAAGAGCTTACGCTATGATGTAATATAGTGCGAATCCATTTACCTAATACTCAATGTAAACAAACTGAATCTTTAATAGCTCCGTAATATTTCCTTATTATTATTCTATTTAAAATGAATCATCCAGCACCGTAGAAAACAAGCGTACTCATTTATTGCTATGGCAACTCGGAATTAACCTCCAAAGAGCCTTGTAATTAATTCGACCATCCATTCTATCTAATTAACTTAATGAAAGACCAAATGCTGGAGTGGATAATACAGTCATCTGTTGCCATGACGACTAAGTGCATTGTGGTTGACAGGAGCACATGTCATTAAGACTGACTCTGAAATTGCTTTGTTTGTTCACTGAAAAGGAAATTTGTTCGATTTAAAAATTTTCCTTATTGATTTTTGCAACCCACACATTAGGTTGGACAGGGTCCAAGAAAAGACGAGTCACCTTCGTATAAAATCGTCATTACCGCAACAACAAAAAAACGACCAAAACCATTAATAACACATTATCGATACTATTATCTTGAAATTGATACCGTTTAATGAAGTGATTACAGTATCCAGGACATCATTCACGTATTGTACGCACCAAATCTGGTTCGGTTTTCACAAATACTAATTAATAGCGCAACCTAATTCCATACATTTGGACCATTATTTCCTCTTGAATTTTACAAATTATGTTTAATAATAATAATGATAAATGTTGAAAATATCTTATTATTATTAATACAATGATTGCCTTTTTGAAAAGTAATCAAATATCAAGATATTAATATTATACTGGTATACTATACAAATTCCTAAGAATGACATCAAAGTACTATTGGTTAATTATTGAGTTAATAATACCATAGAGATATTATAATATCTCTATGATAATACTAATTTTGGTTAAAGATTGGGGTCTTACGGTACATATTAATATGAATTAATAAATGAATTTCAACTAACTCAAAGTTGATCTATGAAAAAAAAACTAAACATCGTTTCACGAAAATAATTATCTTTGACCGCACCAGATCTATAAATGTTATTGGAAATGACGTCAAACGTATTTATTTAAGGTATATTAAGACGTCACGTTTACGAAACCACAACATTACTTTAATATTTAATAAAAACATAGTCATAAATTGATGGCGAATAGAGTACAAAATTTTGTTAAGTGGAGTTTTTTTTTCATTTTTATTATAAGTTAATAGCTTATCTACTGATAATATAAGTGAGAATATATTTTGAATAAGATTAATTGTGACGTACAGTAATGTTTATATTTTAAGAAACACAACATTATTTTATCAATGTCGAAAAACATGATTATAAATCGGTATGGGGATCCCCTTTGAAAACAAGCCTTTGGGCTTAAAGGGTTATCCCCAACTTTCCATGTTTAATTTCTCAGGTTTAATGTTTGTATTAATCTATGTATTTATTTTCATTCATATTTTTATGCTGTTTTATAAATTGTACTGTTCTTGGAAATCAATAAATATTACTTTACTTATCAGAGTACAGTACATCATTAACTGCACTTTATTTTGCGATTTTAAATAAGAACATGCTTAGTTTAGTAGAGAACACTGTACTTTGCGATGATGTCAAAAAAGTCATAGTATATAAACATTAGACTAATGTTCCCCACAGAGAGGCAATTCAGCGCTAATTTATACGTCATTCACTGATGTTCTCTTTGCCACTTTTAATCATTTTACATTCGATGGAAACAAGATGAAATGGGTTAAACTGGGGCAATAATTCATCAATATAGGTTATCCAAGGAATCAAATTTCATGAATCTATATAAAATGTTGTCTTAAGCTCTGTCGACACTATCAAATTAATTTGACAAAAAAAAGTGTGATGTGTCCAAATATGGTAGTGATGTGCTCAAATATGGTAGTGATTTGACATCATCATGTCCATATATGGGCACATCACATTTTTTTGTCACATATCGTTTGATAGTGTAGACAGAGCTTTATAGAACCAAAGTAATTCTACATTGAACAATGAATTAATCACTACGTATTATATGATTTAATTATAATTTTATATACCTGTGACCTCCGATTGCCACATCTATTGTCAATGTAATGTAAATTGATTATCCTTCATACAACAGTCCATTACAACCATCCCATTATATAGGTCATTATAATACTTCCAATATTCTTATTCAATCCTGATTGGATGAGCTTTGTTTTATTACCTTATATTTAGATTATAATTATAAAATAATCAGAAATATTTCACACGAATTGATTTAGGAGTACTAACTCCAGGTTAGCCATACATTGTAACCGGTCGGCTAGTACATTGCATAAGGGCGTCTTTATGGACTATTTAAATCAATCGATTCTATAATTTAAGGATTAATTAAAATTAATTTTATAATCTATGATTTTATAAATTACTATCTTAACAACTCTGTTTAATCATTATTTGATGTATCTTGTAAAAATAAATTAAAAATAAAATAATTATCATAATTTAAATCATGTAATTTTTAATTATTTTCCTGCGTGTTGATTGCAAAATGGTTACAAAGCGCATGCCCCTTTTTTGTTCATTACCTCCGCCAGAATGACGAGAGGTTATGAAGTCGATTGCGTGTGTTTGTATTTGTGTGTTTGTTTGTTTCTATATTTGTTCAGGATTACTCTAAAAGTTATTGCCCGATTTTTATAAGATTTTAAAGTATGGTTTCATAGCTGTATGGGAACATGTGACTCAATTTTCAGATGCCTTGGCGGAGGTTTGCGCTCTCTGAGTGTTGTTTTTCTTCCGTTATGTATCATCTACTGTATTAATCACCAATTCACTATTGTTTTCATTATAAAAATGTGTAAGCTATAACATCATCCTTAATATGCTTCCGTGTCACAAGACATCATGCTAAATAATTCGATTAATAAACGTTCTTTCCTTCTGTTCTACATTATATTAATCAACTAATTAATTATTTTCATTTGTAATTTGGCTATTTATGGCAATCGCATATGAAACAAATAAATCAATTATATATTCAGTCTTGATTTTTGACAGATTATTTGAAATTGATGTGAATCAAGATATAGATAAGTATGGGAAAAATTTTTAAATGATTATTTTAAACAGATTACTAAATTCAATTAGCAAAGTCATTAATATACAAGTAAACTATTTGTGGAAACTATGTATTTTCATTATGATTTATCATATATATATAAATACATTTTACAATTGTTAATGGCACTGGAGAATGGGGTAATATATACTTGCTTAGCATTCTCAAAGACATTGGTTCAACTCCTTTTGGTCAACACCAGAATTGCTACACAACTTTGTTTGTGTAGCAATAAGCTAGATTTGTGTAGCATTTTTCTATGCTGAACTGGTTGAAAATGTTCCCTAAAATACCCACCCCCCCCCCCCCCCACCTCTACCTAGTCTAATCCTTTTGTTCAGTACAAGGAAGGTTCACATCACCAAAACAGTACCCAATCCAATCCTCCTATAATACCTGTGTATTATGTTCTTTTATGGCAATATTAAAATGATTTTACCATAATTTTCATATTTTTCAAAGCTTTGTTTATCAATATATTTATCATTGTGTGTGAGACCATTATGTGGATTCCGTACTGATACAAATTACAAATTCATTTATATAGTAAATATTTAAATCTATTTTATTCTTTAATCCAGGGTTGAAATACCAGACAAATTAAATTATATTTCTTAATCAATCAGCCACTTCAAAATTACAACTGAATAACAACTTCCTAATAACGGATGTCGTAGTCTGCGAGTATGCAACATGAAAACGATTAATTTCACATAGAATTCGGTCATTTGCAAGTATTGTATGTATTAACGATAGGTCCTTTCGACTGAAAGAAAATGGAAAAAAACTCATATTGAAATCATAACTCAGAAACAAAATCGACTAAATGTTGGACAGCCAACATGAATCATCTTCGTATTGGTAATTAAACGAACTCGCTTAACATGACTTCGATGTCAGTTTTGCGGAGCGTAATATGTGATTTATGCGCGCCATTTGCCAAACTGAATTTCAGTAACCAGGGAATAAGAGGCATCATTTGAAAATAGTTCAATGTATAAACTGCAACCGAATTGAATAAAATGTGAACGTAAATATCGAGTTGATACGCAATTCACAAGGGAAGCTAAGAAAGCGGCATGATCTAAATAAAATGATGCCTTTTTAATACTTTAATGAAATATATTAATATTATAATTATTAACATTAACAGGCACAGAAGAAATTCTAAACCGCCTGGTGATATACAGTACTGAAAATTAATCAAGTAAATTTTAAACGATAAAGATGAGGAAATCTGTGAGAATGAGAAAAAAGTCATCCCAAACCGAGATTCGAACCCGGGAACTATACTTGATATGCAGATGTTCTAACCATCAGACCACTGGGGCTTTCATGGTATTTTAAAAATTTGATTGGATATAAACAAAGAAGTAATGAAAATGTATTATTTATGTAAACTTCTGATATGAAAAACATTATCTATTTTATAATTTATTTTGTATTTTAACTGGAAAATGTCAAATATTTCACATATTTTGTGTCCATATTTAGCCTAAATTACGGGTGGGATTATACTCGAGCATAGGATTAAATTTGAGCATGGGATTATATTCGAGCATGGGATTATATTTGGTTAAATATATTAAATAGTTCTTTGGAAAGAGTTACTGCACTTTGACAGAGTGTTGGCGTGAAATGCGATGCATAGTTCACGTCATAGCGTGTTTGTACGAAAGATACTAATGAGCAGATGGGACGAACAAACAATTTCTGTTTTCATCTATATTCCTCAAGGTCAAATGAGATTAGTACGCATTAACTTAATCCCGCTCCTGTTTATCTTTATCCAGGGGCGGATTAAAGCCGTAGCATTCACTCCTTCCATTTTTTTTCTTTTTTTACAGTATATAATCTTAGAAAAATATATAAAATTCAACAAAAGAATTATTTTCATCAAAAATTATATTTTGAAATACTTTTTTAAGCCTGCATCTTTATTGTACTTAATTACTAAGATAAATTTTTGGAGGTCTGTCCTTTATAGTAGTAGAAAAAAAGGGAAAGGAATAAATGTTAATATTTAAAAAAAATAAATTAAGACATAATATTTTCAATTAAACAAATCCACTAGAATAGTTCTTCCAAAAAAGTTTTTAAAAAATCACAAATTCAGATTTACGCAACATGGTTTATTTTTAACATTGGTTATCTGAAAAAGAATCAACTATGAATGTGTAATGTGTATATTACATGCATAATATTCTAATAAACATCAGAAAATAAACAGATTGGAAAAAGTATTCTAAAACACCATGGCAAAATAAAGTCATTCACAAATCTACAATGCATTTATATTATATTTCTTATATTAAAAATATTTACAAGAAAATCGTTTAAGAGGAAGATAAAAGAGTTGATAAAAGAGTTGTTAAAAGTGAGTACCTTATTGAGTCCAACTCAAAATTAATAGGTTCTCAAAGGTATTGTAAAACTAAGGGTTAATTATTAGAACAGATTGTTCCAGCAAAGTCATAAATTATTCAATAAAATGAATTTTAAAATTTTTTTTTTTAGTGTGGTAAATAACTATTTTAAGGCCTAAAAAGTTAAAAATAAGTAAAAGTTTTAATGAAATTGACCTAAGGGCAAAAAAAAAATGGCTTAATAATTAACAACGAAACAAAATACTGTAATAAATTGATCATCTGACACGTTGATGGATTAATGTCAGATGTTCTTAAATATTCTATGATCATGTTGCTACATCGTCTTGTAAATTATAGCACTTTTAATTTACTAATTTTCTTCATGTTCTTAACACATGCTGGCGATAAACTTTAATTTTACACACCAGGAACATGTGTTGTTAAAAATGTGAAATACAATTGAATTAATTTCATAATGTTAAAATTGAAATTTATGATAATTTTTTTTGTGTATTTTTTTACTTAATAATTAATTTTATTACTTTGTTAATCTAATAATTTTAAAGGTTTTAAATTGTTTTCATATAAATTTAATTATGAATCATTATATTTAAATTACTTATAAGTTGAGGTTATGATTTTATGAATATATTAATATGTATTATTATCCAAGTATAGACTGCTCTATAATAAGTTGAAAAAGAAAAAATTGTTTAAAATCTATAGTATGTCCTAATTATTTATAATTCTTATTCCTATTAATAATTCTCAGACAATCAAGTTTTGTTATTAGTGCCTTGTCCTTCGGATGAAATGTACAGATGGTGGATTACACAAAAATACTACAGTATAAACAAGAGTTGGCGATTGGCTCTGTGACTAAACGGGATGATCTCTATACTTTCTTACAGTCTAAAAAACAATAAAGAACAATTACGTATCAATCAATTCATGTATTTCTCCTACTGATATGTGGGGTCAGTTCCCATAACCCCTTTGGGGACATTTATTGACCTGACCGTAAAATTGAAATATTGAGAACAAAACGATATGAGAAAATTCATATCAACATAATATCAACCAATTTTTGTTCTGTAAATATTTATGCTAATTTAAGTCATTTAATTGCACTTCCAGGAGTAAATTATATCTAAATATATTCAAAGAATAGATTAAGGTATGTGAATGTTGCTAATCAAAGATGACGCTTGTAATGTGTAGGCCCTTCCACCTGGCTACACGCTTTGAACTCTACTCCGGTCGGCCTACATATAAAACATCGTGGAACATCTTTTCTTCCTTTTAAAAGAGTTCTTTAATCAAATGGCAATCAGCTGACACTACTGAAACAGCATTACCTCAATTTATTGCAATTTATAAGTAGTTTAGGTAGAACGGATATATTACACAGTAAAACTAATAAATTTCTTGCAAAAAGATGGCTTCATATATCGGACGTAAACTTTCCAACAATAAAATAAATATAGTCTACACACTGAATAAAAGAAGATATCAGTTTTGAAATTTCTATAAAATAATAAATAAATAGGCCTACACACAATTAATAATCCTCTTAAAAAATGATTTAAAAGAGATGGCTTCACATATCAAACGTAAACTTTCCAACAATAAAATGAATATAGTGTACACAGAATAAAATAAAATTTCAGTTTTAAAATTTCTATAAAATAATAAATACACACAATAATTAATATCATCTTAAAAAATCATTAAAAAAATGTTAGGTCTAAAATTGTCAAGTTTATTATACTCTCAACAGTAAAAAATAAAATATCAAAGAAAATTGGAAAATATTTAGTGTTTTTGTATATTTTGTTGTATCGGTTCAATATCAATATCAATGTCATAAAGTAGAATATACATATAATATAAACTGTAAAAATATATTATGCAATATTACATAATGTATATAAATACACTGGAAAAGCCAGTGGAACCTTTATTTTTTAGTGGTTCGTCAAATAAACCATTTATTTAGATTTTCTTCTTTGTTGAAGTTGTTTTGTTTTTGTATGATATACATTTAAATTAAAAACAAAAACACACTACTGTACTTATCATAGTATTACAATATAAATGCACAATCAATCGTATAAACAAAGAAGTCAGTGAAAACCGAAAATATGACGTAATACGTACAGCATTAAAACCTTAACCCAGATTTATTGGAGAGATTGCGACTGATTCAGAATTGCGATGGCCTGGCCTCGATTCGCAAATATAAAACCTGATGAAAATTGGCAGAGAATTTACAGATTTTAGACCCAATTCTTGTCATTTATTCACGTCTACATTGAAATATTTCCATTTAATTGTTTTAATGGTGATGAGATTTTTGTAATAAAGTAAAAATTTAATTAAAATAACAAGTTTTATTGAGAATTGATAAGAAATTGTATTAGAAATGACAAGTTAAATTTTGTCTGTGGTTGTTTTGTAGGCGTCATGAGTTATAGTTATTTAAGCTACAGTACTCACATTCAGGTTTTGGTTTTAATGATTCAACTATAAAATATATATGAAACTAATAAACACGCAAATAAATAAAAGACTGACGACTCAATAAAAAACATAAAAATTTAAATATACCCATTCTAAACAAAATAGTATAGTAAGTAAATCAATGGAAATGTGAAAGTAATAGGTAAATGCTGTAATACAGTGTCACTTATGTATCACATGTGATGGCTGTATCATAGGACATACGTCATCCTAAGCTTTAATACAATACAGTTGTCACATGTGATAAATATGTGACACTACATGTATTACAGTTTTTGCCTATGATACAGGACAAATTATGCCATGAGGATAACAGGGAAATCGGTGTAAAAATCAGGTTTTTCCTGTCACGATAATTTTCCATCGCCAAATTTATTGGTAATATTACATGATAAAATATCATTCGTTAACATCCTGGCCGCCACAGGAGTCCATTAAGCAGTTTGTTGCTAATAATTCTCAGATTACTAAATAAACTCAACTTGATGTACTTTTCATATTGAGAAGTGTATAGTTTTATTATGTTGAAGAGCCCAATATAAACACCTGCTCAAAAGGTCATTGACCTTGGAAAATTGAATTTTCTTTTTGAATACCAAGATCATCAAATATATTATGAATTCGCCGAGTGCATTGCACTTAAATATTGAGTATATCAATATTGTGAATGTCTTCACGATTGCAAAGCGTGAACGACGTTAGAACGGATTGCAAGCACATCCCAGAAGCCCCTTCCCCTGATACTAATCCGTCATGATGTCGTGAACCACAAAATATTATGTTTTATGACTAATAAATTGTAATTAAATACAGATTTTGTAGTCAATAATGAAGCCCTGGAGATAAATAAATAACATTTCCTTTAGCAGTAAAATACATTTTATGTAGGCCTGTCTACTATCTACAGATTTTAGTTGCAAACATAAAAAAAAATATTTGTTTAAGTATTTATGATAAATAAACTTGAAAAATAATCTGTATGATAGATATTTTGATGTTATAGTATATGTCTATAATGTATTCATTAAAGTAATATTTTTCTTAGGAAAAATAAACTTAAAAGTCAAAAGATATCAAACGTATATTGTGCGTACTCAGAATTTCATGAAAAACTTGTTTTAGTCACTTTTTCATAATTTCAAATATCACACCATATTTGTACATACTTGCAATTTTATTGATGAAAAAATTATTTATTAATATTAAAGATATAAAATAAGAAGTGTATTGCCATGAAAAGAAAAAAAAATGTTATTTAGTAAATATTGTTAAAATGAGTTGAAATCTTTTCAATTACACGTCAAAAATAAATCACACGATAAGAAATGACAGATACCGAATTTCAATTTAAAATTAGAAATAAAAATGTCAGATATTTTTAACAAAACGCTAGTTACAACCATAAATGCAGTTTGCTTTAACATCAGTGTTGTCACGTTTTGCTATTGTAATTCATTGGCCATCGTACATACAATGATATTGGGCAAAATTCAACAGATGGCTCTAGACAAATATAATTGATCCAAATTGCATTGATAAGAACTCTTTTGTTATTCATATTATTTATGTGGACATATAAATGAGCAAAAATATTGATTTGATTTTTACAACATTAGGGAGCAGATTGATGAATAAGCTGTAGATAATGTTATTTGTTTTTTTGCTTTAATTATCATTTTGGAAATAATTTAAAACAATTTAAATCAGTTCCATTTAATCGTCTGAATTGTTAGAATATAACTACAAAGAAAAAATGTACTATTACTAAACATATTTTATCTATTCACTAAATTTATTTTTTCTCCTTTAATATCATAATATAAAGTCAAAAGTCTAAAACTATACTCACCTCCTTTCATAATAAATTTTTTTAAATCACACTTTCTTTAAAACATACATTGGCATGTTTTTTTAGAGAAGTAATTTCAAAACATAACACAAAGGATATACAGAGGATACTGTACTTTTATTTTTTTTAATCGTTTTTATGTATTTTATTTTAGAGACTACAGAAAACAAGTAGACTAAAAAAAAAAGTCTGTGTTGTTGATATTTATATACATGATAATATAAATCTTCATCTTTTATATTTGAATAAAAAACTACCTTTTGTTGTTAAAAGACATTTATTTGAATTAAACATTATTTTTACACATCGTCCTGATTCATTAATTGAATGACAACACGGATTAATATGTTTATCGACGCATGAAAATTAATGAAGTTTAGTTTCATTAAGTTCTGTCTAGAATTAATGTCCCTTTTTACACTGCAAATAGGTGTAGACAAGATAGATAAAATGAATGCGTGGCGATAAATAACAAGATTACATCCAATAAAGTCATGTTCTTCATTATTACCATTTAGCAACAAGATTTCCGCTTACGAATTTATCTCAATACAACATCGCGACTTTTATTTCTTTGATTCCTCATTTTGACGTTCTTGTTCTTTTCAATTCACCTAGTTTCCCGATAACAAATTTTATAAATTAAAGATTTATAATACAGTAACCTTTTTGACATTTGTGACATCATTAAAAAATATATAAAAAATACCATGAAAGCCCTAGTGGTGTAATGGTTAGGATATCTACATAGGTTCAGAAGGTTCTGGGTTCGATCCTCTGTTGGGGCGACTTTTTCTCATTCTCACAGATTTCCTCATCTTATTGTTTCAAAATTAATTAATTAAATTTCAGTATATCACCGGGCGGTTTAGAATTAATTCTGTGCCTGTGATGTTTATATATTTATTACAGTTATATTTTGTTCTATCTAGTGTGTTTTATTTGTTTTCTATGCGTTATATTACAATACTGTATGTACGGTGAGAGTCAATAAACTAAAATATAAATATATAATACCACATTTATTTATATTTAAATAATGTTTAAATTTTGTTTTGCTTTTGTGCCATTTTCAGCATCAGAAGCCAACAGTTTTTTTTCATCCTTTTCTTGTACAATACAATTGGCAATGTATGCACTTTTCAAATCATTCCCAAGACTCGATACCATTTTTTTGCGCCTCAATATCAACAATTTGTTTTGATTTTTGCCAAGAGAGAAATAATAATTGATATACCATACAAGAAATCAGAATATCTGTGTAATATGGAACCTAGGTAAATACACTATACAATGAAATATAACATTTAATTTAATTTATTTAAAAGTAGGGTTAAATTACAATTAAATTAAACAAACGACAGGTTGTATAAGGTATGTAATTTAACACCTTGACCCGTTGTGCAGAAATCATTAAATTCACAATTGTTCTGAAAAAAATATTTAAATTGTGTAAATGTAACTCCATATTTGAAATTGAACATTAATTTAGTTTATAAGGTTAAATTAAAATTAAGTTAAACAGAAGGTTGTCGCCTGTGTACATTTTAAAGGTTTACAATGTTTCAGAAAAATAGCTATAAAAACATCGCTAGGTTGAAAATAGAAATAAATTAAAATTATCTACAATGGAATACAATCACTATGTATTTACCGCATTTGAATATAATTTTAATTCAGTAAAGTTTATTTTTTTGTTAATTTATAAGTCATTTTACTTTAAAGGATCAGAAATTTCGAAATAAAAGATTGAAAAAAAAAATATTTGACTGGTGTAAAGAGAGGTGTGAGAGAAGTTATTCTTCGGTCAAATGTTTATTTATACTTGATCCTGCTAAAATGTGTATTTTATAAATTAAATTTTATATATTTTTAAAAATTTAAAAACATATTTATATAGGATAAAAACATATCAGGTATAGACATGAATAACAGGTAGAACAAACTTGTTTAATTATTTATTGGATGTTTTTATATCTTCTTTATATTAATTTGGATATAATAATTTAGATCTTATTTCATAACACAAATTATGTATCATATAAAAATGGTACTTTGTTATGAGCATAATAGTCTCGGCAATAAAATCATAAGTATCAAGTCTTCTTGAGTTGTTACCTATAAAAGTCATCTAAAGTATATTTGATTAATGGCAGAATAAACATTAATAATACTTTATAATTAAAAATAACAATCTTTCCCTCAAGAGATATGTTTTATTGTGTACAGTCAATTTGCAAGTTTTGTTTATAATATATTTTAAATTATCACTATTGTTCTCTTTTATTTACAACACGTTTATCTTTGTTTCGCGTCAACCTCATTTTGATTTTGTTTGTTTAGAACATCTGTTAATAAGACACAAATGATGAGTTGTTTTTAAGTGTCTAACTATAAAAAAATAATTAAGATTAAGTAATTCACATGTTCATCAAGTAAACACTAATAAAAATGTAAAAAACCTGAAACAAAGGGAAGCAAAAGATGACAAAATAACATAGAAAAGAAAAGTTTCCCCATACTGTAACATGGAAGGATATACAGTACTGTAATTCTGAGCAACACCTACCTACCTACTATTCTTATATATCTGTCTGTCACTGTGTTATAAAAACTGAATGTAAAATGTGAAAGTAAATAACCGGGACGAAAGAAAGTGAGAGAGGCATTTAAACAACTTTTTACCATTATATTTAGTATTTACTCTTATTGTACTAAACCTATATTTATTTTCTCCAGTGGCTTTTACTTATAAATTTGATTTCTTTTAACCAGAAGTGTAATGGGTACATAAGCAGTTGAATGATAATGAAGTACAAAATAGCTGATAGCCATTCCTAGGGTACGTAGGTGAACCTAAATTGGAACGTGAAAGTACTCCTAAACGAAGCAGATTTGGATGGAATACCAAAGACAAAATAATTTGTGGACAGGGATGTTCAATGAAAATGTCTACTTTTCGAGTTACTGTATATCTCGCTCTTCGAGGAGAAAGGGCTATTGTTGGTTTATCCAGGTAAGCTAGGCACGAAATAGACTTTTAAAAGCACAAGTACTGAAGAAGAACGTGAATCAGAAAGAAACTTTAAATGATATAAATTAATACTTACGTATCTTTGTTTTCAATTATTTTTTATCAAAGACAAAATAATTTGTGGATAGTGGTGTTCAAAGAAAATTTTTGCTTTTCAAGTTATATCTTGCTCTTTGAGGAGAAAGGGCTATTGTTGGTTTATCCAGGTAAGCTAGGCACGAAATAGACTTTTAAAAGCACAAACAAGTACTGATGAAGAACGTGAATCAGAAAGAAACTTTAAATGCTGATATTATAAATTAATACTTTTTGAATCTTTGTTTTCAATTATTGCTTATTTAATAATTAATAACTACTCATATCAGGAATATGCTGTTTAGATTTCTATGAATTTGAACTAAAACAGAGAAGTATTTGAACATTTTCAGCAAGATTACAACATAATATCTACAGTAGTATCTTTGTTTTTCAATTATTATTTATCTTATAATATTTGATAATAAAAAATTACTGTATATTAACTTTCTTGCAATTAAATTAGTCTTGACTTAAAACTAAAGTTTGTTATCAATCTTACGGCAGCCAACATTAACTCTTTATAGAAATTACGCTATTAAAATGCTCATTTTTATTACTAATGTATTAACATACAAAATGTGACCTTATGAATATGTATGTCAAATGTAAGGCAACTGTAGTTTCAAATGAACTACTTTTTCAATATTAATTAAATTATAATAGTTATTTAATCTTCAGTTTTACTATTAAAAATTTATTTTGTAGAGAAAAAAATATTAAAAACATGCCCTTTGCTTTAAAAAAAATCACTCAAACTTTCTCTAAAAGTTAATTCTTTTCTTAAGTCGGATTATTAGTAATCCAAGCAAATATATTTGCTTAACTTTTCCTAAAATAGCAAATGCCTTTATGAAATTTAAATGTATTTTTAATCTTAAGTTAATTTTTCAAGTTAAGAAACAATTTAATAGAAGAATTATGTTTCATATTAAAACTATAAAACTAAAACTAGGTTAACACACTTTTACAAGTTGTTTAACATAATATTATATTTTATTGCATTAAATGATTTATAACTTGGGTCACAGAGTTCAAAGTTGACATGGAGTATTATAGGTGGTTGGCAATGACCTATGACCTTTGAAAGGTAACAAGAACAATAAACAAGGATTCTGTCAAATTTGTGCCATAACAAGTTTACCACCTTTACCAAATGAATGATGTAAGGAATTAAAAACCACAAGATGCAAGTAACATATTTGAGGTGTATTACATAAAATATTGCTCATCTTCCTTTTTTTTCTTATTTGGGTAGGAGGGAAAAATTGACCCCACATATATTTTGTTTAGTGATCATGTGGGTACTTATCAAAACCAAAATCATATTGGTACAGTACCTGCAGCTTCATTGGGTTTGACTATATAATTCTAGCTATTACAGAGAGCAAGCTTGGTGGTTTAGAGGTATGAGAATCAGGCTTTACCCGGCTTAGCAGCTACAGTATCTGGAGGTCATGGGTTCGAGTCCTACCCCAATGTTCTTAAAGTGCAGTACTGAGCACACAGTACAATTACATAATAATATGGCAAAACTACCAATTAAAACAAAAATTATTATTATAAATGAATTGAATTATTATTAAATCAGGACATTAAATCACTACAAATAAAAAAAATGATATTTAACAATAGAACAAGCACACTAATATTTTGTCATTATCTTTTGTTCATAATCTATCAATATTAAAATCTTTATTACTTTAAATGGAAAACAAAAATCCATTAAAAAACATAAGAATATAAAAATGTATTAATATCCTAATGACTCCATGAATCAACATTGTTATTACCAATTGTAATTTTCAATAGTAGTAACTTTACCGTAAACGTAATTAATCATAATTAAATGTTGCGTATGACAATAAACCGCCGACGCGCTATTGTGTTTCAGTCCGTAATTAAGCTTACTAGTAAAAAACTAAAATATCCATTTATTTTGTTCAGATTATGAATAATAAAAATTTAATTTATTTTATGTATGAGGTGATTTTTTTTTTCTTTTTAAAAAAGTGGAAAAAAAATATATTTTTGGTTTGCTCTCTTTCAAATTGTGTGTCTAAAAGAAAGATTTCAAATTTTAAAACTATATATTCAACATTTTAAAAATATTTTTCTTTTGAAATATTTAAAAATGTCCTTTGGATTTGTCATTTTTTATAAGCTAATGTTAAATGCGTCTATTCTGTTATATACTTCCACCTTCTGTTGCTAAGCTCATATTTGTTACAATGTTGCAAAGACTCCTCAAGACTATAGATGCATTGTGAGGAGCCTCTGAGTGAAATATTGAATTTTTTTAAAAAAGTGCTTCTACAATTTATAAATCACAATTTTAATGAATTAAACAACAGATTTTGTTTGTCATTTGTCACAGGTTTGGGAACAACAAACTATAAATCATAACAAAAAAAGATAAACATACATTTGAAGAATGATATAAAGTATGTTGTCTTAACCTAGTCTGTCATTGGACCAGGTCATTTAAAGGGCAACAAAAACAAACAATCCATCTCTTTTCAAAATGAGATATTACCATAAATATTGATATGATCACCATGCATTATGGCAAAAATATACAGATACATACACAGCTAGATAGATGAAGTATTAGTCCAGTTAATTTCATCATAGCACTTCTCAACATTTTGTCTTATTACTGTACCGTACAAATGTATACATAATTTAAATAATGAAAAAAACACAGTACTTAATTTGTAAAATACAAAATCAAAATCATGTTTTACTAATACTAGCATAGCAATTACCTAAAAAAATTATTTTAATAAAATTGTGAAATTATAATTAATCATCATCATAGCACTTCTCAACACTTTGCCTTTTTACATACATGTGGTACACCATTCAATGCTCTAAATTTTAAATAAATATAAAAAAAAGGCACAGTACATAATTTGTAAACTACAAAAAGAAAATCATGTTTTACTAATAATAGCAGTAGCAATTACCTGAAAAAAAATTATTTTAATAAATTGTGAAATTATAATTAATTCAACCTTGTATAGAGTAACCAATTACCTCCTATTTTTACATTGACCCTTAAACGACCCCAATTCCACACTCAAGCATCTGCTTTATTAAACAATCAACCAAAAAAAAAACTGAACCGAACTACTTAACATTGTCAAAAAAAAAACTTTAAAATTTAATCTGCATTAGTAATTAAAGAAAACCTTGTCATACTTAAAGATGGCACGGATAACTATGAAAAGAACGTAGCAATATATCTTGCATAACTGGTTAAAATCAATTTAAATAGTTCAACGAGTCGCCAGAAGCCAGCACTCAAGCGACGTTATATACTTTAAAATATACTAATAAGAAAGAATTAGATATAACAGGTATAACACACTATTAAACAAGAAATATATACACAGAAATCTGCTAAGGGGACTATACAAATTGATAGGCAAACTAGATTATTTTACCTGTAAATAATAAGACCTATAAAATTATCTTTCTTTTTTCTGTTGATTGTAAAAAAATATTCGAAAATCCATGAAATTTTATAAATGTTTTACATGTTGCTTTATAAATGGAATTATATAGTACATTCTTAGATTAATCTTCTTTTTTTTTTTGCCTTGGATATATTATGTAATGATAGTATTTCGAAATAAAAAGAATGAATGAATTCATAACATATCATATGTAAATGTAAATAATGATATATATTCTTACATATTAAATTGTTTTAATAATGTTTTTTCTATTTCTCCCAAGAAAACAATTTATCAGCATGCTCCAATGACTCAATCAATCAAATCTGAATTCTTTTTTAAATTAGCAAAATTCACATTAATTATATCCGTAAAATTGTAAGTTTAATTCTAAGTTTGTCTGTTAAGTGAATCTATCCTCATCTATCAAGAATTGTCAGTAAGGTTTCATTAATTATGGCCTATAAACATCCATGTTCAATTCCAGTTAACGATTCTGTTTCCGCTCATGTCATTTCACGCAAATTTTGTTTTAAACTACCAGTAATGAAAGCTGGCAGCCAATAATAGCAGCGAAAGATCACATGCATACAGTAGTTTGACATTGTAATATTCTCACAGGCTCCTCCGAAACAAATTTTAAAAAACCAACAAATCAAATCAGACAAAATTTTGAGGAAAGGAAGAAGCTATGTATGATAAACTGCAAAAACATCTCCATTGTAAAAAAAGAATTTGGGATTTTAATTTTTTAATGTCATTTAACCAACATTTTTGTGCCAAAGAAAAAAAAAGGAGAGAAAGTTATATCCTACTGTATTAAAGTTTTAACCATTGTTTCTCAATTCTACAACAGGAGAAGACCCTTTGTTTCCCATACAGCAGCAGGAATAATTATCCTTAAGTTCCTGATACTGCAACAAGAGAAGACCCTGCGTTTACCAGGCTGCAGAAAGAGTAGATCCTTGGTTTCTCAGGCTGCAACAGCAGAAGACCCTTCCTTTTCCAGGTTGCAACAGCAGAAGACCCTTCCTTTCCCAGGCTAGAGAAGGAGAAGATCATTGGTTTCCCAGGCTGTAGAAGGAGTAGATCATTGGTTTCCCAGGCTGCAGAAGGAGTAGATCATTTGTTTCCCAGGCTGCAGAAGGAGTAGATCATTGGTTTCCCAGGCTGTAGAAGGAGTAGATCATTGGTTTCCCAGGCTGCAGAAGGAGTAGATCATTGGTTTCCCAGGCTGCAGAAGGAGTAGATCATTGGTTTCCCAGGCTGTAGAAGGAGTAGATCATTGGTTTCCCAGGCTACAGAAGGAGAAGATCATTGGTTTCCCAGGCTGTAGAAGGAGTAGATCATTGGTTTCCCAGGCTTCAGAAGGAAAAGATCATTGGTTTCCCAGGCTGCAGAAGGAGAAGATCATTGGTTTCCCAGGCTGTAGAAGGAGTAGATCATTGGTTTCCCAGGCTGCAGAAGGAAAAGATCATTGGTTTCCCAGGCTGCAGAAGGAGTAGATCATTGGTTTCCCAGGCTGCAGAAGGAAAAGATCATTGGTTTCCCAGGCTGTAGAAGGAGTAGATCATTGGTTTCCCAGGCTGCAGAAGGAAAAGATCATTGGTTTCCCAGGCTGCAGAAGGAGTAGATCATTGGTTTCCCAGGCTGCAGAAGGAGTACACCCTTAGTTTCCCAGGCTGCAGAAAGAGTAGATCCTTAGTTTCCCAGGCTGCAGAAGGAGTGTAGATCATTTGTTTCCCAGGCTGCAGAAGGAGTAGATCATTTGTTTCCCAGGCTGCAGAAGGAGTGTAGATCATTTGTTTCCCAGGCTGCAGAAAGAGTAGATCCTTAGTTTCCCATGCTGCAGAAGGAGTAGATCATTTGTTTCCCAGGCTGCAGAAGGAGTGTAGATCATTTGTTTCCCAGGCTGCAGAAGGAGTAGATCATTTGTTTCCCAGGCTGCAGAAGGAGTGTAGATCATTTGTTTCCCAGGCTGCAGAAGGAGTAGATCCTTAGTTTCCCAGGCTGCAGAAAGAGTAGATCATTGGTTTCCCAGGCTGCAGAAGGAGTGTAGATCATTTGTTTCCCAGGCTGCAGAAGGAGTAGATCATTTGTTTCCCAGGCTGCAGAACGAGTAGATCATTTGTTTCCCAGGCTGCAGAAGGAGTAGATCATTTGTTTCCCAGGCTGCAGAAGGAGTACACCCTTAGTTTCCCAGGCTGCAGAAAGAGTAGATCCTTAGTTTCCCAGGCTGCAGAAGGAGTAGATCCTTAGTTTCCCAGGCTGCAGAAGGAGTAGATCCTTAGTTTCCCAGGCTGCAGAAGGATCAGATACTTAGTTTCCCAGGCTGCAGAAGGAGTAGATGCTTAGTTTCCTAGTTTTGTTCCTGGGATCAAAATATTCTCAATCCTAAATTGAGTAATGTTAGTGTGCATTGATGAATTAAAGAAAGCAAACCAAAGATTGTAACGTGCCAATCTATAACTCATTACACATTGATGCTAATAATACTAATATCAACGCAAGTCCGTAGATTGGTTGCTAAGTGGAGCATTGATTGACAGTTGCTAAGGAATTGCATTTATTGCTCCAAAGCATCAGATAATCACACCACCTGTTTCTCTTTCTAGGCTTAAATTCATCATAAAATGTTATGCTCTTTATCTCGTAAGATGACGAGAGAGGAGACAATTTAGAAATCCCATGGGAGATTTTGACTAATGGACTAGGAACAAAATAATTTGTAAAATTTCTTTCTAAAAGTTGATGATGACAATAAAAAAAACAGAAAAATTAAGGTTAAATTATTATAATTAATAACAAAAAACATTATTTATATGTAAGAAAATGCAATTTTAAACTGAACATAAAAATAAATAATGTTTACTTAGAAATAAAAACTTTCTATAATATAAATAATAAAAAGAAATTTGTTGCTGTTTATAAAACATCCGTTAAATCATATTATTTTAGAATAAATTAGTAACTTATTACAAATTTTTAGTTTCCACAACAACAACGTGGCGATTGAAATTAGAAAAAAAAACGCATGGGAAAAATATTGAAAATCACAACTGAAAATATAATACTATAGAGTGTGTTTACATTGCGTTTAGAGTGTTATTAAATACAGACACAAATAAGACGTTATACAAACATAGCTGTGTTTACTTTAGTATCAAGTAATACATACATACTCCAATTAATAGTTTACCATATTCTATATCAATATTAAGCTTGTCTCGTAAATATTGCTTTTTCTATTTATACTTCTTTCCTAATTAAAGTCTTTCACCAATTAATTATCTTCTTTTGATTGAAATTTTAACTATGAAAATTGGTTTGTGATTGAACTACTAAAAGTAAAAATATTTTTAAAAATAATATTACTCTCTGAATTCATATTTCATCAAAATAAGCAATTTTTAAATAATGTGTCTTTGTCTATTTGATTTAATTCAACAAAAATATTTCAATAAATTCCATCTTTTTTACAAGAATCCTGTTCTACCCCAATACGAGCTGGGCAACAAGCTGGACTACAAGTTAGGCAACAATCTAGGCCACAAGATGGGCTACAAGCTAGGCCACAATCTTGGCTACAAGCTAGGCCACAAGCTGGGCTATAAGCTAGGCTACAATGAGCTAGGCTACAATCTGGGCTACAAGCTAGGCCACAAGTTACAGTAGGCTACGAGCTAGGCCACAATCTGGGCTACAAGCTAGGCTATAAGCTAAGCCACAATCTGGGCTACAAGCTAGGCTATAAGCTAGGCTACAATCTGGGCTACGAGCTGGACTACAACACATTTTACACTACAAGTTGCCTTTAAGAAGTACTCTTTGTGCAATCATCACGCTATCTCACAAACTTGGCCTGGTTTTCTACTCCAAGACTGTTGATAAAAGTGTTTTAAGTCGGTTTTGACACCAGACTTATTGGAATTGATTTGAAATTCATCATGTTTTCACGCCAGCTTAGTGACAGGTGATCGTCAGGGAAGATTCAAGACAAGAATAATTTGTAATCCTTGACAGCTTGTGTGCGCGTTAACAGTAAAAGATCAATTCCATGAGACAAATCATTTGTATTGTGTCTGCTTACGTTTCTTTTCACGATAGTTAGAAAATTGGCAACCGTTGGGCTTGCCCATAATGTCCATTTTCATCATGTCTATAGTTAGAAAATTAGAAACCTTTGGGCTGGCCCATATTGTCCATTTACTTTTAGAAAAGATAAAAGATTAGGAGACAGTTTAGCATAAATTTAGTTTGCTTACCTCATCTCGTAGTGGTATATTTTCAAAGAGAGTGACGAAAAATGTTACTAGAGAAATACTAGGTCTACAGGTGGGCTAGTACAGTAGTCTAATGAAAGCTGGCATTTGTTTATTTGGACCCTTTCGCAATAGTACCATCCCACATCTGTGTGTGAAAGGGGCTTAAGAGAACATTGTCAATCTTATATCTATACCACCTGACATCTCCTGCAACCAAACACTGCTGAAATACACTTCTCTGCACTTTCAATAATTACACTTGTAACACGAATCAAATTAATTTGCGCCATGTATCAATAATAGTACCAAGAGAATTTAAATCATTACAAGTCTCGCTGGAGAAAATTATGAAAGGGCAGATGTTTCATTAAACCTAATACATCGTGATTCATTAAATATTGTAATTAATGTATTGAAGCAAACATTAATTGGATGACAAACAAATTTGGATAAATAGGTTAAAAGTTTATCATAGGATTAGAAAGTAATTTATAGTTTGTTTGTTTTTATCAAAAACTAATTAGTAGTTTTCCTCTAATTATGAATTTAGTACAAATTAATTACTTCTATAAAAAAAGGAAAACATTTTTTGCGTAAATAAAATAAGAGGTGGGAGAGTGTTTATTGTTGAAAAAGCAATATTATTTGGTTATTTAAATGTCACATTTGCAGTTTTTCTATTAAAATCAGCATCAGAATTTGTCATTTTTTCTCTCATTATTAATAAATTTTCCAAAATTAGTTGTTTCCGTAGATTTCTAACAAACTCAGATAAAACGCAATCAAATAGAAAATAACCGACTTTACTTTAAGTCAATAAAACTCATTATTTCAAGTATTTTTAACTTCTCAATCGCAAATAAATTAACTGCCGCTAAAGTTGATTTTACTCGTAAACAACATTTGCCGATTTACTCAACTAGAACAAAATGAATTCGCTAGACAGGTTAATCAATAAATTCACTTATTTTATGCACACAAATAGCGAAAACCTAATTTTTCTTACAGAGAATCAAATTGAATTACGATAAAATATTCAAACTAGAAAATGACATATATGGAGTCGTCCGAACAGGGAAGCACAATTTGTCATGATTATTGATTTTTGACATGATCAAATCACAATGACTATCTCGTTAAATTCAACAACTAATGAATCAAATTAAGTTTTAATGATCAATGAACATTGACAGAATAATCTTACTAATATTTATTATCTTTGATGTCTTCATTAAAAAAACTCTTATTTTCATTTTAAATTGTCAATAAAAAACAAAACAAATTCATCCAATTTCACTCAAAATCTTCATAAATAGCAATAGGATAGGAAAGAAAAAACAGAATGGGAGAGAAGTTTATCAGTACTTATTATTTTACATAGCGCATCAAAATGAGGTATGATACCAAACTAGTTATCTGGAGAGCAGGGGTTCAAATCTTACAAGGAACCATGCACTTTCTTTTCTAATGCATAACTAAAATCCAGTTAATTTCACATCATCTTTGGGTAAACTTTACTACTACTGTACAACAATAAAGTGATCGATATCACATCTTTTAAAATGACCTTCTGACCCTTGAATCTTCTTATCTCTTTATCTGAACACACAGCACATAAGTACTACATCATCACCACACCACAACTCCCTGTGGACCACATTTAAATAGTCACTAATTTAATTGTCGCACAATGCTTCATCATGGTAGACTTGTTTTCAATCTAATAAGGTGACACAAAATTATACCGGTGGTCCATTCATTATATTCTCTAATTAGGAAATAATCTTATTTCTACAGTACTTGATGAAAAAAATTAGTTATACAAACACTTTTTTATGTAGTAATGTTGTACATAAACAAAAAACAAATTTCTGATTTTTGTATTGTACAGTACATTCATCTTTATAGTATTCAGTAATATACAATACTGTAGCTACAGAAGATAATAGTATTATTGAATGACCATTCAATAGTGCGTACTATTGCACACCATGTGACTCACAATCATCCAATCAAATGACAGGAATTTATTTAGGTGTTATATAATATTAACTATTAGTATTATGGAGAAGAGGCGACCATATCCAACTTTTGATATCATAATAAGGATACTCCTATTTATTCACTCAAGAAAAATGGGTATCTACATAATAGTGGCGAGTGTTTCGTCTAAAAGGAACCTAAACTTGTCCTTTAAAACTATCCCTTTAATCAGTTGGACAAACAAATTTTAACTGAATTTTTTTAAGCATCAGAAATTAAATTATACCTTGTTATGGTTAATCAGTAACCATAGCAACTATGTCAGAAACTACTGATTGGTTGTTTCTGGACATCTGATTGAAAACTTGCATAATAATGAGGCAGAGAGTTGTAAATAGATGTTCAGAAATCAATCATTATTATGGAACGGCAAAGGGGCAAATTTAAATTTGCTAGTCATTCCAAGTGTAGATCTACCACCACCACCAGCATATTCAAGTTGCCCTTTGACGTTCCATAAACAATTAAAATTTACTGATATTGACCTACTGTACATTATATTAAATAATAAATAAATAAAACATTATTATAATATTTAATATATAATAAATCATGTTTAATGATTGATATTATATTATAGTACTTTCTGCATATTGTTTGCAGGTTAAATTATCAAAAAGTGCAAATGGTTAAAAAACCTTTATACAATTAATTGTCATAAAAATACACAAAATATTGTTTATAATGTTTTATGTCGTTACGTTAAGATCATTACAAAGTTGAATGAATTATTGAAATATGGAAAAGTTCATGTCTAATAACACAGTGAACTTTTTGATTATTATCATTGCAAAAAGTACATATCACACTGTCTGCACAGCTTGCGATTTAATAGTTTAATATTAAAATTAGATTGGGTATAGATTGTAATGTAAATAATAATTGAACAGTGAATAGTTTGATTTTATGTGTTGCCATATGACATCATCTGCATTTTAAATATTATGAAATGAATATTATAAAATTCTATTTTGACAAACCAAAATTAGTAACTGACCTGACTTACAGTTTCAGAGCTCATTTCACGAGCACTTTCTTCAGAGTGGCGACTATATTGTTAAGCAAATCGCTACTGTTAAGCGTTCGCCTAACAATAGGGTCGTATACGTGACTAAGGAAATGGGCGCTCTCGTCTCGGTTCATGGTTTTCTCTCCATTTCGTCTGATCCATATTGCCTAACAGTGAGCGATTTGCTTAACAATATATAGTCGTCACTCGGAAGAAAGTGCTCGTGAAATGAGCACTGAAACTGTCAGTCAGGTCAGTTACTAATTTTGGTTTGTCAGAATAGAATTTTAAAATAACGTACTGTATCTTCAAACTAGATGAACATTTTAAATCATAATAAAATGAAATCAAATTACTGTATATTCTTAACATTGTTCTTAAACTTAAGTAGATTTCACTGGTTGACTTAAACTGCTCGCATAATAATAAATGTAAAGGTCTTGTTTAAAATAAATTACCTAATAGCTGTTTTTTTAAATAGAACAAAATAATCAACAAACAAAATTTGAAATGTTTTTGTATGAAATACAAAATAATTTGTCAACCTACTATACAATATCCTGTCTTATTTTTATAGTATTTTATTTATAAAGGGTTTAATGTTAAATATGCAATGTATCAATTACATCTAGGCCACATAAATTAGAAATGAAAAACTCCAAATTAAAAGCCCCAGTCGTAGTGTTTTATTTGATAGAAGAATACAACAAAAAGATATGTGATTCGACATTGATGATGTATTTGCGTACGTGTTATTGGAGTTACGAATTGAAAGATGCATTTATCCTCATTACGACCATCTTAATTGGATTCTCAAACCAGTAACTCACTATAATCAACAAACTCCTGACAGCTCCACTGATTAGTACTCCCTAAGTTTCTAGCAAAAAATACATTAACACGTTTCCGGTTTAACTTGGATTGACAATGCAAAAATAAAGCCATTAGGGGGTATTATTAGTAATTAATTGCTATAAATATTATACCAAACATAATTAAGGTAAGACTGAGCTATTTCAATGTCATCTTTTAAGTACAGTAGTTCAAGTACAGTAGAAGGGAAAAATAAACATGTCTTCATATTAATAGCATATGCTACCATAAACACGGAATAAAATCATCGATTTGGAATATTAGCCTAAAAATAAAACGTTGCTAAAACTAAAGGATAATTTATTTTTATTAAACTTTACATAATTTGTTATGGTTGTCATTTTTTGTTGACTCCTATTGGTAAGAAATATTGTAGTAGCCAAACATTTTCTCAAATTTGTTGCAAGTTAACTTAAAAGTCTATATAGTATTATTGCAAATTTTAATTTGGTAAAGAGAGGCCGTTCTTTTCTTGACAAAAACAATCACTGTATCATATTGTTAAAACCATACTTTATCACCTCTATTCTGGAACTAAAACATTACTGTAACATTTAGTTTGCTATAGAAAGAAACGGAATGATATAAGCCATCAGAAAGCATACATCACAATTTTCATCCAGTTCCTAAATCACAAAATCGCGTTTGTTCGTCTGACAATGGTACGCAGATTTTAAAAACACTTAGCGAAGAAGACTTTTGCAAAAAGGTTATTAAGAGAGCCTAAGCCTTATTAGCCATTCAGAAATGATGAATTACCGTGCGAATCAAAATTGACACACGTTGAAATCTGTTCACGTATTGCTCATTTCGAATCTAGATTCCTTCACAAATATTACAACGTAACGAATCAGGTGTTGTTTTAATAGCGATTCTTATCCCAAAGGCAAATTATTTTTTAGGATTAATGATGTTATTAGGTCATTGGGTTATGACATTTGGTTGTTTTATAATGAGCTTATTGTTGTCGCTCATTATTAGATCCATACATCTCACATTATTTTAACAATAACATTTTTCATGTATGAAATATGGAGATTATTTTTTCGACTTTTGTAAAACACTAAAATATTGCCATTAATTGTCAAAACTGTACTGTAACATTTTAAAAATCCATAAATTTATTCATAAATATACATTAATAAATATGAATTTTATTTTATAAGTTTTTCATAATGCTTGAGTAGGATTGATGTTGGGTGAAGAAACTTTATTATATAAAAAATCCATAAATTTATTCATAAATATACAGTAATAAATATAAATTTTATTTTATAAGTTTTCATAATGCTTTACTGTAAGTAGGATAGATTTTGGGTGAAGAAACTAAAAATTAAATAATTTTGATTATAAATGGGTTTAATTATTTTTATTTTTATTATCATCACAATAAAATTTAATACTTAGTTAGTAAATTACATGATGTGAATTTTTATGAGAAGATTAAATTTAGATTGAACCTAGAAAAAATTATTCTACTAATACTGCAGTAACTACACTGCAATAACTATACTCCAGAAACTATACTGCAGTAACTATACTGCAGTAACTATACTACAGTAACTATACTGCAGTAACTATACTGCAGTAACTATACTGCAGTAACTATACTGCAGTAACTATACTGCAGTATCTATACTGCAGTAACTACTATAATTGCAGTAACTATACTGCAGTAACTATACTGCAGTAACGTATGATTTTAGTTTGTGGCAATGTTCAAGTTTATGAGGCAGTAACATGATATTATATTGAAAAAAATTGTTAAATAATTACTTAAACAGGTTCAAGAGTAATAAAAATATAGTTACTGCAGTAACTGCAGTAGAATAATGTTGACGTGGTCCCTAATAAAAATACATAATTGTTCAATAATTATAAAATAAATGCATAGTAAAGAATGCTATTAAATTTAATTTAATATTGAATTGAAAATATCTTTTGTTAATGTCTTTTGTGACAAAAACCAATTAACTTAGGGGAAATTCAATTTCAATGGAAATTGATAAAAACTGAAATTTGAAACCAAATTCATTATTATCCCAACTTGTCAGAATAATAAATGAAAACAATGGATGACCCAACTTTAAAATTTTATGTCAAAATTAAAGTTTATTTTATCATATAAATCTGACAAGAGATAAAAACAACCAAATATAGAATCTTGTAATTTATTATTCTTTATATTAAGAAAATTTTACCCTTTGATTTAAGATCAAAAGATGACCATTTTTAAGCTTTCGTGGCATCAATATCACGATATCTTAATACTAAACAATAAACAAAATATTTATATATCGTTTTGTAATGCATACAGTAAACAAAAAACAAAACAAAAACGAAGATTAATTAAATCAGACTTTGATAGGTTATTTTGTAGTTCTAAACGTTAATCACTTCAGTAGAAAAAACAGGGGAAAAAACAATGTTTTCACTTATAAAATGAGAAAATACTGTAAATGGTTAAATTCAAGCAGCCAATTTGACTATTTTTCCTTTAAATTACATTTTTTCAGGTAAATACATTTTTTTTTCAATCTAATTTTTGGTCAAAGTGGATAACTATTATGTTACATTAAAATGGAATATTCAACAAAAAATTGTTTAAGAATTATTTTTTCAGGGGGACAATACATCTTTAACTTTCCAATAGTATAATACTGTAAATCTTAAAAACAAATATGTTCTGTACCACCAGCAAAAATATAAAACTCGGTTTTTTGTTTCTTTTTTGGAATGCTGTTCTCTTTGTTTAAGATCACAGAACAGAAATATTATCCCATTATCGCATCCTATTGTCTGTCCCTAACGTCTCTTAGATATTCTAACCCCTATGTGACCGTTTCTACACTGGAGGGTCCAATTCATTAAAAGTCTAACAATAAATTATAAATCACAATTTTATGTCAATGTGTCACAGAAAGAATTGAAACATTTAGTGTGTGAAATTTAAATTGTTGCTAGGTGAATGGTTGCCAGGCAGATTTTAAAATTCACCCAATCAATCATGTGAAGAATAATTAGGCTATCACAATCGATAGTTATTAAACCAAATTTTTTATTCATTTTTTTGATGAATAATTGATTGGTATTCACAACGCATTTAAATTATGATTCATAAAGATTTCAAAACAGATTGTAGTAGTAATAGTGTTCTGTTATTTACAGCAATTATCACATATTATTTTGAGTTAATAATTAGTTCATAAATGTGATTAAAATCAATAAATTTGTAATTTAAATTTTTCAATTCCTGTACACTATACAATGAATATTTAGGTTGTTTTTCTGTAATAAAGTATATTTTAGGATAATGACCACATTATTCGGTTTTTTTTTCATTAGTCTATACTTACAATGACAAAGAAGAATGAAATTAATTAATACCACTATCAGTTCAAAGTTCTCTAATTTTCGTCTACAAATAATTTCTTTTTATAAATGATCTTATTGAACCAAACAAAGAAAAATCACAATTAACCTAATAAATGTTCCAAATTATTTAAATTTACTTGATGCTTTGTTACGAATGACCTACATACAGAGTAAAGAATTATAATTGTTGTAAAGTATGTGCCATTTTCACCATATCTATGACTAATAAGTCTTTCTTTAACATTAAAAATTAATTATTGATAGAAACATATATTATTGACATATTGATTAATAATTGATAAATATTAATTAATCATTGATATTGGTAAATTAATTGCTGATGCATATACATATTAATCATTGATATTGTTCAATTAATTGTTGATATTAATCAGTAACACGTTGATTATTGATGAATATTGATTAATCATTGATATTGTTCAATTAATTGTTGATATTAATCAGTAACACATTGATTATTGATGGATATTGATTAATCATTGATATTGGTCAATTAATTGTTGATATTAATCAGTAATATATTGATTATTGATGAATATTGATTAATCATTAATATTGTTCAATAAACTTTTTATATTAATCAGTAATATATTGATTATTGATAAATATTGATTAATCATTGATATTGGTCAATTAATTGTTGATATTAATCAGTAACACATTGAATATTGATGAATATTGATTAATCAATGATATTGGTCAATTAATTGTTGATGCATATACATATTAATCAGTAACACATTAATTATTGATTAATATTGATTATTGATACAACATTAATCAGTAATATTAAACAATGAATTATTGATTTATAAAACAAAAATTATGAGTGATTACTTATTGATCTGAAAATGGGTTTTCTATTAAAAGAAAATGACAAAGGCCTTTAGGGAGTTAAACAAAGTACAAACATAAGTTGACTGATTAAACATTATATCAACCTTTGTAATAAATATAAAGTACAGTAATAATAGTAATACTCAAATAGTGCAGTGGTAGCTAGCTAGATTATTATGCTGTTTACTTGGATTGTTAAATAATACCTTTTTTATAGAGTACTCAAATAGTACAATTGTGGTAACTTGATAAATTATAAAAATTCTATTGTTGATTTTATTTCTTAGCACCTTTTTAAAATAGAATATCAATACCAAAAGAAAGCATCATTTAATGAAGAAAGAACAATACTGTAATTAAAACTGTTACGGCAAAAAGTCAAGCGGCATTTTTTGTAAGATATATTTCTTGTTTAGTACCTCAGTACTAAAAGTGAAAATAGCAGTTACGGTTTGGTTGTATTGGTTTGAATTATGAAATAATTTCGGTTCCAAAATTAATTAAATCCTGAATTAGCCCTTTTGTAAAAAGACTAACTTATTATAAAATATGTTGCTACTGTACTTGATTCAGAAATATTATATCCAAATAAGGAGGAATTATTTAAAGATATATTGTCCCCCTAAAAAATTAATTGTTTTTAAATTTTTTTGTTATATATGCCATTTTAATTTCAGGTAAATAGTTATTCACTTCACTGGATTGAAAAAAAAAATGATTTACCTAAAAAACGTGTCGGACAATGGTTTTTGGTTAAAATTAACCATTTCGTTTGTCTTTTTACAAGTGAAATATTTTCTTTTTTTTTACATAATTGAATAACTTTATTAAAACTGCAAAATGGACTATTTAAAGTCTGATTTTATTAATCTTTATTTTTCATGTTTTTTAATAAACAGTTCCTCCATGATCCAAATAGGTGAAGTGTGAAAAATGCTGTTATACTGTTTGATGTATGTAAATGTGTGTGAACACACTCTTATAAGCAAACAAGCACCTGCGTCTTATCACTCTAAAATAGACAGCCAACAGATCAAAATGTCACATATATTTTTGTTAGCTTACTTAAAGAAATTACTAATAACATTTTGTATTCTCTTTTTAAAGTATATACACCTACAGGGACGTATATCGTTGTGGGTTAACATATCAAAATGTCAAAACACACTGCAGTTGTAACGCACTGAATAAACACAACCAAATTGGATGGCAGCGGGAGGCGGGATAAAGGATGCAATCATAATAAAGAAGAAAAGAAAGAAACACTTTGAAAAATGAATACAAATGATGGAACATTATGTAAGAACAAAGAAAATATTGTACTTTATGCTTAAGTGAAAATTAATGGTATGATTTTTTCTATAAAAAAATTATCAAGGTTAAAACTCATTTTAAAACCATTTTAATATTACACTGACTGTTTCATCCTTGTGTAGAGAATTAAGTGTACTGTAGTATGCCGATAAGTTACCTCTTCAAAAGGGAGTATGTTGCAATACCTCTAGGGTATAATTCACACCGAATGAATTACAATTTTTTTTTGTAAATTTGGGAACAAAGCTTTTAAAGTTTACATTTAAACTGTTACCATAACATTGTGAGAGTTGGCATGACATGTTGTTGTTGGGTCATCATTACAATAAGGTCAAGTTAGTGTTGTTGTTAGGTCATCATTCATAGTAAGGTCAAGTGTGACCTGTAGATGACCTAATAACAAGGTGACAGCCAATAACCAATTGGAACACCCACTGTCATAAATCTTTATACTCTGCTACTAGCTATTAAACAAAAGATACCAATTATATTGTAATCAGAAAGAAAGTGAGAATTTCTCAGTATTTAATTGAATATGTGGAGAAATGGATGTTTAAAAAAAAGTACACCAATTTATCAATAATATTACGTTATCAAATAGTAAATTAGGCATAGGTGGTCCTGGTCCCCCTATTTCAAAATCCTAGATCAGCAACTTTTAGGAATACTAGCAGGTTTGTGGATATGGTATTGTTAATATCTTGGGGAATGGAAAAGAAGCTTCTTTCTATCATAATGATGATTTTTAAGGTAAAAAAGCACCCGTTAAGATTCTCTATGAATAGTATATAATGTATTTTATTAATGCCTATTTTTCTTGTTTTCATATTGACACACAAGTTTGCTAAAGATAAATTTTGTCGTAAACCCCATTCTCCCCCCCCCCCCACCCCCAAAAAAATATTTGTTCTTTTATTCAGCAATACAAAGTAACTCTTTTGTTCTTGATCCTAAGATCTATAGTATAGTAGTACATTTAAGCCTTTGTTTCTGTGTAGAAATGGACAACTTAATTTAAAAAATTTGAATAAAGAGAGCTTTTCAAGTACATAAAGAGTAAATTAGTCTAATTAATAATAGCCATGATATTTTAAGGGTTAGTAACTGTGTTCCGAATTCCTCCTGCCTCTCATTTTTAATCTTTTTCTTTATATTTTGATATATCTTTTGATTTTATATTTTGCATTTTTGTTTTGATCCAATCTCAATTTTTGCTATTCACTTTTTGTCTTTGGATAATTAAATTTATTTAGAAACTGTATTGAAAAACATTTTTTACTATACTACTACTGGTACTGTTATATTCTAAGAATAAGGCAGTCATTTCTAAAACAAAAAAATGTATAAATAATTTAAACACTAAGGAAAAAAATTAATATAATAATCATATATAACATATTTATATTTTTAATTGCTTTGTAAAATTATTATATATTGTGTATACTGAGTAATTGAGACATTTCTAAATCTGACAAATTATACAAGTTATCTGTAATAATGAAACAATAAAAATAGTGAAAAATAAATAGCAGATGGATATGAGAAGAGTTAAATCTGCCTTAAATTCTCTTTCTTTTAAAGACAAAGGCCTTCCAATAATAAAAGCAGCCTCATTCAAAATCAAATCTTCCACTTAAATTGAACTCTACAGAATTAAGATACTATTCTAATCACTCAAAAGATTTTAGATAATTTATAATTATTAATAAATATTAATAACCATTTTTTATACAGTATACAGGTATGGTACTATTAATACTGTACTACTAGTGAAGTTTGAGCCAACAAATGTGAATATTATAGGTACAATAAGTACTAGTAGTAGTCTAAATAAGCAATAGTCTATATACAGTAAGTACTAGTCTATATAAGTATTTCTATATAAATACTAGTCTATAGTACTAGTCTATATAAGTAGTAGTCAATATAAGCAATTAGTCTATATACAGTAAGTACTAGTCTATATATAAGTACTAGTCTATATAAGTACTAGTCTATATAAGCAATAGTCTAACAGTCTATACTAGTCTATATAAGTACTAGTCTATATAGTAATTTATGTAAGTAATTCTCTATAAGTACTACTCTAGATGTTTGTAGCTTTGTTGGTAACCCTGAAATTACATTCACACTGCAGAAATGAGTGAAATTATATAAATTATATAATGTATACTGTATTATTTATGCCATCAATTAAAAGATTAGTCATGTAATATTCTAATGTAATTACTATTTAAATATTATTTAAATTATTGTCTTTTATCAACCTCATTAATATTATTAATTAAAGTTATCAATTCTAAAAACCTGGATACCTTTTGGAAAAGATAATTATCTACTTGAAGGAGACCAATATGATAATAAAAATTAGGTATTTACGGGGAAAAAAAACAAATTGATTACAGCTATCTAAATTCATACATAAAATTGAAATATAAATTCTCATTTTCACCTAACAATTGAAATTTATTATACTATATATTATATTATATAATTTTTGTTTACCACCATCACAAAAGTACATCACAGAAACCTGTTGATAAAGAAAAAAATGTAACACGCTGGATAACAATAAGTCGCATCAATCTCATGCATTTGACACATGAGATACAATTAAGCCCTTACCTTACGCAGATAGTTTTCAAACGCATTCGGTTCAAAGTCGGTCCCAGTTCCGATACATAAAGCCGTGTCCATGTCGAACGAAATCCAAGAAACGTAAAGGTTTTTTAATTATAGTCCACCGATCTAATCATTTGTATTAATTATCAGCAATGAAAACAAATCCGCAAGAAATGTGGAGCCGGTAGAAGCCGGAGGAAGATGATGAAGTTGGACGTTGGATGATTAAGATAGCAGGTTTGATGTGTAACACCCCGTAATCCAATGAGATGCTCGTTATACAAGGTTCTGCTCAAAGTGAAAAAAATCATAGAGGAATGAAGACCACAAACAGTAACCCTGCTCAAGCTAGAACCTCCTTCAGAAAACAAAGCCCTGGTGAAACGATACGCACCGCTGGTTTCCCTCAGCGCTTTCAGCATGATCTATTATCACCAAAGGGGAGAGAAGCTCTTCATATGCAAATGAGGAGGTTGGGCCTGTGCTAGACACGTGCCTCAACAAAAGCCTGCGATAGTGATTGTTTACCCACGTGGGTACAATGTGAAATGCCATTTATCAACATAGTAAATGACCTTAGAATAGCTGATCCATTAATGAGATGATACTCCCTCTGCTGGGATTAAAAAAGCTATTGGGAATCCTGCTAATACACAGTGAAAGTGCATTTACTAGAGTACAAACCTAAATACTGAGAAATATAAAATAATAAAAAAACAAAATCCAATGAATTAATGTTAATATTCCTAGAAATGAAGATAAAACCAATAAAACTTTTTATATTATGTTTCTATTTTTTAAAATAAATATATATAAATTTGTTGAAAGCTTTACAAATTACATATATAACATAGTTTATTTTATTTTCTATTTTTAGATCTAATTTTTTTTCTGTTTTCTGTTTAATGATCATGTATTCCAAAGATTTTTTTAAATTTTAAATTTCGAAAAAGTTGTTCAAATATTATTTATTTAAAGATAACAATAAAAATATTATGTTTAATAATTAAATAGTTCATTGATACAAACAATGTAAAAAGCGTAATAATAATAATAATTAAACATAATATCAATTATTCAAATTGTATAGATAGTACTAATTCCGAATTAATACTTTTTTATGATGAACAGTTATAACCCAATTTTCTAATCATATTAAACTTATTTTAATATACCCTAAAGAAAGAGATTTCATTTCACAGTCAACTATTTAATCCACAAACGAATCACGTAAAATAACCATCATTATCCACGGCTTTATTACGATCAACTAAAAATCACTCTGGGAATTGAAGCGGTTATTTAAATACAACCCAGTAGGGATTGTGAAGACTAGTCGCAAGTACCGGCAAAGAAATTTGAGATGACTAAATATTATCATGAATTATGAAGAGCTTATTGTTATGTGTTAATGTTGTTGACATGACAATATCTAATTTCCAGCTACAATTGGCTGCTTAGCTATAATCTTTGTCTTTAGATATAAATTATTTTTTATTGTTAATAATTTTTTTTTCCATATTCAAACTTTGGAAACTCCTAAAAAAGCTGCCAAACTGTTATATAAATGTATCATTTTTTTTAACCTTCTGATATTCATGATAAGCCTGAAAGTGAATGTTTTTGGGTGTGTTAAAAAAAGTTTATTTTTTTGTGGCTTTACATATTTTGCATTGCAGGTGGCATAAATTATGTAAATTATTCAGTATATCACAAATGAACAAAGGTCATCTCCTGGCCATCTTCCATAAAAACAAGATAATTGTGTAGATTTGTTAATATTTGTGTGTATAATAATTTTGATGTTTAATTTTCAAATCAGGTCATTTTAGGACACCAAGGTCACCAAGGTCAACGGAGTGTCACAGTGGCTTTGTTTCTCGTGTACTTTGTGAAAGTTAGGGTTAGGTCAAACGTTATTTAAAGGTCAAGGGATACTATACAAGTTTAATATTTTACTAATTTTTATCAGCTTAAGTAAAGCATAAAAATAGCAAAATTAAATGTTTAAAGCTATTATTATATTGTTCTTTTCTTGAAAAAATAATTTTGTACAATATTTTTTGTTAAATATGCTATTTTTATGGAAGTTATTAACTTTATTTCCAAATGGCCTATTCAAAGTCTGACTTTATTTATCTTCATTTTTTTATGTTTTGGGATAAAATACATCTTTATGGCTTTTTGCAAATCAACATTTTTTATTTTAAAATAGGGGAGGAGGACTAAACACTGTTAAATGGAGTGCTGAGTTTAAACTTATCAGTCTATCTCTTCCATTATTATTTAAAATTTAGTTGTATGCCTACGTGGACAAGTTGGCCTATGTTACGACATTCGATTTTAACTGATACAAGTCATGCTATCAAAATATAATATTTGGATGATTAATATTTTTATTTCATATAAAACCTATTATTAAAATCATAAATCTGAAGATATAATTGTATCGGACTAATAAATAAAGGAATTTACAGATGATAATTTATCATTCTTATTACAAAATATTGTGATGGGAAAGAAATAATTTGAATTGAAAAATCATTAAAAAGTAGGGCTGCGTCAAATAATGACAGTATAATAGCCATTGTTATTCTATAATAGATAGTATTATCATTGTGTATTGTTTTTTTTTTTATTGATATTTACGCACTACTAATTGAGCTTCTAAAATATCTATTGTAGGGGGAAGTGTACAAATGAAATAGTTTACAATTTATTATTTATTTATTATTTATTTATTATTATTTATTTTTATTCTATTGAGTCCATAAGAATATCTAGACTAAATCAAATTTACTATTATTTATACCATTGATTATATAAATTTCAGGTATATATAAGAAAACATTAAGAAAAATCGAAAAAGAAAATTAGTTTTACCGGGTAAGTGATTGGGGGCTTATCAGAAGGAGTCATCATGACCTAGCTGCTGTAATTTTTCAAAGATAGTCCACGACCAAAGTTGTCCCCTTTAATAGGTACAGATTTTTTAAGGAATTTATTTAAGAACGAATATTAATATTATTTATAATTTTCCAACGGTTGAAACAATCAATGCCGACACAAAATTATACAATTTAAAGAAATTTCAACCCAGATTTGCCCGTTGAATTGAATAATTCATTGTCGAACCCAACCTTTCATAGTGGCTTTGTTGTCATGACAACTAATTATTTTTTATACAATGAAAACAAATTCATTATTGACGGGTAAAGGTATGGCTTTTAAACTAATTAATCTTTTGGATTTAAATTGGATTCTTAATTGCTTACTAACAGATGACAATAATTAAAAATATTAATTTACTAATTTAAGTAGATGATATAAAATTAGAATTGAGTGCTGGGGCCAAGGCTTCTATGAAAGCATACAATCAAGTAAACAATTTTTTTTAAACTTGATGTTTTTAATATTTTTTTGTATCACTGTAATACCTTTTAAAATAATTATTATTTTTTCCTTGTTTTTTTTTACTGTCATATTAAAACTTCATTTCACTTTTGATTTCATTATGTTTTTTTACATTTTTGTATCACTAATACCTTTTAAAATAATTATATTATATATATAATTATATATACTGTATTATTATTCATTGTTTTTCTTTACTGTATGTAAAAGTATTAAAATGTTTCAACTTGATTCCAATTTTCATTTTTTTTTCTTCAATAATTTCATTTTTTTTAAACCGTTTATAAGATCATTTTTCTAAACAATGTTTTTATTTTTGTTACTTTAACTGTTTATTTGTCTTTTTATAAGTGAAATTATAATTTCTTCTCGTTCTTTTTTTTATTATGGAAGTAAATAACTTCCTTAAAACTACAAAATGGCGATTCAAAGTCTGATTTTATAAATCTTTTTTGGGGGGACAATACATCTTTAAGTAAATGAAAATCATTGACATATCTGTCATTTTTATTATGCTTTTACAAATCACAAAAAGTGGAATTCATCGTTGACAATATCTGGTTAAATCCGATTCCATTAATTAACATGTCGTCACCCGTACAGTCCAGCATCCAACGTAATTAGTCACTTTCTCCATCCCTGATATTTTAAAGGACGCAAATTTATATCCATGACTGCGTTTATTAATAAACTCCCATGAGGTTTCAAGTCCGTATATTGACTCATTGATGAGCAAGAATTTATCCTTAAAATGGATGCTGTTCATCTTACTTTGCCTGATTTATTAACACTTTGAGTTATACGTGTATAAATCATTTGCCACGCTGTAGTCTTATAGAAAACAATTTGGCCGCGGACGCGAAATACAAGATTTAATATCGTAATCTAATACACTATTGTGTTTTGCTATTATTAATAATAATAGCAATATTAAACTGGTAGTATTATTTTACATATTTTTAATAAAGAATTGATATATATTTCGTCTTAGTGTTAACGTTTTTTATTTCTTTTGTATTGTTAAGTGTAGTATAGAAAAATATAAGAAAATAAATGAAAAAAGGAGATAACATGGAATACAAAGATTTAAAAATGTTACTGATAAAGATGATCAAATTGTAATGACATTAGAAATTAACAAAAATGTGATAATACTGAAAATAATGATGATTTTATGGTGATGACATGAAAGATGATATTAATGTGAATAAAAGTGGTATTTACTCCACAAAATAGAGGGAAAAAAAGAGAATTGAAATGATGCTATAAATAAAAAACAAAAACAAACAAAAAACAAAAACACAAAAAAATGATGCTATACATAAAATTGTTATCAAACTGAAGTTGAGATGTTTCCAATATGCATTTACATTTTTTGATTCATTTTTTATCCACATCACACACTTACATAGGGTTGCAATTTGTTTATCATTTACTATGTTTATAGATATATTGTCCCCCTGAAAAATATATATTTTGACCACCAAAAATATTATTTACCAGAAAAAACTGAAATTTAAAGCAAAAAATAGTCAAATAAATTTAAGTTTATTTCAAAATTTTGTTTGGTTTTTTTTCTATGGAAATGAATAACTTCATTAAAACTGCAAAATGGCCTATTAAAAGTCCGATTTTGTATCTTTATTTTCATGATTTTGGGGGACAATCTAAATAATCTTTAACAAAATAATCTTTAACAAAATAAAGGTCAATTTATAATTTTAATTTTAATAACAAAAATCATAATTTTCACCTTATTGCAAAAAGCTATAATAATCAATATTATAATTATTAATAATACATTTTTTTTTTAAATTTCTATAAAAAATCTTTTTTTTAGACTTATATCCAACATTTTTCTTGACATTTGATACTCTTCATTTTTAAGGAAAGCAAAGAAATTAAATGTAATGTAAAGATTCTTAATTACAATATAGAAGCTTTTGTCCGATAGTCCACTGGGATATTAATCTTTATCAAATCACCTTCATTAATAATTTACAAGGTCGTTCTTCTTCTTGATAAGGTCATTTATCATAATAACAGAGGGGTGTGGTTAGAGATTGGAAGAGCTACTTGATTCAGTCTTTCTAAGAGCACCTGTCGATCTATAGATACAGCAAACCACTACAAATTTACTATTTTATGGTTATAAACAAAAAAAGCTATCAATTAACAAGATCTTGTTTATTGGAGATGTCTGTGCATCAAACCAAAATTAAAATATTTGAAAATTGAATCTGGTGGTTGACATAATAATAATATTTTAATTTAGCAAACAAATTGATTAGAAATTTCATGAATAAGTACTGGGGTATTTCCAATATGTTCTTTCAATCTTCAAAATATGTAGTGGAGACATAAAACATTTGATAGTAAATATAAACTTAATATCATATTTTATTTCAGTAGTGTAGCCATATACAAATCACTGCTCTTCTGATGAACTATTTTTAAGAGTCTAAAAAAGGGCCCTAAAAAAGTGCACTAAAATATTCAATAGGTTTTTTTTATGAAGGAGACATCAATGATAAATATTTCTACTTGTCCTTTTTAACATGATAATAATTATGTTTTTGTCAACAAAAAAAAACAAATAACCAGTACAGAATGTTAAAGATGTATTTTAAAAAAATTGTTTTGTTGATGCTATTTTAATGTCACATAATAATAGTTATCCACTTTAACCAAAAATTGGATCTAAAAAAATGTATTTAAAGCAAAAAAGTATCAAATTGGCTGCCAGCCAATGGATTCTTGGTTGAATTTAACCATTTATTAATATTATGTTAATAAATGAAAACATTTTTTGGGGGGTGTTTTTCTATGGAGGGTGATTATTTACAAAATAACCTATTCAAAGTCTACTTTAATTTATCTTCATTTTTCATGTTTTTGGGAGATAATACATCTTTAAAAGTTACATTATTCAAGTAACAATGTACATTTCAACATAATACTTCTGTATGCAAATTTTCATGCTAACTAAATCTAATTATTAAAGTCATCAACCCTGAATATTGAATTAAGTTTGTTTACTTTAGTTTGGCATGTGATACATTGTTTTGTTTGTTAAATACCCTTAGCAATAGCAGCCAGGAGTAAGAATGATTACAATCTTTTCATAAACCTCTACAATATATCCATCAATTGGCAGGAACAACAGCAGTACTCATTTTAGAACATGATGTCTTCTTATACCGAGCAAAGTACATGGGCAAACACAGAGTTAGTTTTCTTTGGAGGGCAGGGAGTTGTGTTGGGGGTGTTTGCAGAGGGAGCATCAGATTTTTTAGAGGTAATTAAATAAACATCATGTACAAAATCTACTATTGGTACACCTACAGTACAATTTGAGATTCTTTATTTGCTTATTTTATATCGCTATGAAAAGGTAGAAAGAAACCACAGCTCTTTTTTTAAACCCAAACCAAACGCACAACTTTTGTTCCGCACTGCAACCACAGCTCTTTTTTTCAAACCCAAACCAAACGCAAAACCCTTGTTCCGCACTGCAACAAAATTCTGGATCTGTCTCAGAAGCATAGCTCATGCACAACATAACCCGTTTTCATATTTATTCACAAAAACAAATTAAAACTTGATAAAAATAAAAGTACTCTTAATAGTGTATGTACAACATTGATCAACATTGTCTGACATCCACCCCTGCAGACAAATTTCTGTTGTTGGGTCAATTACATAATTCTTCTTTATTCTTTCAGGACAGGTGCTTAGGTAATTCCCAATTAAATCTATTATTTACTTTTAAAACTATTGTTCTTATATTTTTCTAACAGACAAATAACACAATAGAAGATTACAGTGTAATACTCAGGTAATTAAATAATTAAGTATGTACTTACATGATAATTAGTGGTATCCCCTAGCACTATTTACATCTAAGCTGTGGGTGGGATTTTATCTGAGCCATGGGCTTACATTTGAGCAATAAGTATAAATTTGAGTAGCAAGTTTATACATTATGTTCAATGTACTTGACACCTTCTGTCTAAAATATCTTTTGGAAACGTTAATAATAAATGTGCACTTGTAAACAGTGAATGCAACACGATATAAAACCCACAGCTACTGGTTTCCTCCAGCGGACGGTTAGCCTCTCAAATTTCATTAGGAATATGACAACATGGTACTACTGTACAAGTAGTACAATTTCTTCAACATACAAAAAATAATAAACTTACACATTTATTATATCGTGTTTACTGCCCAGTGTGACTGTAACAATACCTGGTTAGAAGCGTCTTTATCAACCACTACAGTAGTTGAGGCTGCAACGTACAATTATCTTGTATCTGGAAATTAGGCGAAAAAAATCAATATTAGAAACTGTAAATAAATTACATTGTTTTTATAGTCTATTGTCATCTTTCCTGATAAAATTTATGACAAAATACATCACATTGTTTTTATATTTTATACAAGTTATTCATCTTTCCTAATAAAATGTATGACATTGCTTTACCAGGCTGGTTTTACAACAAAATACATTGAATTGTTTTTATATTTTATACAATACATTCGTCATCTTTCCTAATAAGATGTATGACATTGTTTAACAACTTTAAAATGCATTACATTATTTTAATGTACCGTATTCTCTGGCATAATCCCAGTGACCTCCTAGAACACGAAATTGGGCCGACTTTGGGGAGGTGGGACTATACTCGGGGAAAACCTGGTTCAGAAAAAAAATGATTGGAAAGCATTTCTTGTAAAAACTCATCTGAACTGGCTAGAGAGAGGCCTACTGTACATCCAGACCAAAAGTCAATACTGGGACTATTCCCGGGGATATGCCTGTTTGTAAAATCAGAAATAAAGTAAGGGGTGGGATTAGACCTGAAGTGGGATTATACCCAAGGATATACGGTAGTCGACAAGACTGACTAAACAACTTTTCAAAATAATTCACCGGAAATTCCAGATATCTGGTTTTTATTTCCTTTCACTGGTGTAAATATCGTTTGTTTGATCATTTGTTGAAAAGCTGGTGCTATCTTTACATTCTAATGTGCTGTTGATGAAGGATACTCGATAATTCAAATGTTTACAAGTGAAATTAAAGAGATTCAAATACAAGTTTACTCTTAAGAAATAAGGGATAGCAGGTGTCCGTATATAAAGAGCAACATAAGAGTTTTGTTTCTTTCTGCGTTTTAACTGTGAACATGACAAACTATTTGTTTTAGTCATTAAGTGGTTTTATAGTAGATGGATGGGACAAATTTGTCTACCATTAATCAGATCAACAAAAAGCTTTTAAACATGTTTAATTGAGGTTTGTAATTCATTTCCGATAACACAGAGATGATTTGTAACCTAATGAAAAAGTTTTGACAGGGGATTGAGTGAAGATTCACCTGACGATCTCAACACTGATAAACATAATTTATAATTGATTAAATATTAATATTTAACAATATGAATAATTTACTATTCTTAAACAGGAAATATTGATAACCTTTGGTTTATCAATTTGTAATTGTCAAAGAGAGTTAGAAAGTATAGGTACTTAAGTGAAAAACTGAGGTTTTATCTTTAATAGAAAGACTTTGGCCTCTAAAACTTAAGAAAAAAAAAGAGGAAAATTTGCTTTAGTTGAATTTTGAAAACTGACTTAAGCAAAATTATTGAGTTAAATTCAAATTTAAGATTTTTTTTTTTTTGCTAAGCAAATTTAATAAAGCTAACTTTAGAAATTCTCCAAACCTAGAAATTTCTTTAAAATATAATATTTTAGTAAATAATAAGTAATATTATTTTTTCCTTTGTTTATTCAAAACAATTAAAAGACTTATCTTTTAAAAAAATTAAGGCCCACTTTATTAATTACTTCCTTCCGAAGTATCAACTATGAGTTTCTCTCAAATTAACAGAATATCTTACATTGAATATTACTTACAGTATTATTTTACAAATAGACTACAATAGCTGAATTTCAAAGTGATATATTTAGTCACTATTAGCTATCCATTAGAAGGATTTAAAGCGGGGTCAACAACGAGATACGAAAGATGATCCCGTCAGATCAAACGCTAAAAAAGTACAAGTATTGTCCTCGTTTGCCCTCCAGTACAAGGATTCGGATTTCATCTAAATTTTAATGAACTTAAATTTGTAAGTAGCTGTCATAAGTTATTACATCATCATTTTTTTTATAAATTGAATTCAATATTTTGATGTAAAAACATTCATTTACACAAGGGATCATGTCAAAATTGTTCTACCTCGGTTACTGCAGTAACTGAATTTAATACTACAATACATATGTATATGTACAGGTTTAGAGTTAACAACAGTTACTGCAGTAACTGAATTTAATACTGCAATACGAGGCATTCACTACAATACATATGTATATGTACAGGTTTAGAGTTAACAATAGTTACTGCAGTAACTGAATTTAATACTGCGATATGAAGCATTCACTATAATAAATATGTATGTACAGGTTTAGAGTAAGCAAAAGTTACTGCAGTAACTGAATTTAATACTGCGATATGAGGCATTCACTACAATAAATGTATGTTCAGGTTTAGAGTAAACAAAAGTTACTGCAGTAACTGAATTTAATACTGCGATATGAGACATTCACTACAATAAATGTATGTACAGGTTTAGAGTAAACTGCAGTAACTGCAGTAGAATAATTTTAACATGATTCACAAATATTATTAGAATTACATAACATTTTTCTATGAACATTAAATTTTGATTATCATTTTGAGTTTTTGTATTGGATTGGCTACTGTAGGACAATAGTTTCTTACCATTTTTTTACTAATTTTATAGCATTATGTTTAAATGAACAACGGACCAAGTCTATCTGACAGGAACTTTCTCTGTGAGTTAAGTTCCGTTAAGCGCCACCTTGATTGTACCAGATGAAAGAGCATCGTGTCTGTTTTTTTTTTAAATTTAAATTAATAATTACAACCATAGAGATAATACCTCTATGTTACAACCAAGTCTATCACTCCCCCCTAAAACTTGAATCATGTATATTATTTTACGCACACTACCCTACATTTCTACAATGCTAAGAGTACTGATGGTTGAATATTGAATATTTCAAAGTTCAATGGACGCAATTGTTCACATGCGTCATTAAAATAATATTAATCAGTGGGATTTGGATTGCATTATACTAAAAGCCTCATCTATGATATAATCAACAACCCAGGTTTAAATATTACAGTAAATGGGTTTTCATTTTAAAAGGTTAGAAAAGTTCATGTCACGTTTTGGTAGTTAGGTGGTATTCACTTTTTTTACAGTAAAAAATAAATAAACAGAAGTACTGTAAATAAATCACTCAAGCCAATAATTTAATAAATAAAAATCGGTCAACATAAATAAACAACTAAAGAACCTAAAATAAAGAAATGTTTGGGATAAAAAAATCAAGCATATTTCTCATGTATTTCTGATTATTTCTGCTTTCGAATTATGTAACAGCGTAACCTAATTTCTTCTTTGCAAACCGCATTATGTACATTGATTGAGTAGGAATTTGAATATTAAATTTGTTTTAATCAAATCTGTACTCAAATGAATTCCATTGTTTTTGGTTGAAACAATCAAAGCGTCAGTTACCACAAAATATTTTTTACCATCCTTTGTACTACCCAATACAATAGAGTTTCATTAGGTATATAATAATCATGGTGAAATAATTTTTAAAAAGTTATTTCTCCATTGTATAATAATGCCCCACTCATGTGTTTATATGTTATATTATAATATATAGTAAAGACATGCTGAAAAAATGTCTACACTATCATTATCAAACAATAACAAAAATATGTGATGTGCCCAAATATGGTAGTGATATGTCTAAATATGGTAGTGATATGACATCATCATGTCCATTTTTTGTCACCTAAAGTTTGATAGTGTAGACAGAGCTTTAAAACAAAAAATGTTTCTCCTTTTTCTTTTTTTTTAAAGACAATCCAAGAAAAATTGACCATGGATTAGTTTATCCAACAACATACTGTTCTGCCCACATTATGTAAAAATTATGGATGTGGGGTTGGACAAAATGAGGTCAAAGTTGAAATAGGTCAGTGATGTCATCATCTTTAAGAGGGACACAGAGTAAGTTAGTCATAAGGCAAATATGATATATAAACACGTTAATGGGTTTCTAGTGAAATTAATTGCTTGTGAAGAAGATGTTGGCAAACATTTGTGAAATTGAGATTCGTTGACCTTTAACAGATTTCAGCTTCTCTGTAAACATAAGCTGTGTGTGAAGACGTTCCTCATTATAGAACAGATGCATACAGTGTATTCTTAAGCTCTGTCTATACTATCAAACTTTATGTGACAACAAAATGTGATGTGCCCATATATGGACATGATGATGTCATATCACTACCATATTTGGGCATATCACTAACATATTTGGGCATATCACTACCATATTTGGGCATATCACTACCACATTTGGGCACATCACACTTTTTTTGTCAAACTAGTTTGATAGTGTAGATAAGGAGGTAGATTTTGGAAGCATTACTGTTTCATTCTGTTAATATCTTAACACCTAAAGCTCTGTCTACATTAGTTTACAAAAACAGTGCGATGTGCCCAAATATGGTAGTGATATGCATAAATATGGTAGTGATATGACATCATCATGTACATATGGCCACATCACATTTTTTTGGCACATAAAGTTTGAACACAGTAGTGTAGACAGAGCTTTAGACTTTTTTGTTTAGTTACCTTAAACATTTGTTTATTATCATCAAAATATTTTCTTGCCTGATGTTTCTTATGTGTAAATATTGTGCTTTGTTTACTTTTATTTATAAATATTGACATTGTCAGTGCATTATGGAATGTAGGGATGTGAAGGTACTGTACACTTGTAACCAAAGAAGTTCAACCACCCAATAAAATAAAAAGTAGTATTCTTCAACAGTATCTCTTGACTCAACAACACAAATAGCAAAACAAAAACAAAGGATTTAATGAAATTATCCCCTCAGGGGATCTGTTCTTTTTATTGTTACACAAAATCATTACAAAGACAAAAGGACTAAATCAACTTTTGTTTAAACAAAGAGAATTGATACTCATGAAATCCAGTGTATTTATAGACCTTTAAAAATTTACTTTTATTGCTCTCTCTCAAATTTCGCAAATAAACTTTGACATGTTTCATTGACACTCAATTTGGCCTTTTCAAGTGAAGCTGCTTGGAGGATTGACCTTTGACATCGTGAACATTTAATGTTATTATATGGTTCAATCACCTATGTTGAAAATTTATAACGGTTAATTTGAAATTTACACCTTTAAGTTTATTTTTAAAAGATGATAGACTACTGATAGTGCATGTGTGATGATTGTAACGACACAGTAACATACTGTACATTAAATGCAGTTCTCGAGAAAGTGTCCCCTGAACAGAGGTATCTGAAATATACTGTATTTGTAGCAGTTTGTCCATTTATAACTGAAATCATCATTTTTGGTGTTCTGTGAAAGTGTATTAAAACTACAAAATAGGTTATTCAAAATGTAATCTTTATTTTGTTTTGGGAGACATACATACAATAACTTTTTTAAATTTATCTTTTATAAAAAACAAAGTCTTAAACAGCATCATTACATTTTTTTTATCAATCACCATGTGCGTGTAATCCTGCTGTAAATTGGCAAATATAATAATATAACAATATTCGAACATCAATAACGTCAAGTAATAATTTTTTTTTTAAACAGACAAAAACCAGACAGGGAAAAAACTGTTTTAATTAAAAATCTTAAAATTGGATGACGGCCAAAAAAAAAGTCTAAACATCTTTTTTGTCTTGTTAACTACAAGAAAAAAAATGAAGTTAATTTTTCTATTTTAATTTAAATTTTTTAATAAAGTTTTACATCTAAATTTATATTAAAAAAGAACAACTTATCAAGGGAGAATTAGCATTAATGAAATTCTCACGATAAGAAAACAAGACATGGCGACACAATGCAGTATATTGCAAAACTATGCGGTATTGATGTAGACGGGCGTTTATATTTTGAAATTTTAAATTGTTGTACACACATACGTGTATAAATTCTAAGCTATACATTTGTGACACAGTTTGTAGCAGCATAGACAGTTTAATCTTTCTAATAAATTTAAGTGTTGCCATGGGAAATTAACTTTAAGGAGTACATATGAATCCTAAAGAATTATATTTTATGAAGATAAAAAAACATTATAAAATGTAGGACAGAGTCTGTTAATACAGAATGCAACCACAACTACTTTTCTTGAAAGCGATTCATTCTATTTATTACTACTATAGATTTGAACATTTTACTGTGATTGTTGTGCAAATTATGAACATTTTACTTGATAAAACATTGTTTCTTTTTTTCATTTGTGTTTAATAATTTTTGTTCTTTTATTCCATTTCATTTGGCTAATGAAAAGATGAGCACAGCATTTTTTTATATAATTTTAAATGTTATTGTTACCCACTATACAAAATGGACATTTTGTGTTTCACATAGAGTAATTTTATTTTTTGCTTATTGGCAGTTAGTAGTATTGGACACCCTCACTAAAACATTGTTTCTTTTTTCATTTGTGTTATTTTTTGTTCTTACCCTCCATTTCATTTGGCTAATGAAAAAATGTGCACAGCATTTTTGTATACAATTTTTAAATGGTATTGTTATACACTATATAAAAATGTACACATAGAGTAACTCTATATTTGCTATATTGGCAGTAGAATTGGATGTAATGTGCTGTGCCAGGAGTGGGCAGGAACACCCTCCTTTTTTTACCCATTTTCAATTGCAACAATATAAGAGTAATAAAAGTTTTGCATAGTGAAAATGATCTCGTTAGGTGTACTACGAACTATCTCTACGATATTTCAAATCTCTTCACTAAATTTAAATTGTAGCTCTCTTCTTAGAGTTAGGCTAATGTTGGTTTATCCAGGTAAGCTAGGCACGAAATAGACTAGTGTGATTCTCCATTTTGTATTGTTTGTTGTATATTGTATTTATCCTGAAATAAAATGATCAATCAATATTCATTAATCCTTTTTTATTTTTCATACTATTATTAATTATTAAGAGCTGTTTGGAATTTTTATTTGTTGTGATTTTATTTACTTAATTCACACAAAAGCATCGGAACCTTAAAATTACTATACTGTATATTTTTTATTTTTCATATTATTATTGTTCTTATAATCCATTTCATTTGGAGTTAGGCCAATGTCGGTTTATCCAGGTAAGCTAGGCACGAAATAGACTAGTATGACTTTCTATTTTGTATTTTTTGTTGTATATATATTGTATTTTTTTTTAAATAAAGTGATCAATCAATCAATCTTTATTCATTAATCCTTTTTTATTTTTCATACTATTATTAATTATTAAGAGCTGTGTGGAATTTTTATTTCTTGTGATTTGATTTACTTAATTCTTATAAAGGTATCGGAAACTTAAAATCACTATACTGTATATTTATAAAAACTATCCATAGTATTATCTACAGTAGCATTCAGTAGTGATTATTTCAGTTAATACAAAAGAATTAGAACTTCACAGTGGAATCAGGTAAACAATTAAGAAGTGAACAAGTCAATCCTGAACAAAGGCAAGTTACCAACGACTAAACACAGCTGCCTAGAATGATTGGCAGAAACTTGTTGAAATTCATCCAATAACACCTGCTTATATTACTTTATTACTCTACAATATGAGGATGAATTTGAATAATATTCTTTTCAATTATAATAGTTTATTTAAAGATATATTGTCCCCCTGAAGAATAATTTTTTTAAATTTCTTGTTGAATATGTCATTTTAATGTCACATAATAGTTTTTCACTTTGATCAAAAACTGGATCGAGAAAAAAAATTATTTACCTGAAAAAATGTAATTTAAAGCAAAAAATACTTAGATTGTCTGTCAGACAATGAGTTTATGGTTAAAATTAACCATTTATTTTGTCTTTTTATATGTGAAATAATAGTAAATAACTCAATTAAAACTGCAAAATGGCCTATTAAAAGTCTGATTTTATTAATCTTCATTTTTTGGGGGGAAAATACATCTTTAATTGACAAAATATTTTCACTTTTTTAAAAAAATCAAAATTATATCGAGTACATCGACAATGAAATGGTGTTCAATGTACAGTACTATAGCAAATCTGATGACCATTTAGAGTAACGATCTTGTAGTGCGCCCTCATGTTACTGATCAACACTGATGTTCTGTACATTTTCTGAAGTTACAATTATTCTATTTTAAGGTAAATCATTTCGTATTCAAAAACTATTTCTTGAATAAACAAATTGATTATTGGTGCAAAATATACTGCTGGATAAAAATATTTAATTCCAGAATTTGCGGTCCATAATTTTATATCGACGATAATTTCTTGAGTACATGGACTGTACCAAGTTTATTTCAAACACTAAAGAATAGTATTTTCTGTTAATAAAATAAATCTACCTCAAATCCAATTATTCATAATTTTGCTCATGTTCATTGTTAATTAGTTACAATTCCAGCATAACAATATAATTTATCAACTACTGTAGCTAATTAATAATTATGAGGTCAAGGTTCAGTCAATGAGTGCACTTTATTTTCAGTTAATGAACTTTGAACCTGCTTTGTTGTAGCACCTGTTTAATAAATAAATATTATACAAACAAACTCATACATGCAGTGCCATGGAATAACTTTAATGCAGTGCCATGGAATAACTTTAATGCAGTGCCATGGAATAACTTTAATGCAGTGCCATGGAATAACTTTAATGCAGTGCCATGGAATAACTTTAATAAATAAAAATATATTGAGAAAAGTTGTTTTAACTTACTTTTTACAAACCTATAAAATGAGACTAATTAAAATAATTTTTTTCAATTTTTAATTTAGTTATCAATTAATAATTAATATTTTAACAACTTAACTAATTATAATAGATACAATGTAATAATACAACAGGTATGCAGTAGGAAAATGAACATTCAATGGCAATAATTACTTAAAAAACTGGACAGAAATTACTGCAAAAATGCAAAACTATGAAAAGCAACGCAAACAAAAATGTTATTTGAATTTGAATGAAACTGAGATCATTGCTTAAAATAGCTATATATAATTTAATGGTGTACTTCGACATAAATCAATGAAACAAACGTTGGTATTATCAGGACAGGACTATATAATTTATAATAATGCTGTAATCCTTAAAATTATAGAGGGCAGCAGATTATCTTATAATACATAATTAAGTACATCAGAATTAATTAACTAGGGGCCTATGGTGAAACGGGTGCTATTCCACTTAGAACATTTTATTTGTAAGATAACTTTTAAATATAATAATTTATAATAATATATATTATAATATAATATATAATATATATATTTTTTCATATACTTAGGTATATACTTAATACTGTAGTAGGGAAAGAGAAAAATTATTGATACTAAACCGTCTCTATGATGATGGATAAAATTTAATTCATACTTTAAATAAGATTATAAGTAATATATTTTTTAATATTCATTAACAATAAAACATATATTGTAAATTATGGCCATACGGTTTATCGCAAATAGCGTGCGTGACGCATGATGGGAAGGATTTGGGTGCAAACGTCACAACATGTACATATATGATTTGTTGTTTGTACATACGCGTTGTGACATTTGCTCCAAAACACATGAATTGTACAATAGGCGTTCTTCGCAAAATCAAGCTAGCCTAGGCCTATTTGCAATAAATAAGCCTTATTATCCTACATCTTCGAAGAATGACACCCAGTAGTTACTGTATATGGGATCTCCCTACTTTGTTTTAGGTTCTCTTATTTTGCAATAGTTTTGTTTTTGTTTTAGTGAAAAGATGCTACAGCAGTTACAAGTACAAATTTAGGCCTACCTAGGCCTAGCCTATACCATGTTCCTCAAATTCCAGGCAAGTAAAAAAGAAAATGACTGCAGACGATGGGAAAGAATGAAGGCCTAAACTTTAAAGCATATAGACGTTACAAACAAACATTATACATCATGTCGAACATATCACTTACCAATAAGCCAACGTAATGTATGTTTAATTGGTTTTTATTTGCAGAAAACATCAAAAACCGGCTGCAGAAAAAACACTGTCCAGCATGACATTTTTTTACGATTGTTTGTGTTTATTTACTTTTAAAAAAAAGAGGGCGCAATAGCAAAGTAAAGAAACATCAGGAGGGGAGAGATAGTGCACTACGGTGAACTTATAAAAGCTCATTCCTATTTCAGATTTTTATTTTATTTACATCTCTCTGGTTATACATTTTGTACGAGATAATCAGAGAAATTAAAATTACAAAGAGCAGGCAGCAATCTTCTGTATTATTTATGTTAATAACACAATAAAACAATACACATTTTTGTATAAATAGTGTTTATTTATAAAATGTATAGCAAAGCACCTACATAGAGGTTGTACTGTATCTTATTTTTTACTTGTTAAATAAGTCACATTATAAAAATAAATAATATTGACACTTAAACTGTTCTATTTTCATGGTTTTTCAGCAAGGAAAATTGGCGATTTCAACGTTAAGTTCGTTGAGAATGCTCTGTATATACCCAGCGATGCTCGTTTAAACCTAGTATTCTATACTAAATCTTGTGCAATGACAAAGGTTCAGGTAACATGCAGACAATGATTGTCATTCCCAAATTAGATTAAATCTTGACTATATAAATATATATACAGTACTCAGATCATAACATTAAAATATCTTTAAAAAAATCTTGTTGAAAGCACTCGATTTAAAAAATTAGCTTGGCAAGTTTTTGTCTTATTTTGCGTGTAATAGACATCTGTTATACTGCTTTGTCATTGTATGGGAAGTGTATATGGTCTTTAAATCTATAAAGAAAAGAAAAAAAGTATTCTGTTAAGAGAAACAGTTTATGCTGGTGTATCACTATCATCCTCTCGTTCGTCTTAGTTACCAACATCATCATTACCATATATCACAAGATGACATGATCATCATCACTATCATTACATGATCACCACCACTACCATCACATGATCATCACCACTATCATCGCATGATCATCACCAATATCATCACATGATCATCACTATCATCGCCACAATCGTCGCATGATTATCACCACTATCATCACATGATCATCACCACTATCATAACATGATCATCACCACTATCATCACATGATCATCACCACCATCACCAATATCATCACATGATCATCACCACTATCATCACATGATCATCACCACCATCACATGATCATCACCACCATCACATGATTATCACTAATATCATCACATGATCATCACCACCATCATCACATGATCATCACCACCATCTCATGATCGTCACCACCATCATCAGATGATTATCATCACTATCATCACATGATCATCATCACTATCATCGTATGATCATCATCACTATCATCATATGATCATAAAAAGTAAGATTTTAAAGCATACTTGTGTTGGTCAAGGAGACGATAATTGATGTTTAGTGATGCTACTTCTTCCATTTCCTCTTTTGACAGATTAAAATCAAACACCTGAAAGTTCTCCAGTATATGTTTTTGGTTTGTGCTCTTTGGTATAACGACGACGCCAAGTTGAAGTTCGTATCGCAACACGACTTGGAATGGAGTCTTCTTATGTTTCAAGGCGATTCTTGTGATTATCGGATTTTCATTTAATGCTACTGGTTTCGGTGTCTTGACGCTATAGAAAAGTATAGAATGTTTAATGTAATTTAAATGATTATTCTTCATCATATAAAAAGAACACAATAGACTACCCCAATTTACATAACAGGACACATGGATAACATATCATTTAAATATCTCAGAAGTGTAAAAATGGTTGACCAAATCTTACGACATTGATACTTACTGTGGTTGGCCTCCCCTAGCCAGAGGCGAGTATGCGGTGACCACAATGTTCCGCTGTTTACAAAACTGTAAATAATCTGATTGCGATAGGTATGGATGTATCTCAATTTGAACGACGGCAAGTGGATGGCGGGCAATAGCTAAGATATGCTCAAGTTGCTCGATATTGAAGTTTGAGACACCGATAGACTTTACTAGGCCTGCGTCTACAAGTTTTTCCATTTCCTGAAAAAAAATCAAACGAAAGTCGGTGATGATAGTGGTGATGATTGTGTGATGATAGTGGTGATCATGTGATGATATAGTGGTGATGATAGTGGTGATAATAGTGGTGATGATAGTGGTGATGATCATGTGATTATAGTGGTGATGATCATGTGATGATAGTGGTGATGATCATGTGATGATAGTGGTGATGATCATGGGATGATAGTGGTGATGGTCATGTGATGATAGTGGTGATGACCATGTTATGATAGTGGTGATGATCATGGGATGATAGTGGTGATGGTCATGGCATGATAGTGGTGATGATCATGTGATGATAGTGGTGATGATCATGTGATGATAGCGGTGATGATTGTGTGATGATAGTGGTGATGATTGTGTGATGATAGTGGTGATCATGTGATGATATAGTGGTGATGATCATGTGATGATAGTGGTGATAATAGTGGTGATGATAGTGGTGATGGTCATGGGATGATAGTGGTGATGATCACGTGATGATAGTGGTGATGATCATGTGATGATAGTGATAGTGGTAATGATCATGTGATGATAGTGGTGATGATCATGTGATGATAGTGGTAATGATCATGTGATGATAGTGGTGATGATCATGTGATGATGATCATGTGATGATAGTGGTGATGATCATGGGATGATAGTGGTGATGGTCATGGGATGATAGTGGTGATGATCATGTGATGATAGTGGTGATGATCATGTGATGATAGCGGTAATGATCATGTGATGATGATCATGTGATGATGATAGTGGTGATGATCATGTGATGATAGTGGTGATGATCGTGTGACAATAGTGGTGACAATAGTGGTGATGATAGTGGTGATGATCATGTGATAATAGTGGTGATGATCATGTGAATGATAGTGGTGATGATCATGTGAATGATAAGTGGTGATAATCATGTGATGATAAGTGGTGATGATCATGTGATTATAGTGGTGATGAACTTGTGATGCTCATGTGATGAGAGTGGTGATGATCATGTGATGATGATCATGTGATGAAGCTCATGAATATTTATCATGTTTATGCATATTCATACCTTCCATGTGTCCACGTAATCAGTTTTATCAAAATATGGGCTATAGTCTTCAGCATCTGGATAATGTTGCCTAGGATTGTTAGAAAACTGGGGGAAAAATAAAATGTTTAAAGATGTATTCAATCATGCATATAATCATCAAACTTCTCTTGAATTTTTCATAGTGATTACCTTTCTTAGCCCTGTTGTACAATGCATTAAGTACAGGTCAATATAATCTAAATCTAGTTCCTTCAATGATCGGTCAAACGCATTTCTAACTTCATCCCGACTGAAGAAATTTCTCCACAACTATGGAAATATAAAAAACATATTTACACAGTATTTTTCTTATAAATGTGGTGACATCTGAAGCATTTCAAAGTTAACATTCTAATGTAATAACCCTGAAATATATTATTCATTTAATTTTCATTTTAGCAATTTCGTTATCAATTCTTATAGCTTTCATACACTATCATGCTTTGTGAATGTATTGAATGCAACTGAATGAGGCAATTTCTATAGTCGGCTGGTCACAACGCAATATATATATAAGTTATATTACATAGCCTATGTAAATATGTGAACGCGATTGGTTGAAACTTCATCACATGACTACTGCTGCGAGGATCGTAAATCGTATATGTACGATATTAACTGAGTAATTTTATTGGCAAGGAATCATTAATTAGTAATTATCTGTATATTATTCTTCGCAAGGTAAGGTGAACGCAACACATAAAACTAGGCAGGCTTATTTACATAAAGGGAAAGCCTTAGTTGGCGTTTCGGGAAATATATATTCCCTCGAGAAAAATATCATATCTTTGGGGATGTCAAATCTTATATTTCACCTCTAAGCAGGCAATATCTGTATAATATATTCTTCCTTATGATATCCTTACTTTGGTAACAATAAACAAATCTTGGCGAGTCACTGTACCATCTTTTATCTTGTCTTTAACAGCACAGCCTACTTCAGCTTCACTGTTATACATCCAAGCAGTGTCAATGTGCCGGTATCCTAGGTCTATACCGGTCCTCACTGCTGCTGCTACCTCTCCATGGCCACCTTTAGACACATACTATATATTATAATAGACAAAATCAAACATTAAATGAGTAGGGTTTTAATGTTACTGAATCAAAGAGCTGAATGGCCTGGCTGGTATCATTATAACATTGTAATGTTATTGTGATATTTTATAGATTTGTAATGTATTCACAAACTGAAGATCGCCCTGTAGTGTTGATGCATTGTGACAAAAAGTTTAATATTTTAACTTGTAAGAAAAATATATAAATAAGTTCAATTTACCATAAAAGTATGTTAATAACATGTAGTTGATATCAATTAATATCATAAAACCATACCGAGTCGTACCGGGCGTAGATTAGTATGACTGGGACGAATCGTCCTGCTGCTCTAACTAACTAAGCCACAGCACCCTGTGTCACCTACCGGTCAAGCTTCGTCTAGGTAGGCCTACTAGGACTAGCCTAGCTTCACATCATTGATAATGTCTAAAAAGCAGTGGATTTCATTTATGGAGTCATTTAATCAAGGGTCAACTTTACCTGGTTTTCAACAAAAGTACCAATTCCTATAGTTGGTATTCTTATTCCAGTTGAAAGAATAAGGAACTTCTCAACTGAATTGTTCTCTTGCATTATTGTTTATTGTTAGTTTAGAAAAATAAAAAAATAACGCCACCGTATGCGTTTGCTTGTAACACTTCCTGAGTTAAACGTCAACAACAATGTAAAACGCGTCAACGCTCACTTAAAAATATTTTTTTGTATAGTCAGGTTCTTTGATACAGTATTATACAGTAGGCTATATTTTTATACATCTAGGCCTAGTATGTTATATCTTTTAGATGAAAATCTTTTTATTCTTTCATATTTCAATGAAAAGAAAACTTTTGTTTCCGTTTCAATCCTTTAGATCTGGCAGGGAACCAACAAATTTAATGCAGATATTTATGAATTGAATATTAAATTAAAATATAATATATAAACATCATTGTGGAAACAGATGGGGAGAACGGTCATACCAGGGAATACTGAATTACGTAATTTCACTCTTGATCCCTGGTCATACTAAGAATTTGGTCTATAAATGTGTCACGTGACTTAGATCACTGATTATGAGTCATTATAACGGGATTATTACTGGCTATGCTTATTTTAGCAATGATAATGATGATAATAATAAACTCAATGCTTTTATTTCCACTCGTCATATTTGTACAATTAACGTGACGTCACCATTATTACAAGTCTATTTATAGAAACGTGCTATACGTCCGTCAATAGTTTCTGTAGAAACTGTCACGGATATTGATCAATAACAATTGCATTATACGGTTCTTCACACTTGACAGTCCAATTATTTAAAAGAAGAGTTGGTATTACAGTACCAGTCAAAAGGGAGAGATCGTTGTTGTTGTCTTCATCATTTTGCTGCATACATTATTATATCTTTAATAATATTATTTATTGGTAAGTCATGGGTTTCTAAAATTATATAACGGATTAATGGATTAATAATTTTATATTAACATGCCGTTTCTAGTGCGCGTATTCATGGAGTACGCCATGCTATATTCGGAGAGGAAATAATTATGAATGTACCTTGGAGTGAGTGTACGACGGCGTTCTCTTCAAATGACGACGTCAATGTGCTATTATAGGTTTGCCGTAATGCCTTCTAGTTTTTGTCAAGAAAGATCACCCTTCCTTGATTGTATCGTCATGTAGGCCTAAGTAAGATTACAGATAGGTACACTACATAATAGGATTTGTTGTAAAATGTCATCCAACGCTTAACATTTAATATGTAGAGGCCTAATGTCAGAACATTTAATGAGTGTTGTGAAATGAGGCTTTAATTTCCTCTTTAACTGTAGAATACCCATCATTTATAGTGGCCTATTAGTCTGTATTAGAAGCCTACATGAATGTTTCATTATAACAGTACGTTTTATTTATATAGAGTTTTCAACATGAAGAAACTAAAGATGGAAATCACTTTGGTGTTCTCACTTTTCGTAGTATCTGTCCAAACAGGTAAGTTATCGTTTGCGTGTACCGTAAATATATTAGGCCTAGTCCCAGAGCTGTACTTGAATTAAACAAAACAACCTTGTTTTAAAAGGCAACATTCATTTTAGTGTTCAAAATGGAGTCACCATGAGAATATTAGCCTACATTACACATTTTTTAAACACTTTATGAATCCTCTTGTATCTTTATGTTTGAATTTCGTCTGTATTTGTTTGTGTTGTTTTTAAGAGGGCCTCTTCTAGTCTGCTGTAGTAAAGCTGTTAGAGCTACCCATGTAAAATAAAGTTGAATAAATAGATACATTTTTACAGTTTTACATTGTTCTTTCTTAATGTTTTAGAAACAGTTCGGTTGGTGGGTGGAGTCAACAAATATGAAGGTCGTGTGGAGGTGTTTCGTGATGGACGGTGGGGAACAGTTTGCGACAATGGCTGGGATTTCACGGCTGCGAATGTGGTTTGCAGAGAAGTCGGGTTCGGGAACGCTGTGACAAATGTCTTTGGCCAAAACCCAGGAGATGCAAGTCAGCCGATACTGCTCCACAATGTACGATGTACTGGCCAGGAGCTAAGACTTTCTGATTGTCCATCTAAAACGGGCAGTGGAACCTGTGACCACAGCGAGGACATTTCGGTGCGTTGCTCTCCAGGTGGGTCATCAAAATTATTATTACATTTTTTAAAACATGGAATCCATATCAATTCATTGCGTGTTTTGTGAACTTTGGTTTGACCAAACAACATTTATTACACGTGTATACGATTTTCATTTCAGTTAATGATTTCGACGTCCGGCTTGTTGACGGATTGCATCTAAATGTCGGCCGATTACAAGTTTATCGTAACGGAACATGGGGTCAAGTTTGCGACAGGCATTGGAATGATGATAGTGCTGATGTCGCATGTCGCCAACTTGGGTACGTGCGCTCCGATTCGTGGGTAGAAAGTTACAAACTCCAGGAAAATGCTAGCCCAATAGAGTTTGACTTATTTCAGTGTACAGGCTCCGAAGGTAGTCTGATGGATTGCGTGAGCCAGGCGTGGAATGAAGATTCTGACTGCGGAGACTTTTTCTAAATTTCAGTTTTTATACCATCCTATGTTTTCCATCTTCACATGTAAAACTTACCTACGTTTCTATACATTTTATTTGCCTTATTATAGGTGATCTAACATATTCACAAGGCGACTCGCGCTTTGTGGGTGGAGATCCCAAAATGGCCGGAATCCTCGACGTGTACATCTACGGTGAATGGCGTACTGTCTGCTCTAAAGTGTGGAGCAAAGACGAGGGGAAGGCTGTCTGCAAAGGGCACGGTTACGAAGGAGCACAGGAACACAAAGGCAATCCCAATGACTACGATAAATCCCTCGTGGTTACAAGACCCGTCCATGCTTATGACATTGATTGTTCTGGCAAAAAATCTTTAAATGACTGTCATTTTAAAACAGACAAGTTGTACATTGGATGCACACATGATGACGATGTGGCGCCAAAATGTGGGCCTACTGGTAAGTTACAGTACCGTACTCATAGGTGTAGCGTGGTTTAACTGAAAATAAGCACTGCATGTATTCCGAACCCGTACGTGCGCATGGTTCCAGCTTAAAAATTTTAACTTGAAGCTCTGTCTATACTATCAAACTAGTTTGACAAAAAAGTGTGATGTGCCCAAATATGGTAACGATATGCTTAAATATTGTAGTGGTATGACGTCATCGTGTCCATATATGGGCACATTACATTTTTTTTCCACATAAAGTGTGATAGTGTAGGCAGAGCTTTACACCATAGAGGCTTCTAAAAGCTCTATCTATACACTATCAAACTAGTTTGACAAAAAAATGTGATGTGCCCGTATATAGTAGTGATATGTCAAAATATGGCAGTGATATGACATCATCATGTCCATAATAGTCACATCACATTTTTGTTGATATATAAAGTTTGATAGTGTAGACAGAGCTTAAGATCTTTGGTTTGGTGACTACAATATAGGAGGATACAACGCAAAGATAAGCGCACCGCATTCATCAATTTCTTCTCTCTTTTGTAGGGTTGTCCGGTGGAGGAATTGCCGGTATTGTAATAGGAAGCTTATTTGTAAGTTTCTTTTTGTATAGTTATTGCATAAGTCCACAATTGCAAAAGAGAAAGAGAAATGCAGCTAGGCCTAGACCACCTCCAGCTCAACCAAATTCAACACCGAATCCTTCTGCGATTAGCACAAGTGACGTAAATATTAATATGGAACCAGCCGTTCCTTCAGCAGCAGAAATAGAACCGCCAAGTTATGACGTTGCTGTGAAAAACTCTAGTACATTTGTAGAGCCAACGTGACAAAAATAATTTTTTATAAATGTGGGTGATGTTCCTAAAGTAAACAGTAAAATAATATTAGTGAAGGTAATGATTGGTTCTAACAAGAGACGCAACACAAGGATGTGACGCAACGTATCCTAAAGCGTGGTTCCCACTAGGACGCAACGTAACGTAACGCAATGACGTATCGAAGTGATGTATTGCGTAATTGCAAGTGGGAACCGACGACGCAACATTGCTGTAAAAATCGCAGGTTTGATTTCACGCAGGCGGGGGCAAACACAATGATTGTAAGGGCATTTTCTTACGTTGCGTATAGATTGCGTTACGTTGCGTCGCAAGTGAGAACCAAGCTTTAGTGAATTGACCAATCGCACGCGATGGATTATACTGTCGCTTGTCATTAGTCAACACACTTGCGTTGCGTCCTAGTGGGAACCAAGCTTATGGAAGAAGTAGGCTAGTGTTATCCATGGGGAAGAATGCTGCCATAAATAACTTATTTATATACCTGGATCAATAGCTACTGTACTGTATGTAAATTAGTTATTCTCAACGAACAATATGCAAAGGACGAAACTTATAGAAATATTTTGTGAGACTGAGTTCCGTTTACACAAGATGTAATTCATTCATATCAATAGCAACTGTACTGTATGTAAATTAGTTATTATCAACGAACAATATGCAAAGGACGAAACTTAGAAATCTTTTGTGAAACTGTGTTCCGTTTACACGATGTAATTCATAACATACGTAGTTAATAATAAGCATTCAAAGAACAAGAAAAGTAGTCCTACATTATTTTACTTGCAGTATTTAATCGTCAGAAAACACAACATGCAATGTTCTGCAAACAGAGCGCGGCTGATACGTGTTCTTTTAAATCAAGTTATATTCCTCCTGATATGCAAAGCAGCAGATGGATAAAATACCGCGTGTCACCACCACCGAGCGGGGTTCGAGCGTTTGAAAGAACCTCCTTTTTCCAGTAGTAGGCCTACTCTTTCCAAACTTAGACCAGCAGTAATGATGAAAAAAGGCTTACCTGGCCTAGTTCCTGACGATTATTTCTCCACTGTTTTTGAAAACAGAACCCCCGATATAAACAAAATCTTGGCACCGGCTTGATATTATTCCAATGAATGGCATGAACTCTGGGCCGCAATTGAGACAGCATGCCAGCCACTACAGTATACTAAGTACGCTATGATGCCAGCATATTGAGTTAGATATTAAAGGCTTGTTTATTATGAAGTGTAAAGCTTGGTTGCCACTAGCACGCAACGCAGCGACGTATCGATGCAAAGTGCTGTATTGCGTAATCACAAGTGGGAACCGACGACGCAACAGTGCTGCAAACAGGTTTGATTTCACGCAGGCGGGAGCAAACAGCATTATTGGAAGGGCATTTTCATTTTCTACGTCACGTACATTGCGTTACGTTGCTAGTGGGAACCAAGCTTAAAGTAAGAGTCAACGCGTGACGATATCCCCTTGAAGTTAATTTATTGCAGTTGAACATAATAAGTACATTATATCTATTATATATTTTATATATAATATTCTATGTTTTTAATATATTATATATAGTATACGATATGTTACAATCTTGTAATCTCATCTTAAAATAGCTTCACCAAAATATGTTTATATGCAGGCAATATAAATATACATTAAAACCTTTTTTGATAATAGTAAAAATGATATCGTTAAACAGAATAGTAACTCTATTACTACCAGCACCAGCATAGGCATGAACTTTTCTATAAATATATTCTGTATGATAATCATTTTTTGATATACTTAATAATATTAATACTTACTATTAATTAACATTTATAACGACGATTTGCTGTAATGCAAAATCCATGCAAAAATAAGTAAAACAAGTAAAAGTTAAAAGAAGATATTATATTCTTTACATTTCAATAATGTAAATATAAACGGTCACGGGGTTGTTTTTAACATTTTTTTTTTGCTAAAAAAAGTTATTTGCATAGTATTCTAGTGGTTGCGGTAATAGAAAATGTTACGTAACATGCCAAACAGATATCATATCACACTTTCACGAGAATAAAGTTGCCGAAGTTTTCAATTGGACCATGCAGGACATTAGAACAAGCATACCACAACAATAGATTGTATAATATTATAAGCATTGATTTTTACAAGCATGCACACAGTAGGCCTACACGTCATTGAAGTCATACACTTAAAACATCCCGTAACATACGTTCACACTGAGCACGGATTCCAGTCGGGTTAAAAATAAATGGGTGTAGTGTTACGTTCACATAACGCATCGCTAGTGGGAACCAAGCTTTACGTAGAAAACGTACGTGTGATGGTTTCCTCAGGCCACCGTACCAAATCCAGGCTCAGTGTGAACATAGCCCTAAAGTAATATATGTGCAGTGCTCTATTTATTTGAAACTTGCTGCTACAACACGCCCATGCATCGGCTGTGTTGGTCGGAAGTTGTCGGATATACATTGCTGTTTTGCATCTTCTGCCTTTGTACTCATAAGGGCTCGGAATGTTTCCAGCTTTGTAAAAAGAATCATAAAATAACTGTTAATAGGAGTACGAAAGCATTACGGTAAAGTAAGTATCCTGATATCGGCACGCCTACTTTGTAAACAATTCGATCGGCGCCTGGTACAAAGTAAATTCAAACTTCGTTTCACAGAACGGAAGACGGCGCCGTGTTGTTATAATAATGGAAAATCATACAGAATTGAACGGCACCGTCTCACAGAACGGAAGACGGCATCATATAACGGAACGGAAGACGGCACCGTGTTGTTATAATAATGGAAAATCATACAGAATTGAACGGCACCGTCTCACGGAACGGAAGACGGCACCGTGTTGTTATAATAATGGAAAAGCATACAGAATTGAACAGCACCGTCTCACGGAACAGAAGACGGCGCCGTGTTGTATGAAAAGCATACATAATTGAACGGCACCGTCTCACGGAACGGAAGACGGCGTCGTGTTGTAATGAAAAGCATACAGAATTGAACGGAATTGTCTCACGGAACGGAAGACGGCGCCGTGTTGTATGAAAAGCATACATAATTGAACGGCACCGTCTCACGGAACGGAAAACGGCGTCGTGTTGTAATGAAAAGCATACAGAATTGAACGGAATTGTCTCACGGAACGGAAGACGGCGCCGTGTTATTATAATAATGGAAAAACAATGTCCTTGAAAGGTGATTGATTTGTGAGGCAGGACCCTTCCGTTATCGCCGACCATTATAGATCAGCTCTGATCAGTTCTCAACATCTTCCATATGAAAAATACGCCTGGGCATTTTCGGCCTGGTGTAGGCGGCGGTCACAAGACATACCTGCTCTTTTGATATCTCGACTGCCTCCTTGAAGAGTATCCAGGTGACAGACTCGTACAGTGGTGGCGTAGTCAGGGAGCCTTCGTAGGTGTAGTAATCTTTGGTATTGGCTAAAAAAAAAACAAATATATTAAATGGTTAAATTACATGGTTCGGAACAAGTCTTCTCGGAAAAGGACTATAAACCTTCGGTCCAGTGTACACATCTGGCTCATGTGCACTTTAAAGAACCTAGTACATCTTTCGAGACGAGTAGGGGGTTACCCCGCTGTACTAGTATACACTCAGCCACTGTCACTCATGTCACTCATCAAGAGGGTCCCTTGATTGTCAGCATACGCTGTTTAGGGTCACCCTCTATAAATAAGGTGTAATAAAAAAATAATAAAAAAATATATATTTATATAATGTATACTGTATGTATTTATATGTACATGTATGTTCATTTCATATGAAATTACTGTATTAAAATAATGACTTACTTGGTAAAATGTTAGCTGCGTGGAATCCCCCAGGAAGCGTTATATCAACGGCTTGGTCCTATAATGAACATTAAGAAACAAGTAAACAAATTAATTAAAATAGTTCTAAGCTATACGTTTACGGAACGGAAGACGTCGCCATTCTGTACATGACATTTTCCAATTTTTGGCACAGTCTTCCGTTCCGTGAAACAGAATAAATGTGAGTAAGTAGAGTAAAGGTAAATAAGTACGGTAGGCTTAGTAGATATTTTTTAGGTTTTTTATGACACAAATTTAAACTAAATGAATTTGCCATAACTATCAAAATACTTACCTTATGGAGAACTTTTGTAAGATACGGAAGAAGTTCACCCCAATATGGATGGTTAGTTTTGCCAACCTAAAACATGGAAGTAAAATAATTAAGGGAATCACACAGTGGCTCTACTTAAAAGATGCATTGTCCCCCAAAAACATGAAAAATGAAGATTAAATCAGACTTTAAAAAGGCTATTTTGTAGTTTTAATAAAGTTAATCACTTCTGTAGAAAAAAACACAATGTTTTCACCTATAAAATGATAAAATAAATGGTTAAATTCAACCAAAAATCCATTGGCTGGCAGCCAATTTGACTATTTTTTGCTTTAAATTACAGTTTTTTTCAGGCAAATACATTTTTTTTCGATCTAATTTTTGTTCAAAGTGGATAACTAATATGTGATATTAAAATGGCATATTCAACAAAAAAATTAGTAATAATTATATTTTCAGGGGGACAATACATCTTTAATAATAATAATATATTTGTTAGCGATACACCATGTGTTTTCAAACAAGGAATACAGAAACATAACAACTGAAACGTCGAGACATTCTCAACTTTACTTTACAGGGCCGGAGGATGGTAAGGGGTCTACCCTCACCCCCATCCTCCCAAGCAAAAGAGAGGGAGAGAATGAGAGAAGAGAAAGAGGAACACGAAGAGAAAACTAAATATCTAGATCTATTATTTTTTTTCGATATTAGGCCCACGTAATGTGTGTATCACAAGCTTATTCATATACCACGGAGGAGTTCACACTCCATGCTTCTATTTCACATTTTCAATGGGTCAAAATATTCAAATTGAGGTCAAAGGTCAAAGTTGAATTTTAGAAATTTGACAACATGGGTTTTTATAACCAGCATGATTCAAACATTCATAAAACACAATGTTTACACTTTCCCCATGATCTGCACACGAAGGCACTTTTTTTTTACATAGGGAACTGGACTATTTCATTATGTGTTATGTACTTACCTTGATGAAGGTACCCAGGACGGCAATTCCGTCTGTTTTGTCGATAGCATCACCACACGACTTGTATAAGTCAGTGTTCCAGTGAACAAAATGAAGCTACATTGACAGAGAACAATGACACAATTGTATTTAAAAAATAATTAATTTTTATTGTAATTTTAAAGAAGCATTTTCCCCCAAAAAACATGAACAATTAAGATTAATAAAATCAGACTTTAAATAGGCAACTTTGCAGTTTTAATAAAGTTATTCACTTATTAGGCCTAAGTAAAAAAAAGAAATTATTTCCCTTATAAAAAGACAAAAAAGAAACGGTTAATTTTAACCAAAAACCAATTACAATTAATTATTTCTTTGCTTTAAATTACATTTTTCAGGTAATTCTTTTTTTTTGCGATCCAGATTTTGGTCAATTTAAATGATATTAAAATGGTATATTGAAAACAAAATGGGGAAAAACATTTTTTAGGGGGGGGGGGGGGGTCAATTATATATCTTTAAAGATGTATTGTCCCCCTGAAAAAATAATTGTTTTGTTGAATAGGCCATTTTAATATCACATAAAAAAAAACAAAAAAAAAACTGTAATTTAAAGCAAAAGAATAGTCAAATTGGCTGCCAGCCAATGGTTTTATGGTTGAATTTAACCGTTTATTTTGTCATTTTTGGGTGGGGGGGGGGGGGGTGTTTGCGGAAGTGATTAACTTTGTTAAAACTACAAATGGCATATTCAGAGTCAGATTTTACTAATCTTTATTTTTCATGTTTCTGGGGGACAATACATCTAATGTTTTTTCCCACTCCAACTTTAGGAGCATCTTTGAATACATTTGAAAACGTACCTCGGCAGCGTATTGTTTGCCATTGACTGTGTGTTCAGAACCTATCTCATCCTTGCTTCCCCAATGGCAATGAAACTGTGCCAGTTCATATTTATGTTTCAGTGGCCCTTTAGTTATATCTACCAAACAAAAATGATGTAATGTGTGATGACGTCTACACTATCAAAGAAGTTTGACAAAAAGTGTGATGTGCCCAAATATGGTAGTGGTATACCCAAATAGTCATAGGACATCATCATGTCCATATATGGGCACATCACATTTTGTTGTCACATAAAATTTGATAGTGTAGACAGAGCTTTAATGGTTACGGTAATCAAACTGACAATCGACGAAATATATTACAGGTATTATCATTATTACCGTTTTTGTCAGTTTGTCCGACGGACACCGTGAAGGTATGCCCGTTGTTGACGACGTTCTTGATTGATTTCGGGTCGTAGTCAAACTCCAGCTCTCCTAGAGATGCATTATACTGTACTTTTGATGTGTCGATGTCTATTGGAGACTGCCGATTGCTTTTTGCAATCGGGTATTCTTTACACCATTCTTCTGGATCTAAAACTGAAGTTACATAAATAAATTTCGTAACAAAGTCCTGTTTAACTTTGGGGGGTTTAGAAGGGATTTGAAAAAATGTATTACTGATATCGAATTCATCTAGACTATCACTGTGTTTTTATGTCTGTTGCGTTTTTCGTACTATTAGTTGGGAAAGCCACTCGACAGTGCAGTTCTTTTGAACTGATCCACTTTTGGTTACCCGCAGGTGCTGATAGTACTTTTGTTCTGTTTTGTTGAATGATGCCGTACCTTGTTTATGATTTTTGTATGTTACCTGGAAATTGAATAAAAAAAAAAAAAAAAAAAAAAAAAAATGAAAACCTGTTCTGTCTGTTCATACTGTACATCCGGGGTTATAACTCGATCGGCTACAGTATTTGCGAGGGTGAATGCTAACCCAATTATTGACAAATCACTGGACTCTCCAACGCACATATTTAATGAACTACAGGTTTTCCATGACACAAACCCAATGCACATTGCAAACTTCAACAATTAAATTATTATCCACCAACTTGAATAATGACGTCATGATATAAATAATTTACCTCTGCGAAGGAGGTATGTAGTCCATCGTTTGCCTCCGCCAAGGAGATATGAAGTCGATCGCGTTTGTCTGTTTGTTTGTTAGCAGAATTACTCAAAATGTTATTGCAAGATCTTTACCACCAAAATGAAAATACAGATAGATATGTAGTAAAGGACCACTCCATTAAAAAAAAACTGAAATTGCATTTTCTTGTCCACAAACTTCATTTTTGGAGGCAAGAGCTATAATTTGTGATTTGTAATTTTAAAACATAATTTGATTTAATGTACAGGTTTTTGATACGAGTAGTTTTAAAAAACCTATTTCTTTTCAAACTTCACCCGTTTGCATTTGCCGTTGCTGTTAGTCAACTGAAACTATTGTTAGTTGAAAAGACTGGTTACATAACCATTACACCAAACTGACATGCACATAAATAAAATAAAATTGTTTTTCCGGTGAAATCTTATGTAGGAGAATTTTACAGTAGGCGGAGGTATGCACTTTCGCCCTATTAATGCATACGTAAGTCCTAGGCCGATAGGTCGTCGCAAATGGTAAATCCATATTTTGAAAGTCCTTCCAATTGTTTACAACAATCTGATTTTCTTTTTGCGTGTTGGCATGGCATGGGAGTACTTGGCGCCGTTCGGAACTAATTTTGTCGACATAATAGTATACCCCGTATGGGAGACTGAGGTGTTCGTTATTGTTTGTTTCCGTGTGGTGTGTCGATGTATTATAAATATTGTTAGGTTCTCGTAACCCTGATCGACTTGTCTAGAAACCTCATTTCTAACCTAGTTAACTGTAGACTTGCCCCATACGTAGTATTATGTATTATATGTATGAAACGCCATATGTGCCAAAATATTCATCTTTTTACTAATTTCGGTTTAGTACCTAGACTGTACCTTGTACCAACGTGTTCGTTCTTCAAACTATAATTATGATTGATAGGAATTCGACAATGCGCATAGTGAACCCAATTCTTTCTAGGTTACATAACCGGTAATCTCCACCTTTGTATAGAATACTGTACAAACGATCATATATCAACCTTTAACATACAATCAACAATTTGTTTGAACAACTTAAAGAATAGATTATTATAGGATAGGTTCTAATCGTTTCCTTTCATGAATTAATAAATGTATTCATTGTGTTCGAGTGATTTATGATTCTGGGAATGCCTTTACCACATCGTTTTGTTCTGTTGCACCGCAACGGGAATTAATTAATAAAATAGAATACATTAATTATAATTGAATAATTATCATAGCAAATACCAATAAAATAATACTTATTAATAAAAATAATCTTATCTAATTAATAGTCATCTGAATTTTTATGTACCATTTATAATTGCAAATAAACAAGTTCGCGTCGACTAAGATCCTGCAGGTACCCGCAGATTCTTGAAGCTGCAAGTAGAATATTCCATGTGCGTCCAGTATCACGAAATTCATAAATATATAATTGTTGGCGTCCTACGTGAACATATCAGGTGGATATTTAGAAATTGTTTCAGTATATAAGTTAAAGATGACATGAAAAATGAAGATTAATTAAATCAGACTTTGAATGTGTTATTTTGTAGTTTTGATAAAATTAATCACTTACATAGAAAAATAACGAAAAAAAAATTGTTTTCACTTATAAAATGACAAACTAAATGGTTAAATTCAACCAAAAATCCATTGGCTGGCAGCCAATTTGACCATTTGTTGCTTTAAATTACATTTTTTTTCAGGTAAATACATTTTTTTTCGATCCAATTTTTGGTAAAAGTGGATAACTATTATTTTAAATTAAAATGGAATAAAAAAAAAGTTTTGTAATTTTCAGGGTGACAATACATCTTTAAATGTTTATGAATAATGCGTATATCGTGGTCCAGGGGAATAAACCAGTCGACAAAATTAAATTCAAGTCCCATTAACCAAAATTGAAGAATTCATTATTATCAAAGTTAAATGCGCACGTACGGGCAAATAAAACCAACAGCAATGAAAATAGTCGAATTTTATGAAAAATGAATTTAATACCGTAAAACCGCCTCTTTTAATACCGTAAAACCGCCCCTTTTTGTAAACCCTTATTCGGGAACAGACAGGCCTATAAGGAGACACTTCTATTAAGGGAATTTGGGGTCTTGGGTCTCGAACGTGTCCCTTTAATGGGAATGTCCTACTGTTCAATGAATCATTGCAGTTATAGACAGAAAAACATATGTATGAATGTGAAGTAGTCTGTCTGTCCAGGGTCTGCGATATGCTGTGAATCATTGGATATAATGCATACTCTACTACTATCCGCCGTGCTCTACTTTAACTCTGACATTTACATCTCCGTCTAAGAGCTCGCATGAATTTAGGGTATCATTTTAAAAAATCAATACAGAAGAATAGCGTATTTGTTTCCAGTAATAATTTCATTATACTCTGCTTCAACACAACAAAAACAACCTACTTCTATGTTATGTACAATTCATACTAAAAACCTACACACATTTATAACCTTTTATTTATATCATCTGTGAATGATAGGCACAACGTATGTTTTATTATTTATGATATATATATATATACATATATTTTTCAACTACTAATTTTATCGCTTTAATAAAATCGCAAAAATCACCCTTTTAGCACATTTTCTCACTAATTCGCGCATGTAATAGGATCTTATCTCACAATAATCTCGTAACCACGTATATTACGAGATGAAATAAATGTTATGTACGGTACATGAGCTGCTTAGAACAGTGAGCTCACGCATGATTGAATTCATAATATTGTAAGCTACTGTCAAGGCATGATCGGGAGAAACTGCGCCTACTAAGGAATGCCGTCCTTTATAAATTATAATATACTGTACAATATATTATAATACATGATATCTCTAGCAGCAAGAAATATTATTCTTACCTTCGTCGTCGTGGCGTCTGCGGTAGCCCCAATGTGGCATGATTCTTAATCGTTTTGAAGGCCTCGGTGATCGGTTCTCAGCTGCTGTGCTTACGTTCAACGCCGTGGTAGAACTGAGCGAGTGAGTGCTTGGGCTGCCTTTATATACCAGCCGATTTTCATACGGATATAATGATTCTGTTCGCTTAATTTCGTGCCAGGAAATCTTTTAAAATTCCCAAGCGGGCCCGCAGTTTGAAGGAGGATGCGCCAACCGATATAGTTCAACAATGGGTCAATACTACTAATAACTAATCGCGATTTTATTTCTGATATAATACAAACTGACCTGGAATTGACGGGGGAGAGACTCCTATCGCATAATACAGTCATTTTCACGATAATTCATTATTCATAATTCAGAATATTAAAACATGCGTGGATTTGTATCTGAATAATTTACAAGTCTAAAAGACTACCTGCATACATAGGCCTACATTGCTGATTACATGTATGTTACATGCCTGTAAACAATGGCCAGTGGTCTAAACTCAGGGGCCCAGGAGCTTATGGGCAGTGCCTAGTGGAAACAGGCATTGAATATGTCGAAAAAGGCTAAAAACACCCGAAGCCTCCAGCATTAGAGGGCCATTTAGGTTCATATGTCGCCACTGAGGATCCATAGTTCTCATAAATGACTTCTTCGAGTTATCGCTCTGATAAACACAACCTATATATATGTTATAAAGCTTTAAGAAAAGTTAGTGTTTAGTTAAAGCGTCAACCGCTCAACATATGACGCGTTTTATGTAAGTTTGTGGCATTAAAGCCTTGTTCCCACTATTGGGAGCAACGCAAGAACGTAAGCCGCAACGCAAGCAAGTTGACCAATCACAAGCGACAGTTCGCCTTTAATTGCTCAATTTGATTGCGTTGTGGCTACGTCGTCCTTGCGTTGTGTCCTAACCAAGCTTTAAGATGCATAACCTCACGTAATTGTGACTACCGGTTTCTGAAAACTACCCTAGATTTGGCAAGAGTTAGCATTTAATTTCATTACCGGTTTAATATTATAGAAAAATTACTTTATCAATGTCTTCATTAAAGTAAGACACGCAAACGGCACACGCCAAGGTTGTTGCTGTTGAGTATGGTACTGAAAGCTCAGCCCTTTACGCACTTGCCTAGCAATACGAAATATCTTGGTTCGGTCTGACGATCAAGAGTAAATGTAATTTATTATATTCATAATTCGCACGATTCGCAGACCCCATAAATCTGTCATTTGTCGTTGATGGCAAATTCCGTAATAAAGAATGTCATAATCACATGATAGGCCTACATGCCAAGCACATGTGATGCCATATCAGGGAATGTGCCTGTGATACTGTACAAAAGATACAGTACCATGAATCGGCTAAATTTGTAATGAAATAAATATGAGGCTCACAATTACAGTGTTTCACTTAATTCCATTTCTCAATTGGATTTAAATTATTAATCAACAGAAAAAATAATATAGATTAATTAAATAAATACACACAAATTCTATTGTGTGCCCCTCGACTTATGTACTGAGGTAATAAGTACTGTACTATAGTAAGTTCAGTAAACTTGTAATAGTTGGAGATATTTATAATTATGTTTTATACGACATTAATAAGTATTTATCTTCCACCAATCGTATTAATATTCTCGTTTTAATAACATAAGAGGTCACTTGAATAGATGAAAGCCACTTAACCGGTCGTACTACTTTTGCAATTGGCTTGCAGAGGTCCTGAATTGTTGGCAAATAAACACAGCACTACTTTTGGCCCTTTCACCTTTTCACTTGTTTTCAGGAGCGCTTCGAGACTTTAGTGGGCTGGGGGTTGTGCTTTATAAATAAAAAAAAAATACCCTCGTCTGTACCCTCCGCAAAATCAGCACATTCCGATCTAGAAAAAATATAAAAATAACAAGGAGAGGGGGAGGGGGTTGGGGAATAAGTATGACACCGTTTTTAATCCAGGTTTCCACATCGGGATTGAGTAGTCAGAGTAGGGCTAAAATAGTAGTACGTACACCCTGGAATCGACATCTATTACCTTATACTCGGAATAGTAAACAAAATAATTACGATTACGGTAGGCCTAATTAGAACAAATTAAAAACCACGGATGCTGTGGACGTAACAAACATATGCTGAGGAAATCATGTTAAATATGGTGGCCTCGGAGAAATCATGTGTTTTCCGCAGTAATGTAGGCCAGCAGGGCCGCAGCCTGCACAAGGCAGGCGAGGCGAGCGCCGCTCGTCTTGAATTTTTAATTTTCACCACCCACCCCAATTATCCAGCACAGATCGTCATATTTTATAGTAATAATTCATATTTAAGGCATCTTTGCCTCGTCTGTTTTTAACCTCTCACTACGGCGCCTTGGCCAGATCTAGTAATGTAGGCCAGCAGGGCCGCAGCCTGCACGAGGCAGGCGAGGCGAGCGCCGCTCGTCTTGAATTTTTAATTTTCACCACCCACCCCAATTATCCAGCACAGATCGTCATATTTTATAATAATAATTCATATTTAAGGCATCTTTGCCTCGTCTGTTTTTACCCTATCACTACGGCGCCTTGGCCAGATCTAGTCTTAACATCTAGGTACTTGCTGTGTTGGGTCTACCGTACGTTTTGGCTTTATTCGCTCTCACCGCCGCCCGTGAAAACAAGAGACCCCTGCAGTCTCTTACAAAAGAGACGTAGCCTACTTAGTACTTCAATCTTTTTTATGACTTCATTTTAAAATAATGTTTTCGTCGAATGACCTGATTATTTCTATAGTCAAGGACATAATGTAGACTGCTAAAAAATAATGTTATTTGTATTCAAATTGAGACCATAAGGTCAGAGAATCACGTGCTGGATAAACGTTTGTTAATACTGTCTGGCGACTAAGTGACATTCGGATTTGAACTTATTACTTATATGGTGATAGGGCCTACATATATTTTTTGCGTAAACAAAACCCTTTCCCACAAGCGACGCAACGCAACGCAGCGACGTATTGACGTAAAGTGCCGTATTGCGTAATCACAAGTGGGAACCGACGGCGCAACAATGCTGTAAACATCGTAGGTTTGATTTCACGCAGGCGGGGGCAAACACAATTATTGGAAGGGAATTTTCTTACGTTGCGTCGCTAGTGGGAACCAAGCTTTACGTTGCTACTTCTTTGTACATTTCAGACATAATGAACACCGTTCAGACTTAGTTACTAAAGCTTGGTTCCCACTAGAACGTAACGCAAGGACGTAAACGCAACGCAAGCGTTTTAACCAATGACAAGCGAAGTTATAGACAGTTAGCAATCACAAGCGAATAAGCTATCGCTTGTGATTGGTCAATTCACTTGCGTTGCGTTACGTCCTTGCGTTGCGTCGCTAGTGGGAACCACGCTTAAAGCAAGCCGCCTGAACCGGCTTATAATAGGGGAGGGCGCTCACCAAACTAAATACAGTACTGTACACGAATCTTAATGAACGTTGAATTGCGCCACCACAGATACCTGACCTGTATATTAAATGCTGTAAAGTAAGACTGGAGATAATACACTGTACATATCAATTGGCAATACAATGTTTTAATCTTTTTAGTACAAAGGCATGTTTGCTAAAATCGTTATGTAAACATAACACAACTAGACCTACATCACGACACATTTAACCCAATATGTAACCATTAATTTATAGTAGTACTATATTCAAATTATAAATTCAATACCATTAAATGATATATTTCTAAATGTACATACTCTAGGTTTAATATTTCATTTTTGGCAAAGAGTTTTTTAATCCTCATCCGTGACTCACTAAAATAAAATACTAACTTATTCTTAATTTGATGACCGGTCTGAAGTGAAGATATTATAATTAGTCTTTCTTGAAAATCATAAACATATCCAGCAACTTCTGGTAATTATATTCATACCGCTGAACAAGTTCATCAAGATATTCTTCGTCTTGAACAGGGTTCAACTGTTTCTCTTTGTATTTTTTAATGACTTTAAATCCTGAAGCAGAAACAATTTCTAAAAGGACTTCAGTATTTCCACCATGAAGGTTATCTCCGTAGATCAAGTAAGAACTCTTTGATGCATTACGCAGAAGACACTTAAGGTTGTGCTTGAAATGTCGCAAGCCCTTAGCAGCGCTCACAAACTTGTACATCAGTATGATATCCGCTTCGGATACGCGGGATTTGATCCCTTCCGTGGCAAGGCAGTTGATATCATGTCGACGGTACCGTATATGGATCCGATCGGAATCAGTAAGCCTCAGTTGGTCTTTAACGGCACGCCAGGCTCCTTTCCATCGGCGGTATTTATCGATAACCGTAGCATCAAGAACTACGTTTCTGCTTCTTCGTTTTAGGAAACTCTGCAGATAGATATATAAGCCAAGTACATCCGTCCCTGGACCGCCTCCAATAGAGCAAACCTTCAGGTTCAAGTCTCCTTGTTCGCCTTCTTGATGCCAAACTGAAGGGTCTATATTCAGCCTACGAATTCCATGTCCAACAGAATAGCAAAGAGTACTGAAGTACTGAAACATGTACGCCGCTTGGTATCTCCGGTCGTTGAAATCAACTGAACTGCTCTGACATAAAGCCCGATAATCGGTGTACGACGTCGACAATTCCACCATGACATCGTACATATCTTTATCGCTTATTTTACACTTGTTTTTCTTTTCATATTTTCGTATCAAAGCCAAATGAGCTTCACGAGCAATGAGTAACACTGATTTTTCCATCTTGTAGGCTTACCGCTTAGGGCCTAAATGAATTTTCGCGCCTTTATAATCTGATACGTACCGCTTAATAACTGAAATTGAATTGCCCGCCTTTATAATCACACGTCACGAGTAATATTCTATTATTAGAAATATGGAATTTCCAAAATGATCGTTTCAGTTTCATGACGTCATAGTATTGATCGATAACAGCATAAGCGTTCCAATATCTATCCATTATCAATAACGTGAAAACGATTATAATACGTGTCGGTATTCAAGTGATACAGTAATACATCAATATAATATAACTAAAGTTATACTGAAATAATCAGTGACCATTTTTTTAAAGCAAGCTAAATAATATACATGACATTAGGTCTAATCGGTTTCAAACAGAAAACATGTTTTTCGCATTAAATCGCCATCTCCATCGTGTAATAATAGCTAGAACATTCATATATATATATATATATATATATATATATATATATATATAAGCCCTATAGGCCTATTGTAAAAGGTTTAAAACATGTTAGCCGCCATTTGAACATTTATGACGGTGATGCTGCAGCCGCCTTTATCTTAATTCTTCTACATAATTTTACCATACTATGTTTTGGTCCAAAGCATAAATTTCATATGTAGTTTTCGTTGGTAATTGAACTTGTAATGCTTTTCAAGATTAGGCCTACCTAGATATGATTTCAAACGACGAAGTCTAATGAAATTCTTTTTAATTTGTTGTTTGAGTTTGAACTCGGCTTTGTTGGCAATTTTCTTGATGATCCGATTACATGAGCCCCATGAATTGTCCCCGTAAATCAAATACGAATTGTGGGGCGCATTATGGAGAAGTTCTGTCAAGTTTCTCTCGAAGTTAGGCAGTCCATCAACAGCGCTTACAACCTTGAATAACATGATAACATTCGCTTTGGAGATGCATGATGTTACCTCGTATGTCAGAGGGTCGTTGATATCATGTTCAATGTACTTAATATAAATCTCCAGATCAGAATCAATACGATTCAATTTCTTCTGAAATTCAATCAATACCTGCTCCCAACCATCGAATTTGTCAATAATCGTAGCGTTAAGAATCAGTTTTCTGTCTGGAAATAAACCTCGTAAGTATATATATAATCCAAGTACATCGGTTCCTGGGCCACCACCAATGGAGACGACATTTAGGCTTAATGCTTTTCTATTTCTTTGCCAAACCGAAGATTCTAAATCGAAAAATGGAGTGTTGTGATCTTCTGACATAATACTCAGTCCAAACGTAACTGAAGAGCAAAATGCTGGGAAGTATAGAAACAGATAGGCTGCCTGGTATCTGCGATCGTTGAAATCAACCGACTCACCTTTTTTCAGACGATCACCCTTATACGATTCACACAAATCACGTATAAGTGTACCAACATCTTCGTAGCTTAATGTATAGTTCATGTCATATTCATATTCTTCGAGCAAAGACAAGTGAACACGACGAGAAAAAGTAAATAGTGTTCGGTCCAAGTCTTCCATTTTCCCACGTATTATGTGTATAATAAATAACACTTCGCGCCAATAGGTTCACGGATGAATAAACGTTATGTTTAAAATGACATTGTCGTAATTTCCATATTCGATTTTTTTAGTCTGTTATTGTTAAACACTAAAGTATACTGAATGGAAAACAAGGCCATATACATGGTTGCAGTCGCGTGCTTAAGTTAGTGTTTACCGACCAACCGACCGACCGACCAATTGACCGACCGACCGACCAACCGACCGACATAGTGAGCTATAGAGACTAAAAATATCGAACAAACCGACGGTGTGAATGACATTATTTATTGAGAAAAGTTCTAAATTTCATTTGGGCGACGACGTTTGTTGGTAATTCACTCATTTTTACCACAGGATCAAAATGTTTCATGTTTGAACAATGAGTACGTACCGACAACAAATTCAAGATTCACTTTATAGTCAAATATTAATATTACATGATATTTGTTTTCCAGAGCTAAGGACAATATTTACCGTATGAATTAACATCACACCTAGAAACTATATATTATATACAGTAGGGAAGTAATTTTACTATTTTACTATATATTGTATAAATTTGTTTCAGATTTTTATATATTTCGAACTATCAATCATTATACAATACACAGTGAAACAATAAAGCAGTTAATTGAATGTAAATGTATTTATTTTTTTAATGTATTTATAAGCAATTATTATTATCATTATTATTTGTAAGGTATTACGTATATACTTAACGATAAAATAAAAAATAATTTCTTTGGACCATTTCGATTCATAGATTTTTATTTTAAATCTTAATTTAAAACTTAAATTTGCTATTATAAAACTAATTAAAACTATTAGACCTAGATATATACTTATTTCACCAATTGCATGAACAACAAAAACGCATAATAGTGGTAATTTAGTCTTTACCTGTAAATTTGTAACCAGTACGATTTATAGATATTTGCTTGAGTGCATTTACAAACATAAAAGCGCCTTTACAAACCAATCATCATATTATTTATTTATGTGATTTTCAATTGAACCCACGGATATAATATTCGATGATTTTAAGACTTTTCGTCACGTCACTAATACAGGTATACATCAATTTTTTGCCAAAGCATATAACACATGGTGAGCCTCTGTTGGTAACCGACTTTATAATTGTCTTTAAGATGATTAAGATAACGTCTGCCAGCTTTTGGTAAATTACAACCCTTTATAGTCATTGTTTCAGGATATGTAAGCATCCTAAATCCGGCTTGTGATGCAATTTTTTCAACAGTATCTTGTAATTTTCTGCTTATCCCATCCCCGTATATCAAGTACGCATTTGGGTGCGCTTCTTCGAGGAGATCCGTCAACATGTTCTCGATATTTCGAAGGCCCTTAACTGCGCTTACATAGCAGTATAACATCTGCTTCAAAGACAGCGTCAAGGACATGATCTTTTGCCTTTTTAGTGATATCGTGTCTGATATACCGCATACAGGTCCGAGTAGGCCTAGGCCTACAATCCACACGATCTAGTTGACGCCGAACGGCATCCCAGGCTTCTTCCCAATCATATTTATCAATTACAGTAGCATACAATTTAGCATTTATACTTGCGTTACGCAGGTACATATGCAATCCAAGTATATCCGTTCCTGGGCCTCCTCCAATCGAACAAACCCTTAATGTTTTAGTCCAGCTATGTCCACAATTTTTTCGAAAAATGTCTTCAATACACCATTTGAAATTCAATTTTTGAAGTACAATTTTAACTGAATGACAAATTGCTGGAAAGTAACAATACATATATGCCGCTTGATATAGTGGTATGTTAAAATTAACTGACTGACTTTTCTTCAACCTGGTACCTTGATATGAGTCAGACAAAGTTCGTATACATTCCTCTATTTCATCATCGCTTATTCCACAGTAATTTTCCTCTTCATAATCTTGGAGCAATGATAAATGAGCATTATAAGAAATCTCTAGTACCGACTTCATTTTACCGACTTCATAACCGACTGAATTTCTCATAATAAAACGGGAACTGAGAGTTTGTGTGTGATAAACATATCTTTTTGGTTTTTACAAAATGTCTTATTATAGAGCATAGGCCTAAGGCATGTTATGAACAATACTGTACTATTCTACTAACATAATAAGGCCATTATTGTTGTTTCTCTCTAAAGTATATCGTCACCATGAATTAAATGCACATGACGTGACAAAACAGTGGAAAATAGTATTGTGTTGTTCAGCCGATTCGCGGTATTCTTGGTCAACAATAGGCAAATTCGGTGATAAGCCTATCGTGCCAAAAATCAGTGTGGAGGGTGCTGTTATCAATGTCATAACAATTGCTTTTATGCAATTGCATATATGATATATATGATATTGATTCAATTTTTCGTATCTTAGAGGACCAACATCACAGGTTTTTCTTTTACCTGATTGTGAAATCCTGTATAAATATGTTGTTAAATAAATAAAATAGAGTCCTATAGTAGAATAGTACAGTTCTATATATTATGTATAATTCACTATTATAGATAATCAAAATAATAACAATAGCCTGGATTTTTAAAGGGCCTAATATGTTGTGAAAAACCTCTAAGCGATGTACAAAAAAAGCTAAAACTAAACTCTCTCGTCGCTAACTATGGTTCGGTCTAAATTTATATATGAGTCTTGTCCAAAATATATGAACATGATGAGTATTTCCTGATGGTTTCATTAAACTACGGTAGCTTTTCTTTCTCCAAACGCAGAACACTCATATCTAGCCAGTGATGATGTCTTCTATATTCCATCTCTAAATTATCAAGATAGTCCCTTCTATCTGAAATCGGACATTTATTGTTAAAAATTGTAGATTTTTCGTCATGTAGGTTCCTGGCTTTAAATCCAGCCAGTCTGGCAATAGTTCGAAATAAAAAGTAAAGTAAAATTATCCTCACTGTTGTCGCCGTAGATCAAGTATGAACCTGGACACGCCTCCGCTTCCCCTCCTACACTTTTTTTAAACATTTCTTTCATGGTTTTGTCCAAAACATAAAGGACATTTTTATATTTCGCTGGGAATTGAAATCATAATCGCATTCAAGATCCTTGAGGTATGAATGCATATCAAATGTAAGATCCTTTTTTTTCTCGTCCTTTTTTAGTTCAAATCCGGCATCATTAGCAATTTTCTTGATGGTTTGATTACATGAGCCCCATGAATTGTCCCCGTAAATCAAGTACGAGTTGTGAGGAGCTTTCTTGAGAAGATCAGTAGTTTCCCTCGAAGTTAGGCAGTCCATCAACAGCGCTTACAACCTTGAATAACATGATAACATTCGCTTTGGAGATGCATGATGTTACCTCGTCTGTCAGAGGTTCATTGACATCATGTTCAATGTACTTAATATTAATCTTATCAGAACTTAGGTTTAACGTCTTCTGAAAGGCTATCCAAACTCGCTCCCAACCATCGAATTTGTCAATAATCGTAGCGTTAAGAATCAGTTTTCTGTCTGTCTGTCTGTCTGTCTCGTAAGTAAACATATAATCCAAGTACATCGGTTCCTGGACCACCACCAATGGAGACGACATTTAGGGTTAATGCTTTCCTTTTTTGTGCGAAACTGGAGATTCTAAATCGAACAATGGAGTGTTCTGATCTTCTGACATAATACGAAGTCCAAAAATAACAGAATAGGAAAGTGCTGGGAAGTATAGAAACAGATAGGCTGCTTGGTATCTGCGATCGTTGAAATTAACCGACTTACTCTTTTTCAAACGATCACCTTTATAAGATTCACACAACTCCTCTAAAAGTGTACGGACATCGTTCCAGCTTAACGTACAGTTCATTTCACGTTCATATTTAGCGAGCAAAGACAAGTGAACACAACGAGAAATTTTAAACAGTAGGTCTAACTTTTCCATTTCGGACAGACGTAGAGATGTTTATAAATACCAGTCAGAGCCGGCCCAGATGCGATCTGGGTACTGTGTCAAATCCACGGATGAATAAACGTTATGTAAAAATTACATGGGGCGTAACTTCCATATTATATAACGATTAAAATGTTATTGTTAACCACTAAAGCGAAATACCGATGGTGTTTATGTTATGAATAACAGATTGAGACGAATTAAAATCTCATTTGGGGTGACTTAAATATGAACTCATTTTCACCATAATTTATCAAAATGTTTCATGTTTGAAGAATGGGTACCGACAATACCAGAATTATGGATATGTTGGTGTGATAAATCAAATTTTAAAATAAAATATGATGCTGCTAAAAGTAACGGTACAAGGAATACGCCCTGAAGTGGACTGCAAAATCCCGAAGAAGAAGATTAATGATAGGATGCTTTAAAGCCGGCATGCCTGGCAATATCTACACCGTCAGGTTTTGGTCGAAGTTCGGCAAGCCTTTGACTCTGCCTACACATTTTAATACGAGTATAGGGTCTTTCACACCTGTTCCGAATGTCAATGCAATGTTTCTATTGGCGCATAACCGCGAGGAGTGAAATGAAGCGTTCGATTTGATTTGGCGAACAGATAAATATATATACAAAATTGATTGAAAACATTTTTAATTGATTTCAATAAAGATACAAAAGTCCAGTCTTCCTTAAACCCATTATTGTTTCTTCCAAAGCATAAAGCTCATCTTCAATTTTTTCTGGTGATTCATACTATACCTTTCATCAAAAAGACGTAGTCCGCCATCATCTGGAATTTCAAATTCCTCGTACAAGGCTCTCTCTAAGCATATAAACCCTGCATCTTCCGCGATATGTCTAATGGAGTCCGTAAAACGACATGCACTGTTGTCACCGTAGATCATGTGCGAATGTGGAGGCGCATTACGAAGGAGATCCGTCAGGTTTTTCTTGAAATGAGGTAAGGATTTAACTGCGCTTACAAAGTTGAACAGGAGTATAACATTCGCTTCAGAGACGCATCTTTTCACTATGTCTGTCGCAGGGGTGTTTATATCATATCCAATGTACCCTTTCATGTGGATCCGACCAGCTTCGACAAAATCCAAGTTCTGCTTAACGAAATTCCAGGCTTCTACCCATTCATAATATTTATCAATAATCGTTGCATTAAGAAGGAAATCTCGGTGAACATTTTTGTCTTGCAGAAAACTGTGCATGTATCTGCAAAATCCAAGTACATCAGTTCCCGGGCCTCCTCCAATTGAACAAACATTCAGCTGTAACGGTTCTTGCTGATCATGTTGGTTCCAAACACCAGACGGTAAATTAAACTTTTCAAGTCCATATTTAACTGAATGACAACAAGCTGGAAAGTACAGATACACATATGAGGCTTGGTATCTGCATTTGTTATAAGGAATTTCAACACAGTTTGGATTAGTGTACGCTTCAGACAAAGATGTTATTATACCATTTATTTCATCGTCATTCAAAAGCAAATCCCGGTGAACATCGTTAGCAATTTCCAGCACTGATCTCTCCATCGTGTTTGTATTTACGACGATAAAGTTATCGGTTTTATAACACGTATAATACAGTATGCGTATGAATACAACAACATTGTATTATTATTCATACAGTTGATGCATCATGCATTGATGTGTAGCCTATAACAATAAAATCAATATTTCAAAAACAATAAATACTGAAATAAACGCGCAGTGAATTTGAATAAAAGAATTCTTCAAATCCAACAACCAAAACAATTGCCGATTCACATAGGCCTATCTCAAACATTTCCATCTGTTACACTAAGAACAAGGTAATCTAATAACAGGACACTGAGCTTGCCTTGCCAAAATAAGATCTTTTAACAGTCATTTGATCTTATGTCTGGCTGCGAAAAAAATCAACATTACTCTACTATGTAAATATTCTCAGAAACGCGCGGTGTCTGTTAAGGGGTGTGGAACTGATCACAGATAAATTCTCTGATCTCCGAAGCTCATCATCCTGTTGTTAGATTGCCTTGCTAAGAAGGATACAAGACACCAACACATCGAACATTGTAATGCAATGCAGTATTGTTATTGTATTCAATGCACAAAGACAAGTCAAATAAAAACATAAATGCTGTCTTAGTTGTGAATTACAGTACAGTATTTAATAACAATTCTACCAATATCGAGTACATATTCAAAAGAACAACCGCAAACATAAGAGTTCTTCAAAAGTAATTCTATTTTAACTAGAACTAGAATTTAATTCGTCACTTTGACGAATTATAGGTGATCATTATTTTTTATCATTTTACTGATATTAATTTTTTTTTTACATGCACGTACGTTAACATACGATCGGAAAATGTTGATGTATGCCATCCTATTATACGCTTATAGTGCTGAGTTGTGCCTATTATATGCCATATACAATAATGTACAGTATATAATGTATATCTATATACAGTGTAGCATAGGTGAAATTACGGGACACACATGTTCTAATTTTTTGGTATGATGGAATTATCAAAATAAACTCGAAATGACAATTTCGAAAGATAATAAATTGAGCAAATAAATATAAGAATTGGAAGCGAATTTGGCACATAGAAGCGCTGTGCGCGCTCTTTGAAATTTGTATAACTTTGACGAAAAAGATGAAAAAACTACTTTTTAAATTCAACTGGCCATATGTTAACGTCACAACATCCGATAGGCTTGATTTGTATATGAATTCATATCTATATTTCATCAGCTTTCATAATAAATTGTAATCATCAAGGTAACCGTCAATTCTGAAGAGCTGTAAGATATTCAAATTTACGGCGAAGGTGAAATTACACGACCTACGTTATTCAAGTTTATACGCGTGATGACATCATCAAAATAAAAATAGTGGGAAATCATGAGAAAGTCAATTAATTGAGCAATCACATACTAAAATTTGAGCGAAAATCGGGTACAAAATAACAGAGATGCGTTCTATTGAATGTGACAAAATATGACGAAAGAGAAAAAAAACTTAATTTTAAATTCAAGTGGCCATTTGATGACGTCAAAACATTTTGTACGTACAGTGTGTACATGTATTCATATCTACAACTCAATGGCTTCCAGAATAAGTTAAAAAAATTGGGGGTCATCCTGCATTCTGGAGAATTATTTTCATTTTAAAAATGTCTTATTTTTCACCATTTTCAGCACTTTGATGCAATTATTTTGCGCATTTTGTCATTTTGAACCTGCTCGTATAGCGTTATTTTAAGTCGGAACTGACTCAAATTTGGTGAATGTACTAAGGATGGTGAGTAGAATGCGATTTGTAAAAAAAATCGTATTTTTACGCTTTTTAAGTATCGCACGCGCAAAAATTATTTTTTGCGCATAATTTTTTGAAACACGCAAATGGCCTAATTCATGCTCTAAATTGATCAAAACTTAATTTTGAACTTTTTAAATTTTTAAAGCGCGATTTCACGCTTTTATTTGGTAATATTTTTAGCCTTGACCTGAAGTTTACGTGTAGTGAATTTCATTAATATGTGATAATGAATTATGGAGATATGATTGATAAGGTGATTTTACAAAATGGCGTATAAATGACGTCACAGATGAGTGATCACGCTGAAAAGCTTATTAGGATTAAGTTTATATTATTTGAAAGATATTACGAAATTTTGGTAATCATTGACATTAAACTTTTTGAGATAATTGTTACACAAAATAGTGTACAGAAACAATAACATTAAAGATTTGATTAGGTGATCATTTTATTCTAAATGATCACCTAATTAGCGCTTACGAAATGTATTACAACCATTTAAAATCTACTTTCTAAATTTAAACAATCCAATTCAATTAACATATATCAAAAAAACAATTTGTAGCAAAAATGCTGAAATATATGGTTATCATACAATAAACTAACTAGATATCGAAATACACACAAAATTAACAACAATTGCACAAAATAAGCAGGATAAAAAGCAGATACAATATGAATACAACTGACAAAGAGCTATAATTGAAAAACAAAAATACACAATAGTAGTCAAAGATCGATCGAAGGAATGTTATGTTCGAAGTTAAATATATTTTAAATTGTTACACTTGGAAATAAATAACACAATTGAAGAAATGTAAACAAACTAAGCCATAATAATTTAAAAACAACTTGGTAGAATAAAAGTCTACAGCATAATCAAATTCAAAAGCAAGAGACCTTTTTCAAAGGTAACATTCTTTATACGAATTATATGAGCGCTTATGAAATCTATACAAAACTCAAGTATATTATCTTAATTGATGAAACATTGTTTTTTTAATTTGGACAACATTAAACAACCAAGTCAGATTACAGATTACAAAATCAGTAAACAAACAAGGGGAGCTGTGTCATTTTTATTAGCAAGTTAAGGGTTTTTTAACTGACTGGTTAACACAATCTCCATCTTCATATCATTAGGAGGCCTGCTTTATTTTCGTAACACCAGAGCCTGGGAAAAATGTTTTTTACTACAAAATAAAACAATAGAAACAGAAATTTGGCTTTACTATATTTTTCTTAAATAAATGCTGAGGTATGTTTTATTTACGGCAAGTTTTTTCAAAGTTGTAGGGCTGAGATCTAGGCCTATATACAGTGGAAATAATGATGAAAACACGTGGGTAAGAGCACATGAATATGCAACTAGAAACAACCTGAATGACGCACTTCCGTTGTAACGATAATCCTACGCTATGGGTCTGAACACCTCATTTTTTTCTCTGCGGTTTGTAATGTGACCTTGTTAGTAACGTTGTACGCTAAAACGGTCTAACGCCATGGGTCTGAACATAGCCTTAGTAGCACATTTACTTTTGTTTTAATAACTAACATAGACTAAGTACCAACAGAATCTATCTATCTATATACCTTTAAACTTAAGACTTACTTTTAATTAATTTAAAATGTAAAAAAACAACCAAATCATGAAATAACTATAGCGTTAATACAATCATGCGCGGAATGTAGGTAGGCCTAAATAAAAGGGATATTATTAAGAATATTTGAGGCTGAAATCAATGTGGCAAACTCGTTTTCTTATATTAAAAATTAGTTACATAATTCTAAATACTTTTAAATGAATGAGTTAATATACTTCTTTGTCTCTCACCAAAACCAAATTGAACAATAGTGATCACTGATCTAAAAGGTATGGTAAGCAACACAGCATAATTATGGACATTTAGCATATAAGAAATATCAATATATAAAGAATAAAGATTTTCGTAAGTAAAATCATAATCACAGTGACAGTGACTTTTTAATCTCTAATTGATTGAATTGGTCACTACCTTCGATTCCTAAATCCTCCAATGTTGTTTTTTCCAAACCATAAAGCTCATCTTTGGAAGCCTCTGATGGTTATAACCATACATTTGATCCAAATGCTGCAGTGCTTCATGATTTTCAAAGTTGAATTCCTCAAATAAGGCCGTCGACTGGAGTACATATCCACTATTTATGGCAATACGTGCAGAGATTTCTGTAGCACAGCCGCTACTGTTATCTCCGTAGATTAGGTATGAACCTATATCCGCATAACGGAGGAGATTAGTCAGGTGTGTCTCAAAATCCGGCACTAATTTAACTGCACTTACAAACTTTATCAGAAGTATAAATTTCGCATTACTTACAGGTTGTACAACTTTATGTTCCGGGGGTTTGCCTACATCATATGTAATGAAATCGTTCATACGGATGCGAGGAGCTTCGACATGGTGTAAGTTCGCATGAACGCAATCCCAGGCGTTCCGCCATTGATTGTATTTATCCAAAATTGTTGTATTTAGAACGAATGGCCGGTGTTCACCTCTGTCACGCAAAACATTGCTCATGTACCTACAAAATCCAAGTACATCAGTTCCCGGACCTCCTCCAATAGAGCAAACATTAAATAATAAATGACCTTCCCTAGGAATTGGTACGTTAAAACGCAAATGTTCTAGTCCATGGTTAACCGAAAGACTGATAGATGAAAAGTACAGAAACATATATGCGGCTTGGTAATTTAAATCTCCAAAATCTATGTTACGTGGAATATTGCCGTATGCTCTAGACAATAAGGTTAAATAACGACGCATTACAGCAAAACGTTGTCGTTGATCGTTCAAACCTATCATCTCAATCAAATTCGTATGAGCCTGGGCAGCAATTTGTTGTATGGGTACAGGTACATCCATCTTGCATAAATCAACTGTGTTTGTAGCCGTATGCGTCTAACAATAAAGCTAGTATCGGCTTTCCAGTACGTGAAATACAGTGTTCTGAGATTAGACACACACTATAGTCTATATACAGGCCAAAACAATGAAGCCAGCTGCCAAAAATGTAATTGGCCTACAAGTCTATCTATTTTCTCAAAAAATTTCATCTGGTTTCAATATTAAATAAATCAATGTTAACTTTTTGGTTAAACCAGTTGACAAGTACTTACTTGCTACGTTTCAGCTACTTTCAGTAGCCTTGTGATCACGCAAATGACGTTGACGACATGATGTTCAGCTTTCTGCTGGTGTCCCCAGTTTAACCAAAAAGTTAACATTGATTTATTTAATATATATTTGAAACCAGATGAAATTTTTTGAGAATCTTCGTACGATCTATGGTGAGGAAACAATTAATATTGTTCGCCAAGAAGAAAAATTAGTGAGGAAGGTTTCCCGCCAACGGAATCATAGGGTTTTTACATTACAATGTAAACGTAAAAACATCACACCCCGAGTCTACGTCTCAGCTGTCCAATAAACACAGAAAAAGCTCACAGCATCATAAAACAAGCGGAAAAACAACTAATAAGAGAACGGATTAGGGTAATCACCAACAATATAGAAAATCTAGATCAAAGAAAAGTAGTACTAGAAAGAAAACTAGATCAAAATATTACGAACGGGGGGGATAGGAACAATATCCGGAACTTCATACAGAAATGTCAGAGTCAGAGTTTATCAAAACAAAGGAACGACATGTAAACAAACTCTCATGGTGGGAAGAAAAGGCGAAGAAACTAAGAAATAACATAAACAAAAAAATAGATTTGAACGGCACGATATTGAAAGAAAAATGGGTAGTAAATTTGTCAGACAGGAATCTATCACCGATTGAGCACGACATACTAGAAAAAGGCCTGAATTTTGCGATTGCCAAAGAAACGCTACCCATCCAGGATGTGATCGTAGCATGGAGCTATAAATTATAGCTCCATGATCGTAGCAGGGAGATTTATTTTACATCTCTTTGATCGTAGCCACTGAAGTAGCCTGTGAACAAATAACTGAAGCGGAAAGAGATATTGTACGAGGTAAGGTTACTAGCATTTTAAAAACCACCAAACCACCACAAACAAATATCACAAAAGAGCAACATTCAGCCATACATAGCCTAAAAAAAGACAAAAACATCATGATCTTACCGGCAGATAAAGGCAGAGCTACGGTGATCATGAACACCCCTGATTACAAACGTAAGGTAAACACCATGATGAAAGATGGGGATGTGTACGAAAAACTTAAAAAGGACCCTACAAAGAAATACAAGAGAAACCTTGTGGAAATCCTAAACAGATTACTAGAAGAAAAGAAAATAACATATCAATGGAAAACCAAACTCTTCCCCACTGCAGAAATCATCCCACGACTATACTGCACACCTAAAATCCACAAACAGAACAATCCATTACGCCCAATCGTAGACAATATTAACACAATATACTACGAAGTCTCCAAATTGCTCTCAAAATTATTATCACCGTTGGTTGGAAACACAGAATTCCATGTGGAAAATTCTAAACAATTAGCAGTCGACATAAAAGCACTGAACAACATAGACATAGAAAAACACACACTTGTATCCTTTGATGTTATATCTCTATTCACAAAGACACCTATAAAACCAACAATCAACATAACACACAACACTTTACTGAAAGAAACTAAGATCCTGGAACAAGTCCAAAGAAAATTAAACACCAATTTGAAAACGGAGGACATCATGGAGCTGTTAAGCCTAGTTCTTAACACAACATATTTCACATTTAATGGTGATATTTACAGACAAAAAGAGGGAATGGCAATGGGCAGTCCTGTCAGCCCCATAATGGCAAATATATTCATGGAAGACTTGGAACAACGTGCCACAGAAACAGCACCATCACATATCAAACCGATTTTCTGGCGCAGATATGTAGACGACGTCTTGGCAATTGTACCAATTGGATTTGAAGAAGAACTCCTCCAACATCTAAACACCATTGACCAGACAGGCCAAATAAAATTCACTATGGAGAACATGAACAACAACACCATCCCTTTTCTCGATACTCTAATCACTATTCAAGACAATGGTAACATAAAAACATCAGTGTACAGAAAATCGACACACACAGACCAATACCTACACTTTCAATCAAATCATCCACTCGAACACAAACTTAGCGTAGTCAACACCCTAGTGGACAGATGTGAATCCATCGTATCAACAGAAGAAGGACAAAAAAACAAGAAATGAGCCATATAAAAGCAGCTTTATCAACATGCGGATATCCAGACTGGAGTTTTAAAAGAGTTAAAGACAAAAGGGAACATAGAAAAGCAAACAAAGACAAAGAAATAACAACAGATAAAGAAAAATCCAGAGTCAACATTGGTTTACCGTATGTCGAAGGGATGACTCAAAGGCTAAGAAGAACATTGAAACAGCACAATATAAATACATATATCACTCCCAAAACAAATTAAGAGAAAGTCTCGTTCATCCTAAAGACAAGATTGACAAAGATCAACAGTGTGGCATAGTCTACCAAGTAGGTTGCCACAACTGCAAGAAGGTATACATAGGGGAAACAGGCAGAGCATTAAAAACAAGAATAATAGAACACAAAACAGACGTGGAAAAAAATACGGTAGGGACAAGAACCAGGAGCGCTCGCCACTCACAATCTAAAATTCTACACAAATCAGCAATCAAAGATCACGCCACCATAGAAAATCACATACCGGATTTTGAAAATACAAAAATATTAGACAAAGAACAACACTACTTATCAAGAAAAATAAAAGAAGCCATTTGGATAAGAAAAACAAATATGAACATCAACAGAGACCAGGGAGGACATGAACTGAGCCACATCTACGATGACTTAATAAAAAGGGACACCCGAGCATCCAAAGGGGGACACCAGCAGAAAGCTGAACATCAGACGAAAGATGGCGCAATTCACCGAACTATGACGAATGACAGAACATCATGTCAACGTCATTTGCGTGATCAAGGCTACTGAAAGTAGCTGAAACGTAGCAAGTAAGTACTTGTCAACTGGTTTAACCAAAAAGTTAACATTGATTTATTTAAGTCTATCTATGATGATTGAAAATCGTTAATAATAATGTTTTAAATGCTTCATTCTTCTAGTTTATCCATGCATTCGTGTTCATAATAAAATAAAAAGCACTGAAAACACTAAATAAAACAGTGCATTGTTATCTAGCGTGTGAATATGCTACGTTATTCAAACATCAATTGAAATAATCATTATTCAAAACATTGTGAACAGTGAATAGATTACCAGTGGTGTTCCCTCTATTGTTTTATCTCCATGACAGTGAGAGAGAGAGAGGGTTGGATATTAATTTTTTTTTTACATGCACGTACGTTAACATACGATCGGAAAATGTTGATGTATGCCATCCTATTATACGCTTATAGTGCTGAGTTGTGCCTATTATATGCCATATACAATAATGTACAGTATATAATGTATATCTATATACAGTGTAGCATAGGTGAAATTACGGGACACACATGTTCTAATTTTTTGGTATGATGGAATTATCAAAATAAACTCGAAATGACAATTTCGAAAGATAATAAATTGAGCAAATAAATATAAGAATTGGAAGCGAATTTGGCACATAGAAGCGCTGTGCGCGCTCTTTGAAATTTGTATAACTTTGACGAAAAAGATGAAAAAACTACTTTTTAAATTCAACTGGCCATATGTTAACGTCACAACATCCGATAGGCTTGATTTTTATATGAATTCATATCTATATTTCATCAGCTTTCATAATAAATTGTAATCATCAAGGTAACCGTCAATTCTGAAGAGCTGTAAGATATTCAAATTTACGGCGAAGGTGAAATTACACGACCTACGTTATTCAAGTTTATACGCGTGATGACATCATCAAAATAAAAATAGTGGGAAATCATGAGAAAGTCAATTAATTGAGCAATCACATACTAAAATTTGAGCGAAAATCGGGTACAAAATAACAGAGATGCGTTCTATTGAATGTGACAAAATATGACGAAAGAGAAAAAAAACTTAATTTTAAATTCAAGTGGCCATTTGATGACGTCAAAACATTTTGTACGTACAATGTGTACATGTATTCATATCTACAACTCAATGGCTTCCAGAATAAGTTAAAAAAATTGGGGGTCATCGTGCATTCTGGAGAATTATTTTCATTTTAAAAATGTCTTATTTTTCACCATTTTCAGCACTTTGATGCAATTATTTTGCGCATTTTGTCATTTTGAACCTGCTCGTATAGCGTTATTTTAAGTCGGAACTGACTCAAATTTGGTGAATGTACTAAGGATGGTGAGTAGAATGCGATTTGTAAAAAAAATCGTATTTTTACGCTTTTTAAGTATCTCACGCGCAAAAATTATTTTTTGCGCAGTAATTTTTTGAAACACGCAAATGGCCTAATTCATGCTCTAAATTGATCAAAACTTAATTTTGAACTTTTTAAATTTTTAAAGCGCGATTTCACGCTTTTATTTGGTAATATTTTTAGCCTTGACCTGAAGTTTACGTGTAGTGAATTTCATTAATATGTGATAATGAATTATGGAGATTTATGATTGATAAGGTGATTTCACAAAATGGCGTATAAATGACGTCACGGATGAGTGATCACGCTGAAAAGCTTATTAGGATTAAGTTATATTATTTGAAAGATATTATGAAATTTTGGTAATCATTGACATTAAACTTTTTGAGATAATTGTTACACAAAATAGTGTACAGAAACAATAACATTAAAGATTTGATACAATAACAATAGGTGATCATTTTATTCTAAATGATCACCTAATAACATCAATATTCAAAACATTGTGAACAGTGAATAGATAAACCAGGTGGTGTTGGCTCCATTAGTTCATATCAGTGAGAGATAGAGAATGTACGAATTTGCTAAACAAAAGCATTGCTTCTCTCAGTACTGTATGTGACAGCCTGTGTATTTGCTACTTTATTCCCACATAACCATTTTCAAATATTATTATGGAAAAACAACTATCTTTTTACTGAGTGTCTGTTTAGGGAATAAATACTCTCTCATAAATAAGTCCATCTAATTTAGAGCCAACTCAGCATGTAATGTACAGTATGTGACATCCTCTGACAGCCTGTGTACTTTATTCATACATAATTTTCAAATATTATTATTATGGTAGAACAACTATCTTTTTACTAAGAGTCTGTTGAGGGAATGAATACTCTCATAAATAAGTCCATCTCATTTAGAGCCAAGTCAGCATGTCATTTCACAACATCATCCCTTTCAGTCGCTAAAATGTGTTTCAAAGTACGATACAAATCTAGCAGACTTGATTCAAGTACTGACATGGCCTCTTTTGAGTTTTGTAAAAATCGTCTTGGTATTTATAACGATAAAGTTGTCAGTTTTTTAAAATATGTAAAATATAGTATTCGGGATGCTAAGGTTATGTTTGCGTACGCTGTATGCGCAAAATGCAATATGACCACACTAAAATGATTGGCGCACTCACAATTTCACACTGCAATGATTGATTACTTCAAAAAACGTAAATTCTATTTTGAATAACAATAACACAATGTTTTCCTTCATCAAATGTATTCATACATTTATGGGAATTAAAATAAAACTAATATTTAGAACAATGTGAACCCTAAATAGATGAGCTGATGATGCTGGCTCTATTGTCCAATGTGGATTTGCTAAAGAAAGCCACCTGTGCTTCCCTAGGGCAGTATATGTGATACTAGCCAATGGAAATGCTATATTATTGACACTTTAATGTCCAATAAAATCAAATCAATATTCAAAACATTGTGAACCATGAATAGATATACCAGTGGTGTTGGCTCTATTGTTCCATCTCCATGACAGTGACAGAGAATGTGTGAATTTGCAAAAACCCAGGCATTTCTTCTCTCAGTATGTGTCAGCCTAGCCTGTGTACTACTTTATTTCCATATAACCATTTTCAAATATTATTACGGAAAAACAACTATCTTTTTACTGAGTGTCTGTTTAGGGAATAAGTACTCTCTCATAAATAAGTCCATCTCATTCATAGCCAAATCAGCATGTACTGTACAGTATGTGACATCCTGTGACAGCCTGTATCGCTTTATTCATACATAATTTTCAAATATTATTATGGTAGAAGAACTATCTTTTTACTAAGTGTCTGTTTTGGGAATACGTGCTCTCTCATAAATAAGTCCATCTCATTCAGAACCAACTCAACATGTAATTTCAGAACATCATCCCTTTCAGACGCTAAAATGTCTTTCAAAGTACGATATAAATCTAGCAGACTTGATTCAATTACTGACATCGCCTCTTTTGAGTTTATTCCACGTTGTTTGTTTTTTTTTCACTAAACTACATTTTTTTTTTTCAAAAACCATATAGCTCATCACTACTTTCTTTTGGGAGAAAAACCCATATCGTTTATCAAGAACATCAAGTTCTTCATCGTGTTCCATTCTGAAAGAAACGGACGTGGGCCTTTCCTTACGTCCTTGAAATCCGGCATTCGAGGCAATTTGGTTTAAACATTTAGCATTAGAACCATCTCCACAATTGTCTCCGTAGATCAAGAGCGAACCTGGAGGCGTTTTACTGAGGAGATCGGTCAAGTTCTTTACAAAATTATTCAAGTTTTTAACCGCGCTTACGAACTTTATAAGTAGAAAAACCTTCGCTGTAGACATATGATTTTCTACTTCAGGTGTCGGTGAGTTGTTTATGTCATATCCAATGTATTGTATATCGATACGGCGAGCCTCTTCTAGGTTATTTTCCTTAACGGCTCCCCATGCTTTCTCCCATTCACGGTATTTATCAATAACCGTTGCGTTCAGACCAAAATCGCCGTTTTCTTTATTTTTGATCATCAAATCTTTTAAGTACCTATAAAATCCAAGTACATCAGTTCCCGGACCTCCACCAATGGAACACACATTCAAACAGACATTCGGTTGTTGGTAATTTTCAAACCAAAAAGCAGGATTCAAATAATATCTGTCAAGTCCATATTTAACCGAATGACAGATAGCTGGAAAGTACAGAAAGATATACGCCGCTTGGTATCTGGATTTGTCATAAGGAACTTCTCCATAGTTTTCAAGCCTGTATGCATTAGACAAAAATGTTAAAGCACCACGAATTAAATCACACAGTGCGTCGTCTTCTAAAAATAAATCTAGATGTACAGCAGCAGCAATTTGTTGCACCGGTTTCGACATCTTGCACAAAATCGTGTTTAATTACATATAGGCTACTGGTGAAGTTTCCAGTATGCAAAATAAAGTATTCTTATTATTCTTTTTCAAATGCAAAGTGCAAAACGCACACAAAACTAGCTATGCCCAAAAATCCATACGGAAATAATACTTAATACAGTAATAACAATAACAAAGTTTTGCAATTCTTCAAGTTTATTCATACATTCATGTGTGGATAATACCTTGTATACTTCTGAATCTTTATATAAGGTTTTATTCAGTTAAGTTTATACCACTACTTGTTATTGTTTGTCACCGATATAAAGGTGCAAGTTAAAAATAAATATTATTATTATTATACAAAACACTGTGAACGCTGACTCTATTGTCAGAAATAAGAATGTGTAATTATTGGCTAAACCAACAAAAGCTTGAGCAAAGCTTAAGTCAGCATCCAGCATAACATTAGTACAGTGATGCAAAACATTTTAATGAGATGCAAATAATCTTGATGCACAGTGAAGTTTAATTAATTAATTAATTTCTATTGCTTCTGTTGTATGTAAATTCCATGAACAATCTATCACCGCATGCTATTACAGTACTATTACTTTTCTTTAAGCCAATACGCTGTATCCGTTTACCATATTAAAAATATATAGCAATTCTATATTCGTCAAACAAAATGCTGTTTGACTTGTAAATTACAGTATTTATTAATAGCTATACTGAGTTTATACACTCTCACGTACATGTAATCTTAATTTCCTTTCTGAATAAATCCTTTTGTTAATTATTTGCAAATAAAACTATCAATTCATATTAGACAATTTCAAGTAATTGTTCTTACTATAAACATTGTATAAAGAATTATAATCAAATAAACCCAAGTAAAATGCCAACAACTATAAAAGGTTATTTTTACATAAAACTAATTACTGCAACAGATACCTATATTTATTAAGTTAATATACAATACCTTTACATTAGAATTCCTAGGCTAAAATCACAAAAACCGCAAGACCAAAACAAGGCTAGAATCCCAATTTAAATTAAATTTCAAATGAAAACAATCAGAAAATAAGTTGATAGAGTTTTATATTGTAATGCGTAGTAGTGTAGCAATTAAAAAGTGCGTCTCGAATTATCGAAGATAGAAAAGTATGGTATAACAATAAAAACAGTGAAGTTTAAACGGCATAAATAATAGTTTTTGAATACTTGGTTTAATACAAGTTCTATATCTATTATATTGTACATTTCAATATTTCAATTATAAAGTATTCTGAACTGGACAAGACAAGAGTAGAAGGTAACGATTATATTATTCTAGATGATGCATGCAAGTATTCACTTTTTAATCAATCAATATATAACTGATAATTGATCGATAGTAAAAAACAAACATGCTTAACAAAACTAACACCATCATAGAGAATTCAGCAACAAATGTCAATTGAAAGCAATTTTAAGAATGGCACTATCAACATTTGCTATTAACATTTCATGCAGTAGACCATAAAACAAAGTTTGTCTTAAATACATAGCATATTTACTGCTACGAAACTACTTACTAAAAGAGTGATTAGAACTTTTTATGGTTTTTTCCAAACCATAAATATCATGCTTGACTTTATTTGGTACATCTGATTATGATAGCGACGTGAAAGCGCATTCAAGTCGTGGTTGGGACCAGTATTGAGTTTCATATCTTTTCCACTATACATCCTGGGCTTCTGCCTGAATCCGGCCTCACGGGCAATGTCACGTACGACATTAGTAACACTATCTGCATCGTTGTCACCATAGATTAAGTACGAATTTTGAGGTGCATTGGTGAGGATTCTTGTCAGATTTCTCTTGAATGTCGGCAACTGGATAACTGCGCTTGCAAACTTAAACAGCAGTATAATATTTGCATTCAATACGGTTTCTGTTACCTCTTCTGGCACATCTTGAGCTATATCATAACCGATGTAGTTCTGCAAATTGATCTGGCCAGCGTCGTCTTCAACTGGTTGCTGGTTCATAATGGTTTGCCAGGCTTCTTCCCATTCAGTGTATTTATCAATAACTGTTGCATTAAGAACCAGTCTTCGGTTTACAACATTGTCGTTCAGAAAACTTTTCATGTACTCATAAAATCCAAATACATCAGTTCCCGGACCTCCTCCAATAGAACAGACATTTAAATGTAACTCTTCTTGTCCATCATTTCCGTCTATGTTCCAATAATCAGGATTTAAATTAAGCTGATCAAGTCCATATTTCACCGAATTAAAGAGAGCCGGAAAATACATATACATATATGCGGCTTGGTATTTGGAATTGTTAAAAGGAATTTCAACATACATGTCATGGTTATTGTATCCCTGAGAAATGGCTATTAAAGTGTCGCGCATTTCACGACACAGTTCCTCGTCTTTCAAAAGCAAATCCTTATGAGCAGCAATAGCAATTTGTTGCACTCTCGCCATGTTGTAGAAAATTGTGTTTGTGTTAATGATATCGTCTTCCAGTAACACAGTAGCCAGGATTTATGTTTAAGTCTTCTTTTATGCACTGCAAATTGAACAATTCTATTTAGAATAACAATAACATAACGTTGTCATTCTTCACATGTATTCATGCATTTATGGGAATTAAAATAAAACCAATATTTAGAACAATGTGAACCCTAAATAGATGAGCTGATAATGCTGGCTCTATTGTCCAACGTGAATTTACTAAAGAAAGCCAGCTGTGCTTCCCTAGGGCAGTATACGTGATACTAGCCAATGGAAATTGAATTGTCATCTAGCGTATGAATGTGCTACATTATTGACACTTTAATGTCCAATAAAATCAAATCAATATTCAAAGCATTGTGAACCATGAATAGATAAACAAGTGGTGTTGGCTCTATTGTTCCATCTCCATGACAGTGAGAGAGAATGTGTGAATTTGCAAAAACCCAGGCATTTCTTCTCTCAGTATGTGACATCAAGCCTGTGTATTTGCTACATCATTCCCACGTAAACTACTTTCAAATATTATTACTGAAAAACAACTATCTTTTTACTAAGTGTCTGTTTTGGGAATAAATACTCTCTCATAAATAAGTCCATCTCATTCAGAACCAAATCGGCATGTACTGTAGAGTATCTGACAGCCTGTGTACTTTATTCATACATAATTTTCAAATATTATTACGGTAGAACAACTATCTTTTTACTAAGTGTCTGTTTAGGGAATAAATACTCTCTCATAAATAAGTCCATCTCATTTAGAGCCAAGTCAGCATGTAATTTCACAACATCATCCCTTTCGGTCGCTAAAATGTGTTTCAAAGTACGATACAAATCTAGCAGACTTGATTCAAGTACTGACATGGCCTCTTTACCAAGACCTCTAAGTATTAGCGTAACAACGTTCACACACGCCCTTTTCACGATAGTTTCAGAGTCAGTTTTTAAGATTGACACTAAGCAGTTCATGACCTGAAAGAGTTTCAAAAAAAATAAACAATAAAACAAAAATAATAAATTAAATAAAATAGAAGTTTCGAATTACTATATAACTTTATATAATTACAAAAAAGATCAATGTATCGGAACCATCATGGAACCATTCTCAAGAACAATGATTGAAATTAACAACTAAACAAAATACAAATTATTGAATTTCTATAGAAACAATAAAAACAATAGCAATACTTTTCAGAATAATGTAAATAATTTCTTATCTTGTGTCTGTTTTGTCCTATAAAACGTATTACTACCTCTCAAGAGGACAGCGATTTTCACTTTTGGCAATCCTTAGTAATGTCCCTAAAAAAAATTATTTCTAAATAAATAAAATTTACCTCATAAATTACCGCGCCTAAAGAAAACTTGAGAAGTTTGCAGACTTCTCCAAGGTTGGCAAGACTACTTGCACGGAGATCAGAATCAGGGTGTTTGGTGACAGTCAGTATGGCATTTAGGAGATCTTGTCTGTAATGTGGTACTAGCTCACCTACAAACAAATTTGAAAGAAGATTTTTTTTTAAATTACATTTAATGTAACTAGAAAATAATATGAGACTTGGTTTATAAGCACAGTAAATTATCAATTATAGTTTATTCATCCTGTAATTGGCAAGTTTCTTGCTGTGATGTGTATGAAATAATAAGTAATTTGTAAACAAATATTTCTTTACCCAAGATTCTTGTGGCCTTCACAAGTGATTCCCCAATCTTCATTCTCATTTCTGCATCACAGCCAGCTTGTCTTGAATTTGCATATTCTTCACATAAAGCTGGTATCACTTGATCTGGATACACATCAGCCATGGCTGCAAGACCTTGTATGGCAGCCAAATAAATATAGGAATCATCATCACTAAGCTTCTCTTTGAAGATCACAAATAAAGTGTCTTTCTTCTGCATGGCCTTTAGATCTTTGGCATGAAGTAACTTAGAAAGAGCTATTAAAGCATGACCTCTTACTGGTAGCAGAGGGTCAAAGAGATCTTTATATGCTTCATCAAATGACTCACTGACAATTTCTTCATCAGGTTCCTCCTTTGTTTTCCTCGTCTTGGTGGTATCATCAGATACTGGAAGATGTTTTAACTCAGTTGAACCAAGTGAGTCTTTGCTGCTGTGTGAGAGCTTCTTCGGTTTTTGTCCAAGAACCGTTTCAGTTGGCATTTCTTTTCTGACCTGCTCTTTAATCTCAACTATTCCATCATTTTTACCAGAACACGACTTAGGAGAATGTTTATCTTGGAGTCTTAACAAATCTTTTGCCTGTTTTGCCAATTCTGATTTCATTCTGGGACGGACATCTTTTGGTACATCGACCTTTAAAGCACCATGTGTACCAATGCTGATTCGTAAATTCAATGCCATTTCTTTCAAATGTTCATTCCCATAATTATCTGCAATTACAGTGAGTAGTGGAAGGAGAGAAGACAGCATCTTCTTTAAATCTTTCTCAATCTATCAAAGTAATATTATTTATATGGTAATTAAAAATGAACAGTGGGCTATGTAGTACAGACTTTCTATTACACAGATCACGACCATGTACCGTATCTATAATTTAGTGTGCCTGCACCCACCTCACTTATCTAGTAAGATCATGATTTAACTGCAATATACTTTGTGTAATGTTTTTTTTAACAAAACTAATCTAAAATGAATGGGCTTATAAATATGTGGTGGAATTATTGTAGGTACAGCACCCCAAGTTTAATAACCTTTGTGGTCCTACTCTCATCTCAGAAAACATTTATCAGACAATATTGTTTACAATATTATTCTATTGTAATATACAATGATACTTTAACCAATTTTTACCTGCTTGATATCAGCTACAATGAGGCCAAGTAGCCCCAAAGCCATACTCAGGGTCTCATCCTCAAACATTGCAAAGTTTTCCTGACTCCTTTTGCGTTCCATACCTTTACACACACGCTGTAATGTAGCTTCAATGAAAGCTATCATCTGTATTTTATTCTGCAAGACATCTGGTCCCATTTCATCGCAAATTTTAGCGACAAGGTTCAAAACCACTAGAGCGTGTTGAATATTGTGAAGCTTATCTGATTGGTTAATTTCAAATTGTAATAAGACTTCGGAAACGGGAGGTTTTTCTTTGGTATGCACAGCATCATCTTCTGTATTGCCACTCATAATACTAGTTAATTCCTGATATATAAAAAAAAGTAAATAAATGTACCACATATATTCATTTGTTATGATTTACCTAATACATTTGATTTAGGATAACAATACTTTACATTTAAGACTGCAATAAAAAAGTCTCCCATTAACTTGTTCATTTTTGATTTTCCAAGAATTTCAAATAATACGGTTGCGGCTACATCCTGGTCACCAACGACATCTATAGAAGCTGTTTCGGAAGATCTACAGTAGGAAAAATATAACAAATTGTTAAACCATTTCGTGTAGTGTGCTTTGGTTCTAAGATAAAATAATAAGATTTATAAAGCGCACATATTCACAAAGTGCTCAAGGCGTTTGGTACTGTATTTACTTTTAACTATGGTCTAGTATTATAGGCAAAAGGCTACTAAAACTAATTACAATGAAGATTTCTATTCTAGTGGCTATTTCAATTAACTGGAGTAGTCAGTGAAGCTATCACAACAACTAGACAACAATAAAAACCTAGCTATCAACCATAATAGATAATACATCATAAAGAAAAATATTGGTCGGACGTCTTAATGACAACCTTTGACACCGTTTATTGTCAGGGCTAGTCGGCTGTAAATAGCCTGACACAGGATTTAGCCCAGATAGGCATGACAACCGCTATTATCAGACACACAAAACAGTTCTAGACCTTTAACAACCCAAAGACAGGGCAGGTGCTAGAAGTTTGTGTGGAAACTAACCTAAGCCTAACATTTTACCTTTTTCCATTCTTGATGTCATGCAAAATTCTTCTATTAATTCTTCTAAAAATTTTATTTAACAATTCTACTTTTCTACGGTATATCCTCTTGATATTTTATGCTTTATTTTTTCTTGACTTTTTTTCATGTAGTACTGTAGTAAACTAAAAGTGCTCATACTTTTGAAGATTGGCAAAATACAGTAAGCAGCTAAATGGATCTTGTCGGAGAATACTAAACATATTTTAATGTCGGCAACAAAACTGCCCTCAACACAGTTCAATAATATACTAATCATGTGCCCTACAAATTAGAGAAAAGTTTGCAACATACCCATTATCCTCAGAAACTGCAACAATGGCACCTCCACCTGACCCTGCCAGAAAATTGAGATGAGGAGACATGACATCCAAATGAGAGTTTTGTTTAAGAAGTGTTAGATGCTGGAGGACTTGGACAGACATTGAGGTATCGGACATCTTGAAATACTGATGGATTAGGTCTTCTACTGGTAATCTGGGAATCATAAAGTTAAACGTAATTGGAAAGAACAACTGAAATTTGTGCATATTACAAACTAATCGGTGTTGTGTTGTTACAACAATGTGTCAAATCATAGAGTAATAATCTCTGCAGTTACAATGGTTACATACACCAGACAAAATTCAGAAAATCTCATCTGAAGTCTAGATTTTAAATCTCTACAAAAGGTTATTATAAATACATCTTTTCATGGCAATTATTTTTACAATAAGTTTTTAAAAGATTAATATTTCTTTACCTTAGATGAGATATTCCATTATTCAAAAATATGCAAAGTTTAAAGAGAGGATGTATGATTGGTTGGATTGACTGAAGAAGGTCATGTGATGATTCTGATCCACCAATCACGTACACTCTATGAAGACTATCAATGCATGATGACAGTGAATCTTCAAGTACTACAATGCTTCCTGGACTTGAAAGAGAGTTTATATCTGTGTAAAAAAAATAATAAAAATATGAGCAAAACATTTAAAACCTTTTCCCATCTATCTTCCTATAAACTTCATTATAAAGCTCTGTCTACACTATCAAACTTTATGTGACAGAAAAATGTAATGTGTCCATATATGGACATGATGATGTCATATCACTACGTATATCACTACCATATTTGGGCACATCACACTTTTTTTGTCAAACTAGTTTGATAGTGTAGACAGAGCTTAAGAACTAGAGAGTCAATCCAACACATCAAGACATTTATCAAAAAAAAGACATCAATCAGATATGCCAGTTTGAATTGACACCAACTAGTCACGTACACCATTAAGGGTCTTTCACACATGTTCCGGCACAGTTCCGATTCGGCGCCGCCAAATCAAATTGAACGTCAATGTTTCATTTTTACGATGCATGACAAGGCTATGTTCCAATCAATATGAGCAGAGAAACAAAACAATGACATTCGATTTGATTTTCTAGCACCGTGACGGAATAAGTGTGAAAGACCCTTTACACATGCTGGAAGCGCGTTGAGAGAGAAAACTTTCAAGCTACACAATGAGAAGCAACTTCATACCTTTGTGAACACACTTTAGTAAAGGCTCTTGTAACGGATGAATGAGCAATTCTAAGGCCAGTTGATGGTGCCTTGTAATGACATTATTGATGAAGCAACAAGCTATTCTGAGGAACTTCTTCATCGTAAGAACATCTTTGCATGCGACTAAATCAAGAACCTAAGAGAGATGCACAGAGATCATAAAACATGCAAGTTCAGTATACATCTCCATACCTCAATCAGAGGTTTATTTTTTTCTGTTTTTGCTTTGATTGGTGGTCTAGAATGATGTACACCTCTTCCACTCTATCTTGGAAAATAATTGAAAATCTAATTAGTATAATATCAAATCTGATATCCCAAGCCAATTAGATTCAAGGATCTTCATTGGTGTATAACTGGAAAGTTGACTGTCTTTTGGCAATAGATAATTATACATACATAGATACATTTTTTAATGGAAAAGGCAAAATTTGAAGTGATTTTTTGGTGAAATTAAAACATTGTATTATAAGACAAACCTGTGGGCATATATTTTGATAGTAGACATCTAGTGGTATATGTTTAGGACAATTTACAAGAAGTTTGGCAATCATTTCACATTGTTTCCAGTTACCATCACCTGAAGAAAAAGTGATTTTTTATTACTTTACATCAAAAACATCAATAGTCTAAATATTAGATTTGATCTTTTAATATGCATACCTCCTGTGCAATGGAGTATACCATTGAGAACATTGTAAACACCATTAGGTTTCATCAACCTCTCTGAGAGCAGCCTTCCACATGCTTTACGGAGCCAAGCAGGAGCTGGCGATAGAGGGTTCTTTTGTTTTGCTCCACTAGTCTTTGATGGACCACCTTGAAGAAGAAGTAGTTCACGAATCACCATTGGTTGATAGAGTTTGTTTAGAAGAATGTCCAACTCTTTCCTCCAAATATGCCGATCATCTGTCAGATTGTCTGTTATTGCTGAGGAACCTTCTGCCAGTTGACCTTCTGAAGTTCCTGAAGCCAATCGGTCTTGTGATACAACTGAAGAACCTGCCAAAGGATCATCTGGTGTGCTGTTTGCACCAGATACAGGAATTTTTTTGTGAAATGGCTTAAAGCTTAATTGTAACAAAGCAGCTAGGAAATCATTCAAGAACTTAGAAAGAATAACACTTCCTAAAGTTGTCACTTTTGTACACTCCAGCAAAATGTTCAACACTTTGACAAGATTCTGTTTCTTGTCCAACTCTGAAAATGTTCTTGTGTCCGTCAAAAACTCACTAAATTCTGATCGCATTGATAGTGGAATACCAACACCGGCATCAAGGTTTGGAGAGATTCCGAGACAAACAACGAATTGGGTTAAAGCGGTGACAATTTTTTGATCACTGATACTAAGTGCATCTGCTGGTAGTGGTGGAGCATAATCATGTGGTCGTTTCTTTTTAAAATCTTCATTTTCTTTCTGGTTTTTCTTCTCTTGTTTGATGTTTAACAGCAATGATCGTTTTAGACAAACTAGTAGTTGTGAACAGGTTTCGAGGAAGAGGGAGACATATTCTGAAGATTTTTCAAATTGTTCATATTTTGGTAAAGATTGGTGTAATTCAGAAAACCTGTCTTCATGAATTTTACTGTGTAATTCTTTTAGATTTATCTGGAAAAGACTTGACAATCCATATTCAGTGACAGCTGCAAGGAAAACATTATTCAAAATTATATTTATTATATAAATATAAATAAAACATATGATTAATTTTCAGAACGCTGTTAGTGTCAGAGAGTAAAGTTTAGGCCTCTGGCTCTAGACTGGTCACTACGCGGTACTACTTCTGTACAGACGATCGGGACCACGGACGATTGTGCCCAGGCGATCGGGCCCAAAGCGTGAGACTACGCGCTAGTCATCCCGTCTACCTACCTACCTAGGCCGAGACGAAGAAGGCTGGCTTGTATATATTTAATTCTATACTTAATAATTCTAATATAATAATAATGCAAGGTTATCTCACTAATATTTTCTGGCTTTTGCTGGGTAGGTGAAACAAGAATTGTTATTGCATGAAGCACGTCGCGACTACTGTAAGCCGCCATGTTATTAAATTGAAAATATATAGCGCGCCACCTATCGAAATAGTTGATGAAGGGAATTCCCCTTTTATCATTCACGTTCTTGTTGTAGAGAATACCATGGTTTTTTTTTTAATACCACATTTTAACTATTAATAACCGACACAAAAATGATACAAATCAAAATTTATATTGCTAGAAGATTAAACTTCTTTATTCATACAATTTATTGAAAAGAAAACAAATTACTGTGATTTTTACAATAAAACCAATTGTGTATGTATTGGTTTGTCTTGTTTGTCAGAAAAAACAATAGAATATTATTTTTCAATTAATTATTCTTATATAATATACCATTCAAAATTTAAAATAAGTAATTTTTTCATAGAGATTGTTCCAAAATATCTTTTTCTTTATAGAAATCTCGGAACAAGGAATTTCTAATACAGAATTATTTTCAGCAATTGGTGCATTCGATTGGAGACTATTGTTTTTCTGTTGCGATAGTATTTGATAAACAAATTATTGTTTACCAACAGATTTCCAGTTGAACACAAAGGTTTCCCAATCGAATATGCCAATTGTAAGAAAATTATTATTTACGTTTAAATATATATTTTCGTATCTATCACAGACAAATGTATAAGGGCCGTTAATATCAAATAAGCAAATAATGTAACAGTATATAAAAAATAAGCAATATGAAAACACAGCAAATGTGACATAAAATTAAAACAAAGACCTTACATTATATTTCTTTGGTGTGCTCTGATGCTAAATTTCAACTTTTAAACTTTGAAATCTATTACGGTCTTGTTAAGACGTACAACGTATTATTTTGACAGTACTCTAGAACATTAAATGCTGAATTCAATTAACACTCACACACAACTATATTGTTGTAATAGTAATCTAATATTTCAACATTGGTTAAGATTTATAAACTGCTTTTATAATAAATTATTGTTAATATATTTTAATAATGTACATTAAGTTTATTAAGTCTAATTTGGTCATGTGTGTCCTAGTACAAATTCATTTCAATACCACTAGGTCAAAGGGTAAAGGTCAGGTGAGGGGTCAATTATATAGCAAAACAAAATGCCAGGAAAAATACGGAAAATACAGAATGGCTAATTCCAATACATTGAAAATTAATACAATAATACAACTGAAACGTCATAATATTTGAGTCTCTTTCATCAGCTAGCCATATTTTGAGTAGACGCTGAGTGTACTGAAAGTCAATAGGTTGTCGTGTTGGTGTAAGTCTGTCTGTAAGCACACGCATTTTAATGTATTTAGTCTTTATACTGATTCAGAAAGTTAGTGTGAAATGCTGTATATCTTTCCATTACTTCAGTTATTTTCGCAACAGGAGGAAGTATCGTCGTTCTGGAAAAGAAGAGAGTTTACATTGTTAAGCTCTGTCTACACTATCAAACTAGTTTTGAAAAAACAAGTGTGATGTGCCCAAATATGGTAATGATATGCCCAAATAAGGTAGTGATATGACATCATCATGTCCATATATGGGCACATCACATTTTTTTTGTCCAGTATAAATAGATAACAAATTCAAATAACAATAAATTACCTAAAATGGAATGTTCCCTCCACTTGCCCGAATCCACTGCCAGGCACTACACATATACCAGCATCTTCCAATAGGCTCTCAGCATAGAATGCATCTGGTTGCTTGCCCAATTTCTAAAAAGAAATAAGAATTAAATGAAAGATTGTAAAACCATCAGGTATAAAGGACCAAGAAATAAGAATCGAAGATCGGTAAATCATCAGATAAAAAGGATTATGTCAGGTTTCAAGAGTTTATTACAAGCCATAAATAATAACTAACCTTAGCTTGATCAATTGCTTTCTGCGGCAGCATGACCCTGGGGAAAGCATACATTGCCCCTTGCACAGTGTTACAACTAACTCCATCTAGGGCATTGAAGCTATCTGCAACCAGCTTAGCTTTCTGGGCCAAATTTGACAAAACCTCTTTCTTCTCCTATATTTTGGTTTAGAAAATTATGAAATATATCAATTATTACATGCAAAATATTTTATTTACACTTGTTTGAAAATGAAAATTAGTAAATGGGATAATTCTTTGACCTTTACATACCTTTATGAATAATTCATAAGATGGTTCTCCTTCAACTGGGGGGTTAACTACAACATCCATCGCTGCCTAAGCAAAACAAAACAATATTTTTAGTATAGCCTTTTTTAACAAGTGTTTTTCTAGGTTTAAATCAAATAATCTCTGCTACATATGTAACACAGTCAACTCTCCCAATACTGAACTCTCTGAAAACCAAAAAACTCTCCCCAAAACAGACTTTTCTTAAAGTCCAAAAGGTCCCAAATTCCTTTTTACCGAATACCAGACTTCCCAAAAAAACCAGACATATTAGGCCAGCCCAAAGGTATTGGGATAGTTGGCTGTATCAGGTACTTGCAGTACTTTGACATGCATAGTTTAATAATGTTAGTGACAGTAGAATTAAATGGGCTTACCTGTCCTGTGACAGTTGGACACAGTTTGGCTGATATTAACTTGGACAATTGCAGGTTGACATCAGGGTCGAGGTTGATCGCCTCACAATAACCCCCTCGCAAGCCGCACCTATCAATCAAATAAAAATATTTTAACAAAGTGGTACATAGTTCATTATAGATCATATGCCTACATTTCATGACCTGTCGCATTTGGACTAGTGTTTAAGTGTGACGAAAGCAAATCAAGTAAACAACATACTCTCCAACATATCCCTTTGAGGTTGAATGGAATGAAGCAAGTTCCATGTGAGCATAGTCTGGGCCTAGTTCTGTTAAAACCTTCTTAAATGAATGATACTCGCATCCCTTGGCGTAAACATTATCTTGATAAACCTGCAAAAACAAAACAAAAGTTCTTTTTATTTCATCGCATCCAACAGCGAGCACAAACTCGCCAGTAACAGGATGGATAAACTATTTTCATAATTTATCGTGCTTATAAACTCGTTTGAGGCTTAGGGAGAGGAGTTAAAAGAGTCATGAGTTACAACTCTGGAACTAAGTCGGGATTGAACCGTGGACCTTGGGATTGAAAGGCAAGCATGTTAACCACCAAGATACAGCTCCACTACAGTTTCGGTAATTTGTACTTGGTGCATTGATCCCTTTACAACTCAAAACAAAGCTATTTTGGGATTGGGTGCAGGTGAAGCATCGGAGCCAAAATGTGCAAAAACATATACAATTTAAAAGAGAACCGAAGAAAACAAGGGTACAACTGGCCTTGATTTAAATAAGATGATTGGTTGTGGTACTCCTCCTGTATCTTACCTCATCAGCTATTATGAATAACTTTTCTTGTGCTGCAAACTTGATAACGTTTTCAATATTTTCTTTACTCAGCACTTGACCTGAGGAGAAACAAATGTGTCAAGTTTGTTGGACAAATTTACATAAGCTTTACCCATGATGCTTAATTAGGCCTATTTACACTAGGACAATAATGATTGACGATAAATATATAAGTCATGATCAATAAAAACAATAAAATCGTTTATATTGTCACAATATTATTGCTCTTACTAATCATGACGTCATTTGATTGGACGTGTGGAAATATCATTTTCATCAAAGGAAGCATAGATGGTTTTCCTATCCTATCCTAAAATGAAAAATTTTATATTTCTTTTATTTTATGTATGAACAATGCATATTTGTCTTTTTATCGTCGATCGTTATCGTCCTAGTGTAAATGGGCACCGCAAAGGTATGAGTTATTGACGAAGGAGTTTTTTAATTTACGAATAACCTTTTGTACTGTCAGGCACGTATTTGGAGGATTTTCAGAGATGAGGGTGATGTATTGGACATGTCAGGGATGGGGGTTCGCAGTCGGTTAAGGGGGTTCGCTGTAAAGGGGGGTTCGCCCGAACCATAAAAACGCCCCCTGGCTACGGGGCTGCAATACAACAATATATACTTACAACTTTAATACTTACAATATTTCAACAAATTGTTGAGTTAATTTTTTCATATTGCAATGGTGTTAAGCATTTTAACCACATATTATTATTCAATTATTCTATTTGCAATAAATGTGAAAGTATTTAAGGCAGTCTATCAACACTTACAAAAAGTTAGTAACTAGCTTACCAGTGGGATTTCCTGGATTGATAACCACGATACATTTTGGATTACAGTGTTTCCTTGCCTCATCTATTGACCTCTTTAGTTCAGGGATTTCCAAACTCCAACAGTTCTCTTCATTTAGATAATAATTCACCTATTAATTAAACAAGCAATAAGCTGTTACATTAATCAACATAGAATCACAAGAGCATACCTTATGTTATAATGAATCAGAACACCTATTATGCAAATACATTTTGGAGTAATCCATTATTTTCCAGGGAAGAATTATCTACAGTAGAATAAATTCGCTAATAAATAACAAATGATAATGTTAATAATGTTAGTGTTTTTTTTATGCTTTCAATTTTTCAGGTAAATAATTGTTTGGTTAACGTAAATAACTATTATGTGACAATAAAATGACACATTCAAAAACAAATTTGAAATAAAAAATATTTTTCAGGGGGACAATATATCTTTAAAACTGTTTTTTTCTAAAAAATATTTCTTGTTTATATCTTGTACATAATTTAGCTTAAGTTTCCTTGTCCTGTAAATAGGCCTATTGTTAAATCATTTTTTTTTTCTTTAACTTTTAGTTTTCTTACTCTGGACGCACCTTCATTCAAGAGGTGTGCCACTGTTTCAAAAGTGTAGCTTCCAAATAAATTATTATTATTATGCAGGTAACATAATACTAATAGCTGGCATTGACTGATCAATATTGCAATTCTCTTAACTTATTATTTAAATATAATTGCTATGTAAATTAAGTTATCATTATTGGATACCTGTATATTGAAAGGGAACCTGCGCTAGATAAATCATACGGTTGAGTGATCAGGTGATAAGGTACATGATTAATGATGCATGACATTCTACAACATTTTACATGTTATATTATATGTGATCATTATTGTGTGGTACTGCATGAACTTTTTTTATCTTATCTGCTGTCCATTTGGATCAAACATAATTTCTATGTATATTTTATATGCAAATGACAATAAAGGGAAGTAATTCTCCACTGATGAATAAATGAATCAATAAATAAGCAATTTGATCATTTTAAATGGGGAACCGTCTACACTATTATACAGTCATTTTCAAACATTACCTGTATAGCATCTAATTCTGCTACAGATGCTGAATACAAAGGGTATTGTGGGATTGGTATCATAACACCTGTCCTAGTCTTGCCTTCACCAGACACTAACAGTTTCAATACAGACTGTGATAAAGAAAATGTTTGTTCATTATTATATTCACATTGATGTAAAGATGATGTTCCCATATATGGACATGATGATGTCATATCACTACCATATTTAAGCATATCACTACCATATTTGGGCACATCACACTTTTTTTTGTCAAACTAGTTTGATAGTGTAGACAGAGCTTAATGCTCTGTGATTACTTCAACATTGATGTCAATATTTCACTAGCTAGTCCACTGGGAACAAACTATGATAGCTTAGCTTGCCCAGAGTGATCGGGCTAGCACTAAATTATGTCTAAGGTGACAACTATACCCATACCCTAATTCCTTCACTCGCACCAGCTGACAGTATGATATTGTGGGGGTCACTAGGTATTCCTCCATCTCTTTTCTCTATATATGCAGCAACATCTTGTCTCACAACTTCTAGACCTGCACTCTCACTGTAAGAACCTATAAAACAAGACACAGTGATCAAATTATTTGGTGCGTTGTACAGTATGAAAGATTAATCCAGGCATATTGGATTTTATTAATTTGTCATTTACGTGCTACAGTTCAATTAGCATAGCCATCGAACAGCACCATAGTTCATTCATTTGGCCTACAGTTTAAATCGTAAACCTTTAGTACAGTTTAGTACTATTTTTAGATATTAACTCTACTGTAAACAATTGGTACCTCTTTGGTAGACATCTTAAGTAATTCATGTTTCCCAAATAAAAGTGGTATAATAATAGACAACTTAAAAACTCATTTTTTTTGTTTTATGTAACCTAGGTGATCTTTTTGGTGAACTGTTGCGTCACATGGCTTAGCAACAAACAAACTGTGAAATAATTCATTTTGATTTTCATTCATTGCAGTGCGTTTCAAATTATGTATTATTATTTTATTGTTCATGGGTATATCCCATAAATGTTGTTGTTGTTTAGTTTGTTGTTTGTATAATTTCATGATCACACCATATATGAGTATATGTCACTGCAATGTAAATGACATCAGTAAGCACATACTAATACACAGGTGTAGTGCAAATAAATTATTAGTAGTTATAAAACACATTAACCATAAAACACATTAACCATATAACAAACAATAAACATTAGGCTTAATACTTGCACACAATGAAAAGTTCAGTAAAGGCAACAAAAATGCCTTAACAAACGGGAAATATTCAAATGTTAACAAGCATTAAAAAGGAAACAATGCACAATGGAACTGACGCAAGGCAGTTATTACAGTGTAGTACTTTAAAACAGACACTGTACATTGAGAATTACTAATAATTTCTTAAAGAATGGCTACCATCTTGAAAAATCTCAAGGTTATAAATAAAAAAATATGACTAAATAGTAACTATGCATTGCAATTTATCGTTTGATCCTATAAAAGTTTAGGAAAATAAAATATTTTCTCATTACATCGCAAACCAGCAAATTGTACAAATAGACAATATCATTTGATGGATAGGTTATCTATAACCTAACCGATGATGCCTTGAAATGTAAAGCAGATTTCTGTTTCATATTAACTTGGGGTCAAAGGTTAAATTTTGTCCATAAACCTGTACACCATATAAATCCAATATGTGAATTAATTTAGTACGTAATTTTGAAATCCGTCAGTGGAAATTTCTGAATACAATTCTGTGAGACTAGGATAATATTTCATACTCTGGGTATTATCAGGGTAATAAAAGCATATACTTTCACATTCATAGAGATAATTACTGTATATACTAAATTATAATAAATTAATTCATAAGGAAAACCGGAAACATTATACAGTAATATCTACAGTAACACCTTTTTTTTTTTAGCAGAACAGCAATTTATTATTAGTCTGTCAACGGTTATTTTTATTTCAATATGACATGAATACAGAAAAAGTATAAATACTGTAATACTAAATAGACAACAAAGCAACTAGAATCCTATCATATTCTTTTCATGTATAAGACCCTTTTCAAACTATGTAAAATAAAATAATACTAAAGTAAACAGATAAAGTAAATGAGACAATAAATCAAATATCAAATAATATATGAAAAAAAATAACAATAATAATAAAAAGAAACAGCAGTACGACATCAAAACATTATTCATTATATAAAGAAATTAAGTATGTTTTAGCATTGGCCCGAAACACAATAATATATTTTAGTGACTTAAGGTTGTCATTAAGTCCATTCCATATTCGTAGACACTTATTCTTGTATTGTAGGAAGTAAAAGAAGCGAATTTAAAGTTAGAACATAATATTCTGAGGTTAAAGGTTACATTGTGTTGACATTATCAGTGTCAGTAGAACAATACAAAAAGGTTATCAGACTGTAAACGCTATCTGTCTGTTTACACTTGGGTCCCGGTATCAATATTTCGGTTTATAGCAATACAGCTTGTGCAATGTTACTATTCAGAGTAAACAGAGTTATCATCAAGGTCCTAAAAGGGACAGTAGGAAGGGAGTAGCTTGGTGGTATTGAAATAGGGACACATGAGAAGGCAACACATTTAGGAACGAAAGCTGCACTGTCAAATCTTAACAAGATCATTGTAATATACCACACAAAAGCTCTGTCTACACTATCACACAAAAAAAGTGTGATGTGGTTAAATGTGGTAGTGATATGCCAAAATATGGTAATTGTATGACATCATCATGTCCATACAGCATATGGGCACATCACATTTTTTTGTCACATAAAATTTGATACTGTAAGACAGAGCTTAAGACTAGTGTACAGTAGCCTATCTCTAAATTTATCCTACAGTAATGACCCCTCTGGTATATCATAATAAGCCTACCTCCATGGAACTATTGTATAACTTTGTCAAATTAAGTACCTACCGACACTCTGACCACGGCAACAATTTAGGATCCGTTGTGCCCTCTCTTTGGCATCAGATGGAAATCGGTTATCTTTTAACAATTCTGGATATGTGCATAATGACACCACCTGTATACAAATGTAAAAATATATTTAAATTAAGCATAAATATTTATGAATAACACAAGTTAGCTAAGTATGAGAAGATGAACAAGTGAAATTTCATCAATATTGCAGGCATGGTTCCATCATAATTACATTTTACAATGTTTACATATTGCTGTATAACCACAATATGCATAATATACTGTGTAATTCTGATAGTTGAGGGTATTTGCTGCGTTATAATTCTAAAAAATGATATGATTTATATTATAAAACAAAATTGTAAAACAATCTATACTTAAGCTTTGTCTACGCTATCAAACTTTATGTGACAAAAAAATGTGATGTGCCCATGGACATGTAGATGTCATATTACTTCCTATTTGGCCATATTACCACCATATTTGAGCACATCACACTTTTTTGTCAAACTGTTTGATAGTGTGGACAGAGCTTTAGTCTGTTGACTAGAAATCTATATCAAACAGGAATTTGAATAAGTAAATTAACACCCCAGTTTGGCTAAAGTCCAAAACATATTATGGTCTTTTTTCAAGAGATGAAAATTAACACTTCACAACAAGGGACAACGCTACATTTCTCACTTATGGCCTGTTCGAATAACTTTCTGATCTTGTAGTTTGTCATATATTACTAAACCTACTGTAGAACATAGAAGAGAAGAGAGTATCTGTATTATATAGTGTATAAATCTAAATTTGATTTAAATTTCCTTTCAGTTTTTAGTATTTCTTGCCCATTTCGTTTAGTGAATAATATTTTATTTATATAATATTTACTAATAGTAATACATCATGGACAATCTTCAACATGAAATAGGCTACATCAAACATTAATTGTAAAGTTTTCTTGTAACAGAAGGTTGCCCTGGCCGTGTACAGTACTGTATTTGAAAAATCCACATCTGCTGAATTAGTTATTAGTTAAATTTGAATAAACATTAAAATGTATTTTAACATGTTTATAATTGTATACTTGAAACTAGTATTTAAAAAAACTCTTAACTTGTTGAGTTTACTTATGTCTCAGAGGCCATATGGGCATACATGGCCATAAAATGTCTTAAACCTCAGTTCGAATTTGGAGATAAAACTCCTGAACAACACAACTTACGATTCTGGATTATAGGTCTGCAATACAATATAATAAAAGAGAATTGATTTTTCTTCTTTCACAGTACAATGCATTTATTTTTGTTCATTGTTTATAGCCTTGAGAAAATCAATAGCCATTAAATATTTGAACTTTTACGAGGAATGTTTTTATGTCCAGTAGAGTACTGTTCAGTACAATATTTCGTCACAGTGTAAAATATGTTGGCAAACTATCTCAGTTCAGGTATAAACCTCTTGTTGCCTAATAAAATATCTAAATTTTTCCATATATAAAATATTTTCAAATGATCTTATAAATGTCCCTTTTGATATAGGGCCTAGGTTACTCAAGTTTACAGTATACTACAATAGTACTAGTGTTTGTTGTTACTTTTCGCAAACTTTGAAGCCAATGAAAATTGAAAACCTACCTGTCGAAGGAACGTAATTGGCCTTTGACCCATGGCATGTGCATCGCCAATGTTACACTTAACAACATCTTTGTATGGTTTCTTAGCACCCTTAAATTAAAATATAAAAATAAGTTAAAGTTAAGTATTTTATTTTCCTTGAGAGAAAAGAATCGTAAAAAATATTGCTAAACTATAATTATAAAATAGTTAATACTTGACAATTTTTATTTGTCGAGTTATTGGAGAACTGGCTCTTCTTAAATTAACTAGCCTAAATTTTACAAGTCTAGGCCTACACCATGTTAACACCCCAGTCTGTCCGATCATAACTGTCAGAGTCGAACCATTCTGACACTATCATCTTCCTCCTCCCCAGCCCCATCATCATCATCATCATCCCACCAAACATGACAAGAAGAAAACCCACCTTGCTTAATTCATTTTCTATTTCTGTAGCACGCTGGACAATTGGTCCTCTCACCGCATATTCCATCGTCCGTATGTTCGGATTCATGTTTTCAACAGTAAGTACTTTGTTCCTCTTCGGAACATGATTATTGCAAGCCATATTGACAGACAGCAAATGCTCAACCGCAGCCCACGTTGCTCTGTTCGTTGTTCGACCGGCACTGACCAACCTCCCCACACGAAAACAGTTTTTCGTTGCGTGATGCATGATGAGATTTCCAGGCTAATCTCTCAACTCGTGGCCCGTTCCCTACGTCACAGATTTTCTGTTGTTTTCACAAATAACACGTGACTAAAATGTCTAGCAATTGATATATAGGCGATTTCTGCAGGTATTATGCTATTAATTAATAGCCGAATTCTATATTCTACAGCAGTTTAATCCGCCTGGGCTATGAACAGTAAAGAACGGTAGTCTTTTAAGTCGTAGGATAGCTTCCTGTGGCTTACTCATTTATTAAAAACCCCTGCTAAGACGATTAGAGGCAGCTGCTGCACATTGGCAAATCCAACACTTTCCCCTTCCTTCTTCACGCGTTGTTGTTTTGAGGAGCAATCAATTCATTTCATAGAATTTACTAGGAAACAAAAATAAACAAAAATATAAGGAATAACAAAAATCTGTTAAATTTCATAATTCTAATGATTTTAAAATGTTATCATAATAATTTGTATTGTGCATGTTATGCCATTGTAGATAACAAACAGTACAACACTTCTAGGCCATTGGTCTATCAAGGGATAAGAGATAATAAATTACCCTTTTAGTAGAATGAATTCACCCGGGTTGATAGGTCAGAATCAGTGAAGCATAACAAAGTAAATTCACGGTGTGAAAGATTGGTTTTTGATTTTGAGTTTTAACAAGTAGGATTTTATAGGTTATTTTGTTACCTAAAATTTGTATTTTATATTATGATTTTAATTACTAATGATGTATAATTTTTAGTGAATTTTGGAGAAGATTAATGTATCAAATGGCTTTCTAAGAAACGACAAATGGTGAAAAGGAACTCCAGACTTGTTGCTCCATCTGTTTTTTGTTGCTTGAGATATCGAGAGCGATCATCCGTATTGCAAGCCTTTTTGCTGCTAGTGGTAGGCTAGGTGGGCTGACACAAAACCAAATAGGGCAAATAATAAATACCCAACTATGGTATTAAAGCCATGTCCAGTATGTACTCAACAGGTAGGTGTCCAAACTTTAATAAAAATAAATAATAATTTTAAAAACAATAAATAATATAGCCTCCTTGTATTGTATTGTTCCCCTGTCAATTATCATGTAAATCTACACCAATCCAATATTGTTGGTTGATACCATTTTCTGATTAGGGGTTCATCATATATTTATATGTTTTTTCATTTTTATAGGTACCAGTAGCATGCAAATCATGCTTTTGTGGTCACGTCTTCTTTTCCAGTCGTCAAAAAAAAAGTCCAAGTCCTCCACCGATAATAACAGGTAATTCTTAATATAATACTGTGATTTTTGCTCAAAGTATAATTTGAAGAGTCACACCCTCCATTGTGCAAATTGTAGAATTCTATGCCGAAAACATACAGTACATTTGTTCTAATCTTCCATTTGTCAGACTTTAAAATAAAAATTATTTTCTTTTTAATAGACCAAAATGGAATTATTCCACGTAGAAGAGCTGAACGACCAAAAAAGGCAAGAACTGATTATTACGGACCAAGTGCGTTTGAGAACCGCATGGCAAAGGTTGGTATAAGTTTACGTAATTAAAAAAAACAAATATTTTTAAAAGCATGATAAGAAACCATTTAATATCATAATTATATTTTACATCTCTTTCAGCAATTGACAACAAATAGAGCAAGAGAAAGGTCATCATCATTTGGTGGAGAGGGTTCCCCAAAGAAACGTAAACCAGGAAGACCAAAGAGTGTGTCGGCTGCTGCCAAATCAAAAGATGTTTCCGTCCAAGGTATGCTTGAAATCTAATCTAATTCTTTGGTCAAATTGCTGTGTTACCAGTCCTACTTTTGGACAAATTCACTTGATTCATTTAGTCAGAAAGCTTGCACATCTACTTGCTTGTAATTTTCAATATCTGTGGAGAAAAGTCTATGTAGGCGCACCAGCTTCTAGTGAAGAATTTGGGAACTGCATTTAAACCTCTGTCTACACTATCAATTTCAAACTAGTTTGACAAAAACAATGTGATGTGCCCAAATATGGTAGTGATACATCATCATCATGTATGTATGTATATTATGTATTTCCAAAATCTAATCACTACAAATAGTTAATTTGTTTTCTTGATTTCATTTCAACAGAAGAAAAGGAAAAAGAAAAGAAAGAAGAAGATGTATATGCAACACTGTCAGAAGACAAAGCGTTCATCTATTCTGTTATTCTGGACGAAATCAACCGCAAACTTCAAAAACAGTGGAGAGGACCTCCGAAAGATAAGTCTGCAGTTAAGACAAATCCTTGATAATACACTGGGCTTCCTATCTTGATCCATATTAATGCACACTACCAAACTAGTTTGACTAAAAAAGTATGATGTGCCCAAATATGGTAGTGATATGCCCAAATATGACATCATCATGTCCATGGATATATTGGCACATCACATTTCTTGTGTGACAAAATGATGATGTCATATAAATACCATTTTTTTGTCAAACTAGTTTGTAGTGTAGAAAGCTTTAGATGGTAAACAGTATAATTTTATATCTTTCATCAAATGACCAATGTATTGAAAAATCTTCCAAACTCTTTATACTAAATTAAAAACAATCTTTTGTAAATAATGTATAGTATATTTTAAAAAGTCTGTCTATGGATAAAAAAAATATAAACTTTTTCTTTTTCAATATTTTGTTGATTACAAGAAGATTTATGTATGATTGTATACTAAATTTTTCATTTTTACAAAACAAAAATAATTTGTCTCAATAAGAAATCTATGCATAATTTCAATAAGATATTGATATCAAAGATAATATTGTCTTCCAGTTAACACAATAACAGTAAAAATAGTAATATTTTTTAAATAATCAGTCTGATATTACACTAGTTTCATTATTTAGTACTACTGTAGTACATTCTACAATTTTTTGTTAATTTACTAAAATGTAACTTAGTATACAGAGAAAAGATTGTTAGTATTTTTGTTTCATTTTTTACTAAATTTTTCTGTCTACAAAGGAATATTAATGATTTTACCAGTACAAATTGTTTTTTTATACCAAACATGTGTGCCTTATATATATTATATAACTGCTTTTGTTATACCTCTGGATGGCCTTTTATAAATTTCATTCTTACACAATTTTGTATCAGAATGTCAAATACACTTATAATATTATTGTAAATTTATTACTTTAACAATTGTCTCACAAGTGGTGTAAAATTAATGATTTTTATTATGTTTATATTTTGTAAAAATTAAATGAAAATATTAGAAATTGTATATAATATTGTGATTTTTTTGTTGAGCTTTTTTAGCAGCAGTACATAACTAAATTCTTTAATTTTAGTGATGTCGCCCTCTATAGTTTATTACAAAAAGTAACTTGGACTATTCCATTTAGTTAGCGCATGGAGAAATAAAATAAATAACGCATTTATTACTGTTCTACAGTATAATAACTTCTTTTCTGAATTAAAATTTTTTTTTAAATACTTCCTAATAAATTGTTTTGTTAATTATGTAAATTTATCATATAATTTACTAATTTATCACCATATTAATGATCTCTATAATATTGCAATACCTTATCTTTCCATGGAATATTTTCTCCATGATATTTTCATATCAATTGTCGTATTCAAATGGGAACTTTCGTTGTCAACATAAAGATTCATTAAGTACTTTTTGTATTCGAATTTTAAACAGATTGTGCTCAACAGAAAGTCATTTGAATAGAAAACATTGACAACGCAAGCTTTTTCATTAAGAACAATCTCAACGCTCAAAATACTCCATTAAATAAGTACTGTACAAAAACTGTACTCAATAGTTGTCTAACAATGTCCAAATTTGGATTTAAACTGAAATTTTCATTATTTTTTGTTTGAAATAATGAACGATGTTCCTTGTTGAAGAGCAGTCATGCGTGACTAAGCATTCTAATGAACCCACTTAAGCCTTATACTTCATTTGTTATCCACTTGATACCATTAATTTGATTGATCACTGTTTTTAATGAGACTGATTTTTCCAAATTGATCATTGTGAATTCCTTATGGATATAAAACAAGGTTATGTATTATACCGACTGCCTTTGTTCTGAAAAGACAATAGATCTATAGTTATTAGTAGGGCCTATTTGTATATTATAAATATATATTGTTTCTAGGCTAATTTGCAATTAACATTATTTATAAGAAATGTTTACTAAAGTCACCTAGATTTTGAAAGCTTATAAGTTTAAGTAAATTAAAATTAAACATAACATGCAGTGATGTAGCCACGAGAAATAAAATGGTCTGGTTTTCGAAAGAAAAGGGAATGATCTCTGTTCAATCCACTGGGTTGTCAAAGGCCTCTGTGAAAAAGTGGTCAGGTTGAAAGCTTACCAACCGTACTGTAGGCTACGGCCCTGTAATGTTTGTTAGATCGGGATAATATTAATGTTAATCTCGGCTTAGCTCAATGCTTCTAAGCGCTTCACATTATTACCACGGTTATTGGATCAAATACGTATGAAACACATATTTATCTCCCATAATGCTGCAGCTCGTAATCCGCACAGCTGTGATTGACCCTGCCATGTACCCATTTGTACACCTGGGTGGAGAGAGACAACTGGAAGTGTCTTGTCTAAGAACACAAGTAATGCGACAATCGTTGATCATTGAGATGATGTTACAACATGGCATTGAATGTCTCACATTGTTATATCTGACAAAAGTCGATGTGAATGTGACTTGCAGCCTGCTGGGCTGAAATGTGCACAGACGTGGACAGGCCCGGAGAACAACTCTTCTTCTCCGTATTATACAGCAGACAAGCAACGCTTATTCGTCGTTCGGTCCACAACAACAAGATCTAAAATGAAATAAAAATGGGGTAAACGTAATCTTTTAAAAAATGTTGGATTCACAAGTGTACACAACCCAGATGTGTAAACTTTGTTTTTGTTTTCTTTTTTTTTGTAATGATTTTATACGTCTATATGACTGCGTTTATTGTTTTGATTTTCCCCAAACTGTTACTGTTTGTGTTTTGAATTATTATATTATTGACCAAAATAGTACAGGCTCAGTGGGGTTTTATTTAATGACAGATAGTTCATACTGTCTATATATTTTGTTGATATTTCATCTATTATATACTGTACATATTTTTATCGCAGATGAAATTGCTGACAGATCCACTGAAGCAATTCTGCCTCAAGTTAAACGATTTCTTCAAGCGTGCATGCGGAAAGACGTGTTTGAGATCACGGCAGCTGCTGGAAATGTACCATAAAAGGTAAATTAAAATGAAAACGTAATAAATTTCAGTTAAAAAGGAAAGACATTAACAGCAGTTAATAGGATAGGTTAAGCAGGAGCCCTTCACACTCAACAGATTTCATTCACTACATAACAAATAAACAATAAAAGTGTTCGCAATATTGAAATGAGTGATGTATTTTGAACAGATATTCAACACTCGTAAACACTGTTCACAAGTAGTCTCTATTTCATATTAATAATGAATCAGAAGAGCTTTGTAATTTACAGAATCACGTGTAAGTACGTTTTACCAATCAATAAAATGTATTTTATTGTAAAACTTTAACAGATTAATGAGTTATTGCGTTTAGTGTTAGTATCTACACAGACGTATGAATAGAAACACAAATATAGTGTAACAATAGTATTATTTAAGTGTCTGTTTTATGGTTGTTAACATTTGTCAATGTTTTGTGTAAGTACCGTACATAACCGTGTTTACTTCCATTCTCGAGTATACAGTAATTGCACTCTCTAATATACACTCAATTCAGACTCGCATATTGGTATTAAAATCCATTGTCAATGCAATCAGAGTATAAACACACCGCCTATTTTTGGCCACATTTCGTACCCAGGCCACTTAATCATATAGAGTCATTTTATGTTGAGTGTAAAACAGAATACTATAATGCTCTGTTCCCAAAAACATTGTGCCCTAAATGCTTTCAAAAATGAAAAATACACAACTACAGCGTATAATTTGTTTTCCTGGCTTTTCCTTGTTTGTATTCAACAACATTTATTAGTTTCTATCAATGGTAAAGCAATGGTAAAGAAAAGGTATTGATGGTATGTATAATATTTGGTGTATTTATTATTTAATTGTTCAATAAGTTTGAATTTCATACATTTATAAAGTAGTTTTTTTATATAGTGGAACTTTCTGTCAAAGCTATGATGGACGTAGAGTTAATATCAGTTTTTGTACAACGGACGGACGTTATAAAGATCTTAATAATTTATAACACATGTTTAATCCAAGGGTTTCTAGAATATTCATGACTTAAGAATTTTGTAGCAATTTCAACACATCATGAAATTGAAATATATCGACCACTTCACAAATATATATTAACGAAAGACTTCATCGGAAATATTTCAAGATTAAGTGTAAGGATAGTGGTCGATAATTGAATATGCATGATAAATTGATTAATAATTTGCATAATAAAGTATGTGTGAAATTATTTAAAAATTCAGAGCCTTCTGTATGTAAATTAATATGTGATTATGTAAAATATATTAAAGTTTTTTTAATGATTTTTTTCTGCGCTTGTCATTTATAAATCAATGATAATCATTTTTCAATATCAATTTTGTCCAAGATGAAGAAAGTTAATAGATCAAAAAATTAATCAGAAAAAATATTTCTCCTGAACTGTTTCTCTTCACTTGACCTGTAATTGACCAGGCAATTTCCAAAAATGGCGTCATCCAAATGTATTTATATCCACATGCTCGTTACTCAACATTTAAAACATTATCATGTATTAAAGATGTAATTTAATATATTGTTAGTGTGGGTGTAGTCCCTGGTATGTACAGTATTAAGCTTATTAATTAAGAGTGATGAGACTACCTTATTTATTATCTATTTATACCCAATGGAGTTTTATTCCAGTCTTTTATATCTATTACTGTCATACCATATGCTTTCTATACAGTGGCGTAACGGCTATGAGCGCTCACTGGCTAAACCCAGGGGCCCCTGAGCTTATGGGGGCCCTGAGCAGTGCCAAGAGGAATTAAAACATGTCGAAAAGGCTAAAAGCGCCAGAGGCCTCCAGTGTTGACAGGCCACTTAGAGTTCCTGAACCAGGGGCCTCAGGTCTCTATGTTACGCCACTGCTTCTATTATACAGTACACAGTTCTGCAAAAACATGCCCACAGTGGTGTATAAAATGGATGGACAGTTTACACATCTACTACATGCCCTTTCACAAAAAAAACAAAAAAATCTAGCACAATTAGTTTTGAAAAATCCCATTGACTGATTGCTGTTTGGAATCAGCTTACATATTTGTTGCTATGAGACAATACATGAATATGATTTATTCATGAAAAGTTGTTTTGACAAATTATTTCATAATGATATCATGTTATGAAATATGATAGTCATAATATTTTAATTTTTTCCTTATAGTAAAGTTTGAATGATACGGTTCTAATCAAACTCTGCGAAAACATGAAGTAACGATGATTGATGTAATCTAAAATTCTAAATTTTAAAACCTCTGCTTTTAATTTGATGATCGCGTGTACGTGTTTGGTTAGCGGCTATGAACGCCCTATTGCTATAGTCTATAGCTCTCCATCCATCAATTTTACATATACTGTTGACTTCCTACTGCAAAATTAACAATACCAAGATTCATTGGTTTTCCAATATATAATTATCTATATTCAGTATTCACGTTTTTCTTTTCCATAATTTGCAAAATCGTTTTATTGAAATGATTTATTTTGTCAATATTTTCAGTCATTATAATAAACCTTGAGATGACAAAATATGAAATTATTATTTTTTAAAACCTGCGGCTGTCTTATTTAATTAAATTATAAAATTCTAACGAAGAAATTAAGATCTTCGATCAATCAATCAACATACATAATAACATACATATACAATATGTAATATCTAATTTATCAACTCCATATTGCAAGGACTCATAGACATAGTACACAAGTCAAACTTTTACCGTTCAAGAGACAAACAATTTTATTTTATATTTTTTACTATTCATCTTAAACCCGTAATCCCCCTTTTAAATATTTTGCACTAAAGGTATGGTAACATTAGGGAATTATTGCAAAATTATTCTACACCCCGCTCACATTATACTGACTACATTTTCACATTCAAAGGTATGAACATTTCGCTTCCGTTAATAGGAATCGCTGTACTCATTTTATGAGGTCCATCAACTTTAGTTCCAATCTCAATAAATGTAACAAAGGTTCGTGTCCATGACATATTGATCGAAATAAAAATAGTACATATTAAAAAAATACTCAATATTGCAAATTTGTATATTTTATTTTTGATTGTCAGCATGTACGTGCGATACGATAATCATAGCAATAAAAATTACCCATAGTTCATCAGTCTAATTACCTATGTATTTATACCTTCATATTAGACAGATCAATATATATTTTAATTCTTGTACATAACCGCAGACGTAATTCCCGCCCATAACTTTATGAGATGATTGCTTTAATTATGGATCATAACAATCATATTAAAGTAATCAACGATAGTTCTCTTATACAGGTGTCAGTGGATAAACAATGCAAATTGTGTCAACAAAGTATGTGTAATTAACCTAGTAGAGAATAATACTCATATTGAACTATTATATATACCTACAGTATTAATACTATTTTATATTTAATTTGTTATAGCTTTTTACATTTAACAATCTTAAGAATTTGAAGACAAGGTTTTCATTTTACAATTTCTCTTTTATTGTATCTCTCTTTTATTGTATCTCTCTTTTATTGTATCTCTCTCTAAAATTGTTTATTTTAAGTCCTTTTTGCACAAGTAATAACTTTGCCCTTCACTATATCTCCTAATATTTTGACCTTAACTAATGATTAAATAATGATGATCTCTTTATCTTGTTATTGATTTAATATACATTATGTATTTTATTTATTTTACTTAATATCAGTTCTTTTGTAATTAAAAACTGCACAGGTTATCCTCTCTAGAGGTTAATAAAACAAAGTAAAATACATCTACTGTGTGCCAACCCCTTCCCCATTTGGAAAAGCTTCATTGTCATTGTTTCTTTCGAACATATTGCAAGCTATATGGATGAAAAAGTACTAATTAATCTATACAGCAGTAACAGTAACATTATTTGTGTCATATAAGTATATTCCCGCTCGGTCGTCAAGAATAACGACAGCGTGGCTTATGAAGAGGTGTAGAATAAGCCAGGAACTTAGCGCTGTTTTATTTATAGTATATTTTCTTCAAAGTTTGGTGTCATTAGCCTTCTAAGTGTTGACAAGGGCTTTCAACTTTGTCAGTTGATGTTTTGATCATTAGCAAATTAGAAATTAAGTAGGAGGCCGAGTCGATAGAATTTTAACGCACTTGATATTTGAAAATGAGTCCGATCTTAATTTAAAAATCAATTCTGAAGATATTCTTGTCTGCTTTGAACTATTTGTTAAATTAGAAAATCCTATTATAATTTAAAATATGATATAATTAGCTATTGTACTTTCTGTATCGATTTAGATTATAAAAAAAATTGTAGATCTGATAGGAATTTTTTATCATTTTTAGTACTTTCCTACTTTTTCAGAAAGCAGTTAACACAATTATTCACCCTAAAAACTTGTTTCCTTGTTTAAACTTTGAATGGAGGTTGAAATGTAGTTGAAAGAATGCCAATTTTGAAATAAAGGTTAAAGATTTAAAAATAAATGTAAATAAAATAAATAAATTGAATATTAAAAAAAGATTTTGAAAAAGTACTAGATTGTAATTGTTTGTGCATACATTTTACATAGCAATACTTTTGAATGATCTATATATAAATTTTTACGTTAAACCATGAATACGTATGTATGCGACGTTTCGACTTGTTTCCAACAAGTCTTCATCTGGCAATGACTAGATGTTAGTGGTTGCTAGGAGTACTGTAGCTTTGCTAGTCGTAGAACAGCAAAATGATGATGCAAAATGATACCATGTTTCAACATATGTACTAGATAACGTTGTTAGATTTCTGCATTATTCTCGTGGTTTGTTCACAATGTCAACGACTCAAATCATCTCCTTATTTTTATTTTAACTTAATCTTAGTTGATGACTAGCCAGATTGTGAGATTACATAAAACACAGGCATTTTCAATATGATATTAAATTGTCAGGCCATAAATTGATGTAAATACCGCGCTGGCTTAGATAGCGCTTGCGGTACAATTAAAACAAAGAAAATCCAGTTTATTTCAGGACTTGTTTTTAAAACAAGTGGATTTGTAAAAGTAGATAGGATAACATTGAACAATACTAGATACAGTTCAATATATTGTATAAATGTGTTGTTTGAAGGTTTGCATGGCGAAATATTATATATACATGTTGTTGTTTTATTATGCAGAATACATAGAGTATAAGTTTTCTTTTTTAATATAATTAATTCTGTTGTGATTTAATTGTTATGTAGTAGCCTACTGTAATAGGGTATTCCTTCTTTACAAGCATTACATTTGAGGAATTTCTCCTTTTCTTTCAATAATTGTTTCATTTTGTATGTACATACATACATTGTACAATCTACCTATTTATTATCAAAGAAATAAAGTAAATTTTTATTGTCAATAATATAATACAGTGTTTACAACAATATTTCTTTCACCTCTTCCATCATAGAGAAAATAGATATCATTTAGAATTTAATTTAGAATCATACAATAAAATCTACCGAAGTCTATGGCATAGAAATGGTAGAATCCAAGTATCGGTTGAACAACTTTTTTTTACAATTTCAAACTTTCTCATCTGTACATTTTTATAATATACATTCTGTGCAGCTTAGTGAGTCTGTTAATACATTTATAATGTATGACTTGCCTAATATAGTATAACTAGAAGAAATATTGTAAACTGCCATGAAAAACTACTGATTACCCACAAATACATTATTTGATGCACGTCACTACTAATTTAAATATTTCGTTTAATTTTTCGATATCAGAATTAAATGATTTTTTTTTGGCTATGATTTATGAGCTTATTTTCAATTGAAATATTTCTACATAATGTTAAAATTAATTGTGAGTATATTGATATAATTGATTAGAACAGAATTTGCCTTACATTACATTGGACATTAATTGAATAAATAGTGAAAAAACTCATCATCAACATTCAAAGGGAGTAGTGTATGATTGATCTTCTCCAAAATCTATCGTAATGTTGAACGTTTGGGGAATAATAAGCAAAATGCTGCATGTTCGTTTAAGTGAATATCTAATTTATTTTATGTTTCGTATTGATTTCTACCCTATGACATTTGTACCTCACACACCTTAACTCCTTTATTTCTATCCTATGACCTTTGTACCTCACACACCTATCTCTTCTTAACTCCTTTATTTCTATCCTATGACCTTTGTACCTCATCCACCTATCTCTTCTTAACTCCTTTATTTCTACCCTATGACCTTTGTACCTCACACACCTATCTCTTCTTAACTCCTTTATTTCTATCCTATGACCTTTGTACCTCACACACCTATCTCTTCTTAACTCCTTTATTTCTATCCTATGACCTTTGTACCTCACACACCTATCTCTTCTTAACTCCTTTATTTCTATCCTATGACCTTTGTACCTCATCCACCTATCTCTTCTTAACTCCTTTATTTCTATCCTATGACCTTTGTACCTCATCCACCTATCTCTTCTTAACTCCTTTATTTCTATCCTATGACCTTTGTACCTCATCCACCTATCTCTTCTTAACTCCTTTATTTCTATCCTATGACCTTTGTACCTCATCCACCTATCTCTTCTTAACTCCTTGACTTTAACTCCCACCCACCATCACTATGTCATTATCATCACTATGTCATTGTCATCAAAACTATCTTTGTTGCTCTCACCAGCTGCAGAGGCAGAGGATCATCATTTCATATGCATCCAACAGCGAGTAACTCGCCAATTACAAGATGGAAAAATCATCACCATCATAATCACCATCAGCAGTATCATCATCATCATCATCATCAGCAGTATTATCATCATCATCTCCATCATCATCATCATCTCCATCAGCATCATCATTACCATCAGCATTATCATTACCATCATCATCTCCATCATCATCATCGCCATCATCATCTCCATTAGCATCATCATTACCATCATCATCTCCATCATCATCATCATCATCGCCATCATCATCATCTCCATCATCATCATCATCATCGCCATCATCATCATCTCCATCATCATCATCATCATCACCATCATGATCATCATCATGATCATCATCATCATGATCGTCATCACCATCATCATCATCATCACCATCTACAGTATCATCATTATCATTACTCTTTTCCTGTTTGAGAATCTGTGCTATATTAATTACTATCAGATTTACATCAAAACAAATATATTTTCATATTCAATCAAGCTTAATTTCATTACCTATTCATACTAGTTGATTAAGTTTTTTCATCCTAGTCATAACAACAAAATCTAGTACATATATTACGTCTAGCGATATTTATGAAAACCATACTGAAAAAAGTACAGCCGGCCACGAGACGGATATATCGTAATTTAATGGCATATAATACTTTACATTATCTCGCATCCTAAGTTAATTTACGACATTTACAAAACATATTTACTCGATTCTTATGGTACGTATGCGATTGATGATTGATAGCATGTTGTAAACGCATGTAAAATTATAATAGACTATTATACATCATACTATTAATGTCTTACACTTGTTGTTTAAATTAGAGTGAAGGATGAGCCCAACAATGCATGTACCTTAGAGGTAATAACCATCATCTTGTAATTGTTTCTGAAGGATGTTGTTTTAATTCCACCGTTGTTTTAGAAATTGTGACGTAGATTTCTACGAATTGTATTAATTTTACTCGCATGTAAGCATAGCTATAAAATGTCAGTCCAATTAAAGCCTACGTCTAAAAATAACAGAAATCCTTTGATAACTTATTTTTAAAACGCTTCCATTTAACATTTATACTAAGCCGTATTGTATTGAAAGGATATGTATATAAACAATTGTATTGTGATATGTCTTGTGCTTTATCATATCATACTACATTAATAACAATTTTTAGGCAAATGTTTCTTTTATAATTAGAACTTATTTTAAGTTTATTAAATGTTGTTTATATAAATTAACATGACTTAATAATTTACATTCAAGTTTTAATTGTTTACTGCATTTTGTTGATTAAATATACTCCTATATAATTATTCTCCTGACTGTATTGGCCAAATATTGACTGTCTCTGATTGGTCCAATATTCACTGTCTCTGATTGGTCCAATATTTTAATACTTCCTCATTGGTTGGTTTTAATTATTTCCTGAACATATTTGTTCATACTGTGGATACTTTTGGAAGTATACCAGATTATTGAAAATGGTATCCGCTCAAACCACCATACTTATACAATACTACTATAGTATTAAAATTAGCTATATTTCATGTTTAAACTATACAATACCTAATGAGTTCGCCTAAGCCGCTCGCCTAAGCCTTACAAATGTTTTCACCCATCACACTTGTACGCATCAATGTTTGTACATCAAATTTTAATGAAAAACTGCTCATCAGACACAGTACATATCACTCATTGAGATAACTTTCTAAAGATCATTAGTTCCTTGCTTGGCAGATGTTTTTTTAAACAGAAAAACAACATGAACCATGCGGACATCAGCTAGATGTTATTAAAATATTTTACGAAAGCTCAAGTAATCAAGGATGTAAACCTCTAGTCAATGTTTCAGCAGAAATGAAAATGATAATGATGATGAGTAAAGGATCTCATATTCTTCTTATTAACTTTTTAGAAGTAATCAGTGTATTTTACTTAAGTTCAATCAACTAGTGATAATCGTTAAAGAAAACATGATGTGCTTATGTACTGTTGACACAGAAAGGGAAAGAAAGTCAAGGGAAAAAAATGTTATCAGTTATTTAGTAATTGGCTCCTAATGAAAATACTAGAAACGTTGATAATTATTTCTGTACATTTGTTGTAATGTATAATGTACGAATGGTCTAATACAATATTATCTAAAAATAAGAAATTGTACTGTGATAAAAAAGAAAAATTTGGTAACTAACATGGTTTTTATTATACATGCCAAGTTAGAAATAAGCAAATTTGTTTAACACTCAAAATGGGGTAGGAAAGGTCGAAGGGTCTTTGGTAATACACTTTACATACAGGCTAAGTTAGGCCTACAGATAAGCAAATGCGAGAGATTTCAACACTAAATTGTGGGGGTAAGCTAGGGCAAGGGACTCCAACTATTTTTGGTAATACACTTTACATACAAGCCAAGGCCTACAGATAAGCAAATGCATGACATTTCAACACTAAATGGTTGGAGTAGGCTAGGATGAGGGAACTCCCAACTATTTTTGTTTATAGCATTTGTTAGGTATATTATAGATTTCTATCTTGTGTATCCTAATAATAGGTACACTCAAGAAATATTACAGCAGACATATAAAGCTCAATTTAAATCCTCCACTTTTCATAATGACGGAACATAATTGTCAGTATACACAATTTAAAAATAACAAAAGGATTGTAAAAAGCATCATGATTATTGGCTCACTCAGAGCGGATTTTTCTATCAAGTAGAGATGGAATTATCGATATTTAGAAATCTCTAATCATAACAAGCAAAATGTCAATTTGGATTTATTTGATTCACAATTTCTGTTTTTGTGTACTACAAGTATAATTTCTCAATACTGACGTCTTCAATTCTCTTGGTAAATTGCTTAAGCTTAGAAATAGATACTTAGAAATTTGTTTACCACTCATGTTAATTTGATAAAGGAGAGCTTTAAGTTAAAATGACATCGTCGTCAACAAAATAGTAATGTTTTTGGAGGAGGTAATGTGTCTCCTAAAACAGTTATTAAAGTGTGTGCATCAGTTTTAAAAGGTTTATTGCTCCCAACATTGTCTGTTATGTAAACATGGATGATTGTTATGATTTTATTTGCATACACTAATGCCAATATTCACAATTACATTGGTACAGTAGGAACAGAAATAGAACAAATTGATGGCTTACCACGTAAACAGAAATGTATATACCTACTTTCACCTATAATCTTTAGTACCCTCTCTTTCGGGACATCCCTATTCAAGGAACACATCTATTCAGGGACACCTCTATTAAGGGGACATCTATTCAAGGAACACCTATTCAGAGGACACCTCTATTCAAGGAACACTTCTCAGAGGACACCTCTATTCAAGGAACACCTCTATTCAGAGAACACCTCTATTCAAGGAACACCTCTATTCAGAGAACACCTCTATTCAAGGAAAACCTCTATTCAGATGACACCTCTATTCAAGGAACACCTATTCAGAGGACACTTCTATTCAAGGAACACCTCCCAGAGGACACCTCTATTCAAGGAACACCTCTATTCAGAGAACACCTCTATTCAAGGAAATCCTCTATTCAAATGACACCACTATTCAAGGAATATCTCTATTCAGGGACACCTCTATTAATTGGACTCCACTATTAAGGGAACACCCCTTATTCATCAACACTCCTATTCAGAGAACATCCCTGTTAAGGAGACACTTTCAGGGTAACATTTATTAAGAGGGCACTTTGTTTGGTCTCAAGGGTGTCCTCTTAATAGGGGTTGTACTATATGTATTTCTGATAACAATAATAAAGTAATATTTCCAAATTAGTGTTGGGTTTTCACTTCTTGTTCCACTTTTTAAAGTTTAACATGGTTTTACCAGGCAATTTATGTTTGTTATCTTTTTTGTCTCCCGGCAAATAAAAATTGCATGATTATTTTTCCTCTTGAACTGATGGCCGTATAAATCAAACACCTTCACGTTACATTCCAACATTTTAATTATCATCTCAATATTTTTAATGGTTTTTTCACAGAGAGAATAATTGTTTTTTTATTTTAGCCTTGCTTTATCGTGCGTAGCCAGTGATTAATGTCGACGATGACAACCACCGCTACTAAAGGTATTTGCTTGCTCTATCATTTTCATTGTTATGTTCTCCCGCTTGTCAGCGCTTTAGTCATTAGTGGCCAAGAAAATGATAGATGTAAGCGTGCACGGTCATCTTTATTCTCATCCTACCTCTCGTATATCTCATTAATAAGCCTGTTGGTATTTCTGTCACGTAACTACTCATTATCTACTTATCCAAGTTCCCTTGTGCATAAACTTCAAAATAAACTTACTATAATGTCCTTTTCTAAGTCTATCGCACTATAAAATAATACATTTTTAGTGTCATTGTGTTCTTGTTTGAAATGGTTATTGTTAGTATGGTCATAAAAACAAATAAATCAAAATAAAAAACAGACTACTGTATGTAACCGGACATTACACTAAGGAAAACAACTTCTAGAGAAAAAAAACCACTGCATCGAACAACACTTCATCTTCACCACTCCAAGGAATAGAATTATTTCATATTTTAAACTAATATTAGACTTTGATAATTATCACAATAATACCATAATTATTATTGAAATATCATGAGTATTAATTCTTTTCTTAAAATTTGCATTTCTTATTTGAAACTTAACTAATGAACCTTAAATTAGCAATAAGAATGGACTAATGCAAAAATATTGAATCCCAACAAATTGAAATATGTTTTGTGAAATACAATACATAGTACTATCTTATTTGACAGTGATTAGTAGATAATTAGGAATGATGATTATATTTAGTGTAGTTCATTTCTTCAAAATTAATTTCCTTTATGCAGGCCTTGTCTTTTAAAAATTATAGGTGTGCTACAAATTGCACTCCTCAATACATTCAGGAGTGCTGTAGGTGTGCTGTTTGTATTTTGGTGTGTAGAAGTTTACCAAATTTAAGGGTGTTGTAAATCGCATTCCTCAAGGGCAGTTTAGGAGTGTGTTAGGTGAGTGATCACACTCGCTCGCCTTAAAAGACCAGGCCTGTTTATGGATTTTTGAAAAAGGCATATTAAGCCATGTACTGGTACCTTTTACTATAGTAGATGTGAATGGCAAAACTGTTGTTTCTAGAAATCTACAGTCATGTAATTAACTAAACATGTTAATTAAGGAATATAGTGAAAGCACTTACCAAAGATATTGAGCAGATACTTAGAGTAATTAACAAAGACTAAACATCATAATCCTGCAGACACACAGTCCCATTGTATGCACAGCAAACTAACCAACTAACTACAAGTCATGAAGCAGGCAAAGATCTAATTTGCATATAATCTGCATACAACAGTAGTGCATGTGCTAGTAGTGTAATAGAGGTTCCAGTCCAGTGATTCTCTACTATATGAGATGGCAATGTTTAATTTCTTAAGCTAATTGCTTTGCCAACAGGACTGTCATATTGAAAAAAATAAAATGATTATACGTTTCAAAATTGACCACAATCAAAAACAATTTTTAACAATAATGATATACAGATTATGTATCGTTGCACCTAATAGTTTATTGTGCTAAGAGCATTATTTGTATAGAAGGAATATATATATTATAGATTCAATTGATTTTTTCCTACCTAGAAATAATTACTCAACAAAAGTTGGAGTGGCTTATTTCCCAGGGTGAGCTTTAAACCTGTGTGCATAATTTTACATAGATAATTACTCAACAAAAGTGGGAGTGGCTTATTTCCCAGGGTGAGCTTTAAACCTGTGTGCATCATTTTCCATAACAAGAGTAGCTTGCAATTTAGTCTTACCTAAAGCAGACAGTGGGCCTCCTTCCATATTCTCTAGGATGTAATGGTGCTAAATTATGCAATAATTTAACAACATAAAAGTTGTCATATAGATTCTCACATATTTCATGTAACACTTAATGTCATTCACCTAATGTTAGTGGTGTACATAACTTTTGTATGTGTTTTTGTAAAATGCTTTGAAACACATTTTATACAATATATTTCCTCTGCTAACTTTCTCTTTATTTTCTGTAAAATGTGATTAATTTTATTTTTTATATTTAAAAAAATTGTTTTAATTTTGCTTTGTTTATTTATATTTTTATAAATTTATTATTAATTTATACTAGGTGACCTCTTCAGTCGGTTATTTTACCAAAAAGGAATACAATATACAAAAAAAAACAAAACAAAGAGATAAAAAATGATGGGTAGGGGCAGCTTAAGCAAAATAACTCAAATGAGCTTGCAGTCACCCCTTAATTCATACATTTCTATTTAAAAAATGGGGGAATATGTATCACTTTTATCTTTTTTCTCAATCATAAAGGAAGATTTCAAATCAAGGTACGATACTGTATCTGTAATGGAAATAAAATGAATCTGATTGGAACTGACCACGCTGTAAATATTATGGTAATTCCAAATGAGTGTAACACTTTGGTATTATTGAAACAATTTAGCACGGCAAAATTGATCGATTATTATCAACGAAAAGTACAGCTCAGTCTTCAGGCACCATAACGGTACATTGATTAAAGTGCTTGGTCCACCGCCGTCAATGCTATATTATTAAAACCTTTCTCGCAATGCAATTTGGGAATGAATTATCTAATTATACAAAGTTGTTAGCTAGTGATATCATTTGCATAAGACACTTTTGGGATTAAGTCTCTTCAGATGTTAAAAAAACTTAATTTTGTAAACAACGCATTAATGATATTTTTTCCCAGGTCAGCTAAAAATGTGTATCTAGGTCAGTTTAGGGTGAGTCATTCAGTCTTGATATGATTAAAAAATAATATTACCATACTATATAAAATGAATGATTTCTATTAGAATACTGTAAAATATGTATAATTGTATATGTGACTTATGCTCTGTCTACACTATCCAAAAATAGGTGTGATATTCCCAAATATGGTAGTGATATGACATCATGTCCATATATGGGCACATCACATTTTGTTGTCACATCAATTTTGATAGTGTAGACAGAGCTTAAGTCATTATTATTAGGGTAAGGCCCTGTAACCCTGTTTGGCTGGCTGTGAGTCAAAGCCGACAGGGTTGAATCTTATTACTTCTGATGACATCATAGTTGTGATGGCGCTAGTTATAAGTGTTGTGAGTAGGTTGTAGAGACACAAAATAGAAAAGAAAGAAAAACATAAAACAGTGGTGGATTTTGGGGGGGGGGGAGATGGGGTCCTCTAAACTTCACAAATTGTAATGCAAAAGATAGGACATCAAATTAAGTTAAGCACTTCATTTCACTACTTTTAGGCCTTGTCTCACCCACCCTCCCCCCCCCCCCCCATCTATTTCAAAATTCTGGATCCGTCACTGTAAAATTGTATATATCAATGTCAATTTAAAAAGTAGGCCTACAGTATGTCAAGCTTTCTTGAATAACAACATTTTCTGTACAGTACCTAAACCAAATGCAATTACCATTTCGGTTCAGTTTTGTCGCTAATGTTATACCTTCAGTCTTTCTCATAATTTAGTTAATAATTTTCTGGATATTTGTAAGTCCTATTTCCCTAGGCTTTCTCTACTAATATTAAATTTTTTCTTAGCGAAAAAGAAACTAATACTCTAATCGCTACTAGCAATTACCCTTATGAATATGTATGAATTATTTTAATGTATATTTATTGACTTCACTTAACAACAAGCGAAATGATACAGGGTTCTGGCTGTGACATATTTTATTCTTAGAATTAAATTAATGCCTGAATAAATTCAAATTAAACTAATAGGAAAAAAAGTGAGGATTTGTTAAATATGAGAAAATAGTATGCTGTAGATAGTAAATCTAATATTGATAAAATTGGAAACATTGGTAAGATTATCTTTTATTTTTCCCTGCATAACAAAAATAAAGGTTTTATAGTAAGTTTTTTTTTACACATTCGATTTAATAACAACTATAAATCCATTCCAATAATTAAATTAATCGTTTTTTTCTTTGCATCTAATTCACTATAATGTCCATTAGTATAAATGATATAAGTTTTCCTCTCATCCATCTAGCAATGAAACAGTTCCTATTATTTAACCGGGGCCAGAATCGAACCAATGTCCTAGAACTGTAAGGTAAACATAATTGTATAATAATTATAAATTGCCACAAAATAACATTCTACAAGGTCTCTTTGCCAACCACAAAATCTAGTATATGACCAAGCAAGCTGGTGCAATAAAAGAATTCCAAGTTTCCATAGTCCTATACTTGTTTCCTTATCTTTAAAGATCTTCCTAAATCTTGACCAATGGGAAACCATGTTAGATGTTTGTTTGGTTTGATTTTAGTACACCTACCTACTTTCTCTTCTCCTTAAATCAGCTGATTTTATTGCATAATTTGATTGATAAGTGACAAATAATTATGTAGTAAAATGTTTGTGAAACCTGTGTGGTCCATCACCTGTGTTATTATCATGAATCATTCCACAAGTGGTAGAGGAGTTGTGAATACCAATTATGTTGTACCATTGATGTTTGTGTAAACTGGTGCAGATCCTTAAGAGGGAGAATATTTGCCAGAAACCCTATGCTTATTTTAATTTTATAACTCCATGATTTTCTGCATCATTTTTATTTTTAAAAACACTAAAATAATAAAAAGAAAAAACAATTACGGTACTGTATTTATATTTAAAAAAATAATACTTTATATACTGCCCTCTGTATATTTCTGTATAATTTCCTCAGAAGTTGTTTTTCTCACGATCATCAAACCATAGTATGTAAATTAGGCAATTTAGAGACTAATTTAGCTGTATATTCAATCTTTTAAACAAAACCTCTGCAGGTAAAATTTAACCCATTCCCTCAAGCTACAATCAAATTTTACACTATTGAACTCCCAAAGATTCATTGAAAATTAACAATAAAACTATTTTTGTTTGCCTGTTAAAAATGTACACATGCAGAACTCGCTAGTTTTCAATAATAACAGTTTTTATTTATGAGTAAACTTGTTATTTGTCTGTTTTTATTACACCTTGTATTCTCTTTTAATTGTTTTCAATTGCTTGCAATGGTTACGCTTTCTGATTTTGTGGTGTTCGGGATTCAAGACTTGTCTGTTTTCTTTGTGTTGTGATTTGTACTGGGAATTTGATATTCTCTTCATCAATTATTTATTACTGCTTTGAATAGCTTTCCCATGAAATTTTTCGTGGCCCACCCACATTATGTTTATAGTTTTCACCTCTCACCTAAAGAATAATATTGAATCAAATGAAAATCTTCATGAGAACAAAAAAAAAGTGTTTGTTTGTTCCAATATTAAGATATTTCTCATTGAAATTTAAACAGTATGCATGTACATACTTTTACAAAAATCTTAAATAAAAAATTATTAAGGATGTATTGAAACATGAAACTGAAGATTAATAAAATCAGACTTTGAATAGTTCATTTTGCTTTAAATTACAGTTTTTAAGGTAAATATATATTTTTCCAAATGTGATGCACCCAAATATAGACATGGTGTCATATCACTACTATATTTAGGCATATCACTACCATATTTGGGCACATCACACTTTTTTTGTCAAACTAGTTTGATAGTGTAGACAACTAGCTTTAGTTTTCAAAAACTATATTATAAGACAATTTGCAAAATGTCATTTATGAACAATGTTACCATCTGCAAAATGTTACAAATTGATTTGATGGCGATGATTAAAGATAAATAACGGAAATTGATATAAAACTGACGACAGAAATTACAATAAAGTGTCATAATCCGAATGTTTTATTAATGTAATAAATGCCATAAAAATTGTATTATTTAGAAAATATCAAATCTCGTAAAATCCTATACTTTATGCAGTTTTAATTACAGTTTCTATTCAGATATTCACTCCTTGAAACAATACCTAGTAATACAGTAGAACAGAACCCTTATTACGAGGACACAAAAAGTGTCCTCTTCATAGTTGGGTGTGTCCTCCAGGCCTAGCTGTAGAGTTAAAGCATATATTTCCTTTTGTTTATGCAGGGATGTGTCCCCTTAATAGGGGTGGATCCAATGAATAGGGGTGGATCCATTGAATAGGGGCGGCTTGGTTATAGTGTTAAAGCATACATTTCTTCTTGTTTGTTTCAAGCGGATGTGTCCCCTTAATAGGTGTACCCAAGAGGATGGGTTCTACTATATTATCTGTATCTAAATGATTGAAAATAAGTATGAGTCCTTTAAGAAGTGAGAGTCCTTAAGAAGTCTCATTTGGTCCAAAGTTCATCAGAAGTTCATCGGTCTTACATTTGAAGCATGAATGGATGAGCTATAAAGTTTAATGTGTTTCCATGAAGCTTTAATATTTACTATCTATCCACAAAATGACAATAAAATGAGCAAACTGTTTGATTATAAATAATTATTGGTTGGATGCACCACCTGATATTTAATTTGAGAGATTTATAGAATTTCAAATCAGTCAGTTTACACACGCATTTTTGCTGCGTATGGCACCCCATACATTAGAACCAATTCCACATGCAATAAGTATAAAAACAGAAACTTTTACTATTATAAATTTGAGGTTAAAAGGTTTCATTTGTTAACCTTTTGACCTTGTCCAAGGTATTTATGTGATTTGTATAAGAGTATAGAAGGTATATCTGCATTCATTTTGATGAGCTAAATTATCAATAAACTAGTGTATTACAAATTGCAAGTGATCAGTACAGCAGTGAGCTGATCTGTGGACATAATATTGCTCTAACAAAAATTAGTAGTGAATGAAAATGGAGAATTAATACAAGTATGGTGTACAGTAGGCCTATGTTATAATTATTGAAAAAACTGAAAAAAATTAAAATTTGAATCTTGAAAAAAAACCAAAAACAGTAGATGAATTAAGAAATAAATACTGTAAGTATTTACTTTTAAGTATGTGTAAATTAACTGATAGATAGACCTATGGTACTGTTTGGATCTAATAACCTCTGTCTGGGATGGGATGATGAATGTATTGTCCCTTGAAACACAAAAAATGAGGGTCAAAATATTCTAAATTTAATTGGCCATATCAAAGTAATATTAAAGTTATTCACTTTAAGTCGAAAATTTGAGCCAAAAACAACAAGTTTACGTAATTAACAGGTAAATTAATTTGATTACATTTCGTCTGGAAAATCGTCGCGAGCGAAAGTAAACAAAGATTTCAAACAACGAGTATGCATTATGCATGAAGCTAATTAGAATTGTTTACAACTCGTCATGGTTGAGAAGGTGTTTTCACACAGATCGCGAGGAAGTTTTATGATTATGCATACAGAGTAGCCAAACAAGCCAATTTGCATTATGAGATATGTTTTGATCGAAAACTTTGACTGGAAGTCAAAGTTATTTTTTGAACAAAAAAACATCTGTATTTCAGTTAAATGATTTTTTTTTCAACTAATTTTTGGTGAAAGTTAATTATGATATTATGATACTTCAAAATGACCTACTTTTTAAAAATCTTTTTTTAAATTTTTTTTTAAATTAGTCAAAGGGACAATACATCTTTAACATTATAAAAAATATGAATCATCATATATAGTTTACAAATATTATAAAAAATAGTTAGAGGGGGAATCTAAGCAGAAAGCTGATAGAGAATCACCTCATGTAATTGAAAAACATATATAAATGGCAGTATGAATATTAAATTTATAACATTCAAAAGATGCAAGCTATTCTGACTTGTGTTTATAGAAAAAGTGTATTTGTTACATACTGTAGCAGAATTGTCTACATATCACCTGATCTAGCCTGTCCTCAGCCTAATGTTCGACCTTCTACAGGCTTTTCCCCCTTGTTCATTAGCCCAGCATTTATCTTCTCATTGTCAGTTATAAATCTAATATGCTAAAAAAAAATGTTAATGCTGCTAATTAACTATTTGACGTAGCCATTAAAACACTTTTCTTTCTATTAATCTATTTTTTGTGTTTCCTAAATGTCATCTAAATTATTTTGCTTAAAAGTTAATATTTCAAAAAAAGATGCGTGTACCTTTTTCTTCATTATATTTTCAGTTCAAAAGATACCTCAGGTGATAAAAGAACTTTGCTAGTCAATATATTGATTTGAAAAACATTAGAGAGAAGGAAATAAAATGAAAATATCTCTAAGATACGTCACACTTCTGAGTGCAGACAGCCTGCAGTAATTTACTCTTTAAATAGATATTAAAATCAATGTCAATGTGTATACAAAAAGAGATGATTCATACTGAGTAGATGGTGCCCGACTTCATATGTTAGGATCATAAGTCCAAATCCTGCAAGTTTCAATTTAAGGAATAATTTTTGGAATTTAATATTGAAAGAAATGATGGAGAATCAAGAAGGAATTATGTATAGTAATTCCTTGCAGAAAATACAGTTTGTAGACACATTATGGTAGAATTGATGGTACTCAGCTTACAAATTGAGTGTCCTGGTTCAAATCCCACAGCACTCAAATTAAGTTTAAACTTGTCCGTCTTAGTAATACTAATTACTACTGTGAATGAGATGTGTAATGTTGAAATCTATCCTTTCAGCTTTGTATTGAGTTTCCAGGGTTCAAATCTCATATCACTCTTTCAATTTTTCTATCTTATATTAATAGAGTTATACTGCTGACTATGTTGAAAGAAAATGAAATCCAGATTTTAAAAATTCAATGCGTATGTTTTTTTAGTTGAGAACAAAGCATAGATTTATGAATCATCATATATAAATGTATTTAGTTTCTAGTACAGGTTATTTTAAAAAGTAAATGATCAGTAAGTGAATGATATACCAACACAACATCAATCAGTTGTTGATGTAGAAAAAACATCAGTTGCATAGTAGCCTATGACCTAGATACAGAGTCAGTTTCTGATTTGAAATGAACAAATCTCCAAACGAACCATTTTATCTGTAAATAATAGATATATATTTTGTTATGATTGTTCAATTTTGACACACAATCACAATTTTTCAATTTTTTATATCTTTGTATGTGTATTTTTATTGTTTTACTTGTAAGTGCAGTATGGAGAGCCAATTCGGTAGTGCTTAGCACTCATGGCAATCCCCAGAGTGCTGCATGTATTTTTTGTTGATGTTTGTACCTGAAAATTGATTAAAATAAAATAAAAGGTTTTTTTTACATGTAATCCTTTGGAATGTTTGTTCCAGCCCAAGTATAGGTATGACACGCCATGTGTACCAAAATGTTATTCTTTTCTGAATATTAAAGCTGAATTGCTGTCAATAATTCTAATTAAAATCTTGAAGGTTACAACTTTCATCTGGAAAGTAGCTTCTAAAAATAGTACCATTATTTTAACACTCGTTTACGAATTCACATGAATTGAAAAAGTGTTTGAATTGGCGTTTGTAATCGTGCAGTTTTAAATTGCGGTTTCGATCTTTAACAAAAACGTCCATCACTCTAATTCTAACTAAGAGCTGACGTCATATCATGTGTGTTATAGATAGTATATGGTTCAATACTTGATGTATTTCTATAGTAGGATAGTCAGTTGTGCCATTAGTAGAGTCTTAATTATTCTATCTAAATCTGGGTCTGTCGACAGATCAGCGATCAATTCTCATGTTTTGTTTTAAGTGTCAAATTTCTTTCAAACGAATTCAGATATATTGATATTTTTCAGAAGAAGAATTAAAAGAAACACACACTCCTTCAGGTCGACACATTACACACATCGGTGGATGATTCAAGTTTCTATCTGTTCTCAAACAAAGTCTTGAATTTCTTATTAAATTTCTTCTTTACGTTTATAAGATTACATTTTAATGGCAAACGCAAAACAATATGGTATGAATGTCATTAAGAAGAATAAAATATTTAAATAAAAAAATTTACACTTTGAAATTGCTTAAAACATAATTATGTATTATATAAAATTGGTATACTTTGTTAAAATATTTTAAATGAAATTCAGTCTTGAATTTCTTTTAGTAATCTCTCAATTTCTTACTAATCTATATATTAGTTCTGTAACTTTAACTTTTTAGTATTCAAATTCCAATTATATATAATAAGATCATTTATCAAAAACTAATATTATTATATATACTTTGTTAAAATACTTTTAATGAAATTCAGTCTTCAGAATTTCTTTTAGTAATCTCTCAATGTTTTACTAATCTATATATAGTTCTGTAACTTTAACTTTTTAGTATTCAAATACCAATTATATAATAAGATCATTTATCAAAAACTAATATTATTATATATTTTCACAGCTTACATTACTGTATGTGCTTAAATTTCTACTCTAATTTCAGTTTTTAGTTTCATTGGGTGAATTTCTAGTTATGTTATTACTTTATGACGCTTCTAACCTTTTTTTGAATTTTGTCTTCTTTCAAGGTCATAATAGTTGACATTTTAATAGCGAATAAATCATTTTAAATACCTGACATTGCAATGCATTTTAATTCATTTCTCATTTAACCAAATTATTCATACAATCATTGGATTTTGGTTGTCATATGTGTGAAATGAACGTAGTGTTTCTAACAGCTGGATCAACATCCTGTATCATCTTATGAATTTTTACGATAGGCCTAACATTTATCATTTTTAATGATTTACTGATAATATCAAGGAAAGAAATTAATTTAATAACTAGAAAAAAAAATGATAAGAAAGTATTTTGAATCTCAGAAATGAAGTACTGTACTGTTGACTAAACTTGAAAATTTTAAGAAGAAAAACTTTAAAAACCTGAAAATTTAAGCTGTACTATCTCTGTAATTTCAGTGATTTCCGATAAATTTGATTATGCTGGTATCAAATTCATATGTCTTTAAAAATATTAGATAAGATATTAAACTCTGCTATCTTTCTATAAAGAAGATAAGTTTTACTAGTATAGCTTTTCATATCAAGGCTCATCTTTACTCTCAAATCATATCAGATCAATATATATATTTCTAAATTGTATAAAGGAATACTTAATACAGAAAATAAGTAGCTTCTATCTTTGATAGACAATAAGAAGAAAAACTGATGCAAATGCGTAAATATTGATAAACCATAAGAAAACATGAATACATCAGTTTGACTACTGCCGTGAGTTGAATTCAATCGCGGTTCATATACTGACATACATTATTCCTTCTAAACAAACATGTACATATTATTACAATAGACAATTGTGCCTCCGCATCTATGTCAATTTCACTTGTAAACTTTATGAGAAATTAATAAATGTTTATTATGAATATAGAACATTGAATTATTATACAAATTTATCTAAAGTAATGATGATTTATTGCGGTGCAGTTAATGGTGTTTTTTCTCTCTGTTGCTTATAGTTACAAGAAGATGGTTGTAGGACTTTGGGAATAGTAAAGGAAGAATATAATAAAACCTAATGAGCTGTTTGGTGATATACTTGTAAACTTAAGAAAGAACCAGTTTGTCTAAGTTCAGAAAGATGTCTCTTTTCACTACATAAAGTTCAAAGTAAACATATTTTTCTTCATTTTGGTTGTTTGCATATTTTTATTTCTTGAATAAAAGTGTACTTAAGGTCTTAGTAACAAAAAACTGTTAAAGTTTGAATTCCCTGTTTGAACACAGACTACAACTCGGTTCGGTATATCTGCATGTGTCCCACTTCTCAAACAATGTTAATAACTTCTAAAATAAATATGCTATACGATAATTTTACAATCGCATCTAATCTTAAAAATGGTTGAAAAAGATCAATTTGAATTCAAAGATTAGTAACTAATGATGTGAATAAGCGTACGCTCATATTTTCCAAGATAATTAAACCTTATTTTTGTTGCTTTTATATAATTGACGCTGAAACTTGATTTGCGTTCTTAATGTAAAAACAAATCGACATCTGTCCAGGAATTTTATCAGAATTCAAAAGGCAGTGAAGTTATGTTCGATGTGACAGTTTTGGAAAAAGTTGAAACAAATTGACCGATATTTTTTCCAGGATCACAAGCAAAATATAATAACGCTTTTAGACAGAGATACGAATCAACAAATTTTCTTCAGTTTTCAGTTGTATCTATGGGAGGCTTAAGGGTACATAAGGATATTTCTATATTTCTAATCTCACCACTATCAATGATTTCACCTTTATAGCGGAGGTAAACCATCATGTGTAAATTGTCTCAATAACTCTGACAACATTGTAAAATTTATCCCATTTGTTAAATCTGTGGAAGTCCCTTGCTCAACATCACTTTAAAGATTTTCTCCTTCTGTAGGAAATCATTAATAAATGTTGATAGCTCATTCTAAATTTAGAACCAAAGTGTAAGAACTATGCAGGCAAAACTATCAAAATGTATTCTTTAAAATCGACTGTGTTTTGCGTTTCGACCTCTGAGTGCTCTAAGTTTAAGATACAATGGTAAATTGCTCGTTTGTCTAAATGTACAATGACAATAAAAATATGTAGCACTTATGTGCTTTCAACACTGTCTTTTCTATTTCAATCTTTGCATGTATGTACTTTGTTAAAACATCAAACATATTTGCTAATTGGCCTTTGCACTTTTTGTTGGATTCCTATTAAATTGTGCAATATAGTTCTTAAGCTCTGTCTACACTATCAAACTCTATGTTGCAAAAAAATGTGATGTGCTCATATATGGACATGATGGTCTCATATCACTACCATATTTCGGCATATCACTACCATATTCAGGCACATATTTGAAGGTTAAAAAATGTATCTTCAGTTTATTTTTATATTCCAGATTTTAAATTATGATTTGATTTAGATATGTAACTAAATTTTCCTGTTATCTTATTTTCATTTCATTTATTTATTTGACAAAAAATGTCTGGGGCTTCTAAAGAGTCAATGAAGCACTATAGCTCGCAAGCCAAAAGTCCCAGCAGACAAAATGTTTAATAGGACATGAACTAGATTACTTAGAAACTTTGATCCAGTAATATTAAAGTCATTGTTAAGCTTGAAAAAAAAATTGAAAATAATTAGAACTAGGCTATGATGATTACCCCACAATCATCTCAGAATTCCCTATGGAAAAACTTTCTAGACATCAGGAAATTGAAACATTAGAATGTTATTATGGCTCTTTAAAATTCTATATTGTGTTACTATGTACCATCTGAAATGTTTCATTACTATAGGAATTATTGTTATTTTTAGATTAGCGTAGGTTGGGATACTGTAGATAATATAATTTGAAATCAATCATTAAAAATCACTTTGAATATAGGAACTGATTAATCTTTTATTTTTTTGAAATGCCAAATACAAAACAGAGAGAAATGCAAGAAAATACCAAATATACTGAACACTTATGCTAGTTGATCAACCCAAAACAGACACACAAACATTTACAACAAATTGACCAGTTAACACATAATGGTATAATGGTAAAATTAATCAGTTTTAAATGTTCTGTCTGAGTGGTGGCGTGATAAGCTAAATAACGTCTACCTAATTATAATGTATTGAATAAAATGGAAACAGTATATTGTTAATATTGTACTTACTATTAAAAAGACCTGCTTTTGACTTTTGTCAATGTTGACGTATTCCTTCATGTACTCCCTAACAAGGCCTATCTGAAAGAAATTGTTTATTTATAAAAGAGTAAAATTGGTTTCTTAAAAACTATCAAGCGTGCAATGGTATTGTCCAAGCAGGTAAAACTGACTGCAGTTAATATTATAAATTGTGGTTTATAGCAGAACGAACAGTTATTTTTAAATTTACACAAAAGGCTTATATTGTTCCACAATCACAAGTTGTGTATACTTATCACTGATTAATGATATAATAGCAACAGAACATTGTTGTTATAGCAAAGATTGATGGATTTAAAAATGTGCTGTAAATTAATAAATTCAATGCTTAGTATGTCTAGTGAATCGTGAAGCTATAGCCTTGTTTTAAGGTGTTTCATTCCGAATTGATGATTTTACCTATAGGCTTGGAAGGATATGAAGTACTAAGTATTCATAATGCCTAACTACCGGTTACAAAAGAGCATTGATGAATTATGCAAACGAATGATACATATCCTAGAGGTGCGAGTCTTTAGAGGGAGAAGAACATCGATGAATATCGTAAAAATGAAAGGTTAGCTGGGAGCTAATTCAATAGCATGGATTCTTCTCATTTCCTGTGCGATGCATCAGAGATAGATTGTTGTGTACCCCCTGAGGTTGTCTAGAATCTAAACCGGAGTGATATTTGTATCGATAGAAAACAATCTTTTACCTTGCTTATTCTGACATTGATCTTAAAATGAATATTCATTCTACAGAAGAATGACAAACTTTGCCAAAGAAGTTTACAAAAACACATAAGCTAACTTTAAACACCACTTGATTGTTTGTTAGTGTTTCAACAGGGGTTTCTGAATTTAAGGTTTTGGTGAAACAAGACTATACTAAGTTTCAAGATGCCTTTCCACATTTTTTCATTCAAATATTGAAGTACATTATCAAAGTGGCAAATTTGTTTGTTAGACATGAAATACTTCTCATACTTTTCTGTTTCTTTTTTTCCAAAATGGCAACTACATAACTGGCTCTTTATGCTTACTGCTCTGCATGGCATGACAGTTAAGTTGTAGTTTTAACTCCTAGAAAGCTAGAGAACTGGGAAGGGTGTAAAGGGGTTGTGTTAGGAAATTCATACACATTTTTGAAACTTTATGCTTAGGCTAAAATATCGTTTTAATTTGATCATGTACATTTAATGTTGTTATTTGATACTCACCAATCGTATTTCCGGATGCAATTCTGTACGCCATTGGTAATAATAATACTTAGTCGGTAATCCTAAGAAATCCATTGCCTCTCGCTCCTGATAATCGGTCTACTGCACTAATAAATCGTTCAATAAATCTGACTTAGACTAATTCTTCTACGGTATGTGCCAAGTTTAGCAAAGTGTATTCTACTAAATCCAGATAATCCTGCAGTTTCTACAGAGCAAATGAATTGTAAGCAGCAATGGTTAATTTAATCAATTTGGTATGTAAAGGGTGGAAATATATAGGATTTAAATGTGCTATGAAAGTCCTTGTGGTCTAATGGTGAAGTATCTGCATATTGAGTAGAAGATCAGAGTTCGAATCTCATTATGGAGTTTAGAGATTCTCTTCTTTCTTTTATTAAATGTATAAAGCTCTGTCTACACTATCAAACTAGTCTGACAAAAAAGTGTGATGTGCCCAAATATGGTAGTGATATGCCCAAACATGGTAATGATATGACATTATCATTTCCATATATGGACACATCATATAAAGTTTGATATTGTAGACAAGGCTTAATGTAATAAAGTATATAAATAGCTGCACCTGTAATATATCTAAAAACTCATCTGTCATCAAATTTATTATTAATGCCACTGCATATCCAATATTCCATAAAAAATTATTTCACAAAATAGAAAATAAAAATATGATACATTGTAAATAATAGCTTAATCATTAGTGGATGGTGATAGAAAGGTTAGAGCTCAAAACAATAACATATACTGTGCTTTATACTTATTCATTTTTATTTTCCATTTTCAGTCATTGTTCATGTAAATTAAAAAGATGAAATAGGTAAAGAAGAATTAAGTCGAGGAGGTTTAGTTAAAGAAGAATATGTGGAGGAGGGGAAAGGGAATGGGTTGTTAGGGTTAAATAATGGGCGATATCAAAAATATGATATATAAACTATTTTAAATTATATTTAGATAAGTCTCTGAAGTTTTCATCCCAACCTGGTTTAACTTTGACAATAAATGTACATGAATAAAATGTCTTTACTATTAAACCATGTTAGAATAATTCACAACAGCCTATTATGATTAACTGTATCTTTTTCAACATTTTATATTTTCAATAGTATATTCATGAACCATAAAAGAGATTGACTATAAGCTATATAAGTCATTCTTATCAAACAAGGTAGATGTATAGACATTGAGTCATCTATACAATCTATATAATACATAAGCATTTAAAAAGCATGTGAGCTTATGGACTAATACAGTATACTTATATAATCATTTTTATGAAATGTGTAAGCTTTATACAGCTTTTGTATGCAGTAGAATATACATGATGACCATTCCACTTCAGACTTAGGACTGACTGAAAAACACGAGCCAAGAAACTGTTGGAAGTGATGTATAAAAAGGTTTTGTCTCAAGACCACTCTTGAGTTGAGCGGCTGAGCGGTTAAAGCTGGAGCACTGTAGCAATCTACCCATAAAATTGGCGCAAGTTTGAGTCTCTCTTTGACAATCATTCTGGTGTAAAACAAGTCTTACAACCTACTTAAAAAAATCACCAAAAAGCACATTAATATACATGTACAAACAATGTACATATATGTCCTTTACTAAACATTGATTTGTGCTTTCGGAGAATGATAACAAATCTTTACGTTCCGCAGAGGGAATTTATTCGCTGGATCATTGCATATGTGTCTATTGTGCTCAAACGTGGCTCGTCAGCTGTGACATTAAAAATTAAAGGGATATTTGTTGACGAGACAAAAAAAACTTCACATATTATGTTACATTAAAGGGGTGGTTTCCAGAAAAATTAGTAGCCGGAGTTGCTTGATTTTTAAAAAGGGCTGGCAGAACATAGGTATAAAATAATTTAATGTAATACAAAATAACACTGATATACCGTACACTGTGGAGGATGCATTCCCCATCTCTGTACCCGCACTGCACTATGTTGCTAATTAATATTATATATTAAAGTATTAAATACTGTACATTAATGATACTCAAACTTATAAACAGGTTGAAACTTGAACTTAACAAATGTATACCGTAGTTTAACTATAATAGTAGGTCCTACGTTTTATGCCATGTTGTTTTCACATCATCACACTGATAAAACAACTTGTTTCACTCAGCCTAAGAGACTAAATACTATCTCTTGTTTTATTGTTAATGCTTATAAAGTTAATTTAAAGCCAAATGTTTAAAGTAAGTTATTACCCTTTTAACCTAAGAAGAGCTCAATTAATATGTCAATTTAACTATATGATTTAACATGAAATACAGGTATTTTTACGACTTATCTCAAATAGTTTATTAGTCCGGCTTTTGACAACAGTCTATGTTGTCACGATAACAAGAAGTGGATTATACAATTTATGTTTTATTAAGGTTACATTAAAGTTAACATAGTTCTGAATACAAAAATGTTCTAAGATGAAGTTATAATATCACCCTTCACTATAAAATATATATACATTTAGAAGCATAGAAGATGTTCTAAACTGCATGAAAATTAATCAATAATTTTTAAACGGTAAAGATGAGAAATTTGTGATAATGAGAAAAAGTTCCGACAAACTAACTGGGACACATAAGTATACATACAGTACATATTTATATACACTGTAATCAATAATCTTTCAATGTAGAACATAAAGAATGTTCAAATGTAAGGCGGCTCATGTACGAATAATTATTTTTAGCAGTTAAATGTATTAATGCACGATAAAAGTTATCGTAAAGATGGTAAAAATTGCTCCTTCGTGATGTACAGCATCCTATTATTGCCGACAGACAGCAAAAAACATTAGTATCATAAAACATTCATAATTGAGAATGTTTCAAGTGGATCGATCTTCCTACATAAAGCTTTGTACTATGCACAGATCGGCACGAAGAAGGTAATTTACTCAAAACGATAGCGTAACATCAATCAAAATCAAATTGTAGATCATGAGATGTCATGCCATAACGCCAAAAGTGTGAAACCTATCTCGTCTTATAATTATATTGGTCATCTGGAGTTTAGTGTTGAGCGCTAAGAGTGGTTTTTATCTGTCTGGTTCAGACAATGTTACATCTTAACAGACTTTTTGATCTTTACAAATATCTACTTTAAACTTTTTAGAAAGATAATCTTTTAAGTAGTTCCCAGAATGCAACATTGAAAAAAAAATTTTAAGGGGACAGTCTTAATATATACATTCTTTGTTTGTCTGTTGTGAGCTTGTTCAAATTCTATAGCAATACGCCATTTTAACATATAGATTTATTTCTATATTAGGCCTATAGTTATTAAACATTTAAAAACTTGATCTTTTCCTCTTTTTTCCCTCTCTTGCTTATTACAAATTCTTTCTTACAATTTTTCATTTGTTCAAAATTGTCTTAAACATTATCAGTTTTTTATATTACAGACACTAACTTGTTTAGCCATTCTTAATTTAGGGAAGATATAGTTTGTATACTATACCTATAATAATTAAGCTATTTCAAATTTGTGTTATCATTTAATATTAGTTTCTACAGTATGTAACAATAAAAACTTGTTATTTTGTCAATAAACTTCATGCTCTCTGTAACAAGAGATACAAGATTGAAATTTAAATTTGCTAGTTCTCAATAATAGAACGCCGCTTTAATGTGTTGCATGTCAGCGACATCGTTTGAAAGAATGTTGAAAATTGATCAGATCAGAGAGAATCTTTATCTTAACTGTCAAGTAAAGTTTATTACCAACATGATATCGCTACAAAAAAAATCAAACTCAAATGTGAAGAAGAATTACGATTAACAATAATTCTGAAATATAAAATTTTATTTGAAGCAGTGTTTCTTGTTACATTGTTGTATAATATAGTTTTCATGGTAATAGACGACTGCTGTGCTTGAAGCAATGAACATTGCTGCTAATGTTGGCCTACTTCAGGTCATGTTGTTTGAATGTACATCTGACGACAAAGTGGTTTTGTTTCTACTTGAACGGCCTACATCCTGATGGAAATTTGAATGTTTATGTTTTTTTATTTGTGTATATGTTCAATATATATATTTATAAGAAAAAGTCTAAAAAAAAAACTTTAAAAATCAAACTTTATGTGACAAAAATATGTGATGTGCTCATATATGGACATGTTGATGTCATATAACTACCATATTTGGGAATTTCACTGCCATATATGTGCACATCACACTTTTTTTGTCAAACTAGTTTGATAGTGTAGAGCTTTAAGTAAAATCTTTTTCTTCTGATTTTGGTAGGATAGGATAGACAGATGCCTTTTTCACTCGAGCTCCTGTGAATACTATTCCGGTGAGCTCTCAATGGGAGTTTCAAAGTTCTGGAGAACTGAGCGGTGTTGGTTCCTCTGCTTTTCTTCTTGTTTTGGTTATCTATGATATTTTATTGATCAAAGCACTTAGAAACACTACATAAGACCACCATTATTATTATTATTATATTTACAATTGAGTACATTCTAATTTTGCTACAAAACTGGAGAGAAACATATATTTACACAATGCATTGTTACATCTGTTTTTTCATATTATGGAAGAATAGTTCTCTAGAAGAAATAATCAAATATATAATTATTAAACCTTAAGGGCACTATAGATTGCAAGCCAATTAGTGCATGGAATTAGCTTTGCAACAAACACTGGATTAAATTTAATTTGAGCAATGATGAAATACGGTTACGATAAGCTATTGTAAGGAAATCAATGCAATGTTCAGTGAATCAATACTTGAGAATGGAACACCGAGGGGTATCTATGGGGGGTCAGATTATTATCGTATCTTGTAACCCCTTTGGGGCAAATATTTGGGTTTGTCGTTGATGCTATGGATGAACAATTGGAATAAAGAAAAACGTGAAAAAGTCAAGTAATTTTAACAATAGCAAACAATTTGTGGTATGCAGTACTAACAAATGACAGATGTTCATTTGCTGCATTGATTACACGTAGGCCTACAGAAGTTCCTGGTTTACCAGATGTCTTTCTTGATTTTGTAAAAAAAAGGAAGATGTTATAATTATAAACCGTAGCAATATAGCTAATGAACCCCCCTGAAAAAAATCTTGGCTACAAGCTTCGTTTGTAGGTCTACTGTTTTACACCGAGTAAGGTACTGACCAAATTATTTAAAATTCCATAAATTACGATACAAATATTTTCTAAATTGATACACAATGTAAGCATGACATATTCAATAAGTGAATAATAACATTGTAATGTTTTTTTTAATAGGGCATTCTATTTTGATTGTTTTTGCATTCATGAGTTCATTAATCTACCTTATTGACCTTTCATTTCATTACTAGTTTCCACCTGTTCGGTCAGCTTATTTTGCTCATCTCTGAAACGTCATTTCCAAGCCTGGGAGGCCTCTAGCCTGGTGTTTTTACTTGTTCATCCAATGACAATCACTTCCTAGCCTGGGAGGCCTATACCGTGGTCAGTTTACAGTTCGTTATGGACAGGAGAAATCCAAGCCTGGGAGGCCTCTAACCTGATGTGTTCACTTGTTCATCAATGACAGTCACTTCCTAGCCTGGGAGGCCTATACCCTAGTCAGTTTACTGCTTGTTATGGATAGGAGACTCCCAAACCTGGGAGGTATTACTTGAACGTTAGGTCTCATGGTCCATTCACATAACATAGTATAAATAACAAGCTAAATCTTATTTTTTGATTAAAGATTTTTATTAAACCACATACATGTAAGTCATTGATATTCAATAATAATATAGGCAATGATAGCAATGTAAACATAATGGAGAAATAAATAATATCTTTGTGACTTAAACTCTTATAAATTTCAACAGAAAATGAGTCACTTTACATTGACTGCATACAATTATATCAAGTCATCTTTTACAGTTTCATGTGGCGTCTTTACTGTTGGCAATATAATTCTATAAATAATCATTTATCACTAACTATTCATAATAATTATAACAATAATATATTTTGTTTATACAGTAGAACCCTTGCTTTGGGACACAAGCGAGGGGCGGTAATGTTATATTCGGGGACACCCCTATTAAGGGGAAACTTTGTTTGGTCCCGAAGTTGTCTACTACTGTTCTGCAGAAAGACATTAAAAGAAAGGATTGCTTGGCAAAATAAAAAAAAAATTCAAGACTCAGTTATAAGGCCGTCCACCCTCAATTGGAGCGATTTTCTGTGGAAAATAATACATGTTAATATGGCCAACCTACTTGTTGGCCCTCCAGCTAATCCAAGGGCTGGGCTTACAGTATATCCAAGTCTACTACAATTTGATTAACCATTCCACCATTTGGAAATAATTTGGCATTTCTTACTGCAAATTGACTATCATTGGCATACTATGTAACACTATTACTTACATAATGTGTTTTGTGCACAGACAACTAGAAGATACGTGTGTGCCGTCATTATAGATAAACTATCAAAATGGCCACTAACCTAATTTTCTAATACGCACACATTCATTTTATTACAGTAATGTTTAGTAGCTACGATAGCAATTTAAATTGTGTTTATGACATTTTCAGTTAATAACATTAATGTTATAACAAATTAATATGATCATTTATTGATCAGTATGACTTTGTAAACTTAACAAAATGATATAAAACAGAATAACAGTAATAGCCATTTTTTAATTCCATAATGCCAAAATACCATGTCTTACTTCAAAGTACAGTTTGAACATTTGTGTTTTTTCAATGTTGTCATTATGGGTATTATTCACGTTGGCCGTTGTTAAACATACCTTTGCAAAGTCCATTATTTTACAAATGGTTTAAAGCTTTGCTACACTATCAAACTTTCTGTGACGAAAGTGATGTGTCCATATGGACATGATGATGTCATATCACTACCATATTTGGGCACATCACAATTTTGTTGTCGAACTAGTTTGATAGTATAGGGTTGACAAAAAGTTACAAATAAATTTTTTTCTACCAGAAAAATAATTGAATGATAGATGCATAGTTTAATTGCAATTATTTAGTATGACACTCAATATATACAGCTTTAGTAGATGTGTGGCCAAGATAAAATTTAGGCCAACAATAGGGCAAGGATAAGATGTGGGTCACGATACAATGTAGTGCAACAATGATAAGATCTAGGGCCAGGATCCAAGCCCATGATTAAATGTAGGGCCAGGGTAAGATTTGGGCAAGTATAAACATGGGCCCATGATAGTTGTGGTCTACAACAAGATACAGGCCTAGGATAAGATGCAGGATCAGGATAAACATGGGCCCATGATAGATGTGGTCTACAATAAGATACAGGCCTACTATGATAGGATATGTGGATATAATTGAAAAGCCCATGTCTAACGTTTGACCACACATGTAACCAAATGCGACAACTTGTTTGAAATATTAAAAAAATTGCTAACATGTTCTAGCGTTTCAATGTTCAATATGATGAAGACATATCACATCGCCTACTGGTTTAACCTACATCAAATGAACCAGGTTTAACAATGTGTTATGTCATCTGATTCATACAAAGTAATACATAGGGCTATAAACAACAGATTACAGTAATAATCAATTTATCTAAAGCTTGGTTCCCACTAGCGACGCAACGTAGTGCAACCTACGCAACATAAGGAAATGCCCTTTCAATAATTGTGTTTTCCCCCGCCTGCGTGAAATCAAACCTGTGACGTTTGCAGCACTGTTGCGTCTTCGGTTCCCACTTGTGATTACGCAATACAGCACTTTACGTCGATACATCACTACATTGTGTTCTAGTGGGAAACATGCTTAACTGACAATTGTTGTGTAGTAAAAACAAAAAACAAGTATTTTAATACTTATTCTGAATTTAAATTTGTTAAAATAGCAACATTGTCTATACATTTGTTAATATTTTACACCAATTCAAACTGAAAATAACAATGTACAGCTTAAAACCACCTTTGAATACAAACACTATTGGTCACGCATGGCTATAAACTCGACTAGACACTTACAAACGTGACCCTGGAATGACGTTTTTTATATTAGACACCATTTTCTAAATATCATCGTGCTAAATATCATAATCATAGAAATATTATAGTGAACTTGTTATAAACAAACTGTCTAGTATTTTCCAGACAAATTTTACATCATTTATTCATTGGTAAATATGTATAAAGTAATTACAATAATAACATAATTTAATAAATAAAAACTTAATATAATTTACATATTTACCTTATATAGTAATTAAATCTAATTAGTTAATATATTCTTAGCAATGGTATTAATATCTTTATACAGTAAATTTATCAAACATTAATATTCAACTATATGATTCTATCTGAGCCACATAGGTGGATCCAAGAGGTGCTCAACTGTCCCCCTCCCCATTTTTAGGCCTCTGCCCACCCCATTTCAAAATATCAGATTCGCCCCCTCTGGCCCCAGACACATAAATTAAGTTTTCACAATTAATAATTAACCTGACATAATATAATTGTGAATCACAATATAGTATGTCCTTAGACAAGATAACAGGTGGTTGAATTCTCTGCAAATTTAACCAGATTCTACCCATGGTTCAATTGGAATACCTAGCTTGACATAATATAAATGTGAACCAGCGTATGCCCTTGTACAAAGGAAGTGTTTAATTGCCAGGCTATAGAACACAATGAAACTTTGAAATGTATGACTTCATTTTTCATTAAATTTGATACAGGAAAAGTGTGCAAACGCAAAATATAACCATCAAGGGAGGTAAAGTTCATTGACTTTTATGCAATATCTTTTGTGCTAGCAAAATGAGTTAACTTTCACCAATAAATGATAACATCTCTAACCACTCTGTACTTTAATTAATCTGTACTAAACACACGTTTCACTTTGTTTATTCAATAACAAGCAAACAATGGTATTGGTTACGATTTTCAGACAACAAATAGACTGTCGTACATGGATTCTCCAATTTCTATAGGTCCGCAGGCTAAGAAGAAAATATTAATTTCCCATTGTTGTGTTATCATTCCTCTAAGCTACTCAATATGAAATTCAATTACTGTCGATCCTTTGGGACTATTGAACGCAATTGACGACAATTACAATCTCTTTCTGTTATCGTAAGGTTACAAAGTACTGCCGGAAATCAATTTTATGCGAGTCAAATTCAATTAAAAAGTCAGCTCCATTTGCGTTTTACCGACGTTCGATTTGATTTTGATATTAGTTGATAAAACGAACACGTTTGAAGTCTCTCAACGAGACAGCCTTCAGACTTTAGTTAATTATTAAGTAATTAATCAATTGAAATAGGTGTGGCTGATTTGGTTGGAGACCCGTTAAATTTACCTTGCGAATGTTACTGGTACTGATCCAACTATGTTAACAAGTTGACATACCGCTGATTGCCAATACTTTTTAGCAATTTCTTACATCATGGGAGCACTATACACAACAAATTTTCTTTCCAGATTAAATTATAGATTTGGTTTTAATGTGTGATGAGATAAAAGCAAATATTTAATGTTTGTTTAAATGCATGTCTAGAAATAAATATTACAAGTACGGATGTTTGAAAATCATTGTTGATACTTTCAACACGGCATATAATACAAATTTATTTAACCTTACAACCATGTCTAGGCAAGGGATGAAGAATTAAAATAAGTAGACTTTATATGCGTTAATTTCGAGGGAGATTTGAAACAACATACTACATGATTTGTCAAAACAGATCTATCGGCGTGCTTCAAATTGAATCTCTATTGCCGACTTCATTAATAAGAACTTGATTTAATCTATCACACTTAATGCGTAATGAAGGCAATACAGTCATGTACTGTCTCGCAACGAAGCTAATCTTTCGTGAAATTGAGAAGTGCCAAGATGTTACAAAATCAAGCCAGAAGATGTTAAAATTCTTTCTTCAGGTTACTTTCATTATTTCTTTTACTTAAATTGAACGTTATAAATCGATGTCTCACTTTTTAAGATCTATTTTAAGCGTAAAAGTATATTGCAATTGTGTAACTGTTATTAAATGCATTTGCATTCCAACTTGTACATTAGCTTTCACATCATTTATTAACTTTGAATGAACAGCACTATCTTAAATTTTCTAGTTTAATCACAATTATATTAAATTTATATAACATGTCGATTTATCTTCTAGTGTAAAACATTTAAATGCCATTTCTTTTCTTTTCATTTGTTATCGGACATTATTTTTATGGTTTTTGCTCATTTAAACATGATTATTAAAATTTCTCCAGACTACAAGAAGAAAGTGCATTCTACTTAAAAAAACTCTCATGTATTTGTTATTACATATTGATGTATTTTATGAAAATAAAATTGAATTTATTATATAAATTGTATATATTTTTTCACTCAACATATTCAAATTTGGATATTTCAATGTTATAACATAATATATGTGATTTTAAATGTTGCTCTACTAGTATATCTTAATTCATATTAGAGAAGTTTTCTTTTAATATTGGTAATTTGTTACAAAGAATATTTGTGTTTTTGAATGGTTAAATAAAATTAACATATATTAATATTACAGTATACTTGTTTGAGCTTGATCAACACAAATGCTGAAATAAATTTCTTTTCTTTCATCTGTTACTATCAAACGCAATAAATGTTCTCACTGGTTTCATTACATCGAAAACATATCAATAAAATTTAAATACTGGTGATAAATTAACAAAGAACTTGAATCAAAATAATAGATACCAAGTTTCTCTCTCAAAACATAACATGTATTCTTTTGACACAATGGGTCTCGTTTACATGACAAACACGATAAACGACCTTAGCATTCGTACGTTTTTTTGTTATTGATGTTTGTAGTGTGTACAGGTTATTCACACAAGTTGAATAGCGTACCAGGTCCTTGTGTATTTATAGTTACAACAATGAATATGTTAATCGTTCTCTAAGAACTTGCCCACAAAAATAGTATAATATTTCAAAAGGATTGGTTTTTCCTTGACTTTGGACTTTAATGCCTATGATAGTACCATAAATTGTATTTTCAATCATTTCACATCAATAACATGGTTGGAGTTTGTTCAAAATATAAGTCTCCTACCTGTATTTTCCCACCCAAGTGGGTACTAACAAAATCATGCAAATTTGAAATTCAATGTTCAAAGGATCCATATTATTATTGGACAATTAAACTAAAATTGCTACTAGGAAGCCATGGTACTAAAAATATTTCAATTTATCTATTTACTGTATTTGTTTAAATTGCATACGCATCCAACAGCAAGTAACTCGGCAATAACAGAATGGATAAACTATTGTATCATGCTTATAAAATATAGGCGTAGGGACTGGAGCTGAAAGAGTTCTGGCACTAGGTCAGGATCGAACCCTGGACCTTGGGATTGGAAGGCATGCATGTTAACCACCAAGCTATAGCTCCACTATGCAAATTAGTAATTGACTTTATTCATATGCTTGATTCAGATCAAAGGAAAACGCCATAACATTGCTTTAGATCAGCAACAAATGACATAAAAGCAGTTACGATCGTCAACAAATATATACTACTTAAATTTAGTATTTTAATTGTAATAATGGAAAAGGTTAAGTTGCTGGTAGAAGCAGTGGGTGGTTCATAAAACATGCAAGTAAAAAAAATGTAAATATATTTAAAATTAGACTATTGTGATGAAAGGAAAGGGTATCAAATACGACTTTAGGACCATAAACATGTATTTTATGAGTATGTGTATTATTGAAAAGGTATATTGCTGGTAGGAGGCTGGACCTCGTGGGCGTTCATAAAAACAATGAACGAGATATTAATAGATTCAATTTAGAATAATATGCAATTTTTTAGATGGCCTATACAGTATTTGTTATTGATTGTTGGCTGCCACAAGACCTTGGATTACAAACAGCTGATCCTAACACAATCAATACAAGGGACAAACATTACCACCATAGTCAACAACAAGATTTTAGGACATTTCATTAACTATTATCTCATCCACATACATTATTAATGTCATGGGTTTTATTGTCAGCATGTGGAAATATTGTCATTTTTGATAATCATTAGAAAAAGATAGAAATGTAACAAGATTTTAGAACATTTCATTAACTTTTATCTCATCAACATACATTATTAATTCCATGAGTTTTATTGTCTGCCTGTGGAATTATTGTCATTTTTAATGATCATTCCAAAAAGATCGAAATGTAAAGTAATGACTTTGCTCCGATTATGAAGAGTTCATTATATCTAAGGTAGTATATTGTGATATTACCACAACATGAATTAGTCGTACAACATGTGATCAATCCATTAACATTTAAGAATTCAACCATCAGTCAAGTTCAATTTCAATACTGTATTAAAACAAGGAGAGGTGATTCCATGGGTGTTTTACCAGATGTTCCCCACCTGTGGCAGAGCCAGGAAACAACACATTATTGTCATTGTAAAGAATCGACTTCAGTGTCTAGCCAATGATGAAAAACAGATTATGTTTGTGAAGTGGAGAGATTGAAATTGGTACGTTTTCATAATTTAACTAGAAAGCAATCTAAAATTAGAATATACTGGTTTAAATTAAGCTTTTAAATGAAATTGGTTTCTATTTAAAAGTGAAAATAAAAACAACTGAGCTCTTTGTTAATCAAGTACTGTACTGTACCTAAAAAAAAACCTGAGAAATTTAATCAAAACAAGATATTTTTATAATGTTAAAAATGTTCCGACAGATTCACAACATTCTGATTTTTTAAAAGGTTCCCAAGTTTTTTAAAGATTTTGACTTCGTGTAGTACATACTTAAGTTGTACCATGCTTTTATTAAGAAGTTTCAATATTTTCAAGTTTTTAATTCTATAATAGTTCATTTTAAATTCAACAAAAAACCTTTACTTTTTATGTTCACATAAACAAATTTTAAATAATTATATTATCTAAAAATAAGATTAAACCCTGCATTCAGAAACACACTTTATATTATAAAGCTCTGTCTACACTATCAAACAAGTTTGACAAAAATGTGTGATGCGCCCAAATATGGTAGTGGTATACCCAAACATGGTAGTGATATGATGTCATCATGTCAATATATGGGCACATCATATTTTGTTGTTTGATAGTGTAGACAGAGAGTAAGATACATTCATGATATGTTCACACACAATGGAAACTTTACAGTAAATAAAATAAAATGCGATAAAAACTTCTGTTATTAATCTTGGCCAAGGACTGGTTGGTTGAATATAATTTCCGCTTGCATCAGTATGTTCATGTCTAATGCTGCCCTCTATTTAATTCTCGCAAGACCAATTTGCTTTCGATCATTCTGAAAAACAAAAAAATGAAGAAAATATAATCAACCCTGTTGCCAACATCTTAGTAATGCTTGGTTCCCACTAGGACGCGACACAAGAAATTTGACCAATCACAAGTGATGGATTATCCAAACTGTTATTGGTCAACTTGCTTGTGTTGCACTTAAGTCCTTACATTGCATCCGTGAGTTGGAACCATGTGCCTTGAGCACTCTTGAGTGGTATGTGCGCTATAGAAATCTATATTATTATTATAACCAAGCTTTATTTTAGGAGTGCCATTTCCAAATTTGGAGGACGCATACGGATCAACCGAAGTTGTTTTAGGAGTTGGCTCTATTAATATATTTGAATGGTTATCCAGAAATGTGTCAAGTGGAAAGCAAATTGTTATTTCACAAATAATTTATGCAAAGATTGTGGAAAGTATAAACACTATCGAATCAATCCAACCTTAAAACTTGTTGGAATTACCACGACATCGGATCCAAGAGACCGTAACAAGCGTCACCTCTCAAAACCTTCCAATTAAAACGATCCATTCGCCTTCTATTCATTGGAATCCATTTAATAACATTAATGCTAATTCCGTGAATATTACCAATTCATGCCCAATGGGAACTCTCTTAATGTCGCAAACCAACATCTTCAATTCCCAACGGATTCCGCAATCCAATCATTTCTAAAATGTATCCTCAGATACAAACTCCCTAAAGCGACCAAAATCCAATAACTTCTTAGATAATCCAGCTAAGAAAACTCCCTGAAGATTGTTCTAGTCAATAATGGCTTAGCCGATTGGACTGGGTAATCTTGAAAGCTCGTAACAGCTTACGAAATGTTTCAACAAAGATTGAATTAAGTGAAAATAATTATAATTTATATGCAGAATTTGAATCTATTCTTTCTTTCTTTCATTTATTTGGCATCTCAATACATAACATTATAAAATACATCAATAATATACATTATCACCTTAAATATTAAAATACATCAAAAAAGCAAATGGCGGGATTAATGAAGTCTGACGATGCACGGGAAAACACATTTAAAAGTCGTTTAAAGTAAAACAACTTAATTCCAATGTGGTCCCTAAAAAGATAGTAATTATAATTTTAACAAAACAAACATTATGAGACGGGGTTCATAAATATATAAGCAAAACATCTGATATAATGGCACAATAATAATTTATCTATGTTTCAATTCAGTTTAAATTTAGATGTGTTGGAAATTGAACGTATTGAATTGTTCTATACATTTTTTAGGGTTTTGCTCATCAATTGGAACATTTAAACAAAGATAGACAATGTATTAGGTGGACATTTTATCATAAACAGGATTAATTTTTTCTTGCAAGGAAGAAAATCTCATTTAACGTAGACATTCTTACATATCTTTGATGAACATTAGGCGCACATCAAAACAACTTATTTAGCACGTTTAGGTCAAAGGTTATTCCGAGAAACTCATCTATATATATACCATGATTGTTCTTTAATATTTCAGTTGATTATCTTTAAATCCATGTGTCTTTACCACACCTCACAAACACATTTCAAGCATTCTTTTAGTCGTATTTGTTCTAAAATCAAACAGCTACCAGGGGACAACACTGTTAAAAGGACACTTTTAATGACGAATGATGGGTTGTAACACAACAACATTCTGTGAATGGCCAATTTAACGTTAATAAAGTTCCTATAGTAAACACTCATGTATTGTAGAATAAGAAAATTGTAGAATATCAGTAAGTTTATAGAAATGAAAAACATAAATAATTTTAAAATGTTTTGTTATAGACAACCTATTGAAATACTAATCTGGTAAAGCACTTATGTAAATTAAAATCAATAGTTCAAAGTTCAAGTAGTCTTCTTTATGCTGAACATCATTAGGAAAAATTACATAATTGTATACATTTTTCTATATTTGAAAACGGTTAGAAAATTATTCTTGTGCGATAGCGATTTTGTTGGCAGGTAGACCTATACTATACGTGGATCACCAAACTCATCTTGGTGCAAGAGTTTAATGTCTAGTTGACCTTATTATAGACAGTTAAATTTAATACCATGACATTCCTATTAATATTAAATTATTCTATCTCCATCTCAGCTGGTTTCTGACAGACCACTTTACTTTTCTCTTTCCCAGTATAATCTAGGCACAATACATTGTAAAGAGCTATTACACTGGGATCTCAGTGGGCTAATTATACAGTGTATGTTTTGACCCTATGTATGTATAAATACACACTCATACCACACACATGGAAGGGTACTGTACACTATAAAATAATTGCTGGTTTGTACATTTTTAAGAACAGTATTGGAAGTATTGTTTTTTCACAAAAAGTATAAATTAAAATACAAATTTTAGACAAAATTAGCAATGATATAACTGAGGACCGTTGCTAAAACCAAAGATTTGTAAATGAGAGGGTTAACTATTTCCGCAGCCAAAAATTAACCGATGTGGAAACGGGGTTTAACGGATTCTACGCGAGAAAAACTAAACGATAATTATCTCATTCAAATCAGATAATTATCAGATAAATGTGATAATTTTTAAACTTTGACCTAAAGGACTAATTTTTGGGATGTGATTGGGCACCTGATTGTTTGGTAATGACTGATCATGCGCACTTTATTGATTAAAAAATGTGTTTTGGCGGAAACACGCCCATGATAATACAGTAAAAAAACAAAACAGGTTTTTACTTGCAAAATTGCTAACATTTAGTATCATCGGCAGAAAAAATGGAAACTTTGAAAAGAAACATTATAGTCAGTAGCAGTATAGTATGTAGATTATTTAACCTTTGGGTATAATTTTAATTTGCTTGATTAATCCACCTTTTTATTTTTGACTAGTAACCAAGTTTACGAGCAAAATCATCCTATGATGTTGACAAGTATAGTATTAAATGCCTATGGCGACATATTTTAATTTGTCAATTGTGGAAAAAAAGAAATTGTCATCTGTATAATATCATGAATGTATTATAGTCAGACTGTCAAATGACTATGAGATGCATATTTATTTAAATATTCATTAGTTCAATTTAATTATTTATTATTGTAATAAAATGATGATTAACAAAAAGTGTTTATATCATATTAAAACAAATTAATATATAGTAGGGCCTAATTCTTCAAACAATTCCTCTTCACCGATACAGTAAAGTATTAAGTGTACTGTACGTATCATTCAATATATGATTACCGTATATAAACAAGAAATATTTCTTACAAAAAACACCGCTCATCTGACAATAACTACTGCTACACATTCATATCCATATTCGTTGGTGTGTGCGCATGCCCAGTCGGAGTTTCCACATACCCATTTTTAACCGTAGTAAACTATAAGCTACCGCATGGTAGGTAACACTACCTGTTTCCAAATGCTTCCATTCTCTTGAATATAACTGCCTAAAGGAGCGGCGCGAAAACATATTTATTTCGGATGTAAAATTAATTTGGTTGATTTATTGACTTTGCCCTACCTACTGTACCAAAGCTTAATGGTCAGTTGGTCAGTTGGCTTGATTCAGCTGTCCTTCAATAATATGATGTCTTGTTTACATATGGTACATGTGTGCATTTATAGGATGTACACAATTTCATACCAGGCCCATGTCTGATTCATTTGATATAGAATTGCCTTATTGACCCTCCCTCTCTTCTTTATGGTTATTTTTATTTAGGATAAGTTTTTTCACAAAAGCAAAGAATACTACTGACCCCAGACTTTACTACAATTCACATCACGTCAAAAACATGATTCACAAATGACTCATAGAACAGAATTTAATTTGTCATCGAATTTAGGTTTAAATATAAATTATGTGACATGTGTTAAATGCAAAGAGTAGTGCGGTTAAGAGTTAACCAGAATTCAGTTAACCCAGTTATAGTAAAATTTATGATACAGTTAGCCCTACATAGGGATTACCATCTGAATTATCATGTTTGGTAGACAGTTAAACCGGTAAATGATGGTAAAATGCTATAAAAGTTTTAGTTAGGCAAAGAGTTAACTAGGTTAATGCAGCAATTTCACTAATAATGGTGAAGCTTCAGACAGTTAACCAACTGGTACTCAATGTTCTTAAAGATTATCAATCAGTTAACCGGGTTATCATCAAAGTTAAGAAAATGAAAATGAAATATCACCTGGTATAAACCCCAAGACAGTCAACCAGTATAATACACAATATTATGATGCTTTTATGACAACTTCAGATAACCAGGTTTATAGCTATAAGCACTTTTCTGACTAGATAGATATAACCTTCAAAATATCTTGCTAGTAATAACTCTTCGATATAATCATCTTCATGGCGCATTAGATCTATGATTGCTCTAGGGCTCTGTAATCGACATCTATCACAACGATAATTACTCTATACTTTTTATCTTGGGATTAACAATATTTTCAGAGGAGAGTTTTTTTTTATCATCTAAAGCTCTGTCTACACAATCAAACTAGTTTGATAAAAAAAGTGTGATGTGCCCAAATATGGTAGTGATATGGCCAAATATGATTGCTAAGGTACTGTAGGTCCAGTACAGCATAAATATGCATTTTATTTTAAAAGTTATGTTCAAATTATATAAGAATCAGGTATTTGAGAATGATCAAATATGAACCTATTTTTGTACAGTTTGGAGTATACAGACCACAAAACTTGAAATTAAAATGGCAGAAAATTGTACGAAAAAAAAAGAAAAGAAAATGTTAATATCCAATGAATAATTACTGAATAATAACTATATATTTACTTGGTATACATTGCTAGTAATAGGATACACATATAAAGCTGCTATAATATGCGTTTTATTCAACAGCTTAACAATATTACCATTATACATTAAGTGGTTTTCTATTTACAAGTATCAGGGACAACTTGGACAAGGTTTTAACTATTTTTGGTAAATTGTTTAAAAGCAGCACTTAAACCAAATACCAAGTGTCCATTGTTCAGTTGTAATGGATAGAGTATAAATACTGAACAATAGACAATTGAACTTTTAATATGTTGATAACAGTCTAGGAGCATGCTTAACATTGTTTACCTACAGTATAATAGTAAGGGACTCTGCTGTCACATAAATACCATATTTTCTAAAAACCATATACAGTATATTTTTGGCAGCAGAAATGGCGCTCAAAAAATTATACCTTATAAAATATATCGTATTTTGCCCCACCTAATTTGTGGATAAAATACGGTATTTATAAATTGATAAGCTTTTTACACATGGATAGTCTATAGTCAAGGAACAACATCACAACATTTGTAATTAATCTTTTGGGGAAACAAACATTTTGGGAAAATTAAAAAGGATCAAACATGACAGCCAGATTTAGAAAGGTAATTGAGCAAAATTTAAAGGAAAGTAGGGGGAGGGCGGTGCGGACTTGTCATTCAAACAAGTCAGTAAAAAAACAAAAAGAGATTGTGAAAGTAGAGGCTACGACATCGCCAAAGATAACAAATTCTAATTCGGGCAAGGTAGGAGCTTGTTTCTACGTTATTTGGGTAAAACAGATGAATTTTAACACGACCACCCAAGATAGTACTTCTACTGTTGCTTCTAACTTCAAAATACGGTATAAAATATAACATATTTTAATACCATATTTTTGAGAATATGCAGTAGAAACAGGCCTTAATTATGCACAAACTAAAAATAGCTAAAGAATAATGTAATCATGTTTTTTTTTTCAATTCAATTATCTGGTGTATCATACCATAGAGAATTATTCTTTTTAGTAATAAACAAAATATTATTATATAACCAGTATACGTTATAAAATGTTGCTTCTTATTGCTGTCATTTCGACCAATCGATGGAATTGATTGAAAAAAAAAATACTAATTTATTGTTTACTGATACATTTCAATTCAAATTAACATTTATTTCTTCAAAATCAAATAACATGAAAGAAAATGTCTAAAAATGAATTTAGCAGCAAAGATGAACAAATTTATAATCAAATTTGGACAATCCAAATGAAACTTGTGTTGGGAAAGACATTTAAACATTTATAATAATACATAAATATTAATATAAAAATTGTGATGGTAAGTTTATTTTTAACATCACAGAACATATTGTATGTTATTGATTAACTAAAATATGAGGGGCTTAAGGCCATGCCACAAGGAACCCACAAAACTCGTCAACGCCATGTTTGCATTTAACCATTCAAAGTTGTGTGGGTGTAGGATCAGTTTTGAGTTTCAATTCCGGTATATCAACTATGTTGATAACTTGAACTTTGCTCTTAAAAACAGCTAATTGTGTTTATTGATATGTGGTAGCAGAGGGCAACTGATTAAAAATTATTGTCATGATAAAAATGTAACTGAAAACAAAGTCACACATGCATTAACTATGGCCCTGTTTCTGCTGCCAAGAAAATACCGTATTTTATACGGTATTTTTTGAATACCGTATTTATACCGTATTTTTTTGGCAGCAGAAACTGCGCTCATAAAAAAAATACCGTATTTTGTATACCGTATTTTCCCCACAAAATTTGTGGATAAAATACGGTATTTACAAATTTATACCGTATTTTTTGTACCCTTTTCTGCTGCCAATAAAAAATACCGTATATTTTTTTACCTGCGACATGAGGTCAACATCGTGTTTTTATTTTCTGTCGCTGTGAGCTGTTTTACACACGTGTATAGATATATTCGGCGAAAATGTGGAGCGAAGACGTCACAGTATTTACTATATAAATCTGTGTGGGGAAAAGGGGTGTGGGGAAGGAGGGGAAGTTAAATGTCCGGCCAACTAAAAGGTAATAAAAGGGACAACCACATTTTAAAGACATTTCTAAAAAAATAAAGCAGGAGTACGGAATAGACTTGTCTCCAAAGCAAGTAAACTCAAAGCTGAAGAGCCTGCGAAAGCAGTACAAAATTGCAAAAGACAATAACTCGGGGAGGGAACGAATTACTTGTCCCCATTACGATGTTTTCTGTGCTCTCACAACATCTCTATCATTAGGGCTAGCCTGTTGAAAGTGAGGCGTAAAACTTCCTTTATTGCGACTTTTAATTATCGACCAAATAAATGAATGGCAATTTGGGTAAAAAGGATGAAATTTAACACGACCACCCAAGAAGTATTGTTAGCAGAAACGGGGTACTGAAAAATACGGTATAAAAAATACCGTATTTTATACCGTATTTTTATACCGTATTTTGAGCAGTTGCAGCAGAAACAGGCCCTATGTCATACTATATAATATAATATGGTTATAAAAAATGATACCGCATAATTTGGATTCTGATTTTTCTGCCGATCTTGATGGGCCACTAAATTTAACTAAAGCTCTGTCTACACTATCAAACTAGTTTGACAAAAAAAAGTGTGCCCAAATATGGTAGTGATATGCTTAAATATGGTAGTGATATGACATCTTCATGTCCATATATGACAACATCACATTTTTTGTCACATAAAGTTTGATAGTGTAGACAGAGCTTTAGATCTGAAGAAAATGTTATAAATAATTTTGAATGCAATCGTCGTTACCACTTTACCATTTAAAAAATCAATACTTAATTTAACAACGCAAGACCTTTGCACACTTCCTTAGCCACCGTATCCCAAATCAAAACAAGAAATTACGAGTTGCAATTAAATTGAGACCACTCAACTTGTTTCCAAGTCAGCTTCAGTGCATTAATCGAACAGTTCACTGAAATGCATAATCATTACCGAATCGACACAACACATAAACTATTTATACAAGTTTGTTAATCAGGATGGATCAAACGAACGGAGTAGTATTATGAAGACTGAGGAATGAACTATGTCAGGGTGAATGCATTGAAGGAATTTCTTTCATGACTTTCTTCTCGTTTACATCTCAGTGGACTAATTAGAAAACAGAACAATGAATAGAACTGTTTTGTTTGTGATTAGTGCAGTTAATGATGCTGAATTTAAGTAACGATATGATTTATTATTATTTTATTCCACAATATGAAAAATATCAGTGTAGTAAAGCAATTCATTTTTCTGTGCCAATTTTACTTTTCATAAAAAAATGCAGAAATTTTTTTAAAAACAATTTTCACTACAGTTTACAATGCAGGGCCGTAGCCACCAGTACGGTCGTAAGTTTTCAACCTGAATCCTTTTTTACAAAGGCCTTTGACAACCCAGTGGCTTGAACAGATGACGTTGTTCTTTTTTCTTGCAAAAAACCGGACCACTTTATTTCTCGTGGCTACATCACTGCAATGGATATATGAAATGTGTAGGCTACTCCACCTCCCTCTGTCTAGGACACCTACATACTATTTACTATTTGTGACCAATAAAAGGAAGAAAACACTTTAAGTCTCTCACATATTCATCAACAAAAAGTTCCATCTCTTTGTCTTATGGAAATTATTCCCTGGCTAATGTTTTAAGTTCATAACCTAAAGTTCAAACACACACAGTAGACTAAAGTGTCTTCAAAAAATAATACACATTAAAATGCTTTCCGATAACATAATACCTACATTTACACATTAATAACACCTAAAATATCTCTTAATTTTCAATATTTAATTCCTGTAAGAATTTAAAGTTTGCATAAACACCTATAATTGTTAGAAAATAAATTAAATTTTCATAAGATTTTCATGTGTGGGATCGACATTTGTAGATGTCTTTGTTGGCTTCCGATAGAATAACAATTGAATGTGTTATAGTGTGAAAGAAAACACCTTCGAGTTCACACGGTTTTAATGTGTATTAAAAGATTTTGAATATGGTAGACAGCAATTAGACAAAATAACATGGAATTGAGTTGGCGTAGCTGGTGGGTGTCGGCTTCGAAATTGCTGAGGTTGGAAGTTCGATTCCGATGTAGTTACAATTTTTTTACGCATACAATTAGTATTGTCAGAAAAAGAAAAGGCAATTGGAACAACGCAACACAGCAAGTTTTACAGATATTTTTTCTTTTAGAATAATCTATACTTAATAGACCTTATATCATATTTGACAGCAGTGCAGTAACGCATAGGCAAAGGCCACTGGTTTAGCAATCCTAAGGGGCCCTCATGGTAGTTGCATTGGACTGCTCGTGTTCTCGGGCCCCTTGCATTCTGGGGCCCCTGGTTTTATCCAGTGAGCGCTCATAGCTGTTACGCTACTGTATGACAGCCTCCTACCCCAAGTCATTTTTCCTCTCTTATTAAAATCCGCCGCAGGCCCAATATTGATCCAAAGAAGTAGTCTGCAATTAATTGCATTTCTAGACTTTTATTAAGAATAAATTCAATCATGTAGTATGTGTACTAGATCATGCCTGACCTACATATATTGAAGTTGTTATTTTCTCATTTGTAAGCTAATAATAAGAACATACTTTGCTATATTTACATTGGAATTTATCTGAATACAGATATCAATACATTAATTGCTTGTCGGATTGAATCTCTATTTCTCATTGTGTAATTTTTCATTGCCAAATAAATACTAATAAAATTTGAAACAGAAATCTGGAATATTTGCTTCTGTAGTCATAACAACACAAAGCATTTTGAAATCTGTCATATAATGACTTTGATATTAACAAGAATCTGTCACAGTAATATTGGGTGAATGCTAGGTGCCATGACAACGAATCAATACACTAAATTAATACACAAACAATAGATGACTAATTGACCCACTAAGTTGCTGATAAAAACAATAGATGACTAATTGACCCACTAAGTTGCTGATAATTTATTAGTATCCTGTTTCGTAGCTCTATTGTTTATCTCACCCTTACAATAAATTATTGTATAATTTCAATACTAAAAATTGTTTATTAATCATTCTTATTTCTCATATAATTTAAGCTTTGTCTACACTTTCAAAATGTGATGTGCCCAAATATGGACATGATGTCATATTACTACCATATAAAAACATATCACTACCATATTTGGGCACATCACACTTTTTTTGTCAAACTAGTTTGATATTGTCGACAGAGCTTTAGAAATTTAAAAAATCAAATATCGTTAAAAGTTTAAATATAGACTATAGTAATTACAATTTCCAATTTTAATTTGATCCTACGATTTATGTCAAAAATATTTATTTATGTAATCAAATTTGGTACCATTATATGATTTGAACTTATGACCTAGGATTGCCCTAATTACAAAGGCACATATCTGAAGAACCGTTAATTGGTGAAGTAAGAAAAATCTATACTGAAGACATGCGGGAAAGCTAAGCAAAGAATTACTATGATTGGTGAATTGAGGTGGAATTAAATTGCCATCGTCACTGTTGCATGTACAGTATAACTAGGTCTACACACTTCACTAGGCAGAAGAAGTTTGCCTGGTAAATTGACAGTCACAATAAATATTTTCTACAATTATTATTAAATGATTACAGAAATTATTATAAAAACAATTTTTTCCATAATGAAGAGTGTACTTGGTGTTCCCGAGTATCTCATCTTGGATATTAAAAAAACAAAAAAAACAACTGTATATAGAAATGCTGATTTTACAAACAAATTATACTACAACCACAAATACATTTTTTCTATCATTCTATAGACTTCTGGACACAATTGAGGATAAGATTCAAACCAAAAATTAATTTCAGTTAACTCACAGTACCACAACTACTGCTGCGTACACTACATAAGTGTACTACTACTATAGCATGGACATAGATTGTTTGAAAAGTACAAAAAACCCTACAACAATATTGTTATAGGCACTACAGCTGGTAAACAGGGGCGGATCCAGCATTATAGATTAGGGGGTGGGGGGGGGGGGGCTAAATATTTCATAAATGTTAAAAACGATTCGTTCAGGGTTGCAGAAAAATAAAAATAGTCATTATTTTATTTTAAGACATGGCTGTTGTTGGTAATTGAGGTATTTTGGTCCTATTCACCAATATCTGATATTCCACTTAAATCAATAAATATAATGATATAAGTTAATAGAATCTATAAATTTAATGGTATTTCCCTTTATGTGTCATAGGTTGTAACAATCCTTGCAGTATTCAGTAAACATTACATAACGTTGTACATGATAAGAATATCACTTGTTGTTCTGTTAGTCCTACAATAGATTGTATGGAATCGTAAAATGTATTGTTATCGTTGTGTTATTGCAGCTGTTAGTTCGAATTACAAGTCTTGAATCAGATGAGACATTGATGTTTTGTTTGCATTACAGCGTCATTAATTATGGATAAATACTTCTTTGGTTAAAAAACACATGTCATTATCAGGAATCATCCTGATCTGGTTAAAAGCTTCGGGATTATGCGACGACGCTCGGGAAGATAATTCAAACGAGAAAAGACGTTTACGACGACAAGTACATCAAACTGTTTAAGCTTTGAGTTTCCATAAAAAATGTAATTCTTTGCGAATGTAATCATTAAACAAAAAGTGCATTTATTGTGTACATCTCCGTAACACTACAGTACATTCACCATACCCTTGTCAGAAAAAGTACAAAACGCAATAATTATTGATTGACAGCCTGGTATTCTGCAATTAATAAATTATAGATTGATCAATTTTTTATGAATATTGTATTAATTGTGTAAAAATGCATTATAATTTTATTATTATCAAAAACATTAAGTTTAGAGTGCTAGCACTTAAAGCAACTGTATAAATTAATTTGTAAAATCAATTTTTAATAACCAGACAGAAAAAAGGCTACTGTTCAAAATTAAACTGAAGAAAAGGTACATGCTATGGAAGTGAAAAACAGAATATTGTCTGTGTGTGTAGATGTTCCAACTCTTCTGATTTCTCCAGGAATCTCGAAATTTCATCCAATCTCCCGAATATTAAAAAATATTTAACCCACATACTGTCTAAATTCTGTTTCTAAGAAGGCTATTGCATAATACCTATTGTGCGAGGTACTATTTTGTGATTATTATCTCAAATCCGTTAAAATGCGTCAAAATCATTGTGTAAAGCCCTGTCTACACTATCAGAACTAGTTTGACAAAAAAGGTGTGATGTGGCAAAATATGATAGTGATATTCCCAAATATGGTAGTGATATGACATCATCATCTCCATATATGGGCACATCACATATTTTGTTTACATAAATTTTGATCATGTAGACAGAGCTTAAAGTCACATTATATACCAAGCAAGTATAGTGTTGTTATTTCTTTTGAAGATGCTGTTCTAATATATTATATGTTGACAGTATGCTTATTATATTTTATAAAAAAATAAAGCACACAAAATTAGATTTGTATTACTCATTATTATATTATACAATAGAGTCTAGGTTGTCTATAATTTAAGCCTTACTATAGCAACACTGTATTATATATTCAAGGCTAAATGTCATGATATAAAAACATTTTTTTGCAGCTAGAAGTACAATAATGTAATATGGCACTGAATTAAGTCAATTGTATGCACATACTGATGAATCATAATTATGCAAAACAGTGATGCAGCCATGAAAAATAAAGTGGTCCGGTTTCCGCAAGAAAAGGGAACAATCTCTGTTCAAGTCACTGTGAAAAAGTGGTCAGGTTGAAACCTTAGGCAAGATACTTTACTTACGTTTGCCTCTCTCCACTCGGGTGTATAAATGGAAACCCAGTTAGAACAAGAAACAATTTTGCGCTGATTACCGTATATTTCGGTGATATAAGTCGCACTTTTGACATGCAAATATGACCTCTAAATTAAGGGTGCGTCTTATACACTGAACATAAATGCCTCACCACACAGATTGTACATATAGGCCCTATCGTCACCTCGTTGGCTAGGCTAGGCCTGAGTAGGCTAGGCCTAGCTACAGTGTACTAACGTAACAGCAACCTGCTCCTGCCTAGTTTTCAAGGCATTTTAGCGTGATGTTATACTAAATATGAAAAGATTTGTTCATTATGGATCTGTTTTAGGCGCTCCGATAAAATTTCATTTGTAAACGTTTATGATTGGAATAGTATTTATTTATAGTTATACGCACGATCGCCGATCGCCGTACCTTCAGCGCAATTAGCCCTTCTTGGCGGCCACATGGTGTACGGTATTCGACTAGTATATTTTCCAGTTGATTATAGCATGGACCTAGCGTACACACTTCTCGGATACATAGATACTAATAGAATACGATTGTCCGTGAAAACGTGCGCCCTCACGTGCGTGTGTTACACACACGGTCATGCACTCGATGTTGCGGGTGCGAAACTCATGAATAACAAGTTAGAAAGAACTTGTTGAGGCTGGGTGCAGACAAGCCTAGGTAACAAACAACCTAACTAAAGGACGCCGTTGTAGATATAACAAAATATATTATTACAATAATATTGATTACAATTTAAAAAAACATTGTTTTGATGAAATATAAAGTGCGTCTTATACATTGACGATATAAAAAATACCGATATTTTACTCTCAGTTAGGGGGTGCGTCTTATACACAGGTGCGACTTATACACCGAAATATACGGTACTAGCTGCATTATGGGAGTATGTTTCCATACGTGTTTGATCCAAAAAAAATGACTGGGGTAATAATGTTCAGCGCTTAGAGGTTTCACAACATTAGGCGCTATATAAATCCAGGATATTATTAATTTTATTACCAACCGTACAGCCTTGTATAACGTAATTTTAAAAAAGGTCCTAAAATATTATTAACCTTTTGCATTATTAATATTGCATATTTCTATTTAATATATTGAGAATAAATTTTAGTTTTGGAATGGTAGACAGTAATTTTAATCTCTATATTTAGTAGTAGTCAAAACGTTTGGAAAAAACCTTGTTCCAAAAATGAGAGCTCTTTAATATCTACAGTGGTCAGGTCTACAGTGGTCTACATATGATGTGTCCCAGAAAGTATGTCAGAATATAATAAGCAGAGTGTCCATAAGACCACTTTTTGACATTTTTGGTTTTCTGCAGTAGGATATCACATTTGTGTTATTAAATATTTAGGTTATTAATAACTTTAGAATTTTAAATATTGTTTTGAAAATTCACTGAACACATATTTGTTTGAAACAGTGGGTATGAATTTACGGTGTTTATTCAGCGTAACGACCTACGACCTAGGTCAAACTGAGTGATAACAGACTTTGTCCACTACTACTGTACCATGCTGGTAACTTGCTGATGACATCATCACTGGATGACATCATTATGCTATTTTTAGCATCAAGGGATTTGAGGTCCTTGAACTTATCATACCAACACCCTACTGGGAAATTTGATTTGCTTTATGTAATACCAAGAAATACAATGAATCTTTTGTATATTCTTCTTACAGCATCATTATAAATATTGTGAAATGAAAGGAAAATAAACGTCTGTTAATAATTATTACATAATTAACATTTAAACATGTTCTTTTATTCAATTATGGTAGTTGTTCGGGCGTTTATGCTAAGAGTGATGATTTTACGATGTCATTGATGAAGATTCAGCCAATGGAAGCCGGTAATGAGGATACCGATAGTATTAATAAACTCTTTGTTTGTACAGTAAACATTTTGATCATGATAAAAAAGATGATTATTATACGATGTTACATGATAAATTCTAACCTACTGAATACCAATGTTTAAAACACCTAAAAATAATAGAAGATTTTTATTATCAAGTTTAAGCTTAACACACTACAAAGGTTAACATATCAACAATATTTCACACTCCAATAATATTTTCACACTCTCAATTACCACAAATAAATCGTTTTAAATACAATAAAGTTCTATAGATAATAAACACTGAAAGTCAGGCATGGATTTACATGCATTGTCTTGTCCATTCAAGCAGCACACCTCCGAATGTAGAGCATTGTCCTAACCTATCGATCCATGCAACGTGATAAACAAAGACCTCGATGCGAACTTGCTCGTGGCTTAACAGCGCTAGCTCAAATCCACTGTCTACTCATTGTTGTTGTCATCAATCATGTGACAAGTATCATGACATCGAGACAGCTCTCGACTTCTCTGTCACAAGAATAAGAATAGCTTTTTTTTAAAATTTAATATGGTTTTCCTTTAGCTAAATAAAAAAAATTTTAGTTTGACGTCTAGAATTTGGATTTTTTCTATATTGCTGGTGGACTTTAATGCTATATTACCTATTGTGACCTACCCAACATGGAATGACTTTAAATGCGCAGTCATCATTTACACGACACAGAATATTAACTCAAGGGTGTCCAGTATTGAGACGGTTAACTGCAGTGGCGTAACAGCTATGGGCTCTCACTGGGTAAAAACAGGGACACCGGAACTCACAGCGGCCGCTGAGCAGCGCCTAAAACAGGCATTAAAATATGGTTGAAAAAGGCTAAAAATGTCTGAGGCCTCAAACAAGGGGCCTCAGTGTTTTACGCCACTGGCTAACTGTTCTTGCTGATCGCAATCATACATAATACAAATATCTTTCCAGTGTTTTTTTTTACCAGACGATTCTTAAAAAGGATATACTGTACATTATAAACAAGAATGTTGTTTTTCTTTACAAGAAATTTAATTCAGCTGAAAAATATCCCGAAGTACTAATAATATTAGCATTTTTTCATCAAGATTCCTGCCTTCAAAAAATCTATTCATTATTTTCAAATAACATTTCTTATCTTTTTAAACCACCTACTACAAATTGCTTCAAGTCTTTTGAATATATTTTTTTCTGTGAATATTATATTTCGAGTTGATGACATTTTGTTGATAGCGGCAATGAAGATGCTTGAAAGATGATACCATTCTCCTTTGAACAGATAGAAATATGAACTCCTATCTAAAATGATCTGTAGTTGTTCATTGATTGACGACCATAGGCAAATCATTGTTGTATTTTCTAAGGGCCTGTTTCTGCTGCAACTGCTCAAAATACGGTATAAAAATACGGTATAAAATACGGTATTTTTTATACCGTATTTTTTAGTACCCCGTTTCTGCTAACAATACTTCTTGGGTGGTCGTGTTAAATTTCATCCTTTTTACCCAAATTGCCATTCATTTATTTAGTCGATAATTAAATAAAGGAAGTTACGCCTCACTTTCAACAGGCTAGCCCTAGTGATCGTAATGGGGACAAGTAATTCGTTCCCTCCCCGAGTAATTGTCTTTTGCAATGTTGTACTGCTTTCGCAGGCTCTTCAGCTTTGAGTTTACTTGCTTTGGAGACAAGTCTATTCCGTACTCCTGCTTTATTTTTTTTAGAAATGTCTTTATAAATGTGGTTGTCCCTTTTATTACCTTTTAGTTGGCCGGACATTTAGCTTCCCCTCCCCCTCCGTCCCCACACCCTCCGTCCCCACACCCTCCTTCCCCACACAGATTTATATAGTAAATACTGTGACGTCTTCGCTCCACATTTTCGCCGAATATATCTATACACGTGTGTTAAACAGCTGACAGCGACAGAAAATAAAAACACGATGTTGACCTCATGTCGCAGGTTAAAAAAAATACGGTATTTTTTATTGGCAGCAGAAAAGGGTACAAAAAATACGGTATAAATTTGTAAATACCGTATTTTATCCACAAATTTTGTGAGGAAAATACGGTATACAAAATACGGTATTTTTTTTATGAGCGCAGTTTCTGCTGCCAAAAAAATACGGTATAAATACGGTATTCAAAAAATACCGTATAAAATACGGTATTTTCTTGGCAGCAGAAACAGGGCCTAAAAGAAATTTCTTTATATTCCAGAAAATTAAATATAAACAATTACATTTTCCAGATTAATGTTTTGTTAAATTTCTTTAATAAAGCCTTGCCTACACTATCAAACATTATGCGACAACAAAATGTGATGTGCCCATACTGTATACAGACACGATGATGTCATAATAAACTACCATATTTGGGCACTTCACACCTTATTTTTTCAAACTAGTTTGATAGTGTAGACAGAGCTTAAGAGTCTGTATATTATAATGTACATTTCTGGTCAAATGATGTTATGGTTTGGAATATTAATTGAATACAGGATTATGGAACATTCTGTTACTCCTTGGGAGGTTCATTAATTAGTGAAATATTCTTCATTAAAATAGTAGCTTATCCCACCGTAATCTACAAAAACGGCATAAATAACATCAAGGATTCTAGAGATGTCTTTTCTCAAAAAAGAACTTCCAACTGTGAAATGAACTCTATATAAACCTGCAAATGTTTTATTTAGTACTTGGGTTTGAATGAAGAAAACAGCTACACACACTTTGGTATATATAACTTATTTACCAGAAAATGGGAAGTTTGGTTATAGCCCATAGATGTATTATACTGTAGTTCACTATAGATATCATATCATCATCATATCAAGAAAATTTCTTCTGTTTTAGAGTTGGAACATGTACTAATGTACTAATTATGTAATAATTGAGTGACCCATTTATACTCTTAGGTGAAAAGAGACACGACACTTAAGTTCTGTCTACACTATCAAACAAGTTTGACAAAAAAGTCTGATGTGCCCAAATATGGTAGTGGTATGTCCAAATATGGTAGTGATATGACACATGTTGATATACAGTATGGGCACATCATATTTTGTCAAAGTTTGATAGTGTAGACAGAGCTTTAAGGAGAATGCAGAATGTACCATATTATACAGCAGAGGAGTACTACACATAACTCCAATTGAATGATACTTTTCTTGTGGTAATAAAAATGAGTATTAAGTATAATTGGCTGATATAAACATTCCTTTTGAAATGAAAAAAATCTGATTAAATCTAATTTTAATAGGCCTGCCCTTGTCCTGGTTCAAGCTAGCTATGCCATGGACACTAGCCAACCAAAGTGAGAAGTTCAAGACCACGCTAGGTGATTTACAAGGGCTTAGGAGACACAGTTTGGGTTGTACAATTTTAAGCCCACCTAATCGCTTGGCTTGCATATCTGGTGCTTCAATAGTATTACTGTATTTCATAAATAAAGAAGAAAATAATTTGATAAAAAAACCCAGTTGTGATTCACATTCTCAAATTACAGTTACAGTTTTCTGCATAGCTGTTTAATGATGAATTTTTATTTTGCATTTTATATAGAATTCAAAATGTGTTGCAATACTATTGAATTTGAAATTTCAATTGGAGAATGATACTAATTTGGCCAATTACAATAATATTCCCATCGATCATTTATTGCAAAAACCATATCACATTTAGCCTAAGTAGTATTTTAAAATGATTCGATATTTAAATTTATTTCATTAAACTGATGCAATTGTTTTCATATTTACATAATGGGGACGCTAGTTTGTGTACTTTAAATGTGTTGTTTTAAGGCTGGGATTAATACATATGTTTGAATATGTTTATGTGACGTCAATTGCAGCGTTAAAAGCTTTTTCTTCCAGGTAAAATCAATACCAACTAGATACTTGTTGATGTTATCGCACAATTAGGCATATCATTAGGTAATTATGCATTAAGTGTCTGTACAAACAAATTGAACTATGACTTAATAATTAAATGAATAGAACGAAATATGCAACGCAAATGTAATTGTGGTGTAGAATATGTACTACATATACTGCACACTCTAGTCGGGTCTACAAAAATGGCAAGATTATGGTATAATGTACAGTGAAAGAACCTTTCAAATACCACCCAGTAAGGCTCTGTCAACAGATATTCGCAACTCATTCTCAACTCACTCCCGAGGACGATCAAAGCATATTGATCGAAACGTTGAGAACTACTGTAATATACGTGGTGTACCGCAAATTTTCAATCAACATTTGATTTCGCCATGCAAACCTTCAAACAATATATTACAGCTATACTGTTGATTGTTCTTACAGTAAGCTCTGTCTACACTATCAAAGTGTAGTACTGTAGTTTGAGAAAAAAAGTATAATGTCCCTAAATATGGTGGTGATATGCTAAAATATGGTAGTGATATGACATCATCATGTCCATATATGGGCACATCACATTTTTTGTCACATAAAGTTTGATAGTGTAGAGAAGGCTTTATTAAAGAAATTTAACAAACATTAATCTGGAAAATGTAATTGCTTAAGTTTAATTTTCTGGAATATAAAGAAATAGTGCAGACAGAATATGATCATCAAGGGACAATAATAGTGTCTTCTTTACAGTATTAATCCATGACAATTGCTTTTTGAATTACATCTTTTACTGGTTTAATTTATGATGGTATTAGAATAAAATCAATAAAAGGTCAAAGATATAAAGGTTAAGGACCTGATATCATTCTTCTGTAACCTTCAGAATTACCTGGTAATGACCTACAGTATCAAACTAATGAAACAACTGATAGGTCAAAGTTCATTATTACTGTCTGCTTTGTCTAGCCTCTAACAGATAGTATTTATCAAAAGCCTGATCTAGGCGTTCATAATGAAACATATATTGTATTGTATAGAATTCAACTACAGTATAATGTTTCAGGGGTTTACTATACTGTACATCATTAGTTATCCGCATTTAGCGGATAACTCCTTGTAACTGTCCTGTTTCATCATCTTTTTTTTTTTTTTTTTTTTTTTTCTGTATTCTTCTTTCTTTCTGTCATTTTTGTGCAGAGCGTATCTCTAAAACGTGTTAACATAACATTTCATAACTTTGTCAACATGTGAGCGTTTACGTGAAGTTGTGCACCTGCTATTGTGAATGACGTCAGAGTTGCGCAACATGACTTACGCGCGTTTTTACGAATTTCGCGTATTTAACGTAGATCAAAAACCATATAACAATTTAAATTGAAACTTAACAAAAGTTTAAGTTATATCTTGCGGTAACTGACTGTAAAAAAAAAATGGCATGTTTCACACGAAGTTACGCGCGCACGCGCGTTTAAAATTTTATAATGCGAAAAATTAATTTCTAATCAACTTTCTGCGCGTTTCATGTCATTTTGAGCATGTAAAAAATTCCCACATGCGCGCATTTTTTTACGCGCGCGGTGCGCACGTAGCGTTGAAAACAATTTTTTTCACGTGATTTATGTCTTTCCAGCCTTTTCTAGTAATTTTACCAATTTTTGAACAATTTCGACTTAAAATTACGTCATACGGGCACGTTGAATTGGATAACTTACGTGTGTTTTTGATGAAAAAGTTACAAAAATCGTCAAAATTTGTCAAAATTATGCCTTTTTTAAAACAGTCGTAGTTCCTAAACTAAACGGTTAAAGTTATTTATATTGCATATTCTGGAAGGTGATGAGTTTTAGATATCGGATCATGCATTAATATGGCTAACCGGACATTGTGACGTCATCGTATGGCCACCCAAATATAAAATATAGGATTTTGTATCTTTCGTCACAGCGCATCACATTTAATAGAGCGCATCTCCACTTGCCCGTTTTCCATTTTCACCCCGATTTTTATTTTTTCTAGGTCAATGAACTATCTATCGCATGGGTTAAAAATAATTTAATTTTTATGACGTCATCATGTCTAAAAATGTAAATAACATGGGTCACTTATTTTCATCTTTATAGTAAATTTCAATCTGTTATAGCTCATCAGAATAAAAAGTAATAATCATTATTAAAATGTTTTCTGGAAACTATTGGATTGTAGATACAAATTCATGTGAACATTTTGCCAATCAGATGTTGTGACGTCATCATATGGCCAGTTGAATATAAAAAGTCGTATTTTCATATTTTACGTCATAGTTCATTACATTTAAAAGAGCGCGCATTAATATTTCACCTATTCAAATTTCTTCTACACGCTAATATGTTGTTGCTGAGATAATTTCCTTCCAAAATTGCTACCTTCACGTTTCATTTTAAAACCATCAACATGTTAAAAATTGCAATAAATAGCGGGTCCCGTAATTTCCCCTATTCTACACTGTATGTGATATGTATACAGATTACACTGTGTATACTATATATGAATCAAAATAATAGAATTCAGCAATAACAACATATCATAGTCTTCAGTTCAGGTCATAATGCCATAATCTTTTTCCGTGTGCAATATTCCAACGTATGGCGTGCATGTGGCGTTTGTCGTGCGGATAACTAACTCGTCAAAGTGACGAGTTTCATGTCTAGTTTTTTTCTTATTTCTTTCTCCCCCATTTTTGTGTCTCACGTATCTCAAAAACTTGTAAACATAACATTTCATAACTTTGTCAACATATGGGCATTTACGTGAAGTTGTGCACCTCCTATTTTTGAATGACGTCAGAGTTGCGCAACGTGACTTACGTGCGTTTTTATGATTTTTTATGATTGATCATAGACTAAAAACAAAGCATAACTTTGTTTTGACACTTTGTGAAAATTTAAGTCATATCAGGGGCAAACTTTCTACGGATTAAAAATGGCATGTTTCACAAGAAGTTACGCGCGCACGCGCATTTAAAATTTCAAAATGCGCAAAATTAATTTCTAATCAACTTTTTATGCGTTTCTTGTCATTTTGAGCATGTCAAAAATTCCCACGGGCGCGCAATTTATTACGCACGCGGTGCGCACGTAGCGTTAAAAACATATTTTTTTCTCTTGAATTATATTTTTCAAGCCTTTTCTAGTAATTTTGAAAACAATTTAGACCTTTTCCAGTTTAAATAACGCCATACGAACACGTTGAATTAGACAATTTGTGCGCGTTTTTTATGAAAAAGCTTAAAAAATCGTCAAAATTATGTCTTTTTTTAAACAGTCATAGTTTCTAAAGTAAACCGTGAACCGTTTATTTTTATTACAAAATCTAGAAGTTGATGAGTTGTAGATATCGGATCATGCATCGATAAGGCTAAAAAAACATTGTGACGTCATCGTATTGCCACACGAATGTAAAATATAGGATTTTTGTCTCTTTCGTTATTGCTCATCACATTCAATGGAGCGCATCACGCTTATCTGTATTCCTTTTTCTCCTACATTTATATATTGTGTAGGTCAATCAACTTTCTTTATCATGAGATAAAAATATTTTAATTTTTATGACGTCATCATGCCTAAAAATGTTAATTACGTGGTTAATTAATTTCATCTTTACAGTAAATTTTAATATGTAATGGCTCGTAAAAATAAAACGTGATAATCACGATTAAAACGTTTTCTGGAAGCTATTGGATTGTAGATACGAATTCATGTAAACATTTTGCCAATCGGATGTTGTGACGTCATCATATGGCCAGTTGAATAAAAAAAGTCGTATTTTCATATTTTGCGTAATAGTTCATCACATTTAAAAGGGTGCGCATCTATATTTTAAGTATTCAAATTTCTTCTACACGTTAATATGTTGTTTCTGAGATAATTTTCTTCTGAAATTGCTATCTAAGTGTTTCATTTTGATACCGTCGCCATGTTAAAAATTGGAATAAATGGCGGGTCCCGTAATTTCACCTATTCTACACTGTATGTAATATGTATACAGATTATACTGTTTGCATGTATATACTATATGACACAAAATTGACAGAATTCAGCACTAACAGCATATATTTTTCAGTTCTTGTCATAATGCCATAATCTTTATCTGTGTGCAATATTCCAACGTATGACGTGCCGTTTGTCGTGGTGCGGATAACTAACTCGTCAAAGTGACGAGTTTCATGTCTAGTATGTATTTGGTTGTGACGTTACAAAAATGCTATTGTTGAAAGTCGAAAAGACTACAGTAAAAAATCCTATTTTATGCAGGTTTTCATTTAATCTTGTGAAGATTAAAAGCCAACTGTTACAATACACTGAACACAGATTTGGGGGATGGAGAAAAATCAGGGCCAAATTACATTTTTTGGGCACTGCGTCCGCACACATACAGTGTATATGAAATCAATGTACACTACTGTACAGTACACCCAAGTTTCATGATCTTTTACCTGCCCTGGACCATCTAGGTTCAGTGTGGACGTACAGCTAGCGTAAAGCATGTTAACAACCAAGCTACAGCTCCACAAGTTTAGAATAAATACTTTCTTTACAAGTTTTTCAGCTCTGAAACAACATGCTTTTTAGGTTGAATAAAAAACTAAATACTGTATATCAAGAGTATTAATTTCAATAGAATAAATACTAAGTAACATATTTGAATCAATTGATCATAATTTGTGTCATCTTTCATTAGAGATTGATGACATCATGTCTCAGATTCTCAAAGATATCTCTTTAACGGCCATTTACATTTATAGATTAAGAAACACATATTGATTTAAGAAGCGATATACAAAAAGGGGAAAAGATTTGTACAGAAAAATGGAATTTTAGCCTGAAAATGTATTTACATAGAAAAAAGATCAACAAAGAAAAGATGCCGGTGGTACGTTGGAACTTTCCCACACGGTGAGGATGTGGTTGCGGACTAGTCCATTATGGTCCAAGAGTATCCTACTGTAAGAACTTTAACATTTCGTATCTAAGCCCTGTCTCTGGAGAGCACAGGCTATTGTCAGTTTATCCAGGTACGCTACTGTAGGCACGAAATATACTAAAAATTTAAATTCGTCAGAATTCTTAAGAATGCTTTATTTACAGAACACTTCTACGAGATGGAAAAGTTTCACCGATTTATTTTCTTCTTATAAACAAATAAAGATGAAAAAACGTATTGTACTGTTATTTGGCCAAATCAAATTGTTATCTAAGCCGATTTAAACCTAAATTATTTTCTAGTTTTCAAGTTCACGGTAACCATGGAGAAATAAGTAACTAATTGTCTTTCTTTCAGACTATGTTCATTTGGCGGTAGACCATAGATGACAGAATTGCCAACTAATAACAGATTATGGGAGATTTGTTAAAATCAAGGTCCTCGTTAGTTAATCTAGCATGCTTTGAATATCAAGGTAACAAAAGAACAACAAAAACAAATTGCTTTGATACACACCATAGTGTGTATGTTTATAGTTTGCGATGTTGTTGACATTTTGGTGCAGGCCCTACAGTAAACACTAAAATATGTGGTGGTTCACCTGCAATGGTTGTTCAGGTCCGAGAGTAGACTTAGGTCTTGGCTAGCAACATAAGGGCACAGTACATTGAAAATGTTGGCAGTCCATTAATATTAAGTGCAAAACACAGTATTGCCTACACAAATATCATGGTGTTAATTGTTCCATATGTTTTATTTGTTATTTTTGTACAGTGACGCAAATATCTTAGAAAAAAACACATTATAAAGTCTCCAGGGTGTATCAATAATATATCAACAAGAATCACAACAATATAGTTAGTTAAGTGGTCAACCCAAGCATAACAAATAGTGTAACCATTTATTTTGTATTTGTAGACAGTACAGTATAATAGATGAGAGCTATAAGGCTGTAGCCAGAATTTTAAGGTTCGTTTTTCCAAAAAAAAAGGCAAAAATCGTCATGAGCAAGTCTAGAATACTTGTCACACTAATTAAACTCTCAAAAATAATTAATTAAAATACGCAAAAAATTGTGTATATTAATTGACAAATGTCATGATTACTTTAATGGAGTTCACCGCACGGTAAACAGCAGTGAAAAATGAACATAAAACACAAAACCATAATTGTATAAATGTATTACAAACGTACTAAATATACCCATGATGGCTGCTAGCCAACTACTACACAGTTTATTTTGATGCCGTCTCATTTAAATGATACATTCGCAATAAATCTGTTAAGTTTACATAATCAACAAGGACCTTTACGTTGTGTTTTTGTTATCATCTTTGCCACAACCTGACAGATTTGAAAAATTGCTTTTTAAATTAAAACACTTTCACTACGATAAAAAAATATTGTTTTAGAATTATGATTATCGGCTGCGATATAAATGAAATGTCTTCACGTACCGAGCGTAAATGATGAATCGGCCATATGGAATTACAAACAGGAATTTATACTGAATATGAATGGAAATGCCAGAGAAATTAAAATAGAGAATTTTCGAATACAAATTAAAAGTTATAGAAATGTAAAAAACATGCTTTTTTTTATCATCTGCAATTCATTTTCTAAATAGAATCAGAATTTTTTTTCAATATTAAAATTGCAATAATTCATTACACATAACTTCATACAACTTTACTCAGTGTATTAGTCTGACACACATAAAATGAACTGGTGGTTATTTTTCCTATGATAAGGAATGTACAGTACAATAATATTTTGTTTTTAATAATTTAAGTTATAAATCTATATTTTCTAAACATTCTAGCCTCAGATTTTATCAATTTGCATGGTGCCACAGAATGAGTGTACTGACATGTTTCACTTTCAAAATTCAAGGGCACCTCAAACAGGGGTGGATCCAGTCCAGGATTTTGCAAAGAGGGAGGTACTAAAACTGTAACATTACAGCAAGGCACTTTAACAACAGGATGCTGAGCTCAAAGGGTTTATATGTGGCTGCGACATGAACAGTTCCAAGTCCTTTACCAGACACTGCGCGCCTCGGAGAATTTGTTCATGTACAGTACTACTGTTAGTATTTGTCGCAGCCAGACATAAAGATCAAATTACTTTTACGAGTTCCTATCTTGGCAAACAAGCTCAGTCTCCTCTTGTTAGATTGCCCTGATTACATATGTTAATAATAATTAGTCAAAAATAAATAGTTAATATATTCACTATTGAACATACAGTAGCTTACTGTATCTGTCAATTCATATAGCCTACTGTATAGGGGAATTAATTAGATATCTTAATCTATTAAAAGACTATAATTGGTGTAGAAATTGTTCTTTTGATTAGAGGAAGAATTGCAAGTACACTTACTGTTTGATTGCTATCATCATTAATTTTAGTCACCAAGAAATTCATAAGGAACCTGTAGAATGACGCAAGATGACCCGAGGGTGGACGCAGGAGGTGGACGAATGCTACTCCAAAGTCCGAGTACACGATCGTAGATACACGCCTCCGGAACTGGTGAACTAATCGTTCTTTCTCCTCCCGATCCCCCGAACACCAGAACGTTTCGGTTCCACGCGCAATAAAGGAAGCACTTCCTCTCCGGTAATTTTCCAAAATGACACGCACTTTGTTCCGTCCACGTGTTTCTTTCCGGGTTTAGACACAACTCTTTCGTGGTTAGGTCAGTCACGTAAATTTTACCTTTGTATGCTTCAACAACAGGAAAATCCCAAAAATTGTCTCTATCAAGTGGAATAGACGGTAATTGGAACCATGTATCCGTCTCTGTGTCGTAGCGCTCAACGGACGGAACGGGTCGACGATTTTCGTCTCTTCCCCCAATTGCATAAATATAACGGTCATCTAAAACGGCCATATGCATGCCGTATCGGCCTTTGGTCATTGGTGTCACGCTCTTCCATTCCTCCATTTCGGGATCGTAGCATTCAACAGTCTGTAGCACCCTGTCCCATTTTATCCCACCCATTGCATATAAACGTCCATTACACGCCACCAACGATAAATATTCTCGCGGTGTTTGTAGACTCTTAACATTATACCAGCAGTTTGTGTTTGTGTCGTAACAATGCACTCTATTGGATATAAGACCACTGCTCGTCCCGCCGGCTATGTACATTTTCCCGTCAAGAACGGCACTTGCATGGAAACGCAACTCATTAATTGGCAAGTCCGGCAGATGCGTCCACCTGTTTTCATGTAAAATATACACGTAGCAGTATGCAGATGGACCTAAATCAGATACTCCGCCAGTAATCACAACAACGTCCGTCAATTTTCCTTTGCGTGGTTTCAGTACGGGACTGTCCTTACAATAACTCCGTCGAGTCGTATCAGTTTGTCGTTTTGCGTCAGCGACCAAGTCTCTACAATCTTGGCTCGCTAGAACTAATTCTTCTTTTTCCACGACTTTGATAAGAAATGAACGGTTAAGCTGAGCAAGACGGACATGTTTTAATAGCGGTGCAAAATATTGCTTTCTTGACCCGGTATCATGTTTAACCCATTTTATAATCGTGTTATAAATCGTTTCCTCCATCTTGACTCTTACTTTTTCATCGGATACTAATTCTAAGACTTGCTCAAATGGCAGCCGAACTAAATCATCAACAGACTCGGTTACGACTAACCGAAAGTTGTTTCTAATGAATTTGCTAGCTTTCACGTGTAACTGTTCAAAACCGTATAAATACGACAGTGATTTTACAACTAAACAGTTTGAAGAATTCAAATGACGGTCCAAAAAATGTAGACAATGCTCTTTGAGTTTTGTCATCAAAAAGTGGTCAGCACCTTGTAATATACTATGGACGTTATCCGAGTTCAAAGATATGCTACCTGTGTACATATAGTTCAAAATATCATTCATTGCTTCTGCCGTTGTACCTTCTATAACGGCGGCCCTACGTCGGTCCTCCTCCCAACCACTATTGCACATTGTGTCGAAGTAGGGGCTACAGGCAGCCAGAACATTTCTGTGCGCCTTGAATTCTTGCCCCTCAACTTGAAGCACCATATCACAGAATTTATCATCGTTTCTAAATCGGTATAATTGTTCTAGAATTTTAGCAGCTTGGTCCTTTTCTCTAAACTCCATCGGTTTATTTGAGTCGCTGTGGCGACTAAGCGCCATATTCACAACCATTCACAACACTATCACAATAACAATAAACAGCTGATATACGAACAAGTTGCTTATATCGGAAGTTACTTGAGTACGCGCTAATCACTTCGTACTCATGGGAGTAAACTTAAACTTCGACAGGGCGAGTTGAGTCATCCAGCTTCCAGTATTATATAGAGGGCGACATAGTACATTTTACATAAAAAAATATATAGTATACAAACTGACTCAACGTTTCGATCGTTTATTTGATCATCATCAGGAAAAAAAATATAATATTTAAAAAAGAAATTATTTAAGTAACCCATGTTACACTTTGGTGCTTTTTATTTCGTATAGTTGTCAGTAAATTCTACTCATTTTTTCTTATACTGCTGCAGCTCGACTTGTATCCGGCACTTCAAGATTTGCTCATATTACACCAATATTATATAACTTCACTGGCTTTCAATTACTAAACAACGAATTGTTTTTTAACCAATGTTAATTACATATTTAAAATCTCTTCACGACAAATCCCCATCATATATCCCCATCCAATTTAATTATACGTAGATCTTCAGTTTGCATCTCTTAGGTCGACCACTAATCCATCTGCACTTTTGTTCCACCCAGCCGCCTTACTATGGTGATCGAGCTTTTGCAGTTGCAGCTCCTAAACTGTACAATCTTCCTAATCCTATTAAAAATGCATCCTCTATCATAGTTTTCAAAACACTCTTAAAAACCCATCTTTTTTCTTTGTAATTCCTTTCTGTTTTTTCTCTCAGCGCTTTTTAGACAATCTTTTGATTGTATAAGCGCTTTATAAATCGAACAACATATTACAATATGGTTCCATCAGGGAGTTGGTTCCAGAATAGGCAAATGTCGATATTTTTTGTCCTTAAATTGTATTTTAAAGTTATATTAAAGGTCTCTTAATTCGTAATATAATATTTATTTGATATCTCAGAATCTTGTCAGAAGCAAGCAATAGGCATCCCTTGAACAGTTAGGCTACTTGTCTTGCTCCAACCTTTAAAAAAACCTATAATTTATAAACAAAAAATTAGTAAATTAGTTAAAATGACACTAAGAAGAGCAATATACAAATATACGAACTAGATATCCAGTAGGCCTACGACGCCTGAAAAAGAATATAGTTACATTAACATAAACGACATTAAAATAAATGTTATTTTTTATATCATATTTGTTTAATATATTTTACATTATATAGAATATCACACACATTGTAATAGCACTATTATATGATATAAGACATAGGGCTATCATTCATTCATTGATCATAATGTTTTAAAAAATGAATGCGATAAATGTTAACATAATGACACTGAATTTACAACAACAAATCACATAATGCTTAGGCCTAAACTAAACAAATCATAATCGTTTTATTAGCAAATAATATATTACATGCCGTTTTATAAATAAATGAGTGTGTGTGTTTTTTTAAAAATTATCATACGCTACTATTTATCTATATTGTAAGAAAGCGGATCCAGAGCATTAAATAAAAGAAAAGTAGTGCATGCTGCTGGCATCCGACCGCCTGTGCAGAAACTTATTACAAATACATCGCCCTCATGTGTTAGGAAATTGCTTAATTCCGTGCCAAACCATTATGAAAGACGTATTGTCATTGGTTACTTTCTCCGAAAATTGACTATATGATCTGCAAAAAATATATATTTACTAATTAAACATAGAGAAGAATTAAATAAACATCAATAAAAACATTGTAGATATAATATATTGACGTTCTGTGAGATGAGTTTACTAATGTAGTATTAATTTAAATAATTGTAGTTATTGATATGTTCTATTTCTACCAATCAGAACAATCGTAACATTTCGCATTGTCTGAAGCTAGCCATACCGCGATGAACCATTCGATGCAGGTTGTAGCGACCGTAAACTCACTCGAAATGCGGTTGGAATTTTTCATCTTGCACAATTTATCTTATGGTATTTATGTGTTTAATGGTATTTTTGCCGTAAAATTTGGCGTTTAAATTGTGAATCATTTCACAGTAACTTTTCTAGGCTAGTGAGGGGGTTCATGTGTTCCACATTTTCCGCCTGCGGTGGGGGTTTCTTGTGCTGGGTATAGGACTTCGTCTGCTGCTAGAATACACCGCGAGGTGAACATGGTTATTTCTCGTTTTCTCTTCATTATGCACGAACGTTGAACCTTTCTTTGTTCCGTTTTATAATGGCGGCGTAAGAAGGCGTTCATTCCTTCGGTCTTTTTTGACTAATTTCTTGTTCTTTCTTGTAACTGTTTCAGTTTTTTAGTTTGTTGACAGGGCCAACGAGTGTGTGAGAAGAGAGGGTCACCAAAGTTTTTTCTTCCACATTTTTTGTTCACTGGCTGGTCGCCACCACCTGGTTCGGCTGTTATAATTATAATAATATATAACATTACTATTTTTTAAATTAATTTTTTTATTACAAGATTTAACATGTGATTTTGTTGAAAGTTGATGATTAATTAATTTGTTTTTGTAGACATTGTATAATTAAATATTTCTTATTATTTAATTATAGTAAAATAATTCCATAGAACTAAATAATTACACACCATTATTAAATCCCTGCACTTGGAATTGAGTCGGGTCCGATTGATTTATTTATGGTTTGCTTCTGAAGTACCTGTTGTGTCCACCAAAAATGAGTCGGATAGAAATAAATTTGAAAGCCTTTTTAAAATTTATTTTCAGGTGAACCATGGTTGACTAAAAGGAACGCACTAGAACTAGTTGAAACTGAGAGTTGAGACGGTTTACTGAAATATGGCGGAACGTGGAGTGGAACAAGAGGGCGCTCAAGAGCCGCCATCACAGACTATCACAATTCAAAATATTGCACCATCTTCAAATCTACAAATTCAGCAATCAAATGAGGTTTTACAAGCCAGTCAACTACTTGCCAATGCAGCTCAAACAAGTACAGGTCAAAACCAGGTCACACATTCTATTCCATTGGTGTCAAATAATGAGTATGCGTTGGCAACAGAGCAAGCAATTGAATCAAATAATGCAACGCAACAGGTTCAAACTATACACATCGTTCCATCACAATCTAACCAACAGGTTGTGCAGTCGTCAAGTCCTGTAAAATCCACCATTAGGGTTGTAGCAACACAATCAGGAGCAACGCAAGTTGTTCAAGCAGGAACGCAAAAACAGGTCATAGGTCGAATAGTTCAGAACCCTACACTTCAAGTATCTCCTGTGCGGCAGCAGGCAGCCCAAACATTCCGTTTAAGTCCACAAAATATACGAATCGTAAACTCCACATCTGTAGCACAAAGTTCGGCCACACAAGGACTAGTTACACCACAATCACAAACTGTTAAAATTGTCGGACAACCTGTTGTCCAAGGTCAACAGAAACAACAAATACTGAACATTGGTGGACAACGAGTACTAGCTTCTTCTATTCAAGGTCTTGCTAATAATTCAGCTATCAGAATAGTCCAGTTACAACCAAACTCATTGGTAACTAGTCAAGCTTCTGGTCAAAAGAAAGTCTTACAGTTGGTTCAAGGAACCAGTCAAAAGGGCAGCCAGGTTCTTCAGTTAGCTTCAAGCACTGGTCAGACGGCCCAAATTGGCCAACCGACTACCCAACTTGTTCAGGTAGCAAGTAGTGGCCAAAAGACTGGACAATTGATAACATTGTCTGATGGTGGTATTCAAAAAACTGGCCAAGTTGTTACCTTAGCCACTGCTAGTGGTCAAAAGTCTGGCCAAATTGTAACACTGACTGGTAGTGGTCAAACGACTGGAAAACTTGTTTCTTTAGCTAACAGTGTACAAAAGACTGGTCAAGTTGTAAAGATACCTGGTAGTGGTAACAAAACAGGACAGGTTGTTACTCCGACTACTGTAGGTGCTAACAAAACTGGACAAGTTGTTACCTTAGCCACTGCTAGTGGTCAAAAGACTGTCCAACTTATAGCAGATAGTGGTCAAAAGACTAAGCCTTCTACTACAACAGTAGTTAGTAGTAGGAAGACTGTTACTATACCAAGCAGTAAACAAAACGTCACCAAACTTATAACAATACCAAGTAGTAGTGTTCAGAATTCAACTAAACTTGTTAGTATATCTGGTCAAAAGTCTGGACAAGTTATTCAGGTTCCACAAGGTCAAAAGCCAGGCCAAGTTCTTCAACTTATTCCAAATGCCGCTGGTGTTCTGCAGTTGCATATAAAACAAGCAAACTCCAATGAATCAACTATTTATAATGTTCAACCAAGTGCAACTACTAGTGGAGCTAGTACTCTAGTAAAATCTACTTCAAATACTATACTTGTATCTAACACAAGCAAAACAAATTCTGGCCCTGTTCAAAGCATGGCTACTCAGAGCTCTGCCAAACCGATTGTCATCAGCTCTCAACAAACAGTCATAAGCGCCACACAAGGAGGAACCGTTCGTCCACAAATACGAATTCTGAAAGGTGACCAGCCTGATGCTGTTCCCACTAGTAGTGTTGTCAATGTGGTGACCACTTCAAGCCCAACGATTGTCAGCCAGTCTGCCGTTAAATCTCCAACTTCCGTTGCCAAAGCAAACACAACCACTTCAGCATCTAATGCAGGGAAGATCGTTATAACCGTAACACAAGGTAAAGAGGTGGCTAATGAAATTAGAAAGATTAGTGAAGAAATTCAGAAGATACAGAAAATACCAAGAGAGCAGCGTGATGTCAATAAGATCAAAGAACTGCAGCAGAGGTTACGATCCTTACTGGTCTCCCAGAAGATTAAGCTTCCACCTCATCTTTTAGCAGGAAAGAAACAACCGACAACCACAGTTAGTGGTGGTACATCCACTTCATCTGTCATGGTCCTTAAAGGAGATGTGAGTATTCTATTCTTTAATGTTCGCCTTGTTAAGATTTATCTTATCAGTTGCTTATGTCTAATTCACCAGGTACTACTACCATAAGTATCTTAAAGTAATCGTACAATTACAAATTGTTGCAGGATAAAGTGTAGCCCCTTCCTATACATTTTAACTTACTAATTTAGCTTTTAATAATATTTAGATCATCAAATTAAAATGCTATACCATCTCTTGAATTCTTTCCTTGCTCATCATTTGGAAAAACAATTTTTCCATGTACACATTTTTATATGGAACAAATAAAGATTTGATTTGATTTTTCACTTTGGAAAATTAACTAATAGTTTTACCAATATTTTAGGGACAAGGGCGATTTGCTCAACTCAAAACATTAGCTCCGAAGGAAGAAGAACCAAACAAGCAATCTGCGCAAGATAAAGCGAACCGCATCGTTGCTGAAGCAATAGCGCGTGCCAAGATGGCCGGACACCATGATATTCCAAAAGTAATGGAGAACATCGAGTTGCCTGCGGTATCCGAGTCGCAGCCTAAAAAGAAGAAGTCAAGAGACAAGAAGCCAAAAGTAGCGAAAGAGAAGAAACCGAAGGAACCCAAACCACCACGGCCACCGAAAGAAAAGAAGGAACCAGTAGTCAAGAAGATATCATTAGCACAGTAAGTTTTTTTGTACAGCTCTTCCAATACCAGACTCTCTGAAAACCTGAAACTCTCCCAAAACCAGACTCTTCCAAATGACCCAAATTAATTTATTAAAAACAATCGAATACCAGAATTTTTGGGAAACCAGAAATATTATGCCAGCCTAAAGGTGTTCAGTATTGGGAGAGTTGACTGTACTAGCAAAACATGCATACAAAAATCTTACAAAATCTAATCTATTTTTTGTTTTAATTTTGTTTTATTTTTAGAAAAACGGCAGCTTTAAAGAAATTAAAAGCTGGTAAGAAAAGGAAACGAAATGAATCTGAGGACATGTCTGATCTGGATGAAGTCCCAATGTCACCACCACCTGAAGAATCACTCATCCAAGTAAGTCAACAGCACCTGGAACTTTTAAGCTTTGTCTACACTATCAAACTAGTTTGACAAAAAAAGTGTGATGTGCCCAAATATGGTAGTGATATGCTTAAATATGGTAGTGATATATCATCATGTCCATATACAGTTTGATAGTGTAGATAGAGCTTTAGAGTCTCAAAAAATTGTTATTTAATTCATTTTTAATTTCTATTTTAATCTAGTAGATGGAAAAATAAATAAACATTTCTGAAATTGTTCTTTTTATTATAAGAAACGAAGATCAGGTCGGAATACAAATCGTAAGAAGTATACGGATGATTACGATTTCAACATCACTGATAATGACGATGACAGCAGCAGTGACGATAATGATGCTAAACCAAAACAGAAAAATGTTGCCACTCCAAAAGCAAGAGTAACTCCTGTTTTTAAAGTAGAGCCTGAAGTTGAGGCTGATGTTGAGGTAGATGTCGTGGGAGAGGTTGAATCCACAAGTCTTATAACCGTTACTACGGGAGCTGCTACTACTACTAAATTCTTTCAGGTAAATTTATGTATATAATATTATTGTCCTATATTGGGAATGATTTAGAATAGTCATAGTATCTTTATTTGTCCATTTGAATATTAACAGAAATTTGTTTTGAAAAGCGGCATATTGTATAACATTGGATAAACCAATAAATGCCAATCATTCAAATTTATTAAAATTAATACCCCTAATAAATAATAGAATAGTCCAAATAATAAATACATAATTACTGAAACTGTGTTTCTTGCAATGATGTTTATCTTCACTTTGATCTGTTATTATTGATGACACTTTTTTTTTAAAACCTGAGCAAGAAAAATTATTCAAAAACAAATTGGGTGAGTATATATAATAGGTCATTCATTTTTTAATGAGATGTACATTTTAAACCATGTTGTGATGTCATCTTTTAAGGATAATCCTGACGAAACAGAAGCTAATATTGTTGACAAGATCCTTGGCATACGATTGGTAAAAGGCATTCCAACTTTAGAAGATGAAGACCCAGATGATTATGAAGAGTTCTTTGTTAAATTCCGGAATTAGTAAGTGACTTGTCCATTTGTAATATTTGTTAAAGGCGCATTTTATTTATAATGCTTTTAATTCTTGCAATGATGTTTACTTCACTTTGAACTGTCACACTCTTGATGACAAACTTCACCAACGCTGAGCAAGAAATAAGTGACAAGAAAATGTCTTGTTTGTTTGATAAAATAATAATAATAATTGTCTTAATCATTTTTCCCATTGCTAGACTACAGCTCTGTCTACACTAAACTTTATGTAACAAAAAATAAATTGATGTGTCCATATATGGACATGGCGATGTCATATTACTATCATGTTTGAGCATATCACTACCATGTTTGGGCAATACGAGTATTATTATTAATATCTATGGCTTGCCCAACACAAGTTTCTCTTGGTTTTTCCTTTTAATTTTACTTTTTGGGACCTTGCCACTTTCAAAACTCAAAGAAATATATTACCATTTTTTAAGACACTTCTTTCTTTTCCACCAGTCTGTTTTAATTTCATAAAATATTCGTTCTTTTTTATTGTTATTTTGTTTTGAAAGAAATAAATGTTAACTTGAATTGTATTGAATAGTGTAGACAGAGCTTTACATATACAAAATGGGTATTTTAGTTGACTAACATGCATACAATTTTTCAGTTCCTACATGCATTGTGAATGGGCAACTGAAGATAAACTTACTTTGGGTGATCCGAGGATACCACAGAAGATTCGACGTTACAAACAGAAAAGAGCTTTAAATTTCTCATTCTTCCAAGATGTAAGTAATTGAATCTTGTACTTAGAAACAAAAATGTAACTCTTTCTATTCTGTATTTCTTCAAGCAATCAAGTATATCTGAGTTTTCTAGTTGGATATCTAAAAATATATTTGCGGTCTAATTTTCGTGATACCCACTAAAAACATCATGGCCATTTTCAGTTCAATTTTGTCACAATCTTTTCTGTAACCATGCAGGCAGACGAGGAACTATTTAACCCAGACTACACAATGGTGGACAGAGTTCTTGAGAAGTCCATCACAAAAGATCCAGTAACTGGTGAGGTACTGGTGTACTATCTGGTGAAATGGTGTAGCCTACCATACGAAGACAGCACTTGGGAGTTAGACGGCGACGTAGATCCTTTAAAAGTTAAATGGTATGAACGATTTGTAGAGCCACCACCAGTTGCGGAACAAAAGGTAAACACATGCTGAATTAAAAAAAATATGGTTTCAAAAGAGGTAGAACTTGCCTGATATGTAGGCTTTTTTGCTGTTAAAAAAAGGGTTAAATTATGAATCTAAAGCTCTGTGTACACTATCATACTTTATGTGACAAAAAAGTGTGATGTGCCCAAATATGGTAGTGATTTGCTTAAATATGGTAGTTATATGACATCATCATGCCCATATATGAACACATCACATTTTGTTGTCGCATATAGTTTGATAGTGTAGACGGAACTTTATAGGAATAGGATCTGGTAGGCTTAGCTTTTTACCATACTGTTTTGTTTTGACAGCGTGTTGCAAGGCCAGTGTCAGGTGCTTGGGAAAAGCTAACTGAGAGTGCATCGTACAAGGGAGGCAATGTACTGAGAGAATACCAACTTGAAGGTTTGAATTGGCTTACGTTCTGTTGGCATAATAGGTAAGAACACAGGCTATTATATGTTTCTTGTACAAATATCTCAACATTTATTAGTGGAGCTGTAGCTTGGTGTTTAACATGCTTGCCATCCAATCCCAACGTCCATGGTTCAATCCTGATCTAGTGTCAGGGTTGTAACTCACGACTCAACTCCACCACCTGAGCCTCAAATGAAACTTTTATAAGGATAATATATATACACAACAGGCAAAGAACATTATATATTATAAGGACGAAGTAAATAAAAAATAGTTTATCCATCCTGTAATTCCAAGTTTCTTGCTGTTGGATGTATATGAAATAAAAGAAAAGTTTGACGTTAAAAATACTTTGTTTACTTTTCAGACAAAATTGTATTCTTGCTGATGAGATGGGTCTTGGTAAAACCATCCAGTCAATATCCTTTTTGATTGAAATGATGAAGGTAGGAATAAAGGGTCCTTTTCTCGTTATTGTGCCGCTGTCCACTATCGGGAACTGGCAACGAGAGTTTGATACGTGGAGCGAAATTAACACCGTAATCTATCATGGAAGTTCTTATAGTCGTCATATGATTGCAGAGTATGAGTTATTCTACAAAGATGAACAGGTAATGTATTGTGACTCATTACCTTTTACTATTCATTTATGAATGAGTCACATTGAATATTATAATAAATTTGCAAAAACATTTTTTTTTATTGCTGAGTATAAGTTAAGGTAATGTAATGTGACTCATTAACTTTGACAATTCATTTATGAATGAGTCACATTTATAGTCAAAATATTTCTTCATAACCTATTATTATATTAAGTTTGCAATAACATTTTTTTTTTATTATCTGATAATTGTAATTAATTAAAATTCTTGCAATGATGTTTACTTCACTTTGATCTGTCAATATCTTTGATGACAATCTTCACCAACGCTGAGCAAGAAATGAATTACTTTATCATCTAGTAATTAGTATGAGGGCATTATTATATTTAATGGTGTAGTATGTGTCCTATTAAGAGGGTAAAATATATCTGAAATTTTTAAATTTCTTAGGGTGTACGAATTCCTGAATTCTACAAATTCCAAGCACTTGTCACGACTTATGAGATTGTGCTCGCAGATTGTGAGCAGTTGAGTGAGATCGAATGGCGTGCTGTTGTTATCGACGAAGCGCACAGACTAAAGAATAGGAACTGTAAACTTCTAGAAGGTCTCAAGATTCTAGATATGGTATGCAGCAATTTATATTTACTAAAGCTCTGTCTACACTGCGAAACTGTATGTGATAAAAAAGTGTGAGTTGCCCATATATGGATATGTCATGTCACTACCATATTTAAGCATATCACTACCATATGTGGGCACATGACACGTTTTTTGTCAAACTAGTTTGATAGTGTAGACAGAAATTTAATCTAGCAACTATAACTAAGACATAACATAATCTTGCAATGATGTTTACTTCACTTTGATCTGTCACTATCTTGATGACAATCTTCACCAACGCTGAGCAAGAAATAAACAATTTATAGTTAACACATAACAATGAAAATTAATCTGAAAATCTCATTAGTTTTTTTTTATTCTAACATCAACCAATAAGAACATGAGTGGCCAATTACAGAATGTGAATCAAATGTATACTTGTTCAAAAATCATTGATTAATAGGTCGGTTTTGATTATATAGAACACAGCTTGGATTTGAACCTAGCTCTTGGGATTGAATATGTAAGCATTTCAACCATCCAGCCACAGTACCACTACTAAATACAGTCGACTCTCCCAATACCAGACTCTAGGTTCACAAGGCCCCAAATTGATTTTTACCCTTAAAAACAAATTCTGAATACCAGACTGTCCAACAAAACAGACATATTAGGCCAGCCCAAAGGTGTCCGGTATTGGGAGAGTTGACTAGTTGATTTACCCCATTTTCCATTTAGCCTAGTAGACAAATGATCTATAAAACAACAAGTTTTTCATTGATTACTTAATAATGTTTTGTACTGTACTTACAGGAGCATCGTGTGTTGCTCACTGGCACACCGCTACAGAACAACATTGAAGAGTTGTTTAGTTTGTTGCAGTTCCTTGAGCCTGGACGCTTCCACTCCCTCACAGAATTCATGGCTGACTTTGGTGATCTGAAGACAGAAAGCCAAGTTGAGAAGTTACAGCAGGTTAGTCAATTTCGCAATAATATTCATTGAACAAAAATGAAGGAAATTTAAATATACATTAGTATAGTAAATACATATTATATATATGTACTACTTCTCAGAATGATGTTGTTTCAAGACGGATCTGAAATTATGATTATAACATTACATTACTACTGACTGAGAATAGAATATAAAGTTTTGTTTTCTTTTAAAATATTACTAATGTATTTACCTGTACCTTATATCCTCTGGTATAATCCCACCCCCAGGACACGAAATTGGGCCGACTTTAGGGAGTGAGACTATACCCGGGGAAGTCCTGATTCAGAAAAACCACGATTGTTAAGCATTTCTTATACAAACTTATCTGAACTGGCTAGAGAGAGGCCTACATCAAGACCAAAAGTCAATACTAGGACTATACCCAGGAATATGCCTGTGTGAAATCAGACATAAAGTAGGCAGGTGGGATTAGACCACAAGTTGGAAACCCGATGATATACGGCTTATTGTTAAAGCTAATATGGTAAATGTTTGTTATTATTTCTGTAGCTTTTAAGACCAATGATGTTGAGGAGGTTAAAGGAAGATGTTGAGAAGAATCTTGCACCGAAGGAAGAAACGATTATTGAGGTATATTTAGAACTAAGCCATCTAATGAAATCCCATGTCAGGCTAGCCATGTCATGTGTCCATTGAGCATGTGAAAATATACCCCAATTACACTCATTTTCACTATGCCTAAAGCTCTGTCAAACTAGTTTGACAAAAAAAAGTGTGATGTGCCTAAATATGGTAGTGATATGCCCAAATATGGTAGTGATATGACATCATGTCTATATTCGGGCACATCACACTTTTTTTGTCACATAAAGTTTGAAAGTGTAGACAGAGCTTTAATGATCATATCTTATAGCCGTATTGTTAGGTTCAGTAAAATGGCATATGGACTAGTAAAACCTTAGGCTAGTGGTACTGACAATGGGGTACTAAATACATGTTTCTTATATGATGAGTTATTCTGGCGTGTTAGATTCTGAATATTAATGATTTGCACCTAAGAATACTGACAAAGAACCAAATGTCAAAGGTCAAATGAAACCATAAACTTTTTAAAAGTAAATGTCTCTGAAATTATTTCTTATTTCAGGTGGAACTAACGAACATCCAGAAGAAGTATTATCGCGCCATTTTAGAGAAGAACTTTAATTTTCTGTGTAAAGGAAGCGGGAGTACAGCCAACGTACCCAACCTGATGAACACTATGATGGAATTAAGAAAATGCTGCAATCATCCATTCCTCATTAAAGGTGAGAAGATAACCTTTGTTCCTCCCTTCTAAAGCGTGGTTCCCACTAGCGACGCAACAAATCGATGTATTGACACAAAGTGCTGTATTGCATAATCACACGTAGGAGCCAATGAGGCAACAGTGCTTGCAAACATTGCAGGTTTGATTTCACGCAGGCGGAGGGAAACACAATTTTTGGAAGGGCATTTTCTTGCGTTGCGTTGCTAGTGGGAACCATCCAGACGACTGAATAAATTTACATGACCTAACTTCTTCCTTCCTTCCATTGGTCATCGCAAATCGTATAATTGAGAATGTTGCTAGGCTTACCTAAGCATGGTAGTGCTAGTAACACGAGGAGAATTCCCTCTTTTAACGAGCATAAGAGTTTGGAATAATGAAAATTATCTTGTTAGGTGAACTACGAACAATCTGTTACAATCTTCAAATCTCTTCACTAATTGTGATTATCTATTTTGTGTATATGGAATTTTTATTATTTTTTCGGTCAATAATACATTACACTTTGTTTTATCATTCTTATTTGATGTTTGATTTATATTTAGGTGCTGAACAGCAGATAATGGGAGAATTTCAGCCCAGGGACAGTCCTCACCGTCACCTTCTAGCCATGATCCAGTCTGCCGGCAAACTTGTCCTCATTGACAAGCTGCTGCCAAAGCTCAAAGAGGGTGGACATAAGGTGCTCATATTCTCTCAAATGGTCAAGTGTCTGGACATCCTGGAGGATTATCTAATTCAGAAAAGGTATGATAATAATAATATTAATGTATTTAATAGCAAGTTTGTTAGATCCCTGTAATTTTTTTTTCCTTTAATATTTGTATATTGTATGTATATCAAATGTAAATCCATCAACCTTGTTGTGAAAATGACAATAAATACTATCGTCATATCGCATATAAGCAATCTCTCAATGCGCTGCACGTTATTACTGGTCATTTTGGATTAAACATGTATGGAAACATACTCCCATAATAATGCAGCTAGTAATCAGCGCAAAGTTGTGTCTTGATCTAACCGGTATCAATTTTATACACCTAGGTGGAGAGAGGCAAATGTAAGTAATGTGTCTAGCCTAAAGATACAAGCAATTTCAACCCACGATCTCATGATCAGTAATCCAACACACTGGACCACACGCATAATTGTGGCATATTGAACAAACAAATTAATACCGAGTGTTGTTTTCCCCACAAATATATATAATTAATAGAAGTGTTAATGGAAATATTTGTAATACATTTGTCTGCTTTACTCTTAGATATGCTTTTGAAAGAATTGACGGTCGCGTACGAGGAAATCTACGACAATCGGCCATTGATAGGTTCTCAAAACCTGGTATGTATGAATACATAGCTTTTTCTATTGAAAATTTGCACCATTGAAGTAAAGTACTGGGTTTACTTTTTCCAATAGTACATTTAAAAGTGGTTTACACTCATATAAATACAAATTGTAGTGGAGATGGTGTTTAACATGCTTGCCCTCCAATCTCAAGGTCCAGGGTTCAATACTGACTGAGTGTCAGGGTTGTAACTCACAACTTTCTCAATTGCACTCCCAAAGCCTCAAATGAGACTTAGTTTATAAGCACGATAAAATAGTTTATCCATCCTGTAATTGGCAAGTTTGAGTATGAAATAAAATAAAAATGAAAATACAAACATAACCTGTTTAATCGTAACTTATTTTGTAGACTCTGATAGGTTTGTGTTCTTGTTGTGTACCCGTGCTGGAGGCCTAGGTATCAATCTAACAGCAGCTGATACTGTCATCATCTTTGATTCTGACTGGAATCCGCAAAACGACCTGCAGGTTAGTTACAAATTTGTATTTTATTTTCATCATCGAAAAAATGCTGTGACAGGATTTGACCAGGGACTCATGAAGAACCACTAAGTCACATTTCCATTAAATAATTACAAAATTTCAATATCAATATTGTTATTTTATAAAAATATGTTTAATATAATTTTAATGCTATTTTATACTGTAAATTCTTGACATTATTTTTAGGCCCAAGCAAGATGTCACCGAATAGGGCAGAAGAAGTCTGTCAAGGTGTATCGACTGATTACACGCAACTCCTATGAGCGTGAAATGTTTGACAAAGCTAGTATGAAGCTGGGCTTGGATAAAGCAGTGTTGCAGTCTATGCGTGGTACAGGCGATAAGGATAAGGATCCAACTGGCTCCAGTGTAAGGATAAACATCTATTTTTGTTACATTTTCATTTTAAAATTTCTTTCAATGATGAGTTATTCTGGCGTGTTAGAATCTGAACATTAAATGATTTGCATCTTAGAATACTGACAATGATGATAAATTTAATTTATTAATTTGTTGTAAAATTAGGAAAAGTCTGACATATTTATATTATTATTATTACAGCAACCATTTTCTAAGCAAGAAATTGAAGAACTTTTACGTAAAGGTGCGTACGGCGCCCTCATGGAAGATGACGAATCTGGAAACAAGTTTTGCGAAGAAGACATCGACATGATTTTGCAGAGAAGAACCAAAGTTATTCAGATTGAATCTGGTGTCAAAGGGTCATCATTTGCTAAAGCTAGCTTTTCTTCCTCTGCTGACCGTTCGGACATCAGTCTAGATGATCCAGACTTTTGGACTAAGTGGGCTAAGAAAGCAGACCTTGATACCAATGAACTTCAGACAAGGGTAAGTTTATTTTTTGACTAATAATAGATTCATGTTACTAGGTTACAAGCTACAGTTATAAGTTATGTAATTACTACAGTAGAGCCCCCACTCCTTTGGGACACCCTATTCAGGGGACACTTTCCCATAACAAACAAAAGAGCTATACATTTTAACACTATTGTCAGCTTCTATTCAAGGGACACTCCTATTATGGGGGAACTCCTATTAAGGATGGGAGAACTCCTATTAAGGATGGGAGGGGGAAACTCCTATTATGGGGGAGTGGGGAGGGCACTCCTATTATTGGAGGTGGGGGGGGGGGGCGTTGCACTCCTATTATTGGAGGGAGAACTCCAATTGCAGGGCGCTCCATATTACGGGGTCACTACTATTACAGGGACACTTTGTTTGGTCAAGAATGTGTCCCTTAAAAGAGGTTTTACTGTAGTTCATGCATGTGTAGCGAAGAACACTTTCGAAATGTAGTGTATGGTCTTAGAAACTTAGATTTCTTCTATGATGAGTTATTCTGGCGTGTTAGATTCTGATTTTTAAATGAATTTACCTTCTGAATACTGATGAAGAAAACAAAATGAAACATTTTTTTTTTAATTGGTTCATTGAATTTAAAATAAATTGATAAATATTGTGTTTGCAGGATCAAAGAGCAAAAATTATAGACACCCCAAGACAGCGTAAACAAACAAGACGTTTTGGCGAGAATGAGGACATGGTTGAGTTCACATCAAGTGATAGTGAAAATGAAGACCAGAACCAACCACAGCCTGTTAAAGCCACACGAACACGCCGCCAGCATCAACCAACCATTGCACAGACCGGGTGGACGCGGCTTGAGTGTTTCCGCGTGGAGAAGGGCCTGTTGACGTTTGGCTGGGGTCGCTGGGATGACCTTCTAACAAACACTAGGTTTAAAAGGAGGCTTCAACGCAAAGATGTGGAAGCGATATCAAGAACCATGGTAAGAAGACAGTTGTAATAATTCTGTAAAGCTCTGTCCACACTATCAAACTAGTTTGACAAAAAAAGAATGATGTGACCAAATATGGTAGTGATATGCTTAAATATGGTAGTGATATGACATCATCATGTCCATATATGGGCACATCACATAAAGTTTGATAGTGTAGACAGAAATTAAGATCTTGAGTCTTGTACAATGCACAATAAATTCTACCAATTCTCAGAATGATGTTTGTTTCAAGACGGATATGAATTTATGATTATAACATATCTTACACTGACTGAGAACAATATATAAATACATTTTTTTTAATTCCCCATATACTAAGATTAACAAATTGGAATGTAGAAATGTCTAAAATTCAACCTAAAACCTGGCTTCTATTGACCTTCAATAGCATTTTAGGGTTGCTTAGCAAGTAATATCAACTAGGGTGTAACCTAAGGGTGCTTGCAGGCTAAATGCCCATTTACACTAGGACTTTAACGATTGACGATAAATAGATAAACATACATTTTTCTTACATAAAGCAAAAAAAATAAATTAGAAAGGTTTTCGGATACTATAGGATAACTATAGGATAATCATTTATGCTTGTCATAAATAGTATTTTAAAATGACGTTATGATTAATAAAAACAAACAAAATCGTATTTTCACGATATTATTTCTCTTAACAATCATGTCATTTGATTGGACGTGTGAAAATATTATTTTCATCAAAGGACGCATCGTTATACTATAGTTATAGGATAAAAACTTGTTAGATTTATTTTGTTTTGTGTATGAGAAAGCATGCTTATCTATTTATCATTGATCGTTATAGTCCTAGTGTAAATGTGCCAAAAAGGAGCTATACAAAAAATCTTGTAGACCTAGTATACAATCAGTTGATTTAGCTATTATTCTTTTTTACAGTTAGTTTACTGTTTGAAGCATTATAAGGGTGATGAGAACATTAAAAGTTTTATTTGGGATCTCATCACCCCGCCAGTGGATGGGGTTGTCAAGGACTATAGAAATCATAAAGGTTGGTATTACGTTTTCTCACTACTAGCCCAAATGGGCTACTTGCCTCGACTAGCCCACATTTAATCTTTGTAACTTGATGAGAAATTTCAAAACCATGTCATTAAAAATATTTTATATGATCATTCCTAAATGGAAGGACCGGTACAACATTTTTACTAGCCCATTGAGGTAGTTTGACTTGTCCAGAGTGGTTACAGTGGGCTAGTACTAAATCAACTTCTGTTTATTTATACCCACAGTTGTAATGAAACACTTTTAGGAAATATAGAATTATTGTTCTCAGAATGATGTTGTTTCAAGACGGATATGAATCTATGATTATAACATATCTTACACTGACTGAGAACAAAGTATAGATATATTAACCTACTGTTTGTTGGAAAGGGAATACATTTTTCCCCATTTAAGATTAGTTAACAACCTAAAATAGATATGCAGAAAATGACAAATAATCTGAAATCTGGTTTCATTCCATTAAAATATCTGACCAGTTTTTTCCACTGCCCAACCCTCCCTTTGAACGGCAAACAATATCAACTAGGGTGTAACCTAAGTGTGATGGTCACTGCCTAATGGTGACTGGTCACTGCCCAATGGTGACTGGTCACTGAGGACAATAAGGAAGGGTGTGAACAAGCCCACCAATACTTTGATCCATCAAAGAACAATGACATACAAAGTTCAAAAAAAGCTAAGAACCCCATAAATAAAACAAGATTACCATTTGGTTTGATAGGTTTGTCTGCGCCAGTTCCTCGCGGTCGCAAGGGGAAGAAACGGAAAGAAGAGCAAGTAAACAAGGTGAACTACGACAGAGACTTCAAAGGGAAAGATCCGGAAGAGTTATTGACGGATCAGGGATACAAGAATCACTTAAAGAGACATTGCAATAAGTAAGTTGAATGCAACTGATTGAAATTGAAAGCAACTTAAAAGTAAGCCTAATTGTAGATGACATATGCTCTGTCGTTGTTTTGTTTCTATTTTCAATATATATACTTCATTCATTTATTCATACTTCATGCACTAGTCTCTGATAGCGGAGTGAAGTTGTGGCTTGGTGGTTATGATGCTTGGTTACCAATTCAAAGGTCCTGGGTTCATATACTGTCATATGTCAGGATTTTTTCTAATGACAAATTATAACTCCACTCCCAAAGACTTGTAATAAGACTGTTTATGTAGACCATCTTGTGTATATGTTTTACTTGTGAACGGGATTGGCACCTTTAAGAAGGATAGTGAAAGAATTCGCTTATGTTTATCCTTGGCAATTTGCCTAACTATATATATAAAAATAAATAAGTAAGTATACATGCTTTTTCTCAGAATGATGTTGTTTCAAGACGGATCTGAATTAATGATTATAACATTAAATTACTACTGACTGAGAACAAAAGCTTGAAAACGTTGAAACTGTTGATTTATAATTGGTACAACATTGTTGAAATACATTAAAGTCGTTTGTACTTCCAAAGATTTTTGCTGTCAGTAGATCTTTATGAACGTGGTAACTGAACACGCATTATTGTAGTAAATTATTTTTGATTTCAGAGTCTTACTACGAGTACGATTACTATACTACCTTAAACAAGAGGTTTATGAACGTGGTAACTGAACACGCATTATTGTAGTAAATTATTTTTGATTTCAGAGTCTTACTACGAGTACGATTACTATACTACCTTAAACAAGAGGTTATAGGTGACTTAAATGATCAGATTTCAGGCAACACTCCAGCACAGTAAGTCTATATTTATTACATCTTAGCAATGTCTACACTATCAAACAAGTTTGACCAAAAAAGTTTGATGTGCCCAAATATGGTAGTGATATGCCCAAATATGGTAGTGATATGCCCAAATATGGTAGTGATATGACATGTCCATATATGGGCACATCACATTTTCTTGACATAAAGTTTGATAGTGTAGACAAGGCTTAAGCAATGTCTGTACAGTAATGTAATTTTTATTTTTTATTATTATTCAACAGTGAATTACCAATTCCTATACCAATTCCTGAAGGTGAACGCCCATCTGGTTGGTGGGACGAAGAGGCTGATAGGTCACTCTTAGTAGGCGTCTACAAACATGGTAAGATTCTTCAATACTGAATGTGAATTCCTAAGTTGCCATAAATTAGATCCACTTTTGATCTGTCTATCAACCTAATTTTAGGATATGACATCATCATAAATTTCTTTTTTAGGATACGAGAAGTACTTCCAGATGCGTAATGACCCAGTCTTATGTTTTCTTGGTATATGCGGGCCACCGGACCAAGCTGCACTTGCTAACGAAGCTAATGATGATCTGGGAGATGGGTAAGCAAATTGTAAAATATAATCTTTGGGCTAAATGTAGATTTTACATGTAGCCCACATATATTTTTTTAGCCCCAATCAGTTTAATTACAAATTGGCACACTGCGACTAATGTGATATGATGATTTGCCATGCTAATACTGAGTGTCCACACAGTTTTTCTGTGCTGGGACTCGATGAGTTGAAAACTGTCTTCTACAGTGTTTTTTTCTGATCACAATATCCCAACATTTTTATATGTCGTTGGTAGACACATGCACACATTTCTATGAATTGATAGATTATTAGTTGATCGATTATTGATTGATTGGGTATTTATTGATTGGTTATTGATTGATTGGTTGGTTATTGAATGATGATTGGTTGGTTATTGATTGATTGATTATTGATTTATTTTCAGGGCTCTTGATGTCGAGGGTGAAACTGATCCATCTGGCATGAAGGGTGATATTGATGATGTAAGTATAACAAACATTTATTTCTTAATGTTGAAATTGCTTCAATATAACCTGTTTATAATTCCTGAATTGTGTTACTACAGTTGCTATTATATAAGGCATGTACTTTACTTTATTTAACCATGGAGGTTTAAGCTCTGTCTACACTGTCAAAGTTTATGTGACAAAAAAATGTGATGTGCCCATATATGGACATGATGATGTCATATCACTACCATATTTGGGCATATCACTACCATATTTGAGCACATCAAACTAGTTTGGTAGTGTAGACAGAGCTTTATTCTGTTTCTAATTCTGTTAGGATGGTTCAATGTCACCAGCAAGTACAAGAACAAGTTCACCAGCTCCTAAACACTTCAAAGTAGAACCAGGTAAGCAAAATATTGCACTGTCGGGTAGAAAGTTAAGCGCTGTCTACACTATCAAACTAGTTTGACCAAAAAAATGTGATGTACCCAAATATGGTAGTGATAGGACATCATGTCCATGGGCACATCACATTTTTTTGTCACATAAATAGATATGTGATATGATGACTTTACCATGCTAATACTGAGTGTCCACACAGCTTGCCTGTGCTGGGGCTCAATGAGTTGAAAACTGTCTTCTACAGTGTTTTTCTGATCACAATATAGTAAAGAATAATTAATTATATGTTTAATAATTAACATGTGTCAATTAGAAATAAGTATTTCATTTTAATCAAAGTTTAAAAGGTGGTGTTATATACATTATGAACATCTCAAATTTTAATGTTCCCTTTTTTCTATTGAATACAGAGATACTAGAACATGTTATGTACCCCATCAAAGTTTAAAATCTTCCTTGGTGTTCTATTATAAACATCTCAAATTTTAATGTTACCTTTTTTCTATTGAATACAGAAATACTAGAACCTGGTATGTACCCCTTTCCATCTGCACCGGATTTAAATACAAGGTTAAGACGTCTGGTAACAGCCTATCAAAGGAATCACAAAAAGATGGAATTAAAAAGGTCTAAAAGGGAACGAGTAAGTAAAACACAATTTATTTATTTTTAAAAATATTTTTTTTATTGTTGAAACAATTAGAAAACTGTTGTTTAGTGTTGTTTGTTTCTAGTGTTTTCTTTTTAAAAATGTTTCAATTTGTATGTACATTGCTTTAAGAACTCGCGACATTAGGTGCTATATGAACCCAGAATAATACTTATTTTTTTTATGGCAAAACAATCCCACTCTTAAGACTTTATAACATGTATGCATATCTGTCCTGTTATTGGCATAGCAATTACTTTTGCTATTGGAATTCCTTCCTGAATAAGGAAAGAAACATAAATTATAATATTAATTTGAATATTTACAGCGTGAACAGGTGAAGAAAGAACGTGTCCAAGAAGCAATAAAACAGAAAATGATGCGAAAACTAGAAAGTGCTCAAAAGTAAGTAAACCAATAAAATTTCAATATTCAAATGTCTGTACAATATATATACTGTATATATATATATATAGGGAGTATCAATTTGATCTCTGGTCAATGTGCATACAAATGGGGGACTAGTGTTGTTCCGCCGTACCAGTGTTAATGAGTTGCTATCCAATCGAGTATCAATACCATTAAAGCCCTAATGGTTAGGACATCATATCAAGCAGAAGTTTCCGGGTTCGAAATTTTGGTTGGGGCTACTTTTTCTCATTCTCACAGATTTCCTCATCTTTATCTATGCCTGTGGTGTTTATATAATATATATATAATACATTTTTTGTTCATTGGATGTTTATTCATTAAGTATTAACAAACTTCTTTTAGATGGTCGAGGAGAGAAGAAGCGGACTTCTACCGAATTCTTGCTGCCTTTGGCGTTGAATATGACCAGTCCACCAACATCTTTATCTGGACCACATTTAAGAAGCTAGCTAAGCTAGAAAAGAAGAGAGATGAGCGTATGGTGGAGTATTACCACTACTTCAGAGCAATGTGTTTAAGAGTGTGCAATAGACATCAGGAGATTCCAAAAGATCTATGTGAGTATATTCATGGTAGTGTATCACTGATTTTAAGCTCTGTCTTCATTATCAAAAAGCGTGATGTGCCCAAATATGATAAGATATTTGATTTTTTTCCATATGCTTTATTTCCCATCAGACATTCGACCGAATCCAGATTTCGTAATTGAACCGATATCCGAGGAACGTGCCAATAAATGTCTTCACAGGATTGACCTCCTTCTAAAGGTCCGCAACGAAGTGTTGCATCATCCAAAACTAGAAGAACGATTGAAGCTTTGTAAAAGAAGTATGGAGCTACCGGAATGGTGGGAGCTTGGGAAACATGATCATGATCTTATCATTGGTGTAGCAAGGTAATAAACACACTGATGTCAGAGGTCATTTGTTGATTAGATTAGCTTAGAAAGAGAAACAGCAGGGTTTGTGTTGATAATAAAACACAAATATTTTTATTTGTTTAAAGTGGAACTCCACTCGGACTTTCTCAGCTTATATTATGTTCAAGTATGTTTAATTGAAAGTGAAAAACAGGGAAAATATGGCAATATTCTAAAAAATCGGTCAGAAAATAGTGTTTTTAATACTTTAGACTTTTTCAGTAACTTCAACTCAACTCTGGTTTGTTGAATGAAATATAAAGATTACACAATACAGAAACTTTATTGTTCTTGTAAACTATATATAGAAAATAAAACTAGAGTAATACTTTGTTGATAAGGTTTACTGTATGTCACGTGTGAAGAAAAATGAGGTTCTTGGAAAAAATCATCATAATACAGTAACAAAAAAGTCTTGGACGTAGAGTAAAAATACTAAAGCATATATGGTACAAGATAAAAACAGTATTATAATACAATATTTAAAGACATAAATATTTCAGTGCATGAAATTAGAACTCCTATACAATGAATACACACCATTCACTATCTGTATGTTGTATTAAAGGTATGGAGTTAATAGAATAGAATCACAGCAACAAATGATGAGTGACCCAGAGTTATCGTTCTGTGAACTCAAAGATAAATACCCACAATCCTCGGTGTACACCTCCATTCCAAACTCTGCCGATGGCGGCGGAAAATCCACAAGTGATATACCTCAGTCAAAGGATGACGGCGAAAAGGCAGTGCTTGTACAGAGAGTAGAAAATGGTGGTATCATGGGAGAGGATAGTTTGACCTCTGACCTTGGTGATGGAATTAATAGTGCAATTAAAGACGAGAGGATGATTAACGGAAGTGAAGCAAGTAAAGACGGCCAGTGGAACCCACATCTTATCTATGCAATACGTTGGCCTAAAGTAAGTTCAGCCTCAAATGAGAATTAAGATCTTGCGACCTCACCTAAAGCTTTGTCTACACTATCAAACTTTATGTGACAAAAACATGTGATGTGCCCATATATTGAAATGATGATGTCATATCACTATCATATTTAAGCATATCACTACCATATTTGGGCACATCACACTTGTTTTGGCAAACTAGTTTGATAGTGTAGACAAAGCTTATTCTATAGTGTTTTACTAAGTAGATTGATGGCTGTATCTGTGATATGATGACTTTACCATGCTAATACTGAGTGTCCACACAGCTTGTCTGTGCTGGGACTCAATGAGTTGAAATATTTCTTCTAAATACAATTCTCTGATCACAATAAAAAATATTATCTAGCTAACTAGCACAATGGGTTACTAGTAAAATCATTTTCTAGAACTTAATATTTTTTTTCACCTACAGGACAGAGTAATTGTTCATCGACTAGAACAACTTTGTCACTTGGTGCTAAAGGGAATGTGGCCAGGACGAAGACATCGGGCAAATGCAGATGTAACATCAATGAAAGATATGGCGTCGGTATTAGCAGCTGCAGCCAGTGCTAAGATCGATACAGAGGGAAAGGTTAGTCATATCAGTGTCAAAGGTCACCTTTAGAAACTTATAGTTGCTGCAGACTAGATTGAATTAGTGACAACACTATGATTGATTGAATATTTTAATAATTGATTGATTGGATAAGATAAGTTGAAATTAATTAAGTGATAATAATGATAGTGATATAATTTAGGGATAATAATAGTAATTTGTTGATTTGTTTATTTTCAGAGTTTAGAAGAAATCGCTCAGTTAATACATAAAAAGAGGAGGAGAAAAAAGAAATTAGAAATGCAGGCCGCAGAAAAAGGTAACATTAAATAGGTGGATTAACATGCTTGCCTTCCAATCTCATGGTTCAGGTGTCAATCCTGTGCCAGGGTAACTTACAGATCTTTCTTTAAGCCTCAAATGAGAATTAGTTTATAATCATCCTGTAGTTTCTCTGTCAGATAATTACCTTAATTTTGATCACTTCCTTACAGCTAAACTAGCAGCCATCTTGCGAGCGGCACAAGGTGGCGGAGACGGTGCACTTGATTTGTCTGCTGGATTCAATTCTGTGTTGGGTTCGGATATGATGAGTGATGGAACTGAAGGTCACAAGAAAAAGAAAAGACATAAAGACAAACACAAAAGAAAAGCAGAGGTAATTTATAACTTCGTTTTTCATTTTTAGAATCCGAATTGTTTTTTTAAAACCATACATTTAACTGATGAGTGACTCAGAGCTGTCTTGTATAAAGAGAAGAAAATGGTGATATCACGGCAGAGGATTGTGAGCTTTTGAAGTTTGTGAAGCTCACTATCAAACTAGTTTGACAAAAAAAGTGTGATTTGCCCAAATATGGGCTCAAAACTCACATTTTCTGATATTTTTGGCAGCGCCATGAGCAATGACTGTTGGAATGGCGCTATATAAGTCAAAAGATTGATTGAATATGGTAGTGATATGACATCATCATGTCCATATATGGGCACATCACATTTTTTGTCGCATAAAGTTTGATAGTGTAGACAGCTTTAGGGTTATTTTTATTTTTCTTTTTTCCAGGATACTGGTGAAGAAAAACATCATCACAAGAAGAGGAAGAAGAAGCATAAGCATAGTGGAGATGTATTCTTGTCGCCAAGCAGACTTGCAGATGGTAAGTGGATAGATAATGGATTGGTGGATGATGTAGAAGGGAGGATGCGTTTTTTGAACATCCGATCTCCATAGTTATACAATTCCTTTACAATGATATGAAAGAACATTAGGGGTTATTTTATTTGTTTTATATCTACTTCCCTATTGCTCTAATAAATCCTTATTTATATGATGAATTTATTCAGGCGTGTTAGAACTGATTTACCATGAAATTAACCATTGAATTCTGATAAGAAAAGGATTTAGGGTATGACAGAGTGTACTGTATTCTTTGATGTCAACATGTCTATTATATATCCAATTTTGTTGTTCTTCTATTTTTTTATGCCTTCCAACCTTTCAGATGATCCTGTTGCTGTGGTGAATCCGACATCTGGCGAGTTTCTTAGCGGCTCTACGGCACCTCTGAAGAAAGACTTGGAAACATTCCTGGAAGAAAATCCGGATTATCAGGTGTTCTATCCACCAGAACAAGATGAAGTTAAAAAGGTATTTTTTCTTTTCTTTGCTGAAATTTTGACATAAATGGGTTTGGTTTTCAGATAGGCATATTTAAAAGACTACTACACTACAAAAACGCTAGAAATAAGAAATGACATAATGAATCTTAGAAGTGTTTAATTGGATGAAAAATCAATTAATTTTACAGAGTTCTAGTGTTAAACATGAAAGAAAATCTGAAAAGAAGAAAAGTAAACGGCTACGTAATCCAGATAAACTGGTGTTCTCCAAGTTGACTGGTGAAGAGCGAATAGGCATATTTCACAGACGATCCAATCAGGTGATGGCAGGCAAATATTGCCCACCGTTAAACACACTTACGGAATGGCTGATTAGAAATCCAGAATTTGACGTCCGATATGAATGGGAATCGTTAGTAAAAACGGTAAGAGATAATGTATAAGATCACAGAAATAACACAATAAAATACACAAGCATTATAAATAGCAGATAAAACATGTATTGTATGTATGCAATGCAATATATTTTTTGTATTCCTATGACTTTTTTATATATTTCTAATTGTTTGAACAACAAAACAGATTTCCTTTTGAACCAATAAAGATTCTGTAAGAGACAGAGCACCCCACCACTATGAGGTGCTACTGAGGACATAAAAACAGTACAACAAATATGTGATTAGTCAGATGTTTTGCCCTACTCTGATTGAGAACACTTAATTGTAATTAGTAATTATTAAACTCCCTGACGCAAAGCTACTTCACAGTAGTTAAATACACTTACAAACAAATTTGTGGAAATGTCGATTCATGATATTAACATACACCCAGGGTGGTTTGTGATTATGTAATATGAGTGGTTTAAGTATAAGGTATCTTGCTACTTGTGTTAAAAAGACTGGTGATTTCATTCTGAAACGGAATCATTTGATTGGTTTATCTGCAACAGTGTAATACTCTATATTGTTATAAAACATATGTTTGTTAAGGATATATGTTATTACTGGTACCGTAGAGTATGCTGGTACTTAAGTCTTCTTTATATGATGAATTTATTCAGGCGTGTTAGAACTGAATAACCATGAAATAACCTATTTGAATTCTGATAAAGAAGGAGCTAGTAGATATGCAAGACAACTTATGTTATGATAACCAAACTGAACAACCTTATGAATTGAATTTAAGAACCAAGAAAATTAATTTAGTAAACAAACTGAATATAGAGAAATTGTTATTTGACATTTGTATTTAACATTTGTATTTAACATTTGAATATTGTATTTGGTCTTGCTTATCAGGTCAACCATTTCACTTAAGATTCTTTTATATAATTGCAGGCTGGTCTTCCTCAAGAATTGTTTGACAGAATTCAGAATAAGCCAAAAGTTGAACCAGTCTCTGAATCAAAACAAGACACTGGCTCCGTTGATGACATATCAAATCCTAAGCTCTCTATGCAAGTTGGTTCCTCTGGTCTTGGAGGGCTGTCGTTCACCAGTGACATTTCAAACTTTGGCGATCTAGGATTCAACCAGGTGTTGGACCTACCGTCAACGGCATTAACAGAACATGATCAGAAAGAGCTTGGCATTCAAGGCATGGAATCTGCAATTGATGATGGTAATAGACTAGCCGATGGTGATATTGAAGCTTCAACCGCTTCTATGGATTCCTCATCTGGTGTCTCTTCATTTATGCTTCCGTCGTCTGTAGGGATGTTCTACTCGCCATTTCTTCCTGGACAGGGCTTGCAGCAGTTGGAGCAGGATTCGACTGTTGCCAGTTTAGAATCCACAGGAAATGAATCCATTGGCAGTACAGAAAGAACGGAAAGTGATGAGGATGATGATGCCGAAAATGAAGAAGAGGAAGAGGGAGAGAATGAAGAGGATGATGATGATGATGCTGAGGAAGAAGAAGTGGATGATGATGACGATGATGATGATGATGATGAACCAGATGATTATGATGTTGGTCCTGATTCAGAAATTGATGATTATGAAGAAAAGGTTGATTATGAGGAAGACGATGAAGAAGAAGATATGCAGATGTATTCACCAGTGCCAGAAGAAGAGGATGAAGATGACATCAATGATGTGGAGGATGAGGACGAAGGTGGAGAAGATGAAGATGATGATGAACTGGAAGGTGAAGATGATGAGGAAGAAGATGGAACTGGTGCCATAGAAGATGGCATCGATGACTCTGAAGATTCTGAGGATGGTGGTGAGAACGTTGAAGACATGAGCTTCTGATGAGCAGCTGGAATGTGCTACTTAAATTGTTAAGAACATTTGTTTGTCAAATGATTGATTTGAAAGAATTGGCTTTCATTTAAATAACAGACTTAAGAGCAATGTTACTCAAGTGACAGTAAGAAATAAGAATAAGATAACTTAAGATCAATGTTACTAGAAGTGCAACAGAGGGTTGCTTACCACTGTACAATGTTATGTGGTTACTTGAGTTAACCTCAGAATTGTTGGATCTTGCTTAGAAGTTGACTGGTAATCGAGTGGCTCTCTTTGTCAGAGAACAGACTTTCAGGAGAAATGTCACCTGAAGTGCCAATTACAGAAATGCCAGAATACATATTGAGAGGTCACTTGGAAGTGCCACAATGCACTTGAAGAGATGGCAATTAAACACTTCCAATGTTATGTGGTTAAAAGTTGAGCTGAAGAATGCTAAGTACTGTTGATTAGCAAGACCGTAACCATATCAAACACATTATTGAAAGGAGGCAGCTTATTAAAAATTAATAATATATATGAAAAGTAGTTTTGTCAAAATAGTGCAATAACACTAAAGACGTTAAAATTATCTAGTAATTATCTCTGACAATTCCAAATGTGTGAGTTTTCATCACAGATGATTTTTGAGAGCTGTGATGTGCATGTTTTAAAGAAGTCTCTACTACTTTTAATTTTTATCAGGAACACAAGATAGTTTGCGATTGTTGATGTTGGTTTTTTCCGATGTCTCTCCCTTGCATCTTAATTTAGCTTGGCCAAGTCAACTGGCAGGGATACTATGTAGGCCTACAGCATTAGCACCAACGGCACAACATGAGTTTGCACGCATATCTGAATTTGGATTTAAGAAAGTAACTTGTTGAATTTAATTTTAGGATCATGGCTGTCAATTATTTATGAAGAAAACCATTTTTTTTGCTGTGGTGTTTTTTGAAAGAATAAATGAAATTTTTACTAATGATTAATGGAAATAATAATTACTTGTTAAGTATGTTTTCTGGTTTTTGTGATGGGTGATAACAGTTATGAACATCATTTCTTACCAAATCAATGGCCAGCTCTATCAAAATATGTTACGATTTTAAGTTTAGCATTATAGTAATATAAATGTACTGTAAGTGTAATGCTCAAATATTTTTTGGTATAATTAATATTAAATACCATAAATAAAAAAATGATTACCAATTCTTATGCATATTAATTATTCTGATTTTTTATTTAACTTGGCCTTGTAAAAATCTTCTCTGTACAAATAAACGATACTGTATAAAAGAAAGAACTCTTTATATTCATTTTGTAAAAGAAGTAGAATTCAATGTGACTTTTTCTTGTGATTTAATCATTCTCATAATGTTCTTGTTGTAGTTTATGTATGTTTGTCATATTTTCTATGAATAGTAATAATTTTGGCATCTGTAGTTGATACAATAGTTATTTAAAACTTCACAAATGCACGCTGTTTAAAAACACAAAAAAACTCTGGAAAATAGCACATGGGCTACTTGTCAGAACCAGCTGATGAAGTGAGCCAACAGCATCTGGTTATGTAGAATTATTTGATTAAATGAATACGGTAAATTAGTGAATGTCGCTGTTGTCGAATTCTGTTTCCGTTATGCAATGATTTTTTTTTTGTCTTTGATGTCTTTTGTGCAGAACCATGCACGGAACGGAATGGCTTTAGGACCAAACAAAGTTTCCTCTGGTTGGTATATAATATTGGTGGTTATTTACACTCAATTTTCCTCATTAAAGAACCATTCACCAACTGTTTTTTTGTTTTTGTCCAGGCTTACTCTGAGAGTTGGGTAGTCGAGTGGTTAGGACACCTGACTGTCGTACAGAGAGACCAGAGTTAAATTCCCGTCAACACGCAGTCTACTCAGCTGTAAATGAGACCTGGTTGAAAATACAGCATAGAAAGGAACTGGCCAACCTACCACATAATGCCTAGGCTTAGTAAAATGAGGTAACGGCTCATTACCCTATGTTCAGAATTGAATATGGGACTTACCTTTACCCTGAATGATGTAGACCTAATGTCCTTTGACCTTAAACATTATAGACTGACCCCCCACCTTTTCCGATTTGTTGAATGAATCTTGTGTTTTTTTTCATTTTAATCTGGTGGCAATGACTTCGGCACACTAGTGTAACTATGTTTTTTCAATGTTAATGATATGTGTGTGCAGAGAAACAATAAGAACAAACAAACAATGCCCCAACTCTTATCTTCTTTACAAAATTGTAGTCCAGGCAAAGTGAGGAAAAAACAACTGTTGAATTGTACCTGAAAAGTGTATTTAATTACTGATACTCTATATTGTTTACATTCTATAAACTACAGTACATTTTAAATCCTTTACATAAATCAATTTCCTCTCATAATTCTTGTCATGGTTTACTATTAAATTCTGGAAAAGTATATAAATAAATATCTGGTGGAATTGTCATTATATATCTGATAAATAAGATTAGAATTCTAGAGTAAATATTCTTTCAACAATATGGTACAAAATGAGTTGTATCTTATGTTAATTCTCAATCACTTATTTATATTATTAATGTACATTTCAAATAGATATTTACCAGAAGGTCTCTAGATTTCTTTAAAAAAATGGTAAATATAAAAATTGAACTTTTGGAATCAATAAATAATGGATTACATGTACTATTCTAAATTATAACATACAAAACTTTGGTGAGTCGATAATATGTAACGTTTCTTAAAATTTATATTTGTTTTAATTTTAATTAGTACTGGATAAAGTTTTCAGAAAAAAAAACCCTTGGAATATAAATTTGTATCAAGACAATTGGTATAAGAAAGTAGTAAGTACTTTTTTATTTTGTAATTATCTGTCATACCGAATTGGATCAACAAATGAAAATTTACTTTTATATATATATATTAGGATACTTGAAATGAAATTATTTCAAGACAATTGTTTCTTTAGAACTCAAAACCGAAATCAACTGCACTTTTATTAGGCGACTCGCATACAGTACTCTAATGTTTTTTTAAATTAAGAATGGTATGAAGATGAGTGACGGCTTGAATTGTGGAAAGCATCATTTCATGAATTCAATTTTTGTAATGACTTTATTTCACGATTTTCTACATGACTCTATACATTAAATTTTTAGTACTGAACTGCAGATGGTTCAGAAATCTTTAAAGCTCTGTCTACACTATCAAACTTTGTGACAACAAAATGTGATATGCCCATATATGGAAATGATGATGTCCCATCACAACTATATTTGGGCATATCACTACCATATTTGGGCACACTTTAGGCTGGAATACAGTCCACTTTGTCATGGCACGGGTCAGCATAGTAGCCCTCGAATAAATTGTACGAGTTTACGAGAGGAAACATGATTAATGCACCAATAAGAGATCCAATCTGGGTGACGGCACCGAACCATATCAGCAAGGACCTACTACCGTTGGCGTTTCGAAGGATCCAACCTATCGTAGCTTTTGTGTATGTAAAGAATGCTGTTACGCAAACCCAGCATGCAACCTGAAAGATAAAAAATAACATTTTATACTGTAGTAGTGGTTGAATAATATCGATGTGATGACTCAACAAAATGAAACTTACTATAATAATATCACCCGCTAATTTAAATTGCAGTGGTGGTGACGGACTTAGAACCGCTGTAGTCATGCACAATGATCCAAACAAAGTACCAAGTATTGCTGTCGTCGTTACCAGCGTCTTGCTCTTCTGTGGCCAAAGAAACACTAGAAAACATGCGATAGGATTTGCAATATTTCCAAAAGTAGCAGCTAAAAGGTACGTATCGAGACCGTAAGCACCGCACGAATAACTCTGTATAGACGGAAGCACGCCGTTACTTAAGCCGCTCACCCAGCCTAAAATAACAAAAAGGTATATGGCGTTTTTCTGTGTTAACGATTCAACTGGTGTCTCTTTATCAGCGTCATCAGGTTCAGCAGTCGCACCGTAACCATTGCGTATCATAGTGTAACTTTCCTGGCTACTTGAAACCGACGGAATTTGTTCCACACCTTCTAAGGGACCATCTCGTTCTTGCGGTATGCGTTCTCGCTTTGACAACGGTAAATAATTCAATAAGATAAAGGCAAGACCACAACTGCTCATCATAGCTGTTAAAAAAATAAAGAAATCCTCGGGTGGGAATCGTTCTGACTTGGCATCGGTAACCCAGTCTGTACAGTTGTTTTTTGTTCCGTTTATATATCTTTCGTACGTGAAATTTGCTCTACAGCCTTCTTCTCCACCAACTCCTTGCCCAAGCGCAACAAGGCTTGGCAACAGCGCGCTGAAACCTTCCCCGACAAAATACCATGTCACGTAAAGATTCATAAAACGCGACATGAATGGCGTGAATGCTACTGATGATGTACAATCGACGATGGCAAGAAAAAATGCTAAAATTAAAAGCGCAGTGCTGCGGTAATCATTTACAACGTCCCAATAAGTCGTAGCATCCCAAAAGAATATCAGTAAAGTACATGCAGTTATTCCTATTGTTACAACTAAGTATATAGCTGGAACTTCAAGGCGAATATGTTTTGGAGTTGCGTATGATAAAATAACAAATAAAACTGGGCCAATGTTTGCGAGTTGGATGATAATGGTAAGATACGATGCCAGTTGGTACCCTTCTGGTATTCCGAGTTTCACAAGTAAAGGAAGCTCCACCCAGAGTCCATTGATCGCTACCCAGGATCCTGTGCCAAAAAAGACGACAATAACAGCCACAAGAGGTGAGACAGAAACCTTTCTGCAATTAACAGCCATTTTCTTTGTGTAGAACGCAAGCTACAGATACCTACCTGCAAAAAAAATGTTTAATTTTTAATCTAGACTCAAGTACTATAGTAGGTAGTTGCGCAAGTTAGATAGTTTAGTATTCTAGTTAGTACTAGGCCTAGTAGGTTTCCCAATACTACAGTAGTAGTAGGATTCCCTAGTACTACTATAGGCTAGAGTATTTGTAGTAGTATATAAATTAGTAGGCACAACACAACATCAGTCAGCAGAACAGAGAGAGTGGTGTCATGCCTAGCCTAGGCCTATGCCTATCATCTCTATATATATCTCTCTAGTTTAGAGGCCTACTAACTAAGCCTGCCTAGCTAGCATTAATATGCTTCTATCTAGGCTAGAAGCTATTAATAAAATATCAATTAACTGCAGCACTAATATTATAACTTACGGCGTATATATAATTATAAAAAATGATTAATTTATTATAAGCCAAATTACAACATTAACAGGGCGTGCTAATCATGCAAGTTTACAAACAAACCATCCATCATATAGACACACACACCACACACAGGGAACCAGACCACTAAAAATTAACCAGCAGAGAGGGCAGGATTTTGTTTGTCACGCTTGAGTGATTGACCACGCATCGACGATTTCATACAAAAAATCCAGTTCATTTTCAGTCAGCGACGCATGTGCAGCGTGTGTCCGATGTGTTTGTTGTGCGAGAGAAGAAAAGCGGCAATTCAATTTGTGTGTCAAAATGGCACCTCCAAGAAAACGAGCAAGATCCTCTAGTATTCCATCTAAAGATAATTACCAAAATTGGACTGTCGATGAAGTCCATTCTTACTTGTTATCAAAAGGATTGGTTGACGTGGCAAATTGTTTGAAACGTAATTTGCAGCATTTTTTAGCTAGCTAGAGGCCTAGGCTAGGCCCCAATATTATTACACATAGGCTAGGCCTAGGTTGGCCTACACTACTAGGCTACATCGCATCGGCCTAGGCTAGGCCTACTAGACTAGAGGCTAGCCAACTCTATTTTTAGACGGCTCCATTTAGATTACAGTTGGGCCTAGGCCTAGGCATAATAATATTTTGTCTACCAATAAAAAGTCCGAAATGAGACATCCAACTTAGACTAGAGCCTTGAAATTAGAACCAACAAACCCTGCAAACATTATTATTTTGTCAATTGTCATATATATTTTATTTTTATTATTTATAATATAGGTGAAGCCATATGTGGAGATAATTTACACGATTTAAATGAAGACCATTTGAAAGAAATTGGCATTACGTAAGTAAACTTTATTTGATTTTTCAATTGTATTATTTTATATTAATTAATTATTAATATTAGCCTAGGCCTATACTATATTCGTGAGTATAAATTTTCCCCTCTTCTCTGAAGTACTGGGTGTCATGTGAAATCTATATGATCTATTGTCCGCAGTCATTGTATTTCACTCTTATGTACTGTTTCAGGAAATTGGGAAAACGTCTTCAACTGCAGAAGATTTTAAATGATTTAAAACACTCTGTTCAAATGACGAACAACAACTATAAGGTAAGAATGGTTCCTCCTAAATACCAAGCCCTATCAATTTATAACCAAGCTCTTGAGTGTAAAGTGTAAATTATACAAAATAGGATCTATTTAGAGTCTTAATTGCATTTCATAAATAAATTAAAACATTTTTAAAGCGATTTTGTTGTAAAAAATGTTGAGAATTAATGTTTCAATAATCGTGTCAAAAAAATGCAATTAACACCCTAAACATATTTTGTATAATTTACACTTTATAATGGTAGAGCTTGGTTATAATTGATGGGGCTTTGTAATTTAGGAGGACCCGTAAGAATGGTCAAACCTTGATGATGGGGGAGGTGGCTGAGGATAGAGTGGGGTATTAAAATGATCAGAATTTTACTTAATTAAATTATTCCTGTAATAGTTAACCCATTATGATAAGCAATCTAAAATAACTAAATTAAATATCTTAGATTTGAGGAGCCTTGAAACTGAATTGAAATGTCTTGATCATTTTTTTTTTCAGATTTTCAATGATCCTATACATGGTCATATTGAGGTGCATCCTCTATGTATTAATATAATGGACACGGTACAATTCCAGAGACTGAGGCAGATCAAACAGCTAGGCTGTTGTTATTATGTCTTTCCAGGAGCCTCGCATAACCGTTTCGAGCACTCTATAGGGTAGGGACTTTTAAAGTGTAATAATATTGACATTATATTGTATATTCTATAGGGTGTGGACTTTTTAAAGCGTGGTTCCCGCTAGCGACGCAACACAAGGACGTAACGCAACGCAAGTGAATTAACCAATCACAAGCGATGGCTTATTCGCTTGTGGTGACTGCTAACTGTCTCTAACTTCGCTTGTCATTGGTTAAAACGCTTGTGTTGCGTTTACGTCCTTGCGTTACGTTCTAGTGGGAACCAAGCTTAAGTTGTAATACTACTGTATGTTGACACGGTACATTCTACAGAGGGCAGGGACTAATAAGTTGTAATATGTTCACTGTACATTCTATAGGGTTGTATTGTAATACTATGTTCACACGGTGCATTCTATGGGTTGTTATACTATGTTCACACGATGCATTCTATGGGTTGTTATACTATGTTTGACGCGGTGCATTCTATGTGTTGTTATACTATGTTCACACTGTGCATTCTATGGGTTGTTATACTATGTTCACACGGTGCATTCTATGGGTTGTAATACTATGTTGACACAGTGCATTCTATGGGTTGTAATACTATGTTCACACGGTGCATTCTATGGGTTGTAATACTATGTTCACATGGTGCATTCTATGGGTTGTTATACTATGTTCACACAGTGCATTCTATGGGTTGTAATACTATGTTCACACGGTGCATTCTATGGGTTGTTATACTATGTTCACACGGTGCATTCTATGGGTTGTAATACTATGTTCACACGGTGCATTCTATGGGTTGTTATACTATGTTCACACGGTGCATTCTATGGGTTGTTATACTATGTTCACACAGTGCAATAGGTTGTTATACTATGTTCACACAGTGCATTCTATGGGTTGTAATACTATGTTCACACAGTGCATTCTATGGGTTGTAATACTATGTTCACACAGTGCATTCTATGGGTTGTAATACTATGTTCACACAGTGCATTCTATAGGTTGTAATACTATGTTCACACAGTGCATTCTATGGGTTGTAATACTATGTTCACACAGTGCATTCTATGGGTTGTAATACTATGTTCACACAGTGCATTCTATGGGATGTAATACTATGTTCACACAGTGCATTCTATGGGTTGTTATACTATGTTCACACGGTGCATTCTATGGGTTGTAATACTATGTTCACACAGTGCATTCTATGGGTTGTAATACTATGTTGACACAGTGCATTCTATGGGTTGTTATACTATGTTCACACAGTGCATTCTATGGGTTGTAATACTATGTTCACATGGTGCATTCTATGGGTTGTAATACTATGTTCACATAGTGTATTCTATGGGTTGTTATACTATGTTCACACGGTGCATTCTATGGGTTGTAATACTATGTTCACACAGTGCATTCTACAGAGGGTAGGGACTAATAAGTTGTAGTATGTTCACACTGCATTTGTTATACTATGTTCACACGGTGCATTCTACATGGGTAGGAACTAATGAGTTCACACAGCTTATTTTAAATAAAAATAACAAAATAAAAAATCTTCAAAATTATGGAACAGGAGAAACTATAGATTGGAAGTCTATGATCAATAGACATTTTTTGCCTGCACCTGACCTTTGAAGGTTTTAGTCTCATAGTCAAGCAAAGATTCTTTTTGTTACAGTGTGTCGCATCTTGCTGGTAAGTTAGCAAGAACGTTGCAACAGAGACAACCAGATCTGGATATTACACATAAAGATATCCTGTGTGTAGAGATTGCTGGGCTTTGTCACGATTTAGGTATGTGTTTATTCAATACAGAGTTGCTGAAGAGAAGAAGAATATTTATTTGTATTCGCTTTGCAAACCATGACATTAGTGACCTCGGTCCCTGCAAGGACCTGGTTTAAAGTAATGCTAGGTAGTGTTAAAGGTCTCTTTTAAAATGTACAATAACATTATTTAACAGCTTAACATTATTATTTTTTTTGTAGGTCACGGTCCATTCTCACACATGTTTGACGGAATATTTATACCGCTTGTTGATCCAGATTCTACTTGGAAAGTAAGAAAAATTACTAGAATACCTAAAGTTGTATAACTCCAGAAAGAAAGAATCTGGTCTCACCACAACCCAATTCTAAAAATAATGAGCCACACTTAACCTATGAAAGAGGCGACTCGATAATATGGATATAATAATGTCATATCACTACCATATTTGGGCATATCACTACCATATTAGGACACTTTTTTTGTCAAACTAGTTTGATAGTGTAGACAGATCTTTAAACGTTATTATTTATTACTTCCAAAAGCAACCAGTGTTTTCTATGATTTTTTTTGATAATTTTTCAGCACGAGAAGGCGTCTGTAGATATGTTTGATTATCTTCTCCGTGAAAACAATTTAAAGGAGAAGTTTCGTGAGTATGAATTGGATGACACGGATATCACGTTCATCAAAGAGCAAATATATGGGCCGTTAGAAAAGGAGGTAAGTTTTGATTTGAAGTTAGAATTTCGAAAATATGAGAAATGAGTTGTTCTGTAGGCAATATTTTTTAAAATCCTAAAGCGTTTATTGTCTGTTTTGTTTCGCAGGACAAGAATAAGAAATATAAAGGACGATGTGAAAAAAAGAAATTCTTGTACGAGATTGTTGCTAACAAACGCAACGGCATAGACGTAGATAAGTGGGACTACTTCGCACGCGATTGCCACATGCTAGGGATAGCAAACAGCTTTGATTACAATCGGTTCATGAAGTTCGCTAAAGTCATGAAAGTTGATGGAGAGTATCAAATATGCACACGAGACAAAGTAAGATTTTCAACAATTTATTTTATTGTACAAGTTTTACAATTGTATGGTATCAGATGTTTCCAAAAATATTACAAATGTGAGCACAAGACATAATAATTTTTGCAACGGAAAAAACTCGTTCACCAGAAAGGTCCACAAGGCCGTATAACATTGTAACACAAAGTATTGTAATCAAAAAATAGATCGAGGTTAAAATAAAAAATAAATTAAAAAAAAATATAAACAAAACAGCTATTCAATACATAATTCAGTTTTTCATCATAGCAATAGTTTTATTCAAACCATTTTAATATGATTATTTTAAATTTTGTTGGTTGGTCAACCCTGTTCTGGGTTGACCAACTAGCATAGGTCTTTCCTTGCCTTTTACATTTATTTTGTCTTCTTTGTATTGTTTAGTATATGGCAGAAAATTGAATTAAAAAAAAGCAATAAACCGTGCATAAGTAACATTTTTATTGTTCTTCAGGAAGTAGGAAATTTGTACGATATGTTCCATACCAGGAATAGCCTTCACAGACGTGCCTATCAACACAAAGTGAACAAGATCATTGAGACCATGTAAGCATACATACAACACAATCATTTTTGTTTATACAAGGTTAATAATCTTGTACATTTCCATAAGGATATTGCAAACACATTTTGTTCTTTCAAATCATAAGTATATGCTATTTTGTATATTTTAAAAATTAAAATGTTGGTAATACTGTATTCTAATGGAAAGAAACCTTGTTCTTTGATTTTTTCTTAAAATGTAGTGGAAATTTAAGTTGATGAACATACAGTAATAACATTTTAAAAATTCAACAAATTTTTTTTTCAACTTAGGATTGTCGAGGCGTTAGTTCTTGCCAATGACCATCTACTTATAATGGGAACAAATAAAAGGTAAAAGAACCTTCTTATGATGATGTGTTGGTGAGATTGTCGAGTGGACTGAGTATTGTTGTGTGGACAGAGTGTTGTTGTGTGGACAGATAAGAGTATAGTTGTGTGAACAGAGTATAGTTGTGTGGACAGAGTATTGTCGTGTGGACAGAGTATTGTCGTATGGACAGAGTGTTGTCGTGTGGACAGAGTGTTGTCGTGTGGACAGAGTGTTGTCGTGTGGACGGAGTATTGTCGTGTGGACGAAGTGTTGTCGTGTGGACAGAGTGTTGTGGTGCGGACAGAGTATAGTGGTGCGGACAGAGTATTGTCGTGTGGACAGAGTATTGTCGTGTGGACAGAGTATAGTCGTGTGGACAGAGTATAGTGGTGTGGACAGAGTGTTGTCGTGTGGACAGAGTGTTGTGAGTTTGATGTGCCCAAACATGGTAGTGATATGCTTAAATATGGTAGTGATATGCTTAAATATGGTAGTGATATAACATCATCATGTCCATATATGGGCATCTTTTTTGTCACATAAAGTTTGATTGATCTTACTTACATTTCAGGAAGCTTAAGATGTCAGAAGCAATTCATGACATGGCAGCCTACGTGAAGATGACCGACAATATATTATACGAAATCTTAAATACGTCTGATGAAAAGCTGTTTCCTGCTCGCGATATCATAGCCAATGTGATGTCCAGGAAGCTGTATAGATGTATCGGTCAAACTAGCCCCAAGGACAATGACCCAATACCACGGGTAAGAAGTGATTTTTTTTCAAGCCACATGCTGTGACCACATGAGCCTCGGCTTTACCACGGTTAAACACAGGTTCTCGTCAGATCACTGAAGTTAAGCAACGTTAGGCCTGGTTAGAGCTTGGATGAGAGACCATCTGGGAATATTAGGTGCTGTATTTGGAGCTGGGGTCCTGTTAGGCATTATAAAATCAGTACTGCTGACTCTTATGGCAGCCCCAGCATCTAGTATCTGCCTCAGACATTGCCTTTCCTCTGGTAAAGGCGGTCACTAGACTGGAGAAGCCTTTGATTAATGTTAGGACCAATCAAGGTGCTTTAAACAGTCCTGGCTTTGTCATCATTCAGATGAATGCAAGACTAAAATGACACTATCATTCGCGACAGACGTCATATGCATAGTCTATTAAGACTGACGCAGGCCAAAAAAAAATTTTTTTTATTTTATTTCAAAGCCCAAACCAGCAGCAAAAAGAATTTGCCAGTAACAGGAGTGTTAACATACATATACAGTACGGATACAAATCCAATGACAAAAGCCTATATAATAATATTAATAAACATTATAATAAAAAAATGAGAGTATGTACATTTAAAATAAAGACAATTATTTTGATTTTCTTTAAGGCACATATTCCGGAGATGATGAATGAGATATTAGGGTTTCAGCAAAACGGAACAAAACAGATGAGTAATTCTGACCTAATCATTCATGTAAGTTATTTAAACCGACTGTTAACCCATGAAAAGATTACTAAGAGTGTGTTCACATGTGCGCATTTCAGACCTGAGTTTTCCGACATTGGAAACTTATGGTCAGTGAATGTGGGGGAATAACCTGCGACTCGCAGTCTTCTGAGCTGAATTGCGTGGACATCTCACTTTAAAAGGTCACTTTGTGTCGTACAGTTGTCACCAAAACGGTGCTCATTTGTCTGTCCAAAACGATCAGGGCTGCGAATGCCCAGTACAGGTAACCCTAAACAGGTTACTAAAGAAACTTTTTATAATATGCAATATTTATTATTGTTTTTTTATTATTATTTGTATAGGTTGTTGACTTGAATTATGGAATGGGAAGTGCCAATCCGATAGACTTTGTCCGATTTTATTCCAAACATGATCCTGAGCAGGCGACCATGGTCCGCAAAAGCGAGGTACTATAAAATATATTTGTTAAAACTTTAATGTGAAAATTTACTCTATCAACGTCAACTGGAAAAACACTCCAGAAAGCATGTTATATTGGATGTATTTTAATTCCTTTTCAGGTGTCCCACATGCTACCGGAGAAATTTTCGGAGCAACAAATCCGTGTATATTGTAAATTACGCGACGACGAAGAAAGCATAAAAAATGCAATAAGCTGCTTTGTACAGTGGTGCGAAAGCAAGCAGTATAAACCAAAGGTAGTGTGTTATTAGTAATTACTTTTTATCATAATATACAATATTCACCAATTATCCTAAGTCCTGTTCAAATTGTTCTTCAGTATTCCAACCGATTATCGGTACTGACGTATCATAGGAATATTAGGTAATACAACATCACATGTGTTTCACATGTGTCTAGTAGTAACCCTTAACCTAACCTTACATGATACAGCCACCACATGTGATACAAATGAGATACTGTATAAAGCTCCTGTCTACACTATCAAACTAGTTTGACGAAAAAAGTGTGATGTGCCCAAATATGGTAGTGATATGCCCAAATATGGTAGTGATATGACATCATCATGTCATATATGGGCACATCACATTTTTTTGTCCCATAAAGTTTGATAGTGTAAACAGAGCTTTACCAAATATTCCTGATACTTTGGAAATAGATAGTATGTGGAGATACAGTACTGGGAATCGGGTGAGTATTCACAAATATATTCAGATAAATTTAGTTTTATGATTATATAAGAATGTTTTTTGTTTATTTTTCAGGTTGGAAAAGGAGATCCGGAGATTACGCCATTCAAACAGCAACCAAGGCCACAAGAAAAACAACAAGGCCGGAGCAGAACCAGACTTTCCTTGTAGGAAAAAATTCAGGCCTGGCATTTAAAGTGTGTCTCTGTCTACACTATTAAACTAGTTTGGCAAAAAAGTGTGATATGCACAAATATAGTAGTGGTATGCACAAATATAGTAGTGATATGCACAAATATAGTAGTGATATGCACAAATATAGTAGTGATATGCACAAATATAGTAGTGATATGCCCAAATATGGTAGTGATGTACCCATATATGGAAGTGATATGATGTCATCATGTCCATATATGGGCACATCACATTGTTGTTGTCACACAAAGTTTGATAGTGTACACAGTTTTACATTTTCCCTGTGTTTTCTGCTGTATCATTGTACATGTAGCTTTATGTTTCATGTTATTTGCAATAATCTCTTTTTTTATTTGTACTTTATTTTATCAAGTCTCGCTATTAAATTTTTTTTCTAAAATCATGGGTGATTAACTATTTTTTAAAAAGTTTTGTTCAATGATTTTAATAAACAAATGTACCAATTGTAGGTATCTGGTTGGAAAAGATATTTAATGTGAATTAATATTTTAAATATGTATTAATATATTAATTATGTATGCTTTTTTTTTTAAAATTTACATAATCATGTGTTTTTCAAGATTGAAGTAGAAATTTACAAATGTTTTTGTATGGGGAACACAATAAGCATTCCATTTTTATAAATGATGAATAATACTGGATTTTGATTGGTCTGGTTTATGTTACTGCATCGTTTGTTTATGTTAAATCGCAGCTGCTGTATAAATATATATATACACACATACATGAATTTGTTTGGGTACAGGGTGCATGTGTCATGTTATATCAAGCATGGTGGAAATGAGTTGTCTCCATGTATCAAATGACAATACCACCTACACATATATATTATACCTATTCTCTACGTGAGCGGTTTGGGTGTAAGGTGCAAGTATTATATGCAAACAGCTGCACAAATATGATATACACTGCATGCTCTCATGAAATAGGAAGTGTAGTGTAATAATAGTTAGTATTAATAATTAGTATTATCATTACCATTATTATTGGCAATGTATGTGGGTGATAAGACTTTATTTTATGCTATATATTTTAATACAAGTTTTCTTGGTAAATTATGGTTTTTATTTGTTATTTCATTGGTTTTATGGATTGTTATAGAGTAGAATTTTGATAAGCTAATATATTTTATTGTGAAAGATGTATTGTTATTTAATAGTAAATGTTTATTCTTATGCCTGAAAATTAAACAAAAACGTTTAAAAAAACGTTTATGGACTATTTTGTTATACAGCATAAGATTTCATACACATTTCACAAAAGAGTTCGGTTATCAAACACCTTGTGTGATAAGACTTAAAAAACGCGATATCAGGGTTCTGATGTGTTTTATATAGGCCTATTTTGTTTCATATTTCAATAAATCATGTAAAGTGCTATTTCCGGGGTCATAGCAGCTCTATTTTTTAAAATGTTCTTAGGTCAGCCACAGGGGGTGGGGGTCGGTCATGGGGTTAGTTCCACATTTAAAATTTTCGCGTACCACCAACCCTCAACCCCCCAGACCCCCCCCCCCCCCCCCCCACACACACACCCAGACAGCAACTTACGCCTCTGATAGTGTGCTATTACCAGATAACGCTGCCTAAACACTAAATCCATTATTTCAATGACATTTTAATTTCCAGAGTGGTTAAACTTTTCGTGAGATTTTGGAGGTACTGTATTACATTCCATGTAATATTTCCCACTATACAATACTACTGTAAGCATATCCATAATAGTCTTAAAGATAAAATGTATCTTTATTACGACAAAGTTCAAAACGACGGGAAGTAAAAAATGTAATAGATTACCATCGTTTCCTTATTGTTTCCTGTTAATGTTTTGATGTGAGAATTGTAGCCCCAAATGGTATTACAGTATTTTGTTTTTACCTTTTCAGTTTTCATACTATTCCAAGATACTACCTATTATACCGTAGTTTATTCGATCGTCGAGTCGGAAAACTGACCAATGCCATCGAGAGAAAACTGACCAATGCCATCGAGAGATAACTGACCAATGCCATCGAGAGAAGACTGACCAATGTCATCGAGAGAAAACTGACCAATGCCATCGAGAGAAAACTGACCAATGCAATCGAGAGAAAACTGACCAATGCCATCGAGAGAAAACTGACCAATGCCATCGAGAGAAAACTGACCAATGCCATCGAGAGAAGACTGACCAATGTCATCGAGAGAAAACTGACCAATGTCATCGAGAGAAAACTGACCAATGCCATCGAGAGAAAACTGACCAAATGCCATCGAAGGTACATCTTTGCTAGCAAAACAATTGAAGCACCTCTAATGAAATGCCGTCCGTCGATGTATAAAAAGAGAGGACATGTAGCCATTGAACAGATTGGCAGGAATTAGAATGGGTGCTCGAAAAGTAAGTACAGTATTAGTATACATTTATTTAGACTGTCCACCAAGGGATTGACGCGGAGATTGACGGGACGCATAATTTGTTTTCCTATCCCATTAATAATGGAACATTATAGAGGGCGCTATATAAGTGAGATTAAAATTTGTGTAAACAGCGTTTGCCAAATTTCAAGAACATGTTTTTTTAATAGTTGAGAGAGATTATTTAAAGGGTTAGGTTAGGTTCAGTATATTATTATTAAGGTTATGAATTATTCATGATTTCTGGTTGGATAGGAAAAAAATAATGCTGACGGGACGGGAATTGTAAAGTTAGTTTTATTGACTTTGCAGAGGGAGTATCTGAAATCAAGATAATTGCTTGAAAGATGTTCTTTCATGCTCTCAGTGTCTAGGCCGTCCCTTGTTTTTTTAACTGTTGTTTGTTTGCCATAGTGGAACTTTTCCTCGCCCTTGAATGAGCAATGCTAGCTATTATACGCAACAAATATTTAACAAATACAAATAACTCTTATAACTCATTTGATGTTACATGACCCATTTGTCTATATTCAATTCAACAATATACAGTACACACACAGGTCATATGCAACAAATCCAGTATAGGCCTATTCAAATGTATTTAACCGAAACTAAATCATTAATTTTGAAATACATTCTACGATTTGTACAATGTATCAATCATTATAGTATCTGGAAGAAAGACATTTAATATGAATCATCTACATCTTTATACAGATTCCATAATGGGAACTATTTTAACAAACCGATCTGAGATTTCGTCATTTCCGTAAGGGTCCATATTCCGATTGGTTTCGGATAACATGCTTTACTTTCGAGAGGAGAGAAAGCGACGAATGCACTCATTCTCGAAAGTAAAGAGACCAACAGAAGCTGTGCTTCAAAATGTCTCCACCAACAAAACGAGCAAAGACCGCTTCTGAATCTGATTTGCCGTATAACTACAAAGAATGGACTGTCGACAACGTCTATACTTATTTGTCAAAAAAGGGATTGAAAGATGAAGCAGAGTGCTTGAAAAGTAAGTATTAAGAAACCTATGTTTTTGACAGTCCTTTTTCACATTTTTGACATAAAAGAAAGTTTGAACAATAATGGACAATAATAATTATTGAATTTATAATTTATAGGTTTGGTTGTTTTTATAATAATATTTCTTTATAAATAATTAGTTAAGTATAAAAATCATGTTTTGAACAAACTATAACTACAGTACGGAGAAGCGGGTGGCATTTGATCTTTCCACTCACCGGCAATTATTGCCTTCTCTCCCAAAACTGTTTCTATAATGTGTTTGATATCCGTATGCTTTTATGCAGACAAATCTCCTTCCTATCACAAACAAAAGAAATATTTGCTTGGATTTTTGATACAATAAATAAACGTCACGCACTAACCGAGAAAATGGAAAAACCCACACTAGTAAGTTTTTCTTTGGTATGCGACGTATTGAACTGTGACTTTTGGAAATTAAGTTATAAATCTTTTGTAATGCTATCAAGGTAAGCCAAATTCAATGGAAATTAAAAAAAAACACACTAGTAAGTTTTTCTTTGGCATGCGACGACGTCTTGAATTGTGATTGGCTGAAAATAGTTACATCTTTGTAATGCAAACAAGAATCCAGGTAAGCAAAAATCACTGGAAATCGGAAAAACCCACACTAGTAGGTTTTTCGTCGGCATGCGACGTATCGAATTGTGATTGGCTGAAAATATATAGTTCTTTGTAATACTTGTAAGTTTTTAATAAATATAGTATGGTATGCGATGTATTGAATTATTACTGGCTGTTTGAAAACATTAAATCCGTTGTAAAATGCAAACAAGAATCCCGGTATGCCAAAATCATTGGAAATCCGGAAAAAAATTTGTAGACATATGAGCCTATATTTGATACTAACCGGAAATAACAAGTAAAGCGAAGTTCCTTATAGATAAATGATATAAATTGAAATAACTCCAAATTAATATATCTGTTGGTAATTTCGTGTCCATATAATATGATAAGAAATGCTATATAAGCCATAGTAAATTATTAATTATCTCATTTATTTTATTGTTTAATAGCAAACAAAGTTGATGGAAAACAGTTGCTTGGTTTAACTGATAAACAATTTAAAGAAATCGGACTCGTGTAAGTTATTTCAAATTGTGGTTTTGTGTTTTATTTCAAACTATACCTACTGGTATACTTTACAATGTTCAACCCATTGAAAAAAATCATGAAAATGGAGATCTAAAATCATCGGACTATTATATTTATATTATAGGACAACTGGTCAGCGACTCAAATTGCAAGAAATTTGTCATGAGTTACAAAGTAGAGATATCAGTTACAAAGTAAGAAAAAATAGGCCTACTTTAAAAAAATCTCAGGCCGATACGATTATAGCCATAAGACCTGTTTTCCGCGCGAATCCCCTGAGTTCTGATTGGATCAGCCATTTTTACCTCACAGAAAGACGGCGGTGGTTGTTATAGAGTTTGTTGTTTTTTTGTTTTAAGCATTCGGCTACAGTAATGTCTATAATAAAGTGTTCAGTGTATTCCGGTGCCAGAAACTATAGGCCTAATATAACAACTTAATTGGTGTACCATCACAATTTGACTTTATTTTGTTATCACTTGACTGCTAGGGGTACTTATAACGGTTAGCATATTTATTTTCATGTTTTCAGATATTCAATGATCCTATCCATGGCCACATTGAGATGCACCCATTATGTATTAGCATCATAGACACAGTGCAGTTTCAGCGCCTCCGCCAAATCAAACAGATGGGCGGCTGTTATTACGTCTATCCTGGAGCTTCCCATAACCGATTTGAACACTCTCTTGGGTATGGTATTCTATGTTATATCCGTTGATAAATTCTTAGAAAAATTAGGCGCGTTCGGGTTTAGTGATTTACCCGAGTTAGATACTTATCCACCAAAGATGGGATAATTAGTCCGGCTATGCCGAATGCCATATCTCCAATCTTCAACAAAATAATAATGATTAATTAAAAGTTTTATCTGTTATTAAGCATATTATTTTATAGGTATCATACTATCTTGTCGTAAACTATGATGTGTGTAGAGTATATTAGGGCATGTATAGCCTATAGTATACCATGTATAGTAAGACAGTTTATTAACAAATAACATAATCCGGGTTTTTGGTTTACAGAGTGTCATATCTTGCGGGAAAGCAAGCGAGAATTCTGAAAGATAGGCAACCAGAATTGAACATTACCGCTGAAGATATTCTGTGTGTAGAGATAGCAGGGCTCTGTCATGATTTAGGTATTATGTTTGACGATGCATCCTATAGCCCAGAAATGGATTTTAATAATGAAATGCCAAAAAAAATGTTTTTAACCCCCCCCCCCCCCACCTCCTCTTCCTCTCTGATTACGAAGCCCCAATTGTGGTGCATATTACCTATATACAATATTGTTTCTAGGCCATGGTCCATTTTCACACATGTTTGATGCGATGTTTATACCTCGTGTTAATCCAAAGTCCGAGTGGAAAGTAAGTTAAAGCATTTTACAATTGTTGTTATTGCTACTTCTATAATAAAATCAAAATTAGTTAAATTGTTTTGGAATAACAATCTGCATACAAAAGAGGAAATTCTAATTGATCTTCCTATTATTCCGTCAGTAATGCTGACACGGTATGACATGGTGATATGACGACTACACCAGCACAATCTCGACAATACGTTTTCTATGCCCATTCTCCCAATATATCATTTTTATTCAACAGCATGAACGAGCGTCCATAAAGATGTTTGATCATCTCGTGAAAGAAAACAATTTGGTAGAAAAGTTTGAATTACATAACCTGAATGAGAAAGATAGGATTTTCATCAAAGAGCAGATCTATATGGACAAGGAGAAGGTAAGTGGACTTTGAACACAGGAAAAGAAAAGAATTTTTTGGCTGCAATTTTCAAAATATTGTCTGTTCAATTCATACGGTAGATCAAGAAGAAAGAATACAAAGGCCGACCGAAGAAAACATTTCTCTACGAGATTGTTGCAAACAAAGTGAATGAAATCGATGTGGATAAAGGCGACTATTTCGCACGTGATTGTCTCATGCTTGGTATCAAAAACAGTTTTGATTACAGTCGTTTCATGAAGTTTACTAAAGTCATGAAAGTGAATGACCAGTATCAGATATGTACACGAGACAAGGTAGATTATGACACCCTTCCAAACGATCTCTACACGACCAGTATATTAACATTTGCAACCATACTTGCCACTAACATTCCTTGATTCGTTTCTCAGCATCATATATTGTCTATCTATACTCTCTTCTTTCCCGCAAATAATGTCGCTTAATAATAAGATGGACACAGTCGAACGAAGAAAGTCGTTTGACGTTATGCCTATTTATAGACCTACTTTTTCCTATTATTAGAAACTTACATTGAAATTTCATGTGAAGAATTGGTAATTCATCCGTAAAGTGATAAGACAACGTGGTGCAACGGAAAATTAACATTTTGTTTTTATTATTTGTTATAGGAAGTTGGAAATTTATACGATATGTTTCATACAAGAAATAACCTTCATAGACGTGCCTGTCAACATAAAGTTACAAAAGTCATTGAAGTGATGTAAGGCTATATGCTTTTATAGTCCTATTGTATACATTTCTTTTCATTGTAGTTTGAATTGTTCCATTACAGGCATTAAAAAGGCCTACTGTAACCATGGAGGAAATATTTCCTCCATGCTGTAACAGTGCTTGAAGTCATTACTGAAAAAAACAATATTTTCATTCCGAGTTTAGAACTTCATACTCAAATTCTATGATTTTATTTTTCAAATAAGTTTTCCCAATATTGTAAATAATGTTTGAATACAAATTAATGAAAAGACATGGTTAACATACCAGGCATGCAAGGGCGTATAAGGTGAGTGTCCCTCAGCCTCTGAAAGCTTTTTATAATGCCACGTACGTCCAGTTGTCACTAGTATAATATTTAACTGAATAGGCTATTGCAAGTAAGTTAAATACAAGCCAAGGTATGTTAGATACACATCGGATGACTGAGAAATGCCATGTTTTGTTTGTTGTATACGTAGGATTGTTGATGCGTTGGTGAAGGCAAACAAATACCTATTGTTTAAAGGAATAGATGGAAAGGACTTTACAATGTCGGAAGCTATTGAGGATATGACAGCCTATACAAAAATGACAGATAATGTCATGTACGACATATTGAATACATCAGACGAGAACCTGTTTCCTGCTCGCAAAATCATCCGGGACATCCTAACGAGGAACCTGTATAAATGTGTTGGTCAAACTAACCCAAAAGAAAAAATGATTAAGGTATAGAACACACAAGAAACGTTTTCAAGAAAGCTTGGTCCCTAACTAGGACGTAAACGCAACGCAAGCATATTGACCAATTACAAGCGTCAGTTTGAATAATCCATCGCTTGTCATTGGTCAACTAACTTACGTTGCGTTACGTTCTTGTGTTGCGTCTCTAGTGGGAACCAAGGTTAAAGGGCTAATCCGATTTTCTGGATTGAAGCAACCACGGATCGTTGTATGTTGAACAAAATGAGAAAAAGTTTTGAATGGTTATAAAATAATGCATTTGATTTTACTTTTATAAAGGAATCTATTCCGGAATATAAAAAAGAGCTTCTAAAATGTAACACGAATAAACTGAAGCCAGAAAACTTGGAGTTTCATGTAAGTTCACATTTGGTTCAATCTTATTGTCAACAATTGGTTTAGCAGCTATGCTAGAATAGCTTTGATGATATTTAAGAATAATTCGATTGGTCAATATTCTAAGATTATATAGGTATGTTTTATTTCATTAGCTGATTGATTATAATTATGGGATGGACAGTGAGGATCCTATCGAATCCGTTGGATTTTATACGAAACACAATCCTGATAAAGCATTTAAGATTCGCAAACATGAGGTGTGTAAAACTATTCTTTATTTTTTTCTTAAAGAACAAAAATGAACCTCTGAGACCTCACCTAGCGTTGGTGACGTACACTAAAAAAATACGGGGAAAAAATAATAAATTGAGGTTGGAAGGAATGTGTATGTGTCTTATATATTTTCATGGTGAAAACGAGGCTAGATATTAACACACCGTTTGAGATTTGAATTCTCATAAATAATCATCTTCCCTCAAGAATATATAAATTTTAAACCTTGACTTAAGCTCTGTCTACTCTACTGTACTGTACTGTCTACTAGTTTGACAAAAAAAGTGTGATGTTCACACATGGTAGTGATGCGCCTAAATATGATAGTGATATGACATCATCATGTCCATGGGCACATCACATTTTTTTGTCACATAAAGTTTGATAGTGTAGACAGAGCTTTAGACGGCCTTTGTATGTTTTTTAAACAAACTACCAGGTAACAAAACAGGTTTGAATCTCATCTTTATTGAACGACGGTTGTAAACCTACATAATATACATGTTTCGGGAAGCATTTCCCTAGTGTGAAACTATATTCACATACGTTCATCTTTGTACGCTCTTCATAACAGGTATCAGGTATGTTACCAGAGAAAGTTTCAGAACAGCAAATACGTTTGTACTGTAAACTATATGACAAAAAAAGCATTAGTGATGCAGCTACTTGCTTTAAACTATGGTGTGAAGGAAAAGAAGGATGGAAATACATGGTAAGGGCTACAGTTTAATTTCAGGGTTTTTATGTATGATGCGTTTAGGCAAATGGTTCCTGTTGAGGAGAAGGTGATATGTTTTCTTCAGGCGATTCATAACATTGGTGGTTGCTAGGCTAGTACTTGTGTATGAAGAAGAGTTCCTTATAACCAGAGATTCGCCCGTGTGTGCGTTGGGTATGTTTGTAGACTTTTTAGGCATGACGTTCATTTTCGTCTTATTATCAACATTGTGTTAGGCCGGCATGTGATATATCATCATTAGGCCTATATCCTACAACATTGATCATATTTCTTCCCCGTGGAATGATTTTTTTGTATATTTACTGTAGGAAGGAAATGTGGAACCGGACCTTACTCCGTACAAGACAAATCCAATTGTTGATCGTCCAGAGCAGGTATCTACAGTCAAAAAGAGACTTATGAATGAATAAAAATGTCTTTAGACATTTCGGATGTACAGGGTTTGTCAAGTTCCTGGCGGTGTCCACCATATGATTCTGACGTCATCCTCTAATTGTGATGAGTTGCACCTTAAAGGATTCAGTTTTTTAAACACTTTTCTGAAATATTTCGTAATGTATTAAACAATCCTTACAAGAATGAGAGTGGGAAAATAGAATTGGCACGTATCATTTCCCGTGTATCCGCCTCTATTTGTGCCTCTATATTTAGTAGTATCGTATGTTAACTATTACACATAGTATAAATTAATTATTATATTATGACGTTTGCGGCTATTATTTTTATCTAATAGCTGATGTTTATTGTTTTGTATATTTTCATATTAAATAACAATCGTATTAATGAATAATGATGATGATGATTACTGCCTCTCCGCTGAAAAGTCTGCCGACATTTCTGCTTGGGCTGCTCAGTATATCTCTTTTAGTTTTACCAGTTTCTTCCAATCGGATCTTTCATTGGTCGCTGTTTGTTGTCTTGGTTTTCAATTGTTCGGGATACTTGATATTGTGTGTTCTGCTTATAAAGTCGTTGCTAAAAGTTATTAGTAGGGTGGTTCTCGGTCTTCCCCGAAATTTTAAATTGGTAGTGTTGCTGAAATAATATAATATGTCAAGTCTTATTAGGCCTAATGAATAAAATATAATACATTATTTTTCTATTCGTGTGTTATTTATTGGCTTTTAAACATTCTGTAATATGCAAATCGAGTCAATTATTAGCATGCTAATGTAAAACTTTATTTATCGATAGTTTTCTCGATTTTCTTTTTACGTACGTAAACTGTAAAAAATTGGATAGCGTTCGTAAAACAATTATTATGTACAAGAATTACTGTACGAGAGACTAGAATCATTATATTGTAGAGGGCGCTATGCATGGAGTAGGAAACCTATAAAAGGCGCGTGGAATCGCCATGCCGTTCCTTTTGCTTCCTGACTGACTGCTGGGCGTGAGGTGTGTTGTTTCGTTGCTTTTGTTAAATGGCGGAATAGAAAAAATACAAAGTAATGTTTTAAATTGTTGCATAACTATTGGTTTATGATAATGTTACTACAATATTGTATAATGCAACCCATAGGCTAAGGCATAGGCCTATATATCGAGTTTTTTCTGTATGAATGATTTTTCTTCAACCACGTGTGACGTAACGTATTACAGTATATAGCAAACCACGTGGCTGCATTGGCGGGGCTGCCATTTTTTGTTTGTACACAAGTTGGGGACTCCTTATGTGAAAGAGCCGAACTACTTCCTAACTAGTCCTAAACCTAACCCTCTAAATAAACTCTCGCACTATGAATATTAATGTAAAAAGAAGTTGCTCATTGAATTTGAACCCCATCCATAGGCCTACAAGTACAACTAGGCCTACATCGACATGCAAATAAAGGTCATACGACATATCTTATCCATTCAGACTACTTATACGGATACAGACGCCGACAGCTTGACGGAAAGCGTTTGCATTAGCGAATTGTAGTTGGGTCAATTCATATCTCTGTCGGACTATGAATATGACTAATGAATATTCATTTTTTTTTGTGATGTTTCATGAGGGGTCCCCAACTAATGTACGAAAAGAAACATCTCGACGGAGTATGGTCGAAGCGGCCGCCAACCAAAGCGGCCGCCAGTTTAATATCGTCATTTGTATGGAACGCCATGTGCGCTTTAATCTTTGATTGTCGTTGTCAACACCATGGCCTATGGCGAGTTGAGTTACAGCTGTATGTATGGTCAAACCAATAAATATAAGCCAAATCATGTACTATCGAATCTTTATATTTCTATAATAATTAAGTTTGCCTGCCGAAAAATTAATGTATATTTTATTTGTATTTTAATATTAACTAACTAAATATATTTACATATACTATCGAATCATTAATAATTTACGTTTGCATCAATCTACGTACTATTGAACCTTTATATCTCATTTACGTACTATTTATTTATTTATATCTCTTTTTTTTTAAATACATGTGAAGGAAAAAAATACCGTTGAACTAACCCGACGTTTCTCGAGCACTCTCCTATCGAATCTTTTTACAGTATTGCAATAATAATTTACGTACGGTGTTGCCGAATCTTTATATCTCATCTACTTTACTATCGAATCTATTTACAGTATTACAATAATAATTTACGTACGGTATTGCCGAATCTTTATATCTCATTTACATACTATCGAATCTTTATACAGTATTGCAATAATTTACGTACGGTATTGCCGAATCTTTATATCTCATTTACATACTATCGAATCTTTTTACAGTATTGCAATAATAATTTACGTACGGTGTTGCCGAATCTTTATATCTCGTTTACTTTACTATCGAATCTTCATACAGTATTGCAATAATAATTTACGTACGGTATTGCCGAATCTTTATATCTCATTTACTTTACTATCGAATCTTCATACAGTATTGCAATAATAATTTACGTACGGTATTGCCGAATCTTTATATCTCATTTACACTGTACTATCGAATCTTCATACAGTATTGCAATAATAATTTACGTACGGTATTGCCGAATCTTTATATCTCATTTACACTGTACTATCGAATCTTGTTTTTTTATTGATTAGTAATAGGGTGTGTTATACATTAAGTGTTATTCCATTGTAATACATTGTTTGTGTTTTCAATAAAGCAACATAGGGACGAAAACGCGACCTTCAACAGCACTATTCCTGGCCGGCCGTGTAGTTATTAGCAGAAATTCGCGTAATTAATTACCGTACCGTACAGACACTTGCATCTTATTTTAGTATTTAAAACTCATTTTAAATTGATCAATATTTATATATCTGAAGGTATAAAATAATTTAGGATATTAAATAAATAAATTGATGTCATCATGTTATTGTAATTATTATTGCGAACACTACTACAGTAGTTACTTTACTAATTAATTAAAATACAATAACAAATATATATATTTTGATATACTTTATTGAAAATATATATATATTATTCTTAATAATTGGCTTATTATATATTATATTAATATACAATACAAACACCACAATGTATTTTATTGACTTTATTAAACATATATATCAGGTTAGAACAGTTATAAAGTAAGTAATCATCGATTCGCCATTTCGTTTAAAAGAACGTATCACATTCAATCTGTAAAAAAAGAGAATAAATTACATAATAATTTAGATTGTTATTTACGTCCGAGGTAAAGAAAACATGTCGAAACAATGACAATCAAAGATTACAAAACAACGACAATCAAAGCGCACACGGCGTTCCATACAAATTACCGTTATTGAACTAGCGGCCGCTTTCGTTGGCGGCCGCTTCGACCGTAATCCCATCTCGACTAGGTGCGAGACACTACAGTACTGGTAGTAAGTAGGCCTACTGGTATTGTGTTTCGCCTGAATAACTATCCTAGATTTCGGCTAGTAAGTGTATACCACTGCATAGCAACGATGATGATGAACCCGAATGCCCCCGTCTGACTTGATGGTGATGCGAAAATTCGGTTTTTATACCTCATACTGAAGTTGTTGTGCAGATATTTTTAATTTTAAGAAATTTTTAATTATTTTTAATTAAATTTTGTAATTTTAATTGAAAGCATTTTTATACACAGGACAAAGAATACAACGACATGAACAGTGAAAAAGAAAATAAGAAAAATAAACCACCTGGATTTATTGGTGGTAGGTTTATTTTATTGAATTAATTTATCTTTGCTGTTGACAATGATGTTATCCATAATCCCAGCTCGCTTTGAGTCCATATTTGGACGTTGAAGAGAAACGGGTTTCCAACACAATAAACATACTGAGTCAACTGTGAACCATCCCATTTGTAAAAAAACCCCCTCTTTTTCATTGTCAAAATTGTCTAACTGAACTAATAACATAAACACTTGCTGTATTCCTCAGGTTTTAAAAATATGGGTACGTGATGATGGTTCTTTAGCGTCCATGGTAAGTGATTCTTGATCAATATTATATTATTTCTTAAAGATGTATGTATGAATGTTCCATTTTAATGTAACATAATAGTTATCCACTTTGACGAAAAAATTGGATCTAAAAAAATGTATTTACCTGAAAAAAATTAAATGTAAAGCAAAAAATGGTCAAATTAGCTGCCAGCTAATGGGTTTTTGGTTGAATTTAGCAATTTATTTTGTCATTTTTTTTTCTATGGAAGTGATTAACTTTATTAAAACTACAAAATTTCATTTTTCATGTTTTGGTGGACAATACATCTTTAAAGCTCTCAAGGTTGGCTTGTTACCTTTTTGTTTGGATAATAAATCCCTATCATGGTGTTGACCTAAATTTGATCATCATTCTGTTGCTGGCAATGATGTTATCCATAATCCCAGCTCGCTTTGAGTCCCATGGGACATTGAAGAGAATGTGTTTCCAACACAGTCATACTGAGCCAAGCTACATTCTATAAAATGCAATAAAACCACCCACCCCATTTTTTTTTCATTGTTTTTCAGCCTTACTCTACCAAATATTTATGCATATTTTACACTTTAATATTTAACACCAATCTTTAAATCAGATTTTGCTAATCAACCTAAAAACCGTAATTAAATTTTACTCTTCTAGCTAAAGCTAACTTAATTAAAGAATGGGTTAAGTTAGATTAGATGCCTGAATGGTGAAGGTAGATGCCAGGTAAGCATTGTGGAATTTTATTATTGTCCAGTAATTGTAATGGGTAATAATGATGAATAAGTAATTTGACAAGCATATGTCTGAAAACTTTGATGCTAAAAATTACAGTACTGAAATACCATAGTGCTATGCATGATTGGTTAAAGTAAAAACAAATTTTAAATACTTTAAATAGAAGTACAATACTGTTTCATTGTAGGTTGCCAGTGTAGGTGTGTCTGTGGTAAAAGCCAATCAGAACTGTGATGGGCATAGATAAATAACTCAACCAGGTTAGTAAAAAAGTAAACAATATTATGAAAGACCCCACTCAACCGTTACATTACTGTTATAACTTAAATAGATCAGGTATTAGGCTACGACCTCCAAGAGCAAATCTTTGTAGAACTAGAAAATCTTTCGTTGTAAATAGCATTCATATTTTTAATTCTTATGTAAGACGATAATGCAATTTTTAAATAGTATTACATTTTTAAACAGTTTTTTTTATTTTTAACTCTTTATCTTGTATTTTAATCTGTTATAATACTGCACGTTTTAAATTGTTGCAACATTTTTTATGTTTGTTTTTTATGGACAAATAAAATTTCTTGAATCTTGAAATGAACAACATTACATAAGATATTTATATAATAACAAAATAATTGCTCAGAATACTTTCGAGATAGTTGCCTGTAAAATCTGTTTTTTTTATATGCAATATTTTGTCGTTTACAATGATTAGGTAATATCGCCCCAGTCTGATTACCATGACTGAATGATTTTTATGAGAAACGACAATTTTACTAGTAATATTTTAAGAATAATTTGTATGAAATCCAATAATAGTAGTAATAATAGTTCTAATGTCCGCTGAACATTGAATTAAACATAATCTCTTCTTTTTACAGATTCTGTGATATTATTACAATACGAGTAAAAAGGTAATGGATTTGAAAAAATATGAAACAAATAGAAAACATTTTAAAATATATATTTATGTAATGATGATCTTTATTGACAAGCATATATCTGATAAATGATGTTGACAATACAGAATCTGATAATGTGTAGCAGTACAACAATTGGTACAAATACAATGCATATATTTATAGATTTGTTTTGTTTTAAGGTGGAAATGTCTTTATGTATGAAGTTGATGAACTGCTAAAAGTTTAAAGGTCATTTAACTATAGTAAGTGATGTATTAATTGTATACTTGAATTTAAAGTTCTGCCTTAGTCTTTCAGTCTAGGCCATCTGTTCATGCACTGCAGCTAATACTATGCCTAGGTAAAAAGATAAGTCTGTATGTTGTAACTATCTATGGTAATGATTAAAAAAATGTCTCGTTCGTATGATAACGTGATTACTCCCTATAGCTTCTGAACTGTAGATATTCATGCTCTTTGTATATATTGGCTTGTGGTTGAAAAATAAGTTGTTAAAAAGTTCTTTAATTTTTTTTCGCAGGATAGTGTGTTCGTAGTGATGTATATTGTCAATTGTCGCCAAAACGAACAATTTCAGATTTGGTAAGAAAGCATTTTGTTTTCATAATGGTTTTTGTTTGATAAGCCAGTATGAAGTGGTATCAAATGAAATGATGAACATAATTACAGACCTGTTCTGAAAAAGGATGAGGAATTGTTTGTTCTGATTTGTTTGCTAATACAAAAATATCCAGCAAAGTAAAATATTTGTTTCGTTTTTTAAATCTCTAAATTGTTTTTTTTTGTAGCAGTAGAATCTGATTTTGTTTTTTAACGGCAATTCATAAGGCAAGTTTAATTTATTTATTCAACTTATTTTACTAGATAATTTGATGCTTTTAGTGAGTGTGGTAAATTAGCATCTAACTGATATTTCTGAGTAAGATTTCAATAGTCTTTTTCCGATTCCCAGTACAATCTGCATATTTTGATATGCAATATGTTTGTCGTTTACAATGATTAGGTAATATCGCCCCAGTCTGATTTCTATGACTGAATGATTTTTATGAGGAACGGCAATTTTACAATTAAAATCTATTGAATTGGTTCCAATCTAATGCACTTGGTTAATAAAGTTATTCATTCTTTTTGCAGCTTACCTGGTTATTTTATACAGAAGGGCAAAGCAAGCATCAAACAAGGCAATAATGATTGAAATTTGCGAAAACTTCATGCCACGAATAATTGTAGGCCTACTACTGTACACAATAGCTTATGTATTATCGTCTTTATAAAGGTCGCGTATACACAATAATGTTACAGTATTCACTTGTACTTTATTTTTCAAATTCGTAATAGTTTTATGTCGCGGAAGTTTTTGGTTTTACAGTAATTAAGAATCCACACCTGCAATGTGATGGAACTGCCATGTAAATTCCTGGTACCTAGTAGTTTGCAACCTGCAGTTGAATAGTTGTGTAATTATTTTAAACATGACGTTCGTAACATAACTATTCAACTGCAAATTTTCCATAGTACAATAGGCATTTTAGTGTATTGCTTTCAATATCAATGCTTTTATTGATAATGTACATCCTGTATAATCTGTCTATGCATGGACAATGATAGAAAATAATAAAGTGCCTGCAACATTGTATTATTGAAAGTCGTACTTTGTGGTAATTCTTTGTAGCGATTCATGTAAAGCTTGGACCAATCATAGACCAAAATCTAATCGTGTATACTGTATATATGACTTGCCATTTATTATAAAGACCACTCTATTTCGAGAATCCATTAGTTCAAGCCCTATTCCTGGGCTGTTCATTGGTTATCCGCACTTGGCGGATAACCCCTTGTTATTGTCAGGATCTTTTTTTTTTTTTTTTTTTTTCTATATTCTTTCTTTCCACGAATTTTGTTCGCAGCGTATCTCAAATTCTGGCTAACATAAGATTGTATAACTGTCATAAGATTGACCTGCAGCTGTAGATGTGCAAGAAACTTTTTTTTATGAATTTTGAGTCGCGCAGCGTAAGCTACGCGCGATTTTATGAATTTCGCGTATTTAACATAGACTAAAAACCAAAAGTCATTTTGTAATGACACTTGGTGAACATTTAAGTCATATCAAGGGCAAACTTTCTATGGATTATGGATTTTGAGCATTTCAAAAATTCCCACGCACGCGCAATTATTTTACGCGCGCGTGCGCATGCAGCGCACAATTATAATTTTTTCGCGTGATTTATGTTTTTCCAGCCTTTTCTAGTAATTTTACCATTTTTTTTACAATTTCGCCTTAAAATCACGTCATACGAGCACGTGGAATTGGATAATTTGCGCGCGTTTTTGATGAAAAAGTTCAAAAATTCGTCAAAATTATGCCTTTTTTTAAACAGTTATAGATTCTAAACTACAAGGTGAATTTTATTGTTTATTACATATTCTGAAAGTAGATGAGTTGTAGATATCGAATCATGCATCGATATGGCTAACCGGATATTGTGACGTCATCGTATGGCCACTCGAATATAAAATAGAGGATTTTTGTCTCTTTCGTCATAGCTTATCACATTTAATAGAGCGCATCTCCACTTATCCGTATTTCATTTTCCTCCATGTTTTTATATTGCCTAGGTCAATCAATTATCTTTCGCATGATTTACCATTTTTTAATTTTTTGTGACGTCATCATGTCCAAAGGCGTCAATAACTTTGGTCACTTATTTTCATCTATTCTTCACTGTATGTAGTACGTATACAATATATAGTGTAAACTGTTTATACTTAGACGTGACACAAAATAGAGAGCGCACTAACATTTTTTCAATGGCATAAGCGTTTTTCTGTGCGCAATATTCTAACGTATGACGTGCACATGGCTTTTGGGCTGCGGATAACCTAACTCGTCCGTAGTGACGAGTTCAAATCTAGTTGGATTTGAAGACTTTTTGAAAGGTAAGCAATGTCTTTAAATTATTCTTCCAGGTTATATATTATAGATATTGCATTTAATGTTGATGTGACCCTTACCTCGATAAAGACTGATCTGTACAGAAACTTTATGTAAGAGGAGCTGCAAGTTGTAAAAACCAACTAAAACTTGAAAATTCGTGAAGTATCTTTTTTAATGAAGTATTTTGAGGCTGTTTCATGTGATGGTTGTGGCGCAACATTTCTGTACAGTTTTGTTCAAATTGCCTCTAACCGCGATCGTAAATCAGTATGCCAATTTATTTATGCATGTGCGTATAACACTACTCTTATTTGTGGAATAATTAAGTCTTGTTAATTGTTTAGATTATGATTTTTTAACACAACTGCGTGGTTAGTAATTTATGACCCGGTGCGTGTAATTGTAATACCCTTTTATCGCTTATTTACAAGAAATATTTCTTACCAAAACGCCGCTCGACTATTGTTTATTGATATTCTATTTAATAAGAAATAATGATTATCAAGTATTTTTGTTTAAAAAAAGTAGTAAACATTTTGTGTAACGTAAATATATATTCCGGGGTAGAGGCGTTACTCCCTAAGGTCTTGTGACCAACGACGCATCCGTTTTTAATAGTGGGGACCTATAAAAAAGAAATTCTTTGCGAGCAATCTTAGGCTGGGGAAAAGGGGTCCAGGGGACGAAGCCCCTTGGAAGCTCGGTTCTTTGAGTAATGTATAGATCGAATGGATTTCTGAGCACATACAAATTCCCAGAAGAATACAATTATTTTGGGTTATGCACTTTTTAGGCACTGGTCCTGATGCCCCACTGGTTAGGCCTATTATATTCACACAAAATACTGTATTTGTATGTAGATACTGTATTTTCTGAAATTACATACGATATGTCGATAGAATTTCCATTTCATTTCAACAATTTAATGATTTTGCTGTGTTGAAAAGTGAGGGGACAACCCCCCACTAAAATATGTGGGACACATGTCTTCCCCCCACCCCAGGATCTACATTCTATTTTAATTTCCCAGCCGCAGACAAACAATGTACTCGCTAATCCAGTGGCGGATCCAGGATTTTGTGAAAGGAGGAGGGGGTGTGGGGGTGCCCAACTGTAGAGAGTCCACTCTTTTTTTCCCAATTTTTTTTTCCTATGATAAGGTGGGTGGGTGCGTTTTTTTTTCGCGCTGTAGGCAGTTAGTGTACTATATTATATTCAAAGGACGGAAGCATAGGAAACTGTATCTACGTAGAAGCTTATACCTAAATGAATATAAATACAGTATATAGTGGGTAGAAAAATAGACCTGATTTTAGAAGCACTCGGCGCAGCCAACTAGTAATAATTGCTGTTCGTTGGACTATGGCTACGCCTACACTCCGCTAATCACTTCCAAAAATTCTGCTTAAAATCAAACGGCAAGGGAGTAAAAAGTCACCAGTACTAGTTTCAAAGGGACACAAGGAAGAAGTAGGCAATTGGTTGACTAATGAAACCAGGAATTTAATTAACATAACAATACAAAAAATAGCTAGATTGCGCCAAGGAGTGGCAAAAGAGGCCAATAGCTTCTGTCGTCATATTAGGCGTGCCACTCCCAACAAAAAAGCTAAAACGTACAATATAAACAAAAGTATAATAATAAAATAATTCTAAATTATCCATCGAAATTGAGCGGGACATATAAAAAAGCTGGACAGTTTAATTGAAAATGGTCCAGTTGGAACTCGAGTTGGAATATGATTACAGTTGTCATCTAGCAAGTGTTAATATTTAATAGTATTGGCACAATCCACCAAATTTTTACTTGTTCAAAAGTGACCAGAGTCGGAATGTTGAGACGATCGATTTCTCAGATTGCGAAGGTGTAAAATTAGCTTCGAAAATTGTAATTTTTCCCGGAGAATTTACAAAAAGGACTCTTGGTGTACGGAACAGAAACAATTTGGCTTTGTGTAGGCCTAATGACAGATATTGCATTAAGCCTATCCCCTAATTTTCATCTTAATTCTAGAATCGATACTTCTAATATATACACAGTACTTTGTCAATAGAATATGAATAAACCATTATGAATTACTGTAATATCAACTAAAATGTAAGTTCCTGCACATTTAAAAAATTCCAGAAATCTAAAGCAAGGTAACCGGCAAATTTTGCTCCGTAGATTTCATTTAATATTCAAAAACCAATATTGATTGATGATTTGACACCTTTCCAATTATTATATGTGAATTGTCACCCAAATTCAGGAACATGACACTTTGTGAATAACCAATTATTAGTCGCATGACACTAATTAGACAATAGGTCTGTAGCCCTGATTATAGACATACAATGTGCATTGATACAAATATCAATATGTTTTCTGTGTATGTACACAAGTACAATGTGCATGCTATTTGTAGGCCTATTTTAATACTTCTCAATCTGTTTGGTTCCAAAAACAACAATACAGTATTCAACAGCTGTTACTAGAAAAGTTTTTCTGAAACAATAATTGCGTCCAACTTGGTGTTTAGATATACACTTTTGTATGGCACAACACAACTTGTTTTGATGTTGAATTGAATTTACTGAACTGAAAATAATTTCTTGGTAACGGTACCATTCAAACATTTTGTACTTTTGCATTATTCAGCGGACTAGGTACAGAATTTTACACTCTTGATAGATCTTCAATTATAGTCTAAAATTTAACATTTTAGCATTGGTTTCATTTGAGTACTCGATTATGCTAATTAATTCAAATTTGGTGGTACTTTTAAACGCCCCTCCCTAGAGTAGGTACAGCTAGGTTGGAACTTACGAAAGGCCACTTGATGCTTCCTAATTGACATATTCTATACCTCGGACCCCTTGTACTTGGAATTCTAAACACATATCCAGTGGCTCCTGATTATTTATTGAGTGAAGAGATTGGTGAGAGCCGCGTGGAGTGTCGTGAAAACGGAACATTGAGACGTAATTTTATTTGCCGGAGCAGGCCACCGGAGCAGGGGTCGTGTGAAAGGCCCTGAAGACGTATGTGAAGCATAAATGCTTGATTGTTTTTTACAAGATAAAATCAAAACATATTACAGATAGCTGCTATTTCGTTTTTCTAATTTTGACTAAAAATCACACATAGTAAACAATAGATTTCAATTCAGCATTCCAAATTAACATTATGAGTACAGAATTGATTTTTCTTTTCCAAGCTAGTCTATTGTGTTTTTTATATAAATCATTTGAATCGATAAAGTCATGTGAGCAATTTTAACTAATGAAAACCCTGTATATCAAAAAGTGGGATGGGCTCTCTTTGTATATACTGCAGTACTAATACTACTTGAATTATTAGTGAAGTGTCCTATTTCTAGCTGGAACTGCAGATGTTTCATTGCAAGGTAAGTTTTGCAGTTTGAAAATTCCAATTCGTTAAATAAACGTGAAGAAATGGTTGTGTTATTGTACATTCCTGTTATTTGCTAAAATTGTAAAATATTACTTGCTATATTCCCTGAATCCCTATATAATAATTCCTTAATATCTGACGCTTGACTATGCCTAGGGGTGGATCCAAGAAGTATCGCTAGGGTCGCATCCCCTCCCCCGTTTGTTTAAATCTATTTGAGAGACTATATTAATAGTTTTAGTGCTTCCACCTCCCCTTACCATTTTCACATGTTTTTATTACTGAATTTGGCAGCGGCTAATTTCAATTTTATAAAATATGATTTCTATTGTAATATACTTCACAATACGTTTTCATTTCATTTAGCCAATACTAGCTTACCAAGTGAATACTGGTCCAGTTCAGTAGTCATAGCCTGTCTGTGTCATGGCTTCTCAGAATTCCAAAGGCTCTGCTTTTCGTGAGTATGCAAGACTGTATTTTGTATTTTTAAAATCAATTTGTGTCAATGAGCTTTGATTAAACAACAATGGTGACATGACTTATAACTAAACTGAAGTATGTGTTAACTTTTTTTGTGTGTTATATCATGAATTGTAACGCCAATAAGCAGACATAGATTATATCATACATTATAGGACATGTGAGTGCGCACATCAATCACAATTACTGCTTGCAATGACACAATCACAATTACTGCAATGACTATATTTTGATTCACACTTATCTGCGGTTTTTAAAATGTATAAATATAAATATTTTATGAATAATATATGTTATGATAATCGTACGTATGATAATGTTTTAATGTCTTTTCATTTTTATTATATTTTAGAAGATAACAATGGACAGGAGCCGATTTATAAGGTACGAATAAGTTATTCAATTATTGGTTGCTATAGGCCTATGTAAACTATTAGCATTCCAAACCTACATGCACATTATTTTTGTGTACGTAATTTGTGAAGATTACTGCATTTTACATTTGAAAATATAGGGATACAAAATGTGATATAAAAACAGACCTCTAGTAAAACCAAGTAAAAAAAAAATGTACACAGTTTTATGTGACGTCGCGTCTAAACAATCGCTTACAAAAATAATCATCAAATTCATCGAATACGGCCAACCTGTGCATGAATCGGATTGCTCAACAACAAAACGTCCCCTACATATTGTTATGCCCGTGCCCAACAAATCTAAGTTCTGTATTTAAAAACAGTTTTGTATATACATACTAAGAATTTTAAAATTAAATTTCATCGCCATTATCTACAAAAATTTGAAGGCTCCTCAATTTGAAATAAAAGACTGTAATACAGTAATTAACTACAAATCGACATATTTTATTTGTTTGTAAGAATGAAACTCTACCCTCTGCTCAGCCGTGCACCACTATGGCAGAAATTTACCATCTATTTTCGTAATTGTAGCATTGGTTTGATAAAGAAGTCCGTACACATTGTTAATTACAAACCAGATGAACATTTACAATCAAGTGTTGATGATGCAGTGCAAAGTGGACCGACTAAATATTGTTTTAATTTGATAAATTGTCCCTCACATTGTTAGTTAGTAACAGTTGCTTTTATGTTATTCTTCTTTCAGCTATTCAATGATCCTATTCATGGAACTATTGAGCTACATCCACTGTGTGTTAAAATCATAGACACACCACAGTTCCAGCGCCTGCGAAACATCAAACAACTGGGTGGTTGTTATTACGTCTTTCCCGGAGCTTCTCACAACCGATTTGAACATTCTATTGGGTATGAGTTGAGTCGTTAAAGAATTAGATCGTAATTTCAAGATTAAATTTGAAAGTATAGAAATAACAGAAATTATTAGTTTTTAATAAAAATGATATTCCTCGATATTTATTACTGATTACACAATGAAGGTTTTCTTATGTCAATAAAAAAAAAAGAACAACAAAAAACAACAGAACTGATTTACATTTTTCCACAGAGTGAATATCTTAAAATTCTAATTTGAAGTTCAATTAAAAGTCAAAAACGTTTCATTTTTTTCTCAATTAGTTGAGTAAAAACAAGAAAACAATTAAAGGGGAAAAATCCCAGAAAGAAAATGCTTTCTTTAGATACTGTATGTCTTTTTGTAAGATAGATAGTATACTTATTTGATATGTCAATTCTACCAGTTTTGGTTGTGCGTGATTTGCCATTTTAAATACATTGAAACTAAAATGGCTTTAGCTTAAAGATGTATTGTCTCTTTGACTAATTCCAAAAAAAAAAAAAAAAAAATGATTTCGAAAAAAAGTGGGTCATTTTGAAGTATCATAATAGTTATTAACTTTCACCAAAAATTAGTCGAAAAAAAATCATTTAACTGAAATAGGCCTACAGACGTTTTTTTGTTCAAAAAATAACTTTGACTTCCAGTCAAAGTTTTTGATCAAAACATATCTCATAATGCAACGCGCTTGTTTGGCTACTCTGTATGCATAATCATGAAACTTCCTCGCGATATGTGACGAGTTGTAAACAATCCTAATTAGTATCATGCATAATGCATAGGCCTACTCGTAGTTTGAAATCTTTGTTTACTTTCGCTTGCGACGATTTTCCAGACGAAATGTAATCAAATTAATTTACCTGTTAATTACGTAAACTTGTTATTTTTGGCTCGAATTTTCGACTTAAAGTGAATAACTTTAATATTACTTTGATATGGCCAATTTAAATTTAGAATATTTTGACCTTCATTTTTTTGTGTTTCAAGGGACAATACGTTACCCATTAAAACATTTTCTCATTTAACTACCTGTCAACGATAAAACTGCAACTGCAATACAAAAAAGGCCTCACTAAGTAATTTAATATTTTCTTGATTCAGAGTATCGCATTTAGCTGGAAAACTGGCAAGATCTTTAAAAGAAAAACAACCAGAGCTGAACATTACAGACAACGACATTCTATGTGTAGAGATTGCCGGGCTCTGTCATGATTTAGGTAGGTGTTCTTAACACATGGTTTTACAAGGAATATTATTGTTTATATAATGTGCATATTAGAATAGAATAACTTAGGCCTAATTTATTTTTGTTTATTTATAGGTCATGGTCCTTTTTCACATCTATTTGATAGAAAGTTCATACCTGCTATAAAAGGACAGAAAGTGTGGGAAGTATGAGAAATTGAATATTTATTCATTATTCAATTTAATTCAAAATAACATTTATTTACTTCCTTTTAAGATTTAAACAATAATGGAATAAATAAGAAATGACATAGACAAATAACATTAAATCTGGGGTGGTGGGAGGAAGAAGGCAGGATCCCAGAGAGATACAGGACCTAGAGTCGGGACTGCCTGGGACACACAAAGAAGGGACAAATACAAGCGGGACATCGGACAGGACAAATCAATAGAAAACAACCAGGACATCTATATATAAATTTACGTAAGGGAAAAATTCGGTAAATCGCGCCTTACTTCTAGAACGTTTACTCGATGGTATATAAAGTTGGTTCATACTTTCGGTACTGATTTTAACCACCTGATGTAACCCTGTTTGCTAATTAAAATTGAGTTAGATAATTAGTTATTGACAATTAAAACGAATTTACGTTCAACGATTTGCCCCAAATAAGGGTGTTTTTACCGATCGTGGTATACACTGTCTAATGGATGTGCATCTAGAAAAATACCCGCACACAATAATACGAGGATGCTTCGAATTTTCTATCTCCTCCTACGATAATTGTTTTGAATAGCTGAAAACCGGCTGAACAGCTCGAGTACAGCATAATAATAAATAATAATAATAGTTCATTCTTATATCGCGCATATAAGCAAGCTCTCAATGCGCTGAACATTATTACCCCAGTCATTTTTTTTGGATCAAACACGTATGGAAACATGTTTCATAATGCAGCTAGTAATCAGCGCAAAGTTGTGTCTTGATCTAACCGGGTACCTTGAAAAAATACTCTTTTGATAGATTTAATATACGTGTATACAAATGTATTGATTTGCGATGAATGGAACATTCCAAATTATGGTTTAATCATGGAGGTATACCTCCATGGTTTAACACAAGTAGATACATTTATGGGCCCTTAGAGAATAAACTTAAAACTTAAAAAAATAGTATTGCAATACTATAGAATACTGTCAATACCTATTAACCACTTTTGGTCGCCATTTGAATCGCAAATTTCTTACTGTGAGTGTTGGTACTGTTAGATATAATATAAACTTATATACAAATAAACTGTATTACTGTGAGTGCGAGAGGCCCTACTGTTAGATTATAAACACATAATATACAAATAAACGTTTATTACTGACAGTTGCTTCTCAACGTTTGTATTAATTAATAATTACAAAAAATATAAACGTCGTAGTGGTGTATCGTCACATGTACTTTACTATTCATTCGACTATGACAGTGACATTTTAAACAAAGTATTAAATCGCAAATGTTTAACTGTATTTAGTGGTATATTATTTATAGGCCTATAAAACATGATAGATAAAGAATATATTTAAAAATTGTTCCTCTTTGTACCTTTCCCCAACCTTAATGTTTCATACAAAACACAAATTGGGTTTGTTTAAATTTGGTTTCTCTTTCGGAAGTAATTCCCAGGGTGCAAATTTTAGTTGACTGCATAAATCATCGTGTCTATTTATTCGTTTCTGTAAACGACAGTGTATTATTATAGTGCTGCGGTGCGTACATTTGAAATTGCCAGTTTTTTACGCTGAAATTACTGTGTATTCGAGAACGTCCATCTGTGGGCACGACCTAGATGGTACGCGAGCAAAGCGAGCGTTACCATTTAGTATAAATACAATTATAAAAATCATACTGCATTTAATTATTTATGTTCATTATATTATAACAAATAGATAGTGGATTATTATTAAAGTATTATTTTAAATATAAAAATCTGTCCACTGAATTATTTCAAAGATAAAATTCTGTTCACAGAATTATTTCAAAGATACAATTATCATGTTCACACAATTTCTTGTTTTGTAATAATGTTTCTGTTTTTCAAATCTACTAATATTATTAAAAACACACTTTTTAGCATGAAGATGCGTCTTTAATGATGTTTAATCATCTACTAGAACAGAACCCTAAAGTAGAAGAGGAATTTAAGGACTGCGGGTTGATTAATCGAGACAGAATATTCATTAAAGAGTTGTTTTATGGTCCACCGAAAGTGAGTATCTGTCTGAATTCTTTATCATTTTTTATTTGCTAATTTTCTATGGACTGTCTTTCAAATAAAAGTATTACAATTAAAATAACAAAAATCAAAATAAGTACGTTTGATCATTATGCTATTATTTTATTATTTAAGAAATTCATACTGAAAAAGGAGGAAATTGAACGATATATTCTTTCCCCATTGATGAATAAAGTGAGTAAATTTATTAGTGATACAATTATTATTATTCTCATTATTCTCATACAGTTGAACCTTTTATGTGAACACCCGGGTCCCGAAAATAGAAACTTATACTGTCAGAAGCTTGGTTCCCAATAGAATAATTCTGCCGCAACATTGCGTTGAAAATACTCAATCAAATATCAATGTAGCACAAGTTTAATAATCACTTTTGCGTCGTTTGCAAAGCAGAAAACGGTGACACTAAATTCATTATGTTCTTTCGACGTTATTTAATTCGATTCAACAATAATCGGCGATCTTCTACGTAAACATTGACATTTTAACGGTTTACAGAAAAAGGTGTAATAATCGACGGTAATTGACGCTACAAGACACGATCGTTGACAACAGCAAGAGTTGAATCCAGTTCAACTCCAGCGATATCGCAACGCTAAAACGTAAGAACTGACCAATCATCTTGGCGATACAGCACATGACGTCACATAATTGATGGAAAATTCTGCTGACTACATTTATTTTTGTTGCATCGCGGCGCGGTCAAAGCTAGGCCTAGCCTTGCCAAAGCAAGATATTAGGGATATTAGGTAGGTCTAAGTCGTCAGCCTAGTCCAAAATGCTATTTGGACTAGGATAGGCCTACTGAGAACGAAGAACCATCAGTATAGAGATAGATGCCTAGGCCCACGTCTCATACACTGTGAGCCTATTCAAAGTAGGCAGGGGAGTCCTCTATTCATTTTTCGCGTTACGACGACGTCGAGAAAGAAGACAGGAGTTTCAACTCTACCGTTCAACGCTAGAACATTTCAACTTGATCGTATTTCCGGGTATTTCAAACTATTGTCGTTGAACGATTTTAACGATTAACGATGATAGACGTCGACAGGAAACAGGCTTTAAGCCTGGTTTCCTGTCGACGTAAGATTTGGAAATGCTAACGTTTGTTACGATTGTTGCGTTTGTTACGTCTCTTCCGTTAAGTGAACGTCGTTTTGATCGTTCTGAACCGCAGGCTCACGAGCCGATAACGACCCTTACGTAAAGTTGACTTTTTTAACTTCAAGCGCTTACGGTCGTCTTATGATCGTTACGTAAAGTTGAAATTTTTTCTTACGCTTCTGTGTTTGCTCGATCGATGGTTGCCCATGTCAGGCAATTGTTTTTCAGGTAGGCCTAGGTACATCATAACCACTATTATATAACACCCAAATAAATTCCTGTCATTTGATTGGACGAATGTGGGTCACATGGCGTGCAATAGTACGCACTATTAAACGATCGTTTAATAGTACTTTTTAAACATATTTGTGTACGAAAAAAAAAACGTTTCGCGGATGAAAAAAAATCTGGTGTACAAATTACTGTGACATTATTATGGCTCTGTACTGTGAAATACAACAGCGCCACCTGTTGTCCCGCCTCTGTTGTTTGTAAACACCACCGCGAGATATGCAACAGCAGCAGATTTTTGTGTACGATTTGGAGATATATATGTACTAATTTCATTCAAAAAGGCATTTAAATTACCTTTAGATCGTTTTTAGGATTTTGATTAATTAATTGGGACATCCCTACAAGACGTGGAATCGTTGGAAAACCATAATTAGCCAAGCTAGTACTACTACTAGGTCTAGCCTAGCTAGGCCTGTTAATTTTAGGCTAGGCCTAGCCTAGGCGTTTTAGCCTTGCTAGGCCTAAGATTGTTTGGTCGTTTGTTGACATAATTGACACTAAAGTTGGAGTGTTTATAAAATCCATATAAATATAACATTTAATATAATATTAAAAACCAAATGTTACTGTTTTAATCAATGTGAATGAAATGTAGACCTCTTGGCTAGGGCTACCTTTTATTTGATTCAAATGACAGGAATCTATTTAGATGTTATATAAAACAGATAATGAATGTTTTATATTCGTGTAATGGTACAAATAATGGCATTTGGTGAATGATGAAAGGTTATATCAACTCGGCGTTACCTCGTTGATATAACCTTTCATCATTCACCTCATGCCATTATTTGTACCATTTACACTCATAAACATTCATTATTTGTATACTATTTTACTGTATTATATAGGCAAGAGGCCTGTACTAAAAATGTCCTAGACCGTAGCCTTCTTGTAGGCCTAGCCTAGGCCTACTTAGTAATACTAGGCCTAGGGTCGCCTACTACTAAAAGCCTTTTTTAGGCCTACCTACTATATAGCCTAGGCCCCTAGTACTTAGTAGTAGTAGGCCTCCTATACTAGCCTACTAGGCTAGGCCCTACAAGTACTAGGCCTATCCCAATTAAGTGGACCACCATCTGTAGGCCTAGGCTAGCTTTGGAATTAGGCATAAATCTCTCTTTTTTTTTAGTGTGACTTTATTTTATATGATAGGCCTAGGCCAAATTAAAAAAAAAAACGTTTTAAAATTTTAGGCCTAATGTATTGGATCTACACACTCTACACAATAATTCCAACTTCTAAACTGCAACAAAAATGATCTACAGTGAAACTTCTCTTTTACATGCCCTTTGGTTGGAATGTGTTTAAAAATTAAATGTTTGTAACTAAAAATGTTATCTATACTGTACACATAACTATTAACTAATATCAGTAGTTCAGCTGCTTAACAGGAAAATGCTATAAAATTAAAATTTGTAGTCATTAACTTAAGAAAAACAAATGAAAAACACTTTAAATATGTTTATTTATTTTTCTTTGATTTAAAATAATTATTGAAAAGCTTCAACACACTAGTTTTAAAATGTTTTTTTTATTTATTTTTACATGTGAACAGAAAGTCTGCTTCTAGTACCACTGAAAATTAAACAAAACATTGATAATGTATCAACATTGAAAGTTTATGTGTTGCATTTACAAATTGTTTTGCTTTATTAAATAGATATACAAGAATGACACCAGAAAGATTGAATCAACTTGTGTCCTTAATTCAGCCCCATCTGAAAGAGAGAAATTACAGTACAGTGTACCACAGTTTCAGAGTTTAAAAATATGTTTATAGTTTTAGTATTCAACTTTTTAGATTTATTTAAAGGTTTAATTTCTTGTATCATATATATTGTGTGACACAGTGTATGCAAAGAAAGTTACTGTAGGGCCTATATCACTTAAGGTAATCAGTAAAAGTGTTTGTGTTTGCTTTTTAAAAATGTATTTAGTTAATAAGTAAGTAATTAGTATTTAGTTAAAGGTTTGATTTTCGGTATTATATATTCTGTATGCCATGGTGTATGCATCGATTATTTTTGAGAATTTATATAAATGGCCTAATCCATAAAATAGTATTGTGCAGAATGTATTTGTAAATAAATTTATTTAACAAGTATTTACTGTATGCTTCTTATTATTAAGTGTGGAGGGATGTTGAATGGCAATATTATTTAATAACTTTATTATTATTATTATTAATTGTTATTAAATATCTTACCTTCTGTATTTAATATTACATCTACTGCATCAGAGTCTAATAGCATGCTTCTTATAACAACACAAACAACAAAAACATTGATTAGAAAAACTCAGATGGAGCAAATAGTGCCGGTTTAAATTGTTTAAAAACATCGAATCATTTCTCCTAATAAAAGAATAGTTAATGAACTTAATTACCGGAAGGAGAATATGTCAATAAAATAAAGAAAAGTGTGAATAGAAAGAACTTTAATATAATTGTACGTTTTTAATATAGGGCTAATTTTTATCCTTTTTTGGTAAAGAGGTGTTGTAAAAAAGCTGCTTTTATTAATGAAATTCGTATTTTCGTATCTATTAAAAATAGGCCTATCCTTTTCCATTGTATATCTTGCGCTTACGACTCTTACGCTTACGTAAAGTTGACTCCAAGTCAACTTTACGTAAGAATCGTTAATAACGCAACGCAAGTGATCGCAAGCAATAAAATCCCGGTTTCCTGTAAATTCGCGATAAATCAACGTATCAGACAGAGATTCGATACCCCGGTTTCCTGTCGATCGTCTATTTTTCTTGCGTTTACGTCGATTTCACCAAAATATTGTCGTAAGCGGTTTCCTGTCAAATGTTGGTTTCTTACGTAAAATCGACGTAACAATCGTAACTGACGTTGGAAACCAGCCTTTTAGCGTCGATACGTCGCGTCTGCGTCCTTGCGTTGCGTCCTAGTAGGAACCAAGCTTAAAGAGGTGTCCAGTCACAGAAGAAGCACCCCTTATGAAATGATTATGATGCACTTATTTAAACAGGAAGAAACAAACTGGTTTTTACGAGAGATGTCCGTTAAACTGTTTTTGTTTACTTTTCCTGTATGTTTAAATTTGTATGTAATAAAGTACTTTTAGTATTGTATCGATTTTATATTTGTTGTATTTTTTTAATCATTAAATTACTTAAAATTAATTTTAAATTCCAACAAACCTTGCCGTATTCACTCTTCCCTGAAAAAACTAACAAGCAAGCTTTGTTATTAAAAAGGAGAAATATGTTTGATCACATAATTCTATTTTCTAATTGTTAAGAGATACATATCGGAAACCGAAGGTGATGGGATTCTTGAAAACCTCATGGATCAAGTAAGTATATAATTATAGTTATTAATTTTTTTCTAGCCCCCTCGTCGGGGAGCCTAGCCCCCCGTCGGGGAACACGGGTACTTTTTGTCGGGGAATATAATATACAGTAAAAAACGTTCGCGTTCACTTCATATAGCTTCAGCGCCTAGAAAACCACGACGTTCCATTGACCGTGAGAGTACGTCAGAGGGCTATTATGCACTTTTATGCATTCATTATTGCCAGAGATCTAACTACTAAACAATAGCTAGTACGCACTTTTTTTGCGGTATCCCTTTGTACGAATCGTTCACCGTTGGGTCGAGACGCGTGATATCATGTTCCATCCAGGGACCAAAATGTGTAATGTAGTTATTTTCCAGGCGAAGTTTACCGACGGTTACCGAAGGGAACACGGGTACTTTTTGTCGGGGAATATAATATACAGTAAAAAACGTTCGCGTTCACTTGGTAGCTTCAGCGCCTATAAAACCGCGACGTTTCATTGACCGTGAGAGTATGTCGGAGTGCTATTATGCAATTTATATGCATTCGTTATTGCCAGCGATCTAACTTACTACTAAACATTAGCTAGGTACGCATTTGTCTGGCGGTATCCCTTTGTACGAATCGTTCAAAGTTGGGTCGAGACGCGTGATATCAAGTTCCATCCAGGGACCAAAATGTGTAATGTAATTATTTTCCAGGCGAAGTTTACCGACGGTTCGGGTACTTTTTGTCGGGGAATATAATTCGTTCGCGTTCACTTCGTAGCTTCAGCGCCTAGAAAACCTCGACGTTTCATTGACCGTGAGAGTACGTCAGAGTGATATGCACTTTATATGCATTCATTATTGCCAGCGATCTAACTTACTACTAAACAATAGCTATAGGTACGCTCTGGCGGTATCCCTTTGTACGAGTCGTTCAACGTTGGGTCGTGATATCATGTTCCATCCAGGGACCAAAATGTGTACTGTAGTTATTTTCCAGGCGAAGTTTACCGACGGTTACGTCGTGTACTGTGTCGACGTACGCTACACTACAGCAAACACGAATTATGTTAATTGTTCGTATGTTCACAAATTTTTTAATTTACAAGTAACCTTCTGTACCGTGGGGCACCTAAAATAAATATTTCATCCATTACTAAACAAAAAAACATGCCATTTTCGCTTAGCCAACATCTTATTATAGCTAAGTTATTAAATTTTCAATGTCCTGTATGTCATGAATTTCTCACCACCCGGAAGTCCAGATGGTACGCAGGCATACACTTGGGAGGAATAAACTTATTTCCCCGACTGAAAAAGGTCTACGCTTGCGTTTTTTAAGCCTCTGGGCCTAATGTTTCCAAAGTATGAAATGCAATTTTTTGAAGACCTGCAGCTCTAGTTTTAAACATTTTAAAAAGGAGAAATATGTTTGATCACATAATTCTATTTTCTAATTGTTAAGAGATACATATCGGAAACCGAAGGTGATGGGATTCTTGAAAACCTCATGGATCAAGTAAGTATATAATTATAGTTATTAATTTTTTAAGGAAATGAAAACGGGAAAAAAATATTAAGATGAGTAGGCCTATTGACCCACTAAAGTAAATATTAAGATAAATCCAAAGGCAAATTACTGACAAAATGCTTGCTGTATTTTATTTTGTATCTCCATTGAGATCCAGCTACTGATAACCACAGTATTGTCTCTTTTTTATCAGTAATTTTCATTTGGATTTATATTCAGTTGTATGTGATACAATTTTTAAAATATTTGAAATGTGTATTACTCTGTTAAAATGAATATAAGTTGTTCAGTATTGTAGGCCTACACTCTTCTATTACTTAATTTTTAGAAGAAATACGAAATTGGAGAGGATGACATTTTAAATGTGGTCCTAGGCGAAGTGAACGAAGTGAGTATTGTAAAATTATATAATGCATAGGCCTATAAATAAATTTGTAAATTATTGATTTGAATATTGTAATGTCTATTGCGGTATGGATGCACTATTATCAAATTATCAGTAACCATTTACATGGTTTGTAGATTAAAAATGTTGCTATTATATGTTTATATTCTATATTGAACAACTTTGGAAATCAATGATTTTTAGCATCGAAAGGAAATAAAGAAATAACAAAATAAAGGAATAAATCAAAATCAAAACAAAATCAGATTAGGTGTAATTATTTGGATTGTTCAAAATAACTATATTTCACATATTCTGTGTCTGTACTGTAATTCTATTATTTGATTTTTAAAGAGGCATAGATTTGAAAGGGATATTAAAGAGCTGATTAGGGACCCACTGATTCACAGTGGTGGCGCCAGGGGGGGGGGGGGGCTACGGGGGCTCTAGCCCCCTCGTCGGGGAGCCTAGCCCCCCGTCGGGGAACACGGGTACTTTTTGTCGGGGAATATAATATACAGTAAAAAACGTTCGCGTTCACTTCATATAGCTTCAGCGCCTAGAAAACCACGACGTTCCATTGACCGTGAGAGTACGTCAGAGGGCTATTATGCACTTTTATGCATTCATTATTGCCAGAGATCTAACTACTAAACAATAGCTAGTACGCACTTTTTTTGCGGTATCCCTTTGTACGAATCGTTCACCGTTGGGTCGAGACGCGTGATATCATGTTCCATCCAGGGACCAAAATGTGTAATGTAGTTATTTTCCAGGCGAAGTTTACCGACGGTTACCGAAGGGAACACGGGTACTTTTTGTCGGGGAATATAATATACAGTAAAAAACGTTCGCGTTCACTTGGTAGCTTCAGCGCCTATAAAACCGCGACGTTTCATTGACCGTGAGAGTATGTCGGAGTGCTATTATGCAATTTATATGCATTCATTATTGCCAGCGATCTAACTTACTACTAAACATTAGCTAGGTACGCATTTGTCTGGCGGTATCCCTTTGTACGAATCGTTCAAAGTTGGGTCGAGACGCGTGATATCAAGTTCCATCCAGGGACCAAAATGTGTAATGTAATTATTTTCCAGGCGAAGTTTACCGACGGTTCGGGTACTTTTTGTCGGGGAATATAATTCGTTCGCGTTCACTTCGTAGCTTCAGCGCCTAGAAAACCTCGACGTTTCATTGACCGTGAGAGTACGTCAGAGTGATATTATGCACTTTATATGCATTCATTATTGCCAGCGATCTAACTTACTACTAAACAATAGCTATAGGTACGCTCTGGCGGTATCCCTTTGTACGAGTCGTTCAACGTTGGGTCGTGATATCATGTTCCATCCAGGGACCAAAATGTGTACTGTAGTTATTTTCCAGGCGAAGTTTACCGACGGTTACGTCGTGTACTGTGTCGACGTACGCTACACTACAGCAAACACGAATTATGTTAATTGTTCGTATGTTCACAAATTTTTTAATTTACAAGTAACCTTCTGTACCGTGGGGCACCTAAAATAAATATTTCATCCATTACTAAACAAAAAAACATGCCATTTTCGCTTAGCCAACATCTTATTATAGCTAAGTTATTACATTTTCAATGTCCTGTATGTCATGAATTTCTCACCACCCGGAAGTCCAGATGGTACGCAGGCATACACTTGGGAGGAATAAACTTATTTCCCCGACTGAAAAAGGTCTACGCTTGCGTTTTTTAAGCCTCTGGGCCTGATGTTTCCAAAGTATGAAATGCAATTTTTTGAAGACCTGCAGCTCTAGTTTTAAACATTTTCTTAGCTCAATAATAAAGCTGGTCATATTTCGAAGTACAAGAAGTGCATTTTCCGGGACCTAACATCTCTATTTTTCAAACATTTCTTAGCTCAGTCACAACCATGATAGGGACTTATATATTTTGTTTCATTTTAAATGTGGTCCTAGGCGAAGTGAACGAAGTGAGTATTGTAAAATTATATAATGCATAGGCCTATAAATAAATTTGTAAATTATTGATTTGAATATTGTAATGTCTATTGCGGTATGGATGCACTATTATCAAATTATCAGTAACCATTTACATGGTTTGTAGATTAAAAATGTTGCTATTATATGTTTATATTCTATATTGAACAACTTTGGAAATCAATGATTTTTAGCATCGAAAGGAAATAAAGAAATAACAAAATAAAGGAATAAATCAAAATCAAAACAAAATCAGATTAGGTGTAATTATTTGGATTGTTCAAAATAACTATATTTCACATATTCTGTGTCTGTACTGTAATTCTATTATTTGATTTTTAAAGAGGCATAGATTTGAAAGGGATATTAAAGAGCTGATTAGGGACCCACTGATTCACAGTGGTGGCGCCAGGGGGGGGGGGGGGCTACGGGGGCTCTAGCCCCCTCGTCGGGGAGCCTAGCCCCCCGTCGGGGAACACGGGTACTTTTTGTCGGGGAATATAATATACAGTAAAAAACGTTCGCGTTCACTTCATATAGCTTCAGCGCCTAGAAAACCACGACGTTCCATTGACCGTGAGAGTACGTCAGAGGGCTATTATGCACTTTTATGCATTCATTATTGCCAGAGATCTAATAGTACAGGAAAGATATGCTCAGAATCAGTAAAAGGTTGAAAAAATTGCAACAGAATTTTTTTCACCACAATGCATTTCTATAAGGTCCCTATATGAACATACTAAAAGTCTAGAAAAATCCAGGTAGGGGAAATAGGTTTTTTTAAACAAAATGGCCGCCAATGGCGAAAAATGTCTAAAAATGAACAAAAAACATATATTGTATATCTAATTACCACTTGATAGCAGTTTTTATAATGCTTTTTATATTTCTTTAGTGTCAAACATTTAAACTGCAATATACATATTAATTTAAGTGCTATTTAGCAGCAAAAACACACATTTAAGTATCAAGATATCACCACGGTTATAATAATAGACAACATAGTATTATGCATTATAATGCAGGACTACGGTGTCTAATAAAACAGTTCATTTACATTTGTACTGTCACAACAATAGAATTATACAATCTTACAATCTATTATCATTATCATTGTCCAGTTATCATCCTCTGTCTATAGATAGGAATTAAGCATGTGCTGATGCCGTGGTATTCGTCACAAACAGTGGCACTGGGGGTAAATTTGTCATCAATGGACCCATTTGCAACTTTCCATCCCCCAGTCTGTGGGTTGAAGAGTATTTTCTATCCATTGCTGTACCATGGTAATATACACGCAGGGAATGACATTTTGCAGCATTTGTTGTTGGGGGAATAGACTTTATTTCAAGTGCTGTTTTGCTTTTTGCTACTTTCTCCCAGAACGTATTCCTCCATACAGTATATAGCTGCCAATGCCAATTCCTCTGATGCAATGGTTTCTTTTTTTTGGAGACGTTTGGTTTTACAAAGTTTGTAAGCATACTACTGCCCAGGTGTTATGACTTTTTAAGACACCTTTTCCTATACCAAATAGATGGGATGTAGTATCACATCCCTGGATTCCATGTATAAAAAGCAAATTAATTTTTACAGAGCTTCACACCAAGGAAAGACTTTACATGCATTCACAGTGCTCCCCATCGAGAACATACGGTATTAAATCAATGAATGAAGCAACCGTGATATTAATTTAAGAGGAAAGAACATATTATTACACATGGGTCAAAATCAACCATATTCATCAATAGAGAAGCAGTGCACATTCCCTCACATATACTATTTCATCATTGATGGCTATGTGAGACAGTCATACACAATGCATCATTTGTTGAAAAAGAACCTTGTACTTTTCCTGCAGCCCTCTTTTACTCCATTGACTCCATACACACTGCTAGACTACTCAGAATCCTTCATCTCACTGCCTACTGTATGTTATCAATGGGGGAGCACTGCTACATCAAACCTCTTGGCCCGGAACAGCAACATTTCAAAACATTTATTATGTACCATGTATGTTTGTTACGTTATGTGAAGGCAAAGTAAACTCTTGTGTTTAATGGCTATAATTATGGGCCGTAAGTAAATTTGGTTTAGGAAAAGGTGTTGGTCTTAAAAATCATCATCACATCACAGTTGGAGTTGTATGTCAAATTCTGTAAACCAAACAGTTTCCAAAAAAAAAAGAAAACATTGCATTAGGAATTTGGCATTGGTAGCTATATATGGAGGGAAGTCAATGGAGACTTTAGACAGCCCACTTTTCTTTGAGAAAGTTGCAAAAAGCAAATCTATTCCCTTGCTGCAAAATTTCCTTTCGTGATTCTTTATTACCAGGTATAGCAGTGGATAGGAAATACTCTTCAACCCACAGACTAGGGATGGAAAGTATTGATGACAAATTTATTACCAGCACCACCAGAGAAACTATTAAAGTTGATTAGATGTACCTGTAAATAAGGTTGTAGTAAAATGAATTGCAGCTGCAGAAAATATGGTTTGGACTGCTGCTCCACTATTTTTTAAGAATGCCATGGCATCAGCACATGCTCAATTCCCCACCAATAGATGGAGGATGAGATACTGACAAGATGAAAGTGAAATGACCACATTTATTTGAATAAATGCCCTTGGTGGTTGATTTTTAAGGAGGGTAGTGGGGGCGTGTAATCGTTGTGAGGAGTTTATTCTGAGAGAGGCGTTTATTTTTGTGGGTGTAATGTGGTAACATGTATAATCAAATAAATACACCCTTTAAATATGAACAAACACAACACCATCATGTCATTCAGTGAATTCTATTACAAATAGAGATGTGTTAAAATACAATATTGTGTATAATATGCATGTGGCGGGGCGTACATTCGAGGAAATAAATTCAAAATGATGTCTGATGGGGCGGGGGAGGGGTTGCGGTGGGGTAGGTTATTCAATTTTTCTAAATGTAGCGTTTATCCGAATAAATACGGTAATAGATTGTAGTCCAGTGATGGCGCAAGGATTTTCCCGATGAGGGGGGTGGGGGTGGGGAGAGCGCAGCTAGCATCAATTGGCTGGGCCATCAATGGGAGCGCACCCAGAAGTTCCGACAATATTATACCGGTAAAGGGTAGTTTTAGTCACTTTTAAAAATGAAAATCCTTGAAACAGCACTCAATGGGGTATTGTTTTATATTAAGAAATATCATCATCATATTGTCTACATATACTCCCGAAAATAGCCAATTGGGGAGAGGGGATAGGGGGTGGGGGGAGAGGGGATGGGGGAGGGGGGCGGACAGACTCCCTCACCCTTCCCATATGATCTCCCATCCCTTTACTCCTCTCCGCTGGCACCACCAATGTTGTAATATATTGTTATAACAAATGTATTATTGACACCGTAATCCTATGCATTAAGCATAGGAAGGACTGCGTTTTATATATTATAACAATAGGGATATATCTAGATACTTAAACATTTGTTTTTCGGCCATTTTCTAATTAACAGCACTTAAAATAATGTGTATATTGTAGTTCAGATCTTCGAAACTGTAAAGAAATATATAAACCATTGTAAAAACTGTTATAAAGTGGTAATTAGATCTATCATTTATGTTTTTTTGTCCTTTTTTAGGCATTTTCGCCATTGGCGGCCATTTTGTTTAAAAAAACCTATTTCCCCTACCTGGATTTTTCTAGACTTTTAGTATGTTCATATAGGGACCTTATAGAAATGCATTGTGGTGAAATAAATTCTGTTGCAATTTTTTCAACCATATTTCATAGTTTTCCTGTACTATAACTACTAAACAATAGCTAGTACGCACTTTTTTTGCGGTATCCCTTTGTACGAATCGTTCACCGTTGGGTCGAGACGCGTGATATCATGTTCCATCCAGGGACCAAAATGTGTAATGTAGTTATTTTCCAGGCGAAGTTTACCGACGGTTACCGAAGGGAACACGGGTACTTTTTGTCGGGGAATATAATATACAGTAAAAAACGTTCGCGTTCACTTGGTAGCTTCAGCGCCTATAAAACCGCGACGTTTCATTGACCGTGAGAGTATGTCGGAGTGCTATTATGCAATTTATATGCATTCATTATTGCCAGCGATCTAACTTACTACTAAACATTAGCTAGGTACGCATTTGTCTGGCGGTATCCCTTTGTACGAATCGTTCAAAGTTGGGTCGAGACGCGTGATATCAAGTTCCATCCAGGGACCAAAATGTGTAATGTAATTATTTTCCAGGCGAAGTTTACCGACGGTTCGGGTACTTTTTGTCGGGGAATATAATTCGTTCGCGTTCACTTCGTAGCTTCAGCGCCTAGAAAACCTCGACGTTTCATTGACCGTGAGAGTACGTCAGAGTGATATTATGCACTTTATATGCATTCATTATTGCCAGCGATCTAACTTACTACTAAACAATAGCTATAGGTACGCTCTGGCGGTATCCCTTTGTACGAATCGTTCAACGTTGGGTCGTGATATCATGTTCCATCCAGGGACCAAAATGTGTACTGTAGTTATTTTCCAGGCGAAGTTTACCGACGGTTACGTCGTGTACTGTGTCGACGTACGCTACACTACAGCAAACACGAATTATGTTAATTGTTCGTATGTTCACAAATTTTTTAATTTACAAGTAACCTTCTGTACCGTGGGGCACCTAAAATAAATATTTCATCCATTACTAAACAAAAAAACATGCCATTTTCGCTTAGCCAACATCTTATTATAGCTAAGTTATTAAATTTTCAATGTCCTGTATGTCATGAATTTCTCACCACCCGGAAGTCCAGATGGTACGCAGGCATACACTTGGGAGGAATAAACTTATTTCCCCGACTGAAAAAGGTCTACGCTTGCGTTTTTTAAGCCTCTGGGCCTGATGTTTCCAAAGTATGAAATGCAATTTTTTGAAGACCTGCAGCTCTAGTTTTAAACATTTTCTTAGCTCAATAATAAAGCTGGTCATATTTCGAAGTACAAGAAGTGCATTTTCCGGGACCTAACATCTCTATTTTTCAAACATTTCTTAGCTCAGTCACAACCATGATAGGGACTTATATATTTTGTTTCATGTTTTGAAGTATAATAAGTCCAATTTCCAGGACCTCCAACTCTATTTTTCTAAATTTTTTTTGAACTTTTATTTTTTAAATTAAAAAATATGGATTGAAACAGTCATCGCGCATCGTTTTTTTGCACGCAGTATTTTATTTATGCATTATAAAAAATGGAAAAAATTGCTACCCTAAATCTGATTAAAATGACCTCAAATGACGCTAGAACGCGTTGCTTCCGGGGGCTTCGTCCCCTGGACCCCCACCGGGGCCCTTGGCGGCCCCCTGGCCCCAGCCTTGTGATGCTCGCTTCGCTCGCATAGCCCCCTCGTCGGGGAATGTAGCCCCCGCGTCGGGAAGATCCTGGCGCCACCCCTGTACTGCCACTGAAGAGAGTGAGTACAGTACTGTGTGTTATTATTTTTGTATATTATGAATTAGGCCCTAAAAGACGTTTGTTATATAATTTCAATACAAAATTTAATGTCAAAACGATAGTAAAGTTGACTTAGCAAACAATCTATTAGGGCTAATTAAATAATTATCTCAGGATTAGGCCTGGACAAAGAGATGTATAGTTTAAGAGTATACAGTAAACACGAAATATTTCTTATAAAAAACGACTTTTTGACGTAATAGTTTTAGACCTAATTATTGCTCTTCTTCCATTAAATGATACTTCTTTTGTATTGATCTTCTATTTCATAATTTAAGAAATAATGATTTATTATCAATTATTTTTGTTTAACAATCAGTAGTAAACAATTTGTATAACGTATATATAGTCTGAAATTAACGAAATCCTAAAATAAGTCAAACTAATCTATACATATTTCGGGTAGGCGTTAATCCCTAAGGCCGTGTGACCCACATACTCCAATCCAGTAAACAAAAATGCCCCAGCCGCCGACAAACGTACTCACTAATCAAATAATTCTTGCGCATTCCCCGAGTTTCCAAATAACCATTTTCAGCCGTAGTAAACTATAAGTTTTCTAATGCTTCCGTCCTCTTGAATATAACTGCCTAAGGTCACGGCACGAATTATGAGAGAATAAAGAAAGGGACATTTAGCTGACAGGTCATTTTGCTGACAGGAAATTTCGTCGAAAAACAATTCGCCGACAGGCAATTTTCCGAAAAGAAATTTCGCCGAAATCTTATCTACACGGTTCATTTTGTTTTATTGCGTATAATGACTAGATGTGCAGTGATACCGGCTATCGTATTTGCATTATTATAAAATATCGACACAATTAACATTTGCATAGTGCACATTTATATAATGATAGGGATACGTTAATTAAGTGTCTTCACTTGTTAATGTTTTAGACAGATTATTCCATATTTTGAGACTGACCACAGAAAGCAAACGATCCTCAAAGATCTTTTGTTTTGTTCATCATTATCAGATTATCAGTTTACGATTACTTTTAACATAACAAAAGAAAAATGTATCTTGTCAGAGAGACAATAATTCACATGGTTTGTTGATATTCTATACTTAACCACTTTGGAAATCAATGATTTTTAGAACTGAGAGTGTCATTCAATTTATTAAAATAAATGAACGAACGGAAGGATGAACAGACGGACGGAAGGAAATATATATAAAAATGTTCAATAAAATAAATAACAATATTTCGCCTATCTGTCAATACTGTAATTTTATTATTTGATTTTTAAGAAATGTGATTTGACCCCGAAGGAAATTATTGAGCCACTGAAGGCAGTGAGTACAGTACCGTGTGTTATTGTTTTTTGTATAAATGATTATAATATTAACACAAAACACATACAGTAAGCCTAAACCATTCCAAAACTAAGTACCGGTACATATTTTCTTTTCAGTACAGTACAGTTTTGTAAAATTAACTTTATTGTTAGTGGCACTCAAATTAATAATTATGGAATAAAAGACATTTGTTATATAATTTCAATACAAATCAAAACGATATAGGTTGACGTAGAAAACAACCTATTAGGGTAATTAAATAATTATCCCAGGATTAGACCCGGACAACAATAACGTTTTTTACCCTTCCGTACCCTCTACCACCAAATCCTGCATCCAAACAGTTCTACGTCGTCTCTCTAAATTGTATATTTTCCCAATCAGATGTATTTTGGATATAATATTTTAAAAATGATTAATTAAAAAGAAATCAATTAAAATATTATCATTATCTTGATTCAGTGGATATTATTTTTCAGGAATTTCCATACACCTATAAAGGCAGAAGTAAAGAGAAACACTTTCTGTACGAGATTGTTGCAAATAAACGCAACGGAATTGATGTTGATAAATGGGACTACTTTGCACGTGATGGTCATATGCTTGGATTCTCAAACAGTTTTGATCACAAACGCTTAATGAAACTTGCAAGAGTTTTGCCAGTTGGTGAAAGTCAGCAGATATGCTTCCGAGACAAGGTAAAGTATATAAAGAATAGAGTGGATGTAAGGGATGAATGTTGAAATCAGTGTGAGGATATCTTGAGTAAGGGAATGTGGATTTGTTTGAAGAATTCCAATTACGGTACATCGAGGAAATTAGGATCTATATGATGATTTGTAAGTAAGAATACCCTTTTAAAGGGTTATGCGATGTACTATTTCTTTTTAATTGTTTTGTTTATTCAGTCTAAAATCAGTAGTAGAAAATTAAAAAAAAGTAAAATTCTCATTTTTAGGAAGTGGGAAATTTATATGATATGTTTTACACACGACATCTTCTTCATAGAAGAGCCTGTCAGCACAAAGTAAACTTGGTCATTGAAAGAATGTAAGTTTGGTATAGGCTAAATAGTCGTTTTCTCATACTCTAAACAATTATATTCATCATTCATTGACAAATGATCAAACAATTACTATAGGCCTATGGTCATTTTTTAAAATCTCAAACATATAAAGTTAAGAAATTAACCTGTGAAATTTTAACTTAAAAGTACATGAACAAAAACATAAAAGTATTCCAAACTAAAACAAAATATAAAACAAGAGTGTAAAACTGGAAAATGAGAAAATCATTTAAATGAGAATCCTCCCATTTTTATTGAGTGGAAAAAGAATAATAATAATAATAATCCTTTACTTCACTACAATCTTAGTGAGTGGGGCCTATTTTACTATTGAGAGTTGATGTTTAAGCCTGTTTTTCACTAGGCAAATATATCCCTCAATATTTCCTCTATGTCTATCTCAGCCAGTTTCAGAACACATTTTAATAGTTTTATGTTTATATTTAGGATTGTTGACGCATTAGTTCTAGCCAATCAACATTTAAAATATGATGGGTAAGTAACTGGTTTCAATTATGCAAATATAGTTGCATGTTGAAAATGAAACAGAAGATGGAAATGTAAGTTTATATGTGCAAAAACCAACGATCATTATAAGTAAATAGAATTGCCTGGATAAAAAAAACAGGCTTAAATAGGAATATTTTTGTCAGAAGATATTACATTTAGTATAGATTATAACACTAAATCATTATAGAAAAAAAACCAACTATATAATCTAATGATTTCAGAAAGAAAATGTCGGAATCTATTTATGATATGAAAGCTTATGAGCTGTTGACAGATAATGTACTGTATGATATATTGAAATCATCAGATGCACATCCAGACATGGAAAAGGCTCGCGATATGGTGAAAAAAGTGTTTGAGCGGAAGCTGTATAAATGTATTGGAACTTATGCTGTTCCAAAGAGCAATGAAGAAGTAGTAAAGGTAAAATCTACATATTATATGCAAACTAGGCCATGTTTTACAATTTACTGTAGACCCTTGTTCTGCTTCATAATAATATGTATATGTAACCAGGGAGATGTAAAATATTATTTTAATCCTCCCTGTGTAACTCTCTGCTCCATACTCGCTAAACTATTATGAGTTGACACGATCTTTACTGGTATCTGCCATGGATTGTTTGTAAAGATTTTGTTCTATAAAATGTGTGTTTAGTAGTATGAGTAGCCTATAGGCTATGTAAGGTGATTGTGTTTTGTTTTTTAATTATCTTGACACATTTATCAAATGTTGTTTCTCTACCTTGAGAAAAGTCTTCAATATCGTTGTAACAACAGTTTGCTAATTTTTTTAAAGTCTAGCTAGAGTTCAATTTCGTTTGTGCTTTCAGTCAAATGCTTGTAATAAAAAAACATTGATAAGTGTTATGGCATGTTTTTTTCTTTTCTCAAATAAGATAGAATTGACTGATAAACATTATTTTAAAAAAATCTTTTTTATCTACAGTATGATTCTTGCGGTGATTATTAGAACAATTGATCAATAATAATTCAAAAATGTATTTTTGTTTCTGTAAAGAAATCTGATGACGAGATTAAGAAAGAGATCGTTGCAAGTGCACAGCCCGGCCAACTCGAGACATTGGATTTAATTATTGAAGTAAGTATAGTACAGTGTGGTGGTTCTATTACCGGTGGTGGTAAAACAAACAATTATGATACACAAAACCGTTACTGACTGATCTGAAAACAATAGCTTTAGAGATACACAATTGTTTTATGCAACTTTGTATTTTATACAATATCATCTATAAAATTTGTAGTTAAATGGTTTAGATGTACTTCTATTTTTCCTAATAGTACAGGAAAAACGTATTACTAAAAGTAATGATTGAAACCAGCATCTCAACAGCCAACATCGTCGTTTAAGCAAAATAATACAATCCATTTACACCAACATGCATTTAACCTTTATAGGCCTAGTTATAAACAGATCTATATAATTATAATAATTAATTATTGGATTATATTCACTAAAAAAATCAAAATCGAATTAATGTACTGAAGACTAATAGTTATGCATAGGCCTATAGAATAATAAATGATATAGTACATTATAATAGTTTTTTTTGTTTCTGTTGCACCTAGAGTTGATTTCTGTTCATAAGCGAGTTTAATGTGTCTTGCCACAACTTGAAGTTGTAATATGTTTATAAATTATGTAGTCGGTTCTTTTATTTAAAAAATTTTAAACACTGGTTTTATAGTGTAAAGTCTACTGATGTCAGTGATGGTGTTGAATATTCTGTCGGACCTCTAATTCATAAACTCAGAGATAATACATTTACATTTAACAAAAATGTTATTTTTTAGCACGTTAAATATGATTATGGGAAGAAAAAAGAAAATCCTATTGAATCTGTTTACTTTTACTCAAAAGAAGACAATACAAAAGCATTTACAATCCCTAAACATAAGGTACTGTACTGTAAAATTATTTTGTTAAATAATACCGTAATCTTTTAAGATTAGCATTTCTAATCAATACATTACATTTTAATTATGTCACCTAACAGTAGTTCATTGCTATCCTGTCTAGGATTTTAACAAGAAAGAAATAGATATGTAACTAAATTAGATTTTCAGAACACAAAATTGGGTTATTTGATTTTTTAACAGGTGTCCAGCATGCTACTGAATCACTTTCATGAAATGGAAATACGTGTTTACTGCAAAGACGAAAAGAAAAAAGACATTGCAAAGAAAGGTTTTGAAGAATGCCTTAAAAACAAAAAAAAATGGGTCAGTATGTGTTTTTTAACTGTTTTTTTCTCCTCACTTTTACTACTTTGGTTATCAGATAAAAAATTACCAAAAGTATGTATTTAGTTGACTTAATCATGAATGAACAGGATAAAAAAACAAGGAGAGCATGACAATATATTTTTTGATACTGTTACCAATTATGAATTTATATAATGATAATTATTTCTTTCCGTACAATTTAAAAACAAAAACAGTATAATGGCAATTTAAATATACCCACATTTAGAATTATAATTATTAGTAATTCTGCTTGACCTACATTATCAGCTACCTTTTTTTTATGCTTAACTTACAGAGTAAGCTTGTTAAACTATTGACTAATATCATCATGTTTCTGAGTAAATAAATTGTGTTTTTTTCTAGCCTCAACATAAGCCATGTCAAACGTGCAAATCTACTTATTAGCAAAGCAAGTAAAGTCAAGAACAGCCAACATTTTACATATACAGTTACTGTACAAAGCAGACTTTATTGAGAGAATATTATCCACTAATAACTTTTATATGTTATAACATAAAACAAATTCCGGTAAAAGTTAAGTAATTAAGCCATTATGATTCAACATTACAAACTGTATTTGTTCATCTTAGTTGGTACGGTATTTCAATGGATATTATTAAATAAAATGGTGTGTTGATGGTTGTTATTTTAATTAGTCATTGTGTAATAGTGTAATTGCAATCAGTAATTTTTAAAAATATATAGGCCCTATACTCATATTCTAAAATTCATAGTATTTTGATTATAACATTTTAATATATAGTATGTTGATGTTTATGTTAATTAGTGCAATGTACAAACACGTTGCAATACTTCTTAAAATTTTTTTTTTGCAAATGGTATTAGAAGGTTTATTGATAGTTATTATTTTAATTGTAATTCAATAAAGTTGCAATAGTTTTGACAAATAATGAAACAATTTATTTTAATGAATTGCATAAATTCTGATATAATAATATTATGGTGTATTATTACAGGCATTAGGCATTTAATAGTAATTTGTAATAGTGCAATTGTACTCAGCTTTAACAAAGTTAAAAATATATTATAATTCTGAATATTAGATTAATGCTTCATATAATTATGTATAATTATAAACACAAAAAAATAATAATTTTGATTATAATTTTAAACCTAAATGGTAAAGGTTTTTTTTATTCATTAATTGGACTGTAGGCCTATAGGCCTATATATTTAGATGTTTAAAGTCTTACATTTACATATTTGTTTACACATTAGGACTATGCTTGTTGGTAAAAAATAAATGAAATCAAATGTGTAGCAATCAAGACCTTATACTAATTATATAGCCTTAAATGGACCTGAAATTACTAATCTTTATTAATTGTCTGTAGGGTTGCGCCACATAATCAAAAATTCGTTTAAATTTAAGTGAATTTCTGTTATAGTATAGTATTATAATATAGTTTTTTTTTCTTGTTTTGTTAGACCTACTCTACTAGTGTAGGATGTAGCCTAAATTCGAAAATAAAGATGAAATAAAAATGGGCCTTGTAGTAACAGTCTCTTATTCCATGCGACACACCACAGTTATATTTCTCAAAAAGACTACAATGGAATGAAATGACAAATTACACTCATTTCTTACGAAAAACTTTAAATCACGTGGTCTCAGCGTTTAATTGTCTGGCCTGGTAACATCTGTGGAGGACCTGATTGTTTATTGTTTTTTGCCGTTTTCTGTTCTTGATGAAGCGTGGTTCCCACTAGGGCGTAAACGCAACGACGCAAGCGAGTTGTGAGAAGCGACAGTGAATAATCCATCGCGTGTCAACTCACTTACTTACGTTGCGTTCCGTCCTTGTGTTGCGTCTCTAGTGGGAACCGAGCATTAGTACAGTTACAGTTAAAACATAATAGCGAGAAAAAAAATATGGAGCCCCCTCAACGGTGAAACTTGATTCGTAGTCTGTTTCGTTTTAAGTGTTCGCTTTTGTGGGAAAAAGATTTTAAAAATTTAGATTTTGCGTAGTTCTGTAGTTTTCTCTTATTTTTCTATTCATAAACACTAATAAGGTAAGATTCTAAGATCCTAATATACTCTTTGTGGTAATAAGGGAAGTACCTGACCTAATTCATTTAATGTTTTATTACTGTATAAATAAGGAGGTGGTTTGATTTTAATGCAACATGGCGTCGATTTCAGCGACTTCCCAGAGTCTGGTACGCGATACTGTATTGTAGTCTCGATGTACAGGCGGTAGCTTTCGGGTAGAACCACCACCCTTCAAATATTTGTGAACGGCTTAGCCGACTAGGCTAATTTTCTTTGGCGAGACCCAGACTGTAATCGAATTATGCATGCGATGTGTTTAGTCTATGACAGTAGCTGTATTTATATTATGATTTTAAGAATAATTGTTACAGGACGGGCGTGATAAGAAGCTAGCCTGGCCCTAGAAGGCCTAGGCCTAGTTAGTAATAGTAGTACTGCTATTTAGTAGGCCTCCGTCTGTGTGTGTGTAACGTATGGTTAATATGGACGGTTCCATATTTAAATGGAAAATAAAAAGGGCTTGGTTGGTTCAGACTTTCCTGTTTTGTTTTAATGCCTCCTGGGTGGGCCCCATGCCCTGATGAGTATGTACGTATGCCTATATAGCCAGCCTAGCTAGGTGTTAAAGAACACCCCATTAAATACCATAATGAAGGTAAGAAAACGTATACTGTCCTACTGTACGGGAATCCTACTGTACATACAACTTTTTTTTGATGCCTCAAATTTGATTTTTATACCCAGCCTGCTTAAATAAAATGTTATTTTTTAATAGAGAATGGAAGAACCAGCAAAGCAAGTGGTGTTGACCGAATGTGAAGTAACCTCTGACAGCATTGAGACAGCTGATGGTGCCGAAGTCCTTACATTAGACAGCGCTATTGCACAGTTGGTAGCATCTACTAGTGAAGAAGTTCAACAAGCTACTGTAGTGGTTGATGCAGCCCAAGGCAACCCCGATGACGCAGAATTTGATCTCGAAGAAGATGCAAATGAGTCTGAAAGAGAAATACTCTCTACAGAGATTTTATTCAGATGCAAACTCTGCAACTTCCATGGTACCTCTAAGATGGAAATTGCTGACCACTTCATATCAGATCACACAGCCATGGAAATGGTTGAATCTTCATCCAAGCGTGATACTACAGTAAAGGATGGAGATTGTAATGAAGAGGATGGCGATGGTGATAAACTAACTCGTAAAAGTGGTCGTAGCAATGCCGGAATCAACAGAGCTTCTGACAGATCGCCCGAGTCACTGCCGAAAAAATGTAATCGTAAAAGAAAGAAAACGAGCGATGAAGAATCCGCAGATGTTTCGGAAACAATGTATATACAGGGATTCAAAACATTGGATGAATGGGAAGCCAACTGGAGAAAGAAAAATATCATTACAGAGGTCCACTGCCCTGTTGATTGGTGCACTGGGATGATGCCGGAAGAAGAAGTGGAAATGCATGCAAAATGCCACATTAAAAAGCATAAAGGGTTTCAATGTTCTGAGTGTTCTTTTAATCATAAATATTGGAGAGATATGAGGCGCCATCTGTACAGTAAACACTTCAAAGAGCAGCGTTTGTGGCGGTGTGATCAAGCAAATTGCGACTTGGCTTTCTCTACTCTTGGTGATCTTCGTAAGCACATGAAACACAAACATGTGTTTTCAAACCCAGATGAAATTGTTGTTGTTGGAGAATTGGATCAAGACGAGAACATAGAAGTAGAGGCTATGCCAGTTGTTAAGAAGCCACGTCGTAACTATTATCCACGGTTCCAAGCCTGCTTGTTGTGCGGAATTAAGTGTAAAGCCAAGGAGGAGACTACATTCCATGAGGAGAAACATTACGACGACACAAATAAAGACATTTTGGTATGTACCGAATGTGATGTTGTGTTCCACTGTGAACAAATAGACGAACTGAAAGAACATGTAAAAATTGAACACAAACGGATGACTCATTCACATCGTTGCACTGTATGTTTCTTCTCAACAGATCGTCTGTTTGATCTAAAAAAACACATGTGGACGCACTCTGGCCAAAAGAACTTTGTCTGCGATAAATGCGGAGCAAGAGCATCAACTGCTTACAACCTACGTGTACATCATAGTCGTATACATGCTAATGAGGACGACAAGAAAATATCTTGCAGTCTTTGTGATTTTCGTTGCGCCCATCCTGCCGTATTGAAGGACCATCTACGCCAGGTTCATCAACTTCTAGCTAGTGGTAAACTGTATCAACGAATCACGCCAATGAAAACCTATAAATGCTCTGTGTGCGATTACGTCGGCAAGAAAGAGAGCAGTTTGCGGTACCATATGAGGATTCATTCTGAGAATCGGCAGTTCAAATGCATGCTGTGTGCTTATGCTAGTAAAACAAAGAACAACCTTATCCTACACATGAGAACACACAATGGTATGAGTCCACTTAAGTGCCCTCAATGCGACTTTAGAGGTACAGTGTAATATTTGTTTTTTATGAAATAAATATTTTTTAAAAATGTATCGTTTTTATCTTTAAAAAAATATGTTTTGAAATTGTAAGAGTTTTTATCATTTTTATAATTTTTTTATATATACAAATACACATATATTGTTCATTTTTACAAACAAATTAGAAAAAAAAGTTATACTACAGTATCTACTTGACTATTATTCTGCAGTTACTGCAGTAACTACATATTGATTAATCTTTATTTAGTAACCTAATAATCATACAAGCTAAATAACACCGTAGGTCAAAATGTGGTTATTGCAGTAAAATATTTTGACATGATCCCTTTTATGTAACCATTTTTTTATAGCAATATTATTTTGTTTTGTTTCTATTTAACAGGTGCCACAAACAAGATTATTCAAGAACACATGATGAGCAAACATACGCGTGAAAGACCTTACAAGTGTACGATATGCGGATGGGACACTTGCTACAGCGGTAATATGTGGAAACACATGGACATGCACCGTAAGAAAATGGGTCTGAAGTTACAAGGTGAACAACTGGTTCTAGTCAGTGGAGGAAAGGATAACGCAGGCCTTCTCACCAAAGATGGCTGCAGCAAGATAATCGTCGCAAGGTATGAATCTCCGAAACTGAAGTTTAGGAAACGAACAAACGCTGCAGCTACGACGTTTTTGATCCAGCAACTTGATGGAACGTTTATCCAGACATCTGCTGGTGATACTCTAACTAGTGGCGAAGCAGTGCAGGTGACAACTGTAGACGCGGAAACATCACAAGATGAAATGACTGGTCCTTATAACAAAGTTGCCAATTTGTCCAAGTCTGGTGAAGACGATGGTGATAATACATCCAGTTTTCCCACAGAATCTGAGGAGCAAACGATGGTTTTAGTCTCTGGTGTTGACTCATCTGGTACACCAACCGAGATGACCTATGTTCAGGGTAGCTCACAAGCCGGCACTTCTGCTGACAGTAGTTCTGAAGGTAATGACGCAGGAAGCATTCGGTATGTCTCACAAATTCTTTCGCAAATGGCTGCACAGATTACACAATCGACTAACAATCCACAAGAAATTGGTTCATCACCATATCTACCAGATGGCCAGGTTCCGACATCGATAACTATCCAGTCGGCAGACCAGCTTGAATCTCAACAGCTTGGAGAAGAAGGTACTACAATTCTTGTCCAAAGTGATAATCCGGATGTCAATGAGGCTGGCATGGTGACAATGCAAATACAAGGCGATGGTCAACAATCTTATGTGATACCGGTCAAATTCCAAGAAGGACCTGGCAATTCAGACCAGCAAGAAGTGACCTATGCTACTGTACGTATTAACCAAGACGGGAGACCAGAAGAAGGTACTGTTGTCCATGAAGGGATTGTCACCGGTGACAACCAGACCACCTACATGACCGTTCTGGATCAAAGATCAGAACATCAGAGGCAAGGAACCGGTGATGTGAGTCTCCATGACGCTGATGGTCAAGAGATTCAAACAACGTATATAGTTGAAATGGATGAAGCTGAAGCTGCCAAGCTTCATGCAGGAGGAATGGCAACAGTTGCAAGTGGAGAGGAGAGCCAAACAGCATACATATCTGTTGAGATTGATGGAGCTACAATTTCTGCCGAAGACATGAGTGAAAAAGAAAAGGAAATTACTGAGCATCTAAAAGGAGAACTTGCGGAACAATTGACAGAGGAAATGTCTAAGCAGTTGAACAAGCCAATAACAGAGCAGCAATTGAATGAGCCAATAACAGAGCAGCAAATGAATGAGCCAATAACAGAGCAGCAAATGAATGAGCCAATAACAGAGCAGCAAATGAATGAGCCAATAACAGAGCAGCAATTGAATGAGCCAATAACAGAGCAGCAATTGAATGAGCCAATAACAGAGCAGCAATTGAATGAGCCAATAACAGAGCAGCAAATGAATGAGCCAATAACAGAGCAGCAAATGAATGAGCCAATAACAGAGCAGCAACTGAACAAGCCAATTACAGAGCAAATGAATGAGCCAGTAAGTGAGCAGTTGAATGAGCCAGTAAGTGAGCAATTGAATGAGCCAGTAAGTGAGCAATTAAATGAGCCAGTAAGTGAGCAATTAAATGAACCATTGACAGACGATGCAGGAACAACTGAAGTGGAACTATAAATTTGCTTTTTAGTAATCTACTGTATATTGCTATGCTAAATTGAATCGGGTAATAGTACAGGAATAGATACTTGTACCAGAATCATTTTAATTAATTTAAAAACAAATATATAGTTTCAATAATTTTTGGTTGCTTAAAGAAATACTGTCCTAAAAAAAACCCATTTTTTTAGTTAAATATGCCATTTTAATGTCACATAATGGTTATTCACTTTGACCAAAAATTGTATCAAGAATATTTACAGCCAAAAATTTGTCAGAAAATGGGTTTTTGCATAAAAAAAGTTTTATTAGGTGATCATTTAGAATAAAATGATCACCTATTGTTATTGTATAAAATCTTTATTATTATTTTTTTTTTTATTATTTTTTTTCTTTTTATTGTTTCTGTACACTATTTTGTGTAACAATTATCTCAAAAAGTTTAATGTCAATGATTACAAAAATTTCAGAATATCTTTCAAATAATATAACTTAATCCTAATAAGCTTTCCAGCGTGATCACTCATCCGTGACGACATTTATACGCCATTTTGCGAAATCACATTATCAATCATATCTCCATAATTCATTATCACATATTAATGAAATTCACTACACGTAAACTTCAGATCACGGGTAAAAATATTAGCAAATCAAAACGCACGCGCACGTAGGTTCATGCGCGTGATATCGCGCGTTAAAAATTTAAAACGCTCAAAATTAAGTTTTGATCAATTTAGAGCATGAATTAGGCCATTTGCGTGTTTCAAAAAATTACTGCGCAAAAATGCGTTTTTGCGCGCGCGATACTTAAAAAGCGTAAAAAATATGAATTTTTTTTACAAATCTCATTCTACTCACCATCCTTAGTACATTCACCAAATTTGAGTCAGTTCCGACTTAAAATAACGCTATACGAGCACGTTAAAAATGACAAAATGCGCACATTTATTTTACAAAAGTTCTGAAAATGGTGAAAAATAGGTCTTTTTTAAAATGAAAATAATTCTTCAGAATGCAAGATGACCCCCGATTTTTTTAACTTATTCTGGAAGCCATTGAGTTGTAGATATGAATTCATGTACACATTTTACGTACAAAATGTTTTGACGTCATCAAATGGCCACTTGAATTTAAAAATTAGGATTTGTTATCTTTTTGTGTAGATTATCACATTCAACAGAGCGCATCTTGGTTATGTGTGCTCGAATTTCGCACAACTTTCAGTATGTGCTTGCTTAATTAATTATCTTTATCATGAGTTGACACTATCTTCATTTTAATGACGTCATCACGCGTAAAAACTTGAATAACGTAGGCCGTGTAATTTCACCTTCGCAGTAAATTTGAATATCTTACAGCTCTTCAGAATTGAAGGTTACCTTGATGATTATAATTTATTATGAAAGCTGATGAAATGTAGATATTAATTCATATAAAAATTAAGCCTATCGGATGTTGTGACGTTAACATATGGCCAGTTGAAGTGAAAAAGTAGTTTTTTCATATTTTTCGTCAAAGTTATACACAATTCAAAGAGCGCGCACAGCGCTTCTACGTGCCAAATTTTTTTCCAAATCTTATATTTTTTTGCTCAATTAATTATCTTTCGAAATTGTCATCTTAAAGTTTAGTTTGATAACGTCATCATGCCAAAAAATTAGAACATGTGTCCCGCAATTTCACCTATGCTACACTGTATATAGATATACAGTATATACTGTACATATTGTATATGGCATATAGGCACAACTCAGCACTATAAGCATATAATAGGATGGCATACATCAACATTTTCCGATCGTATGTTAACGTACGTGCATGTTTAAAAAAAAATTAATTTCAGTTAAATGATAAAAATGATCACCTATAATTCGTCAAAGTGACGAATTAAATTCTAGTTTTGTCTTTATAATTGAAATTATTCTTTTCCCATTAAAAAAAAAGGTGAATAACTGTACAAAAATCCTACTAGCATGTTATCAATATACTGAATAATTTTGGATATAATAATGATATTCTCTACATTTTTATTTTTTGTGCAGATAAAGAGCACAAAAAATAAATAAAAATGTTTATTTATGTTTAGTTTTAATTTAAATGTTGTGTTCCGCCATCATTATTGCAGTATTTAACATTCAAAATGATGTATCTATTCTGCTTATGAAATAAAACAATGGTTTAAATGTAAATTTGCAATTTGGTTATTATTTAAAAATTGTTATATAGCCTCTATTACTTTGTAGTCATGGAGGTAAAAAATTATTTTTTACCTCCATGTAGTAATCTTCTCTTGGTGCGCGATCATCGCTCGCGCGAGGAGGATCGGAAAGATATGGCACGCCAGGATAAACATAACTATGTCAACTTCAAATGAGTTACCCATAAAATAGCAGTGTCACTTTTTGTGATGTATGTTGGCTGACGCATTTGTTAACAGATTTCATATAGACAGAGCGATAATGTAAAAACTCTACATCATGATGAGCGATGTGTAAAAATTTGAAATGAGCAATGTGTAAACATTTGAAATGTCTACACTATCAAACTATTTTGACAAAAAATATGTGATATACCCAAATATGGTAGTGATACACCCAAATATGGTAGTGGTATGACATCAGCACATCACATTTTTGTCACATAAAGTTTGATAGTGTAAACAGAGCTTAAAGTTTGATAGCGTAGACAGAGCGTTACAACGCGTTTCACAACGCGTTCAACCCAAACGCCACACAAAACATCATTTATCACAGAGGGCGGTCTTCAGTTTTGGAAAAAACATTTTTTTTTACAGTTTTTTATATTAAAAAATGTATAAAACGTACAATTAAATACCACAATAACATTAAATGTTATGTTAGCATGTACTCGATAACATTGTATATCATAAAGCGATACCGGGCCTTACCGGGGGCAAGGATTATCATGCCCCGTTCTCTCACGAGTCACGGGCAATACCGGGCACTGCTGCCGGGCCTGGATTAATCTAAAGAGTCTGTCGATAAATAAATAAATGTTAACTTAACGCATAAAAAAAGGTAAATAATATAAGCCTACTACTTAGCTAGCAAGTAGAGGGTTAGATAAATAGGCCTTATATTATATAGAGCAGAGTAGTACTCATCCCTTATTGCAGTTTTTATGGCCTTTTTAGGCCTCCTACTAGGCTAGGCCTAGAAAGAGGAGGTCTAGCTAGGTTACTAGGCCCTAGGTAGGCCTAGGCTATACTAGTTAGGCCTAGCCTAGGCCTAGAGAGAGGAGGTCTAGTTAGGCTAGGCCTATTTTCTGTTTTTGGTGGTGGTGTGGGCCTCCATTCGTTGTTGACTGGCCATGGAAACTGACTGATTTAGTGTAGTAGGCAAACTGTAATAATTGTAATGTATGGTTGGTATCAATACAATTGATTGTGCATTTTGCGTTTAAACATTAGGCCTAAGTTCACTAGCTAAGCCTAGGTATAGGCCTACTAGGATTTAAATTAAATAATCATTAAAGGCCTAGTTTAATTTTATGTATTTATTTAATTACTTTATTTTTATTTATCTAGTCATGATGTCTATTTCTATACCATGATCAATCCGTAGAAGAACAAAGGTAGCATGGATTATCAATCAAATGTTTTTCATCTACTTACAGTCTGTGCTGAACACCTTTGATTGAACAAATATGGACGAGCAAGTAGTACTTAAACTTTCAAGACCACTAAAAGTTACGAAAGACACCTGCATAGCATGTGGTGCAACTCAGTGGAAATGCTTCAACTCTATTCATTCCGTTCGCAGTAAAAGTAAAGGAATACACCAGTTACTACAACTTTATTGTCATGTAAATATTGCAAGGGGCGGGATGTGCAATCCCTGTGAGCGAGTGCTTATAAAAATGCATCGTAAAATAGAAAAGTTTCGCAATAGTTGTCACGAAACACTTACGAAAAACAGACTAGTTACAAAAGAAAACTTATTAGGAATAGGTATTACTAATAAAAAGAATGAAAAATATGCAAGAGATAACATTGTTTGGCCCGGGAAAGAAAACCTGTTTGTTGCCCTTTCGGTTTGTTGTAACTTACCTTCTGCTCTGCATCATACAATTACAACTGAAAAGTTAAATCATTCGTCGGAGTGCATCAAAGAGATGGAACCCAACGACAGTTCCATCTGTCGGAGGGATCATAGCTATGTCAGACATTCCCCACGGATATGCGTGAAAGCAGTGTGTTACGCAAAACCTGCGTTAAATCCATTGACTATTGAAAACCGTAAAGTGGTACTTCCGCTGGCAAGGCTTGCTGCTATGAGAATAAGAGAGATGATGGGGGTAGGTTTACTGGGATCTGCTAGACTCTGCAGGCAGGCAGGTCCAGATGTCATTAAACCTCAAGATAGAAATTTAAATGAAGAAGATATGAAGATGCAAGCAAATGAGGAAGGATGCAGTGAAAATGGGAAATCTAATTCCAGGTAGAAAATAACAAATTTGTATTATATAGTTATTTATGTTATTACCAACTGGTATTATTTTATACATTGTGGTTTGGAGGTTGCGAGTTTCCCATTACTGTATAGGTATACAGTATATACCGCATATCCTTGTATATACCTGGGGAAACCCTGGTTCATGAAAAAAATGATTGATAAGCATTTCTTGTTAAAACTCATCAATACTGGGGCTGTATACCCGGGGATATGCCTGATTGTGAAATCAGGCATAAAGTAAGGGCTGGGATTAGCCCGAAGTGGGATTATACCCGAGGATATACGGTACATTATATAACCTGTATTATATAAATACAATAGGCAACGAACAATAATTCTAAACCGCCCGGTGATATACTGAAATTTAATTAATTTGAAACAATACGATGAGGAAATCTGTGAGAATGAGAAAAAGTCGCCCCAACCGAGATAGTACCCTATAAGATTAAGAATAAATAAAAATCACGAAAAAGAATGACTAATGAAACAGAATTTTTTTTTTACAGTTGTACATCTGTAAATGAGATTCTAAAGAATGCAGATTGGCTATACAGAAGTGATTTGGAAAATAGCAATATAGAAAAACGAAAACTTGATATTTGTAAACGCAAAGCAATAAGCAATATTAGAAGGCCTACACGTAGCGATGAGCCAAAGCCAAAGAAGTCAAAGAATATAGCAACAACTAGTCCTGCCGTAATTAATTCCAAAGATATCATTCTATGGGAATCCGAGTGGAGAAAGAATAATGCTAGTGTTTATTATACATGCCCGGTAGCTAACTGTTCGGAAATGGTTCTTGGGTCCGAGCGCATAATGCACATTGATGCGCACTCTGTGGAAGGTTTTTGCTGTCCATCGTGTCAATTCAAACACGATAAGTGGACTACAATGCGTGATCATCTACGCTGCAATCATTCCATGCCGAGTCAACTGTACAATTGCGATCAAGATGGTTGCAATGAGGTGTGCATTTCGTTCAAACATTTACGTCAACATATTTTGTACGTTCACCAATTTGAAAGCGCTCTGCAATCTGATAAGAACGCTATGAAATGTTTTGATCGGAAAGAAATAGAAGAAGAGATGATGTTGAATGAATTGGTTTCCCACGATCTATGTTCTGTTTGCGGTATGGCGTGCAAAGTAGAAGATCTTCCAAGCCACGAGGCAAATCATGCTGTTTCTGGATGCGCATTGTTAAAATGTCTAGCATGTGATTCTACGGTTTCTGCTGATGAGATTAAAAACCATGTGTTGTCAATGCACCGAAAATTAACGTATCTTTATCAATGCGAAAAGTGCGAATTTTCGTCGCAAACATCTGCAGGTCTTCAGCGCCACACAGGTATAAAACATGCAAATACAATTCTCTTAGTATGCGATAAATGCGGAAAGGGATTCAAAACGACCTCTGCTTTAAGCGTGCATCATAAACGCGTTCACGCGACGGAAGATGAGAAGACGGTGTTGTGCTCCACCTGCGGATACCTTTGTGCTCACGAAACCCTTTTGAAAGAACACATCCGTAAAGTGCATAAAAATCCGTCATGGCGCCGTTTTAAATGTCATCTTTGCGAACATTTCAGTCTGAGGGAGAGTAGTCTACAACGCCATATGCAGATGTATCACAGTCAGGCTAATGACCGGCAGTATAAGTGTTCTTACTGTTCATTTGCTGGAAAAACTAAGGACACGTTGGCTCGACACGAATTGCGACACAAGGGTTCCGCTCCATTTGTTTGCCCTCATTGTAGTTTTAAAAGTGAGTACATAATATTCTTGATTCATTACTTTTGTTAGTACGCAGCATTCATAATATCCTGTTTGTATCACAGACGTACTTATTGGCGCGGTCAGCTGTACATGCCCGTGTAATATATTATTTTCTATCGGCATGGATGTCTAAAGTAAACTTTCAATAGGCACGGTCGACAATATGTCTCGTTCTCGTATAACAGAATTAATGCCCATAGTGTGCTGTATCATGCTTGTAATAAAGGCTTTGAATGCACAGCTGATCATGCCGATACGTATGCATGATTGAACGTGCTGATATTCTCATCCTTGTTTCAGTAATATTAATAATAAGAATAATTTAACATTTATTTTCAGATGCCAAGAAACAAGTAGTTGAAAATCACATTCTTGCGAAACATTCTAAAGAAGGATCTTACGGTTGTACAATTTGCGGAGTTGTTTTTGGTTACCATAGTAATCTACTGTCGCATATGATGCAACATCAAACCAGCGGCAACATCGACGAGAGTTCAGAACAAATAGTTTCAAATGAACAGCAAGACAGGTTATACTTTCAACTTTGATTTTCAGTTTTGTGAACTTTTATTTCGGGTAGAGAAAGGACAAAGGATGAATGTTAAATCGACAGTTCTTTTAACGAACAAAACGGTGTACACTTTGATTATGCATTAATCACTGTCACCGAAATGACCCCTTTCACATCGCTTAGCACAGTTTACTTGTGTTTTTCTAATCGATGGTACAGTTTTTATTGTAGCGGTAGTATTATTATGCATGTATAAATATAAATGCTGAAGCGTTATTTATTTATATGAATCTTAATCTTAATCTTAAAAATATAAATCACAAATACTGTAAAATATATAACTTATTTTACATAACTTATTTTAATTATAAATAATAATTGTTGCCAAATATATCCATAGAAATGTGTAATAGGCCTACAACAATAGTAGGAGGTAGAATGATTTTAAATACATTTTTGTAACACAAAACCTAAAAAATGTGTTTGCTGCCCTCTCTCATTGTACTTAGCAGCAGCACTAAAAACAACAAACAAACAATATGGCGGCGCCCAATGATTCGTACATTGTACAGGGCTACGGAAAACACAAGAAAAACATCATTGAAATTGCATCTTTCCTGAGAAATTTTTACGAAGGAAATGTGCCTGATAATGTTGACAGTCATAGCGAACCCCGCCCGTGGGAAGAAATGATACATCATGCAATTTACGGGAGAATTTGCACTACTTCAAATGCAGACAACCAACCTGTCAAGCTGTCTGACCAACCGAATCGTAAAACAGCATTTGTGTTTGGGCCTGGAACTGTGTGTTCCACCTTATTACAGTTCCAGCCATATGAAATGCTTTTACACCTTGGCTTTTTACCTGAATACATAAAAGTAAAGGTAAAAAGTGTTCTACCCAGTGTTTTCTGATTTTCCAAATAATAATACTAGGCCTAGTAGTAGGCCTACTACCTAGTGACCTAGCTAGGCCTAGCTAGTAGTAGTAGAGGCCTAGCTAGGCCTAGGCCTATCTACCTGCCCTAGTATTTATAATATTAGAGAGGCTAGGCTCTCTAGGCCTAGTACTAGTAGTCTACTAACTAGCTAGGCCTATACAGTTAGCCTGGGCCTAGCTGGACCTTTAATAGTAGGCCTATCCGGCCTAGCTAGCTAGCTAGCCAGGTATAATAGAATAAGCTATTATATAAGCCAGGCCTATTATGTCAATCAAGGGTAGGTAGGCCTAAACATTTCAGTAACATGACAAGGGGCAGCTAAAGCACACATCATATTTTGTAAAAATAATACTCGTCTGATAATGATCAATTTAATTTCAGGTTGTTGACCAAAAGAAAGCCTTCTGGGTTGTACTTCTGTATCCTGATTCAATCCCACAATGCACTCCGATTCTACCCGCAACGTGGGATGGCGTCTTGAAATTTGTGCGGAGATGCTATCCAGATGCATTCCAGATAGTCAAACAACATCTCTATGTTATGAAAAACAATCCGGTAGAGTTTTTCGAAGCACAAGCAGGATTCAAATTTATTGATGCTTTGCATAATCCAGGTGGACCTAACTTTATGAGTTATGCACGCTTTCGGACGCTTCCCCCACCCCAACTTGAGTGGGAGACCCGATTGTTTTTATACTGTGAAGTCCGGATATTTGAACTTTTCACAGGGAATGGGTTCACAAAGCGGTCCGATGGTATCCAAGGAGAGAAGGAGTATATTTGCGAGAACTATGAGCTGACAATGTTTGGTGATGAAAACTGTGTTGCAATTCCGCTGACTGTCTGTATACCGCCCTCTAATGATGATGACAATTTGGAATAAACTCAAACTTGTTACAGGTAAGATTATTATTTAAATTTATTTTTTTGAAAATAAATATACTATATTGATAAAACTATTCTTAAACTCTGTCTACACTATCAAAATTTATGTGACAAAATAATGTCTTTTTTTGTTTTCACTTTTTTGTCACATAAAGTTTGATAGTGTAGACAGAGCTTACTGTAAATTGTGACTGGTCCCAACAAAGTAGTTTCAAAGCTTTAAATAATTCCATCATTTTATATCTGTGTGTTTAATGCCTTGGGTAAGTTCCAATCATAAACTTTTTTTTGTGTGTAGAAATATTGTTTTGAACACAAACATCATTTTTAAACAATCATGCAGGGAATTATTTTGCCAGTTTGGCATAGCTAAAAGCTATATAAAATAACCTTATTGCTGCACTAAAATTAAATAGCAAAAAATACTGTACAAAACTATGTTTCTCGAGTCAAAATTCAGAAAAAAAATGTTAAAATGATAATTTTCTCTGTCATATTATGTACTATGAATGGTGTTGTAATTGGGAAGATTGTAATTCAGGATTGTAATTTCACAGATTACTCAATTGAGTGAAAAAATAAGGCCACATACAGTAAATCCAGGTCTACAAAATACAGGTATTGAAGAAAGTATACTTCTGAAATGGCTGGATGCCACTCATTTCTAAGAATCCAGCTCAGTTTAATCCTGTTATCACAACTGGATTTTACGTCACCTTCCCACGCGCCGCAAACATGTATTGTGCTTGAGCCGCAGTGACTTACTTACTCTAGCGCGCTTCTAAAAGGCAAATTAAGATAAGCACAGCATACTTTACAAAAAACATGTTTTCTTCATTAAGGCTGTCCTTGTTGGCCCCCGGGGGAGGAAGAGGTGCTAGCAACAATACCAATTGTGGTGTAGCATACCTCCCCTGGGTGTGGGGTGTGACATCACTGAGAATATAACAGAAGCAACAGTTTATTTGATTGGGAATAAGGCCAATCATTTAGAAATATCTTTTCTACAGTAGCAGTAGTAGGGCTGAAATTGTTTCTGTACATTCTGATAAAAGAAAATATTGGCTAAATTAAGTTTTTCAACTCACTGGATTGCATCATTTATGGAATTAAAACTACAAGAAGTTTCATTAACTTTTATTCCATTTGTTTATTCAATCTTTCATTCATAAAGACATTTCCATTGTTAACAAAATAAATTACCATTCCAATCACATCAGGCTTCGATAATAAACCCAATAATGTTCATGTACAATACATTAACCATACTGTACTGTAGATGTTTTAGATGTTCTATAATTCATTGTTAGATAACATAATTAATTGATTTGTATTACTGTAATTGGTAAATTGTTCATTTAGTTTCAATTGAATTAATTTAAATTCTTTCTAAAAATAGAGACAAAACATAGATTATAGATTTATTTATTACAACAGTTATGTGAAGTTTGAAGGAGATAGCTTCACTTTAATTGTGAAACAATTTATTTTGCTGCAGTTGATTGATTGGTTTAAATCTAAATAGATTGTAATTTTTTAAAGAATCGATATAGATTAATAATTAATCAATTGTTATAGATGTAGTAGATATTCAGTGTTCCTAATGTCTCCTTCCCTCTCACAATACATTATTACTTAAAGCTCAGTATCAAACTAGTTTGACAAAAAAAGTGTGATGTGCCCAAATATGGTAGTGATATGCCCAATTATGGTAATGATATGACATCATCATGTCCATATATGGGCTTATCACATTTGTTTGTCTCATAAAGTTTGATAGTGTAGACAGAGCTTTATAATGAACAACCCTGTGACAGTTAAACATGGTGCAGTATCATGTCCTTTGACAGCAATCTTCCTCATATGTGATACTGTATAATGAAAGGGTATTTAGATGGTAATAAGATATTCAGCTGCAATGGAAAAAGGATTCTGTAATTTATGCACACAAACTAATACAAACAATTAATTCATATCTAATCCGCCCTACAGTATTACCACACCATCTCACCTGTATATTTACATAACATACTTAACGCACCTGTTTAGCAACCCTATCCTTTGATCTTTTCCTCCACTTACCTGATTACTCAACATCTGTCAATCAAACTATGACGGGTGTCCACTTACGAGGTTCCCATCTCATCCCAACAGGATTATTTGAATTTTCAATTTGGAGAAATTAGATAAAATTAACAACGAGAAACATAACTCGTGGTTAATAAAAAATACAGCACGGGACAAGCCTTAAAAAAACGTCCTAATAGTGAATAAATGGTGTGAAATGTACGACCCTTTATTAAGGAATATACCATCATGTAAGTATGATGTTGAAAGTAATATAAATTTAAAGTCTAAATATAAATTTGCAGCTTCTTCTATATCATGAGAAAATTTAAAAGAAGGCTTTCTGTGATAAATGAATTAAAAATAATCTAAGAACTGTGAGAAAGATCTGAATTTGTTTTAGCTATAATTACAGCATGTGGATTTGTAAAAGTAAATGAGACATACAAATTGAAATAGACGGTATGTCACTTCTTCAATCAAATCTTCCCCACCCAGCTTAATCTTTCCCACCCCACCTCCAACCCTCTCCCCAGCCTAACATACGGTAACATTCTCCCCCACCCCCCCACACCAAAAAAACAACCTCTTGGGTACAGTTACCTAAAGATACTGTTTTTGTTTTTTCCCACACCCCTCATAACCTTTGACATCTACCCCTAGACTTCTCTAGAACCTACATGTCTGTAACTTCACAAAAAATGATTGCGTGTTTGTCTCCTTGAGTTATTGCAAAACAGCAATATTTAATAACTATGGTTTAATCTTAACACCTCTTGGGTACAGTACCTTAATGTATACTGTTTTGTTTTCTTCCCACGCCCTCATAACCTTTGACATCTACTGTACACCTAGACTTCTTTCTATACGGTACCTACATGTCTGTAACTTCACAGAAAACTATTGCGTGTTTGTCTCCTGAAGTTATTGCAAAACAGTATATTTTAATAACTATGGTTTTACCAATCTTAATACATCTTGGATACTTTACAAAATTAATTCACAAGCAAATCCAAAATCTTCTCCATCTCCAATTGAAACAAGCTGTTTATAATTGTGTAATCCTTTTCAAGTGTATAACAAAAACGAAACTGTCAAAAAAAAGGCTGATGAACTGTATCAATAAAAATTGTCAGTTTTTAAATATTAGAATGTACAAATTACTTTAAAATGACATACTTTATGAGTATGAAAATTAAGTTGTACAAATATATGTTTGATGCTGAATTCATTTAATTGGAGTATTAATTCTTTGAATTGTAAAAAAGTTTGTCATAATTCTCTGGTTATTTATGTACTAAAGTACTCATAGTGAATACAATTTGCTTTGTTGTTCATTTCCAAGTAACATTAATGTAAATATGGCCTTTAAATTGTAAACTCCAACAGCTGTATGCTTTAACAGTTTTATTGTGTAATATTCCGCAATGATTAACTACACTTTAGATTTGTCATTCTTTTTTTCTTTAAGTTTCAGAGGTTGTACTGTACACTAGTAAAAATAAGTATAATTCTATTCTTCTCTTCCAAGTAAAGTGATTATTTTAGTACTGTACTTGTTTTTTTGTATTCTTACATTATTATTATATTGAATCTATACAGTATCTTTAACTGAAGAAAGAGGCATACTGCCACTCTCTGATAATTGAATCCAGTCTAAAGCTCTGTCTGCACTATCAAACTAGTTTGACAAAACAAATGTGAACAAATATGACAGTGATATGCTTAAATATGGTACTGATATGACATCATCATGTCCATATATGGGCACATCACATATTTTTGTCACATAAAGTTTGATAGTGTAGACAGAGTTGTTCTACTTTGGTAGTTGGTTGGTTCTACTGTAAATTGGGAACTTTGATGCTAATTATCTGGCATCATCATCTTTTATTGATCGTGTTGCTACTATTCCATGATTTTTAGCCATCCTTGTTCCTTCCTCATTTTCTCTTTCCTTTCCATAATCATTGTTCAATTTTTTGATTAGTGGTTTCCTCACTCCTTCTCTGCACTTCTTCTTCAACAATGACTGCAACCTTTTGTCGAGGACACTGTTGTCTTCAGTGCAGTATCACCCTTAATTTAAACCTATTTATTAAGGCATGACAATGCAAATTTCTTACTATCTTTGCTGTTGATCCCTCCCTGTGACTCCCTAGCTTAGTAAGTCTTCGCTGTTGATCCCTCCCTGTGACTCCCTAGCTTAGTAAGTCTTCGCTGTTGAACTCTCTATCTTACCCTAATTGATAACTATTTCCATGATGTTGATAGGATCAATTCGCGTTGTAATTCTTAGTCTGACTCCCTAGATTAATAAATCTTCACTGTTGATTCCTCCCCATCTTAGCCTAACAACTAACTTACTTTAGCATCTTATACTAATTTCATGAATGTCCATTTTGACCAATCAAGTCGCTTTTTAATTCTTGTCACAAATTCTGTAACTTTAATTTAGGTCAAGTTCAAAAAGAATCCAAATAGATTAGTAAATCATCAATACAGTAAAACCCCTGACCCTATTAAATGATTTTAATAATTATTCCTGTTTGTTATCCTTTGTGTGATATTGTTAGTCTGTAATTAATTTTAAATATCATTTTTTTTATTTCTGTTGTTGTATGCAATAAGTCCTATTCCAATTTTCTATTTTTTTGCAATACCTCCCTCTATATTTGTTACGCATTGTACAAATAGGAAAATAAATAGTATTTCCTTCTTTTCTTTCTTGTTGGTGTATTTATTGTGACTCATTTTTTATAAGGCCCTTTTCAGACACTGCTGCGCCATAATATTTTGCGAATCATGCCGGCTTCTCTTGTCTAAGTCTAATAACGAAGCTGGCGCTGATAATGCCCTTATTTGGATCATCAGCTTGAGGGCACTATTGATTGATTGATTGAATGTTTTATTTTGAATACAGTGATGGATTACTGCAGTAGAGATTTCAAATACTGTATTTAAATTGCAATATTAATAGTTCAAAGTTTCATGTCAATTGAGTATCTTTCACTCTTTTTTATGATTACTAAAGCTCTGTCTACACTATCAAACTTTACGTGACAAAAAAATGTGATGTGTGTGTGCCCATATATGGACATGATAATGTCATAGCACTACCATATTTGTGCATATCACTTCCATATTTTGGCACATCTTTTTTTTTGTCGCATAAAGTTTGATGATAGTGTAGTCAGAGCTTAATACAATAATAAGAAGGTTGATGAATGGAGGGTAATAGATAGCCATTGTATAATATATTTACCGGTATTATTAATGATGGTATAATATCATATTGGTGTTTTCAAAAATACATACAGTCATTTTAAAATGTTTGATTAGGCAGGACATAGGCAGCTGGCCCGGGGGCTACCTAAATTTCAGAATATGCAATGCAAAAGACATTAGGTACACTTCAGGACCGTGTTTCACGAGTCGTCTCGTCTGGAGAAGATTAAACATGTTTAACGTTCACCCGACAACCTACTGTAAAAACTAGGGCCGACGCTATCTCATGACGACTCATTTGGATTCAACTCAAGACAGTACCGACTAGTCAAGGCGTTTCATCGGGCCTCGTCGTACGACTCTGTCTGGGTTGGCCTTTAGTAGGCAATAGTAGTTCTGTAGGCCTATAGTATACTCTAGCAACCTCTTTTATGCCTGCCATACAGTATGAGGTGGAAGGCTGGATGTTTACTGAATCTGCAGTTGCGCAATCTGGATTGACAGGCTGCATTTATCCTTGTTTGCCATAGGATACTGGCAATACTTAGAGTTTGCTGGGATGACACAAAGTGTTGACATGACCTTTTGACACTTCTCATCATATCTGTATTTTACAGATTTTTGTTTTTTTCGGTATTTTTTATATCTGGAGTTTGTCTTGTGGTTTCGGCCTTCCAACCCGTTTTAGACAATTGAGGTCGTACGTATCCGTGTGACTACTCACCGACAAAGAATATGCCAACTTGTTGACTTTCATCACTTATATAATTTCACCGAAATAAAATTGAATTTTACCCACTATTTTAAAATGACTTCGCAATTTGACAACTTTTCTATAATTAGTCATTGTGATTTTTTGTAAATTTGTCGTTCAAAGTGTTCTTATGCTGACTCATTGTCAGCCATTAGGGGTGAATATTTCACTCTACTATTTACAATATTGTATACCGTACAGTGTGTTTCATAAAAGTATAGCCAAAACCGAGGCTTATTTGCTCATGGCCATGCCTATTTCCATTAAATCATTTAGGGGTTATAGGGCCAGATCCCGCCCACTATATTGTGTATAGTTTGTGTGGGGGTAAGCCCCTCCTCCCTCACAAATAAGTCTGAATTATACCTTCTCAAGTTTTATAACTATTCCATTTTATTATGTCCTTTAGGGAGCCCACCATATGATAACAACCCCAATTCCAGTAGACAACGCGAAGGGATTTAGACACCAGTTCGTTGGCTGCGCTAAGAAGGAGGACTATTCCATTTTTCATTTCGGTATAAATGCGGATTGAAAATACCTCTTTTTGATCATGTGATGAAAATCATCCATAAAACATTGCCATTTCAATCATTGGTACCATTTTGCCTCCCTTTTCTTAATTGTTTTGCCCATGTGATTCCTTTCCAGAGCAATGCCCTAATGGTCTTAATAAAATGTAACTAAATTTACCCAAAATAATTAGGTCATCCATTGACCCAAAAGCTACCCCCTTTCCTAAACCATTGGCAATGTTTAGCCAATAGAAGAAGCTTCCTTCCTAGCAGATCAATGTCCTATCATTTCACACCAAAATGCTGGTTCAACAAACTAAATCACGCCCCTAGGCTACGACAACTTAACATGGAATAATTAATTTCTTTGCGTGTTGTCTAATCAAATCTCGTCATTTGTAACATCTTTGATTTTATTTTGGTAACATTCTTAGAATTTTTTGAAGAATTACCATCTTTTTTTATGAATCAACTCCTGTTTAATTTATAGATATTTTAGTTTTTCTTGCGCAATTTTTCCGTTCTTTTTCTCTAAAAAAAACAGTTGATTTTTTATACAAATTGTGAGAAACTTTGCCGCGATCTTGACTCCTGTTTGACAACTATGTGTGAAGGAAAAGTATTTTTTAAACAAGAACACTGGCTCCTACAGTACCCTTGTGAGTTTTGTTAAAAAGTAGTGACGTTCAATTGTTCTGAACCTTGATAAACTTCACACAATACTATGAATATATTTGATTTAATGTCTACTATTTTCATAATACTTGTTTCTATTGCTAACATTTTTTTTTATAAGATTCTAAAGCTCTGTCTACACTATCAAACTTTATGACAAAAAATTGTGATGTGCCCATATATGGACATGGTGATGTGATCACTACCATATTTAAGCATATCACTACCATATTAGGGCACAACACACTTTTTTTGTCAAACTGGTTTGATCGTGTAGACAGAGCTTTACTTTTGTAGGCTTCTAAAATACTGATGCTCCTCCTACCCCTTTCCTGCACAGTGGTTCAAACCATAAAACTGATATTTGCTTTAATATAACATTTTCATATTTATTTGTTTCTACTTTATTGAAGAATTTATTATTTCGTTATCCAAAATATAGGCTTCTAAATGAAAGTACAGATCATATAATTATCATTTCACAGATCTTTCTTTCAACAGCTGTTATTCTTCACTTTTGTCATTTTTCGTCCCTTTAAGCTCTTCCCTACCAATTTTAGAACATCACCAATATGTCAGTCTGAATGTGACGACGGCAAAGGAAGATATAATTAGTATAGTCAAAAGTTGACTAACTTGTCCCATTGGACACAATCCTGCGTTTGGTCTGTAACATTCAATGTATTTCCTACTGTATAATCTGTGGTTAGTTCCAATTTTATTTTTTTTTCAAACATTCTTTTCATGAATATTGAACTCTGTTAGTGTTAGTGTTTAGTACATCAACAAAATATGCCAGATGAATGAAGTCAATTTTATTCTTCCTTGTGGTCCACTTGATAACTAATGCACGGTTATTTGAAACTTAAAGAACATTTAGTTTTTACTGAAGTATGTTTTTCGTCTACTTGTTGTAATTTAAACAATTTTATTATTTTTTACGGAAAAAACATCCTGATATATAAATTCATCTTGGCCCTTGATGAAAGATGAAAAACATGTTTAACCCAATACACATTTTTACCTTTGCCTTTATCTATTGTTACTGTACTATAAAATACCGATTTTTAAAAATATTTATCTATACAGGTAGGTCACCTGCTTTCTCTGCAATGCATTTATAACTTTTCCAAGTTTTTTTTCATGAGTCCAATACCTCTATCAAATGATTTTTTAGTCCACTTCAATGCATTGTTGTAATTACCCAATATTACCTGTGTATTTAAAATATAAAGATCCTGTGCATTATATCATCTGATTGGTTTTTGCTGAACTATGATTAAAGAAGGTCATTTATAAATTAAATTTTAGTCCTGATGACCAGGGCATGGAAACTAGGCCATAGGGAGGACAATGTCTTCCTTGGTATTTCCTGGTGCATAGATAAGTCTATGATTTGAACTTCTGCCTTTGGGCTTATTCTCATTTATGGCAATGCCCCTTAAAAGAGTTTGAAATTTTACACAAACTGTGGTACAGTAGGAATAAGAGAGATGTGATCAGAATACTTTGGCGCCATGCTCATGGCAACAGGACAGTATAGGAAGTTTGGTTTATATTATTACGTGTTAATAAGAATATTGAAATCTTGATTCATAATTTTTACTTAAAAAATTAAGTAATTGATAGAAGTATTCCCCACCCCCTTCTTCTTCCCCCCTTTCTTTCTCTCCTCCCCCTCCCCCCCCCCCCCATTATTTGCTCGTATTACGGTAACTGGAATATTGGAAACACTTTATTAATTGGTTTCCGGTTCTACAATACATTGTCGTCTAACCAATAGTTATTTCTACTCTTCTCTTTATACATATCCAACAGCGAGTAACTCGATGGATAAACTATTTAATAATTTATCGTGTTTGAAACTAAGTCTCATTTGAAGCTTAGGGAGTGAAGTTGAAAGAGTCGTGAGTTATATTACAACCCTGGCATTAGGTCGGGATTGAACCCCAGCACTAGGTCAGGATTGAACCCCGAACCCTGGGATTGGAAGGCAGGCATGTTAACCACCAAGCTACAGTATAGCTCATACTTTGCAATGCCATATTATTACAGAATTTAATCGGCCTTTCAATTCAAATGTTCCCTAATCGTTACTTTCCCCTTATCAATGTCGAGATCTATCATGTTGTTTAACATCAAGGAAACGCATAGGAGTGGTTACATATGACGAGTCTAGTAACATTATTAGCGGGCACTGTTTGCGGTGAAAATGACAAGACTCGAACCCAATCAGGCAGGTGATCCGCGTCAACAGTTGCGGTACATGCCTGCATCGATGATTCGATGAGGGTGTATCTGGGCTGCTGTGTATCACTCTTTACCAACTGCTTCGAAAACGTCAACTAACGAAACGACAGTTGTTGTTAAGAATACAACGAATCAAGGACACGGGTTGCCATGTGTCCGGAGTTGTTTCTATTTTTATGGAAATAATTATTATTTTGTTTAAAAAATTGTTTAATCCAAAAAAGAAGAATATTTTATATGCTTTGCTGCAGAATAGAATTTTAGATTTTGAAACTTTCTAAATATAAAATAACAAACATAAAATTTCTTGTTAAAAATAAAACTCTTTATTATTAAATAATATGCATAAAAACTTTGTACCCATTAGAGTTTGCACATACAGTATAAGTAAAAATATATATTTTTATTTTATAGTAGACCTTTTTAAATTGACCTGTAGAAAAGTGTACTTAAGTTACAGCAGACAACTTCCTTTATACTTTAAAAAAAGAACTTGTTTTGCATTTAATTTAAAAATGTTTTACTCAAATTTTAAAACTATATTTACTGTAGTAAACCTTACTTGCTTTAATTAACAGGAAAGTTTAATTAAACTTTCTGAACTTAAACTCCCAAAATACTATCTGATCATACCATGGAGGAATTATTTATATAATTAATTTTTCTTTTTCCATGTCTATTTTTATTGGAATTTTAGTCCTGTCTTCATAATGTGTATGTACGTTAGTAACTAATATTATACGGCCTATTCTATACCATGAGACAGTACTGTACACTGTCCACAATGAGTTTTTAGTATGATATTGAGTATTAGACCATTTTGAAGACTAAAAGTAGGTATATTTTTGTTCTTGTGTTATGCACTCTTTAATAAAACCTGGTCCGTTATTAGAAATACCCACTGACTGTAGAGCTTTAGCCCTTCTTGCCTTTGTATTATATTGTGAAGACTAAAAATAGGTCTATTTTTGTTCGTATTATGCTAATAAAACCCTGTCCGCTATTGGAAATACCCACTAACTGTAGAGATTTTAGCCCTTCTGATAAAATATTGTATATGGTGAAGACTATAATAGAGGTCCATTTTGGTTCTCTTTAGAAAGTCAATCACTATTTAATAAAACCTGATCAGTTATTGGAAATGTCCACTTTTTGCTTTTACAAAATTAGCCAGAATATTTTGATACATTTGCTTAAGCTCTGCCTATACTATCAAACTAGTTTGACAAAAAACTGTGATTTGCCCAATATGGTAGTGATGTACCCAAGTATGGTAGTGATATGACATCATTACGTCCATATATGGGCACATCTCATTTTTTTGTCACATAAAGTTTGATAGTGTAGACAGAGCTTTATACTAGTCCAAGTCTTAATTCAATTGAACCGTTAGAAATGAAAGTTCAATAATATTGGCAATTAAGAGACTCATATTAATAAATTGTGTCTGTTTGCGGTTGATTTAGAATAATGAACATTCATTGGTCAGTCTTCAACAGTTCATGAAAGTCAAGGCTAATAAAACATACACGAAGTATAAATTCTCTTGTATCTATCTTTACATTACTTAAAATTTACCGTGTTGAGTGATATAAGGCAGACTATGTCATTTAGAAATTGTCACTTTCTTGACGTTGTCACTTGTGCGCATAACATCATGTGATCATTTTAGATTAGTCACATTTTTAAATAAAAATCATGTGACCAATGTTTAATCATAATTTAATCAATTTTAATCATAATAATTAGCATGTTGTGGTCAGATTTTATGTAAATATTTGAACCAATTACAATTTTTTTCTCTTTCTTTATTTCCATTCATCATACACAATCATAAACATACATAAATAAGCATAGTACAAAGAGAAAAAAAGAATGAAAAGGGGAATCTCGGAAGCATAGCTTATACAATTAGGAGGGAGTAAGAATACATATAAAGGATGTTGAATTGCTTAGTGACTTACTGTACAGACCAACCGACAAACCAAGTCTCCGGAACGGTGTAAATGGTTCCTCTGCTTCTAATTCATTTTTTGGTTATTCTTTTTCTATACTCTTATTTGAAGTCAACTCAACGTGCAAATATATGGAAAAAATATCTCTATTAGTATAATGTATAAATTTATTTTAGATTCTATACTACTAGTAGGCCCTAGTTTGGTAACTAATGACGAAAAAAACATTTCCCCAACACATTTTCCGCTTACTGGATTACGCACATGGCATATCTATTGTTTACTGTATGCAAACGCCTAAGATAGTTTTTATAGCACCCTCTCTTGTTTGGCTATGTTTCATAAATTCTCCTGATATTTTTAACACGTTTCCAACTTGTTGATCCTGGAATTTTTGTTAAGCAGATTTGCATTCCCGTTTAATTGCAAAAGACATTATATAAAACATGTACGACTTTTGCTTTAAAATGACTGATGAGTAAAGAAATAAATAAAAGTTCAATTAATCGAGGCTGAATGTGGAATATCAGTATAAATAACATGAAATTACAACTGAGGCTGACAGTTATTTGTATCAAAAAATAGCTAAAGGAGATTTTAACAATTACCCCCACTACACACTCCCTCCGCATGGGACGTTCTACACTCTTATAATTGAAACTGTCAGTGCTTAACCCATGTAATGAATTTTCCCTACAAAGAATTGCCTGTTATACCTTATCGTAATTATACCCTCAACACCTTTATTTAGAAATTGTTCTATTTCAAATTGGCCAGATCACTTTACGATATATCAAAAACCAAATTTCGTTCTGTTTTTCCTGCATTCTGATTGGTTCGTTATCTTCGAAATCTTACAGAGCATTTGGTAAAAGTTTGTTGTATGTTGTTATGCCTTGAAGCGTAATAATTTCCTGAAAACCAAAGAGATATTGTTCTATTTCGGATGCAATCGAATTACCTGTTTGTTTCAGAGCGTATTTGTGACTAGGTTTGTGAAGTTTGAGGAGAGATACATCTCAGTACAGGTGTGCCAAGGGGCCTTCAATCTCTCTAATTTAGATGACAATTTCCAGCAACTGTTGTATCTATTTAGGCAATTATTCAAATCAATCTAGATAAAAGGGAACCTTTTTAGTGTCAATCAGTGGAAGATAAACCAGACCACATCAGTTGTTTCTCTCTTGTTAATCAATCATCTTTTTTTGTCATTCATATTTTGAAATCATACCTCCGTTTATTTCAAATATATGTTTTAACACTACGGCCAACTCCTATTCAGGGACACACCTACTTAAGTTATGTCTACACTATCAAACTAGTTTGACAAAAAAAAGTGTGATGTGCCCAAAGATGGTAGTAATATTCCCATATGGAAGTGATATGACATCATCATGTCCATATATGGGCACATCACATTTTTTTGTCACATAAAGTTTGATAGTGTAAACACTCCCATGAAACAAGTGAGAAGCTCAAATGTACTGATGATACTACTTGAGATTGATCCATGATGATCCATAGGATTATTTTAATACATTAACTTTTATCCAATGAGAATTTTCTCTATACTGCCCTCTATAGTTTAGAATTGATTACAATCATCAGTGATGTAATCATCTTTTAATTTAATTTTTGCTTTTTTCATTCCATTGTCACATTACATCCACATTTTGAATGTGTAGCCGATTTAAGACAATTAAAGAATTAATCTAAAGAAAAAAAAGAACCCCTCTGAATATGGGATATTTTCTTCCATCTCAACTCTTTAAAGCTCTGTCTACACTATCAAACTAGTTTGACAAAAAAGAGTGTGATGTGCCCAAATATGCATTGGTATGGCCAAATATGGTTGTGATATAACATCATCATGTCCATATATGGACACATCACATTTGTTTGTCACATAAAGTTTGTAGACAGAGCTTAAGAGATCTGTATTCACCAACAACTCCTCACCTATATCTACAGTAGTGCCTATTAATAATTTTGTATTTGTTATTTTATTAATTTCGGCAAACATATTAAACAACAATTAGCTTGATTTATGTACAAAGATGAATATTATAAATTAATATGGTTTTTCTAATTAATTAAAAATAAAATCTTTTTTAAATGTATCAAACTTTTTATAGAAAAAAAATAAGAATGAATTTTTAACTATTGCTCTATTTAAAATATCATTCCTATATAAAACAAGAAGTATTTCTTAAAAAAAACGCCACTTGACTTGTTGACGTAACATTTTTAACTATTGCTCTATTTAAAATATCATTCCTATATAAAACAAGAAGTATTTCTTACAAAAAACGCCACTTGACTTGTTGACGTAACATTTTTAACTATTGCTCTATTTAAAATATCATTCCTATATAAAACAAGAAGTATTTCTTACAAAAAACGCCACTTGACTTGTTGACGTAACATTTTTAACTATTGCTCTATTTAAAATATCATTCCTATATAAAACAAGAAGTATTTCTTACAAAAAACGCCACTTGACTTGTTGACGTAACACTAACAGTTTTAATTATTGTTCTTTCTTAAAAAATAATGATTTTTATCAATTATTTTTGTTTAACAATCATTAGTAAACATTTTGTGTAATGTAAATATAGTCTGGCATAATGTAGGCCTACAGAACAGATCATAAACTAAACTATAGTACTGTACCTATTCCAGGGTCGGGCAGTTGGTAACTTGTGGAAACAGGCTGAACTTGTTTTGAACTTGTTAGATATACATTGTGGGGTATCTAGGCCTGGCTGGAAGTTGACAGCATGGCACTGCTGTATCAACCGCAAGGTTGAGAACAATAATAATTAGTAACAATCTATTAAGGTAACAAAACAAATATTTTCTTAAATTATACAATAAAAATTCCAGGAACAGAAAGCTTTTACGTCTGTGAGTTTACCTTATTAATAGAAACAAAACAAACACACTTCAAATTACTTTGCTAAAGTCATTTCAACTTACATTCATAGCATGTGATCTTTACCAATGTAGATGTTGCGTATAGTTTCCATAGCAATGGCAATTCCTCACTGTTGTAAAATTGTAGCACTTTAGAATTACCAGCCTGCCCTCAAGGTAATAAAAACAAAGTATTATTTGTATTGTTCTTCAGTTCAAATTGAATGAATGTAATCAGCTATTGGTGGAAGGTGTTGCCTGGAGGGATGGACGCTTACTGCCGTCTGTAACGCTTTAATTTCTGGATGATATTGTTATTTTAAAATGTTTCTCTCTACTTAAATGTTCTAAAACTTGATGTTTTAAAAGCACTTTGGTGCATGTTGATGGTAAAAAATATATTTTTAAATTAGATCATCTGATCTTATCCATAAATGCCTAGAGGCTGATTCTGGTATGCCATTTTACACTCATTAAAATATAAACAATTACAAAATGGTTTGCGGTGGGTCTTTTTGAATGTATCTAAAAAGTATTTAAAATTAGATCATCTCAATCGTATCCATAAATGTCCAACATCTCATCTGGTTGGCCTTACAAAATGTTTTGCGGTGTGTTTGATCTGTAGCATATATCTACAAAATAGCATAATGCTCTGTCTACACTCTAGCAAACTAGTTTGACAAAAAAAGTGTGATGTGCCCAAACATGGTATTAATATTCCCAAATTTGGTAGTGATATGACATCATCATGTCCATACATGGGTACATCACACTTTTTTTGTCACATAAAGTTTGATAGTAAGACGGAGCTTTACAGTCATATATAGTCGATGAAGTTAATTTTAAATGTTATGATTAATTTATCCTATTTTTAGGTGACAATACTGCACTGTACATCATTATTTTTCAATGTATCTATTCTTTATTTGATTTTCCTTAATACACTAGAGACTGAATGATGCAATGGGAAAAATGACAAGCATATGTATACACCATTGAACATCTTGCCAAATGCCAAGCTGTGAGTTGTACGTTAGGGATGAACAATCCCGTTCTTATTACTTCTATTAAGCTCCTCTGACTCACAATACAGGATGTTACTCTATTCCATAGTGTTGTCATTTCTTGAATACGTTGAAAGGTCGATGACCTATGGTTGTGGCAAACAACGGACAATGAGTGAGTGATGTTTTAATGCGTTTTATGTAAAATCTGTCCATCACTTTTCATTCTCAATTAATTTTTTGGATCTTGTTTTCTTTGGTTAATGGCCAATTGGGATGTTATAGTTGATGTTTAAAATGTCAAACGATTGTACCATAGGGGCTGCTTCACACTTGCTCATGTTTATTGCTAACTTATACAGTTTAAACATTATTTTCTTGTAAGAAAAATCAATTTTCTTGATCAAAACATGGCCCATGTCAAGCAACCAGTTAAATAATGTTCCCACAAAGGTAATGTGCACTAGAATACACACTTGTTGAGTGTTGGAAAGCCACAGTATTTACATAATTATGGTGTTGTTTTTAAATTCAATGCAGAATAATTTTCTAGACTATTTTTGTAAGTATTAATAATTAATATTTTGTTGATTTTAACCACCGCAAAATACTTTTCATAAAAAAAAATGATATTTTTGTTGTTGTTCAACAAGAATATATACAGTAACAGTAAATGGTTAGTTTTAAAATAAAATAAATAATTTCATTAATACATGAAAGGTTTATGTTCTCAAGACATTTGAAAGAACTATATTACATGTTTATGCAAGTCAATAACATTGTCATCCATTAGTACTACTATTAGTAAGTATTAGTTAATGACGTGTTGTAAAATTACTGTGGAGGCGGATAATGGGATGAAATATAATAAAATAAATTATCTTTTCTACTTTAATTTTTAAACTGTTCCTATTTGAAGAAAAATTTGATGATATCTTTGTATTACTATTACTAATATCATGTTGAAACACCGGTTCTTGTCATATCACCAAAGTTAAGCAACGTTGGGCCTGGTTAGAGCTCTGGGGGAGTCTGGGGAGCTGGGGTCCCATCAGGTATTTGAGATCAGCACTGCTGACTGTTATGGCAGCCTCTGCATCCAGTATGTGCCTCTTACGTATTGGCTTATGCCTCTCCTCTGGTCAAGGTGGGCACTGGACGAGACCCTTGATCAATGATACGACCAATCAAGGTGCCAAGTCCTGACCTAGTTTCATCCATCATTCAAATGAATATTGGCATTGTCGTTCATGACAGACGTCAAAATAAATATAAATAAATTACTAAACAAGTCATTTTAAAACAGACGTGCATAAAGTTTGGATAATGCTTCACATCAACATTTAAATATACATTAAAGATCCTCAGATTTCCTTAGTACATTAAATCCTTAATCCACTTAATCTCTTATCATTTTTTTCTAAAACCTTTTTGTTCGAAACTAATCTTTTATTAGGCTTGGCGTGATGCCATCGTGCGTAGGTTTTTCCCTGATGAATCTGCCACATCTCATCATTTGATTTTTATCTTCTTCTTTCCCACCATCTCGCCCTTGTTTCCGCCTAATTTGTTCCTACATGATTTTCCAGGTGTTAAAAATTTAGTGACGGATGACGGTAACCATAATGGCATCATATTTATAACCTGGTAATCATTTCCAGAGAATACTTGTTAATTTTTAAAGATAAGATCAAAGTTTAGCTGAAAAAAATGGAGCTTCTAATGTTGCGGCACAATTCACGCCTCATATAATTTATGCTCATCATTATTTTATCTTATCTATGTCATCGGAGTTCAAAACATATTCTGTTTGTAATCAAAGTTAACTGTAAATTTGATCGATAAATATTTTAAAAGAGATGGGTCTGAATATGAAAAAATTACATGTGGCAGTTTCTTTGAATTTCAATTATACTTTGACGCTAAAATGGAACTTCAAGTTGAAGGAACGTAGAAATTTTGGTGGTCGATATATTAAAAGAGAAACATGATTGAAGAAACGTCCGTCAAGTTCTTTTCCAAGAATTATCATTTATTCATTTTTTGACATTCAACTTTTGTACTTTTTAATAATTTTCTTCAGGCGACGGTTTATTGAAATGGTTTTAGTACAATTTCAGTAGTTTTTTTAGATCTTGACTATAGTTGTCATCTTTTCAGGAAGAGAGGTGTTGCTGTTACTGTATGTTTGGTTTAATCAGTACTATATAATGTTGTGTACGCTAGGCCGAGGCTTAGTAAAATTAGTTCCTAAAAGCTCATTCTCATGTTCAGAAATGAATACGGGAAAATTACCTTTACTTACCTTATGCTAGCATGTTATTCAGTCAGTTAGCTACTAACTTTTATTCTCCCCCCCCCCCCCCACCCCCACTTTTAGAGTGAAGATTCTCCTTCCCTATTATGTGAAACTACTACTGCTGATTGAACATTACAAGAGGGAGGAGAGCTTTGAGCATCTTCCTATAAAACCAGATACCCTTACACGGCTTAAGGTTCATGCATTGACAAATGTAAGTGTGTACTTAATACTATCATATGATAATAAGTACTTTAGCCCAATTCATATGAGTATAATGTACTATACAATTTGCGCTATAAAAATCCTGTTATTATTATACAATCAATCAAAACCCAATTTATAAACCAATGGGATTAACTTTAATCTGTAAGTGTAATCTTTAGAGATTATCCTTTAGATTAATAATCGCCATCATCACTTGTTACGTTGTTTAAAGATTTAACCTTTGATTTGCAACGTAGCATTTGGGATTTTAATAGAATTTGATTTTGATAACTTTTTGAGAACAAGATATTTGAAGATGAAGAGTAATTGATAAACCATCGTTTTGGCTTTTGTCCATTTTTTTTAAGTCATTGTAATTTATGATCCAGATTGTTGCAATGTATGTCAATGGTACAGTATATTGGAAATCGTAAAAACTGACGCTAAATTAAAGAAATACTGTAGTCCAAAGTCTGAAAAAATTTGGCTATCATTAAGTAAGTGAGTGGGTGAGTGGTCGAGCGGTTAAGACGGTGGAACCTTAGCCATAACATTGGCAAGGGTTCGAGGCTCACTCGCTCCATGGTTCTTGTGGTAGAACAAGTCTTCTCAGATAAGGACTATAAACCGTAGGTCCAGTGTACACATCTAGCTCAGGTGCACTTTAAAGAACAGGGGGTTACCCTGGTGTACTAGTACATCACAGCCACTGATCATACCTGGGCCCTCTGGGTCAATTCAATACAACCATGTTTGACTATACTCAAATGAGGTTCTGCACAGTATAAGAAGATGATAATGATGATGATGAAAGAGAAATGATAGTGTGAAAGCCTTATCATTAGCATCCCTCTCCTAATTCGTTCGACCTTTTACTGAAATACATTTGACGCAAGAAAGAAAATATTTTGAATCGTCTCCTGTGGAATTTCAAAAAGATTTTAAATGTCACTTTAATCAAATATATTATGATTGCTGTAAATGAATCGTTCTTATTTTCCAAAATTGTTATCTCTTTGTGATTTGGAGAAATTAGATATGAAATATTTTATCAAAATTGAAATGTCTTTATTTAGACATTCTCTGCAAATGAAATTTCTTTGTCGTCAACTGTTGGACCCTTTTGAACCAAACTCCATAATGTCTTTTACGAGATATGAAATTGTGATGACTTAAAAAAAGATATAGACTATTAAAAACTACATATACTGTTGCCTTTTTAAAATTTGGTATTCCTGCCATTTGCTATTTTGGTACCCATGTAATGTACTTTTTTGATATCTATCAGACGGCTCTTGTATTTTGGTACCTAAGCAATGTACTGTTTTGGTATCCTTTAGACGGCTCTTGTATTTTGGTACCCATACAATATACTATTTTGGTATCCCTCAGACTGCTCTTGTTTTTTGGTACCCATGCAATATACTGTTTTGGTATCCCTTAGACTGCTCTTTTATTTTGGTATCCCTCAATCAGCAGAATTCTGCTATTTTGATACCCTTTAATCTGCTCTATTTGTTATGGTATATAGTTATCAAGGGTGGATTGCTATAGATTTTCTATCGTAGAAATGTACATAATGTTATGATTGTGAATTTAGCAAGTGTGACAAATATTACCTTATTTGGTATTTTACGCGGAAAGTATGCCCTCAATTACTGTAGGCGGTCTTAGCTAAAACTGATAGCAATGGTGAAACAGAGGTGGCTTTAGTAAGACTGTCTATCTGATAAAGCCGGATTTAATCAGGGAGTTAAGCCCATCAGTTAAGACTTTTTTATAGCAATTTGCCCCAGGGTACACATAAACGAACCCACATATTGTGGAAATTACCCAGCCTACGAGGCATAATTAAACTAGTAGTAGTTTGCACTTTGCCAAAAGTGTCTTTCATGCAACACGATTAATATAATAATGATTTTTAACTATTGCTCCTAACCCTCCCCTGATTGATCCTGTTCCACCCACCTCTAATTGATATGCTTAATTAACCAACAATTAAATCAGTGTATTGAGGAATAAAGGAGGAATAGGTTACCAAAAGCCTGCAAGTTAGTATCATAGCATTGATGATTGTCTCTGTTCAAGCTTTAAACGATTTTGCTAAGAGTATTGCTACAAGTGACAGAAGTACTGATACTTTTCTGGTCCTGTAAACTGTCAAATATTGAATTTTTGGAGAAGGCCACTCACGTTTGGGAAAAGTATTAATAATGAATTTGGGTCACACAGCAATTTATTCATTTGTTGACCAGCATTTACACTATGCAGTGCGGTCCAAGAAGCAACACAGAACAGAACATGTTGGAAAAAAAAACAAAAAGAACCTGAATAACTAAACTATCTAAACTAAAAGCAACAATACTATAAATTGATCATTGTGAGTACTTTAAAGAGGACCGTTTCTCCCATGCAGAACTTAAATATTTTATAAAATATATTTATTGAATTGTATGATTTATTAGAAAGAGCAACAGACTCTCTTCCTAAAATAAAACTTAATTTGTTTTCATCATTTGCATTTACAAATAATGTCATAGGTCATAATCATTACAGAGGGACATCATTTTCTAGGTTTCTTAATTCTTCTTTTATAATGTTGTCAAAAGTGTTACAGTTCAAAACAAAATGTTTTAATATCTTCAAGTTCACCATTGTTACATAGTGTGTTACTCCTTTCTTGGTCATTTTGATCACGTCCTGTACCAGACTGTAATTATATAAGATGTATACACACTACCTATGATATGCATAAAAATACTCATTTACATATCATTAACTTACTTTAATATTATAAAATGAGTGGGATGAGCTTTTCCTTTTAAGCCACATGTCATTGGACATTGCTTGACTGTGTTTATACTGCTTTAAGATATCGGTTTCAGAATGCGTGTTAAGCTCAAAATTAAAGATATTTTTCCACGCAATTTCCAAAGATCATTACCCGACTTAATTTTGATGAAATTTCAAGATTTTCAAAACACAATTATCTTTGTTTATATAATTGTTGTAAATTTTTAAAATGTTTTTAAAATAATATTTTTATGTTTTAGATATAATTGTGTTTATTTTGGAGGAGGCGTTACTATTACTAGTAATTTTTATTTTATGTAACTAATAATATTTTATTCAGTAAAAGATTTGTACAGTATATACTCTGTTCATTGTTACATTTTTGGTGTGACTACCTGTAAATGCAAGCAATTATCAAAATAGCATAAAGTTAAAAAAAAAACCTGAAATAACACACTTTAGTTATTGTATTTCAATTCTCCTGATGAAATCAGCTGAATATTGTTACAATTTGCTGGCCAGTCATCTCTGAGTGTTTGTCCAGCTTGAACTGTTAGCCCCACATCAGCCGCGACACGGAAAGGTTACGAGAACAAAATTCCTTAGAATAGGCCACCAACCAAAGTTGTTGCAACCTCTTGAACAGTTCAAACGTTCTTTAGTGATCAATTTCCGGTTTATTTATCCACTTAGGTCCTTTGAATAATCTTAACACCTTTACAAGATTATTATCTTCAAATTTTTATTCTTGAAGACTTTTTGTTTTCTTCCAAAACTTACTTTTTAAAACAAAACCATACCCAACGAAAAGTCTTAACACTTTTGTACTTTACAAGATTACCGTTTTCTAAAAAGTTTTATTTGTTAGGACTTTCTGTTTTCTTCCAAAAGTTACGTTTTAAAACAAAACGATTACTGTCTTCTAAAAGTTTTCAAGACTTTTTGACTTTATGTTTTCGTCCAAAAGTTACTTTTTAAAACAAAACCCAACCTAACGGAAAGTCTTAAAACCTTTGTACTTTACAAGATTACCGTTTTCTAAACGTTTTATTATTTAGGACTTTCTGTTTTCGTCCAAAAGTTACTTTTTAAAACAAAACCCAACCCAAGACCAATCAACTCCTCCGCGGATGTCTGAAGTATTACCTGCTAATTAAACTTTTTCAAAAAATAGAACAGACAAGTGTCTATTGTTAAGTGTTCACTTATTCTAGTCAACTAGGCACTTTGTTGAAATTGAAAATCATGATACTCAACAACTTGAGGAAGTAGTAACTCTTAATAGGCTACTTAAGTACTCAATAAATATATATGATTCATGGAAATTGAATCTTAATTGGTAAAAAGTTGAAATATAGTATATGATCAATGACTTAAATTTGTACTTATATCAATTATAACTGTCTTGAATTTGTAGTATTAAAACATACATTTATGTATTATTTGTTTATTTTTGTATAGTATATTTCTACTGTAGTTTATATTTTAGGTAGGCCTCTTAACTCTTCATATTCTTTTTTTCTTTCCTTTTTTCCTTTTTTTTTTTTCCTTTCTTTTTTTTTCCTTTTCTTTTTTTTTCCTGTTTTCTTTTTTTTGATATACATTTTACCTTTGATATATATTTTATCTTTGTAAGATCTTTTTATTGTTCTATATTTTGTAAAGAATACGTCAATCCGGCACTTGTGCTGCATTTGTATTTTATATTTTATTGTTTTATTGAATAAAGAAACCGAGATATTAGCTAATTAAGTAATTGTGTTAGCACCAAATTGACATTGAAAGTACAAATCTAGGACATGTTCTCCATTTTTGATTGATCCATTGAATATTAACGAGTAGCTTACGGTATAGCTTGGAGTTATCGCAAGGATATGCTTCAACGCTTTTATTAATGAAGGTTAATCAATACACAGTCTTTAGATTGTTAATAAACGCTGAAATCTAATTGATTTTGATAAAATCTGCAAATGTCAAGTTCTACTTGATAGTTTAGTATACTGTAGTGGAATATTTTGTATAATACTATATAGATATTTTTTTTTTTCATATTATACAAAATATATTTTATATTATTTTATCAGTACCTGATGATGACCTATGGTCGAAAGTACTCGTATAATAAATATTTTATTTTGAGGCAGAAACAAGAAATTTGTCTGTTTTATTTTTATATATTTTATATATATATATAAACATCACAGGCACAGAATAAATTCTAAACCGCCCGGTGATACATATACACCAGCCTGTGCCTCCTTTGTTTTTATTTTATTTATTCCAGTCCACTCACAGTCAGCACTTGTCTGCTTATACTCTCTATTTTATCCAAGTACTCTCACTTGTACTGACGAAGGGCTTATTAGTGGGTGATACAAGGCTAGTGTTGTCCCAAAAGATCTGCTGTTTCATTTTGGTTTAATAGCTTTTTGCTTATTTTATTTTGCAAATTTTTTGAGATCCAGCTACTGATACCCACAGCACTGTTATTTCATCAGTAATTTGCCTTTGGATTTATATATATATACATATCTAGGGGAGAGTTAGTTTAGTATCGACCAGACAGACAGGGTATAGTATCTATACTATGAAGCAACAAAGGTAATTTCCAACGGAAAAGACTCGGAAATTATATTAGTTTTGACCTTATATTTATGTAACTGAGATCATTTATTTAATGACTTAAAGATATAGAATCAATATTTTACAAATTAACCTTGACACGTTTCATTAAAATTTACTCACAGGTATATTTATATGCTGTTTTTCTGTTTTTATTTGTAAAATTTCAAATAAAATTAATACTGTGAGGAAGAGGTGACTCTTATGTTACTGTTAGTATTGATTTTAAGTAGATAAAATATTCAGAAGTCTAAAAAAAAAAATTTTAATTTCAAATGAACAAAATACACCAAAATATTTCTGTATTGTTTTCCATCAATTATCTTTTGGAGAACAATAGGAATCCAGTTTTATATTTTTTTTCATTTAATTTTATTTATCGAACACCAATAAAATTATCAATTTCAAGATCAATGCATGGTAAAGTGAACGAAAGGTAGTTCAAAAGAGCAAAGCTCAATCAAGTTGGTCACCTAAACAATTATAAGAAAAAAAAAAATCAGATATCGGTTTATGATGGTAATAACATCATCCCCAACCCCTTTTTTACAAACTAATCGAAAACATTGTGAGTGTTAGGCATGATAAAAACTAATAAAATTATGGTAAGATTTTAGACCTAGTTTATTCTCAATAATATATTTTACCCCTACACATCTCCTTCCTTATTTGGTATTTGAAGGTCATGTGACAATCTATGATTTGTTTTGTTCTAATTTCATAAACTAGTTTTAATGGAAGATATCAAATGCATCCGTTCTAAAGGTTATAAAAAGATGTTTCATCGACAGCACAAACTGAATAAAAACAAACCCTCAAACAAAAATGGCGATCGATTTTAGTGTTTAGAGAAAAGAAAATAGCAAAGATCAAGCAGGGATCACTTTGAAGCGATTAAATTGTTGAGAAATCACAAGAAAAACAGTCGATAATAAGAAATTTAGTAAATTTCAACAATGTGTGGGCGTGTATAAACGTATCTGCATAATTTTCAAAATATATAAATTGAATTTACTTAATTTAAGAAATTTAAACTGACTCAGGAAATGTGTCAATCCAAACTGATGTAACATGAGGTAGGGATAAAGAGAGAGTGTCATTGAAAGTGAAAAACAGAGGGGTTTAAAAGTGTTAAGCCTTTTGTATAAAAAGTGTAAGAAAAAAGGTCATTCACCCGGCCATGCGTCAGAAATACTAACTAGAAACAAATTTGGAGAAATTTACAGTCTAACCTCAGCTACAACGCAATTGATGGCAACCTCTATGCGGCGGCAACAGCAGGGGGCATACATCAATGATCGTCAAATTAATGTCTTAATTGCCAAAGCCCCCTGAAGACTCCTTTTGGTCATGCTTCAGTAGTTAAGTGAAGGATGCCGATCACCCCTTCTAAGTCTAGGTTGATAATACCATAGGCTTCACATTCTGAGATGAGAGGTGTGTGCTATAAACTTGTTGAATCCAGTTTTAAGAGAATGTACTTTTAAACTTGTCTACTTCTCTCGACCTGTATATCCACATTTTGTTTTTATTTTATTTATTCATTCTGTTGATCAAGTGGATCAAACAAGGATGACAACACAGAAAAGTACAAAGCAACTTTGGTCCCTAAATTATACACCTTAAAGATATATTGTTCCCCTGAAAAAATAATTTTTTAGAAATTTTTTTTTAATAAGCCATTTTAATGTCACATAATAGTTATTCACTTCGACCAAAAATTGGATCAGCAAAAAAATGATTTAACTGAAAAAAAGCAAAAAATATGCATGGTCTGTCAGACAATGGGTTTTTGGTTAAATAATTACTGCAGCTTATCAAGTACTACTGTAAATATTAATATAAATATAATTTTTTTTTTTTTAAGTAGGCAGTAGGTAAGAATTGAACCCAAGATTGCATTTTACCACCAAGCTACAGCTCCACTACATTTTACTGTTACCAAAGTTTTTCATTTTGAGTATTTCAGCATAGGTTTAAATTTGATGAATTATCATAAAATTGTGTAAGTTTATTATGAGCAAATTTTTATCAATACTTTCACTTTTTGATATTTTTGGAACAAGTAATAAGCTTATCCAATGACCTTTAATTTGTTGTGCTGATGAAATATTCTCCAACTTGGAGATTTTACTAAATTGAAGGAATTTTAACAGAGAAAATTTATATTGGCATTTGTAACACAGGTGTAACGTTTAGTTTTCTCAAATCAATTACTTGTTGAGATCTTGTTGGCTTTTTACATGCTGGGTACTGTTGCCTTGGGCTGCAAATGCTACAACTTGAACACTTTACTGCAACAAAACTACTTTATACTTTCAGTTTGTGAAGTTTTTACAGTTTACTTGCAATAATTTGAATTAAATTCAAAATTTTTTCTTAATTTTCCCTACTATTATTATTATCATTATTATTACTTGTATAGCGCACATTTATACAACATTTAATTATAATCAGCGGCGCTTCACATCAATCGGTATCATAACATTGTTTGAAATATAGTGCCTTTAAATGTTTTTTAAACTGATTATAGTCGTCTAATTGTTTAATGTGACTTGGTTAAATTTTGGGTCCTGCTACGGCAAACGAACGGTCAGCAAATGTCTTTCGTTTAGTTCGTGAGATTGTCAGGCTAACATTGCTGGTGCTTGAACAATTTAATATAGTCAACTGGACTTACTTGTAATCAATCACAAGTAAGTTTAGTTGACTGGATTTAATTTTTTTCCAACTTTTATTATTACCTGGATGAATGACAATATCCATACCCTAAATTGTCCCTACTATCTCCACAGAGCATTATCTGAACAGTATCATAACCAATCTGTAATAAAATGTAACATATGTATCACATAGTAGGTGCCTTTATATGGTAGGTTTTGGTTAGTCTTATAGGACTATGATACATGCATCACATGTGATACAGTGTGATACTTGATATTACAAAATTTGCCTTGATACTGTACAAATTATGAAACTGAGAATCGGCTAGATGTTGTTGACTGTTTTCCTCTTTGTACATCTTTTTAAACTTTTCTCTTAAGGGACCATTTATTTGTTTAAGATACAACAACAGTATGCATAGCAATGTTAGGTCTACGAACCAACTATTTACCAAGTATACAATGAATGACTTAATGACATTAAGCAAACACAGTATTGTCAAAGATTGACTCTATTATAGCTTAATCAAAAAAATTTATCTTAAATTAAACAACTCCAAATTAAATATTTTAAATAGACCCATGCTGAGGCCTTGTACTCTGGTTTGGAAGACCTCCTTGTATGTGTTGTTTGAATGTTTTAATTGTATAGTTTAAATAGTTTAAGCTACCACACTTTATTTGGAAATCCAGTGTTAAAATGAGCCGGTGGTTCTGTAATTGATTATAAAACACCAGTAAGGATAATGAAACCAGGCAAGCTTATTACCCTGGAAATTGATCTACCTTTGAGGGTTGCCCAAATATGGTTGATAGTATAAGTGATGTCCTGCTGGTGTTGTACATAGATTATTGCAAAATTACAAAAAAAAAAATCTAAAATAAAAAAGAAAATGTCTTTGAATACAATAGACCGCACTGCAGTCATGTATTACAGAACCAAAATTAAAAATGTACTAAAAAATATGGAGAAGTTGAACATACTTGGTTTATTATATAATGAATTGGAGAGTTAAAAAAAATAAGAAAAAAATCAGCACATTGAACTTTGAATACAATAGACCGCACTGCAGCCATGTATTACAGAACCAAAATTCAAAATGTACTAAAAAAAAATGCGGAGAAGTTGAATATACTTGGTTTAGTTACATAATGAATTGGAGAGTAAAGCCAACATTAAGGAACCGTAAAGTATAAGGGTCACAATGCCAACAAGGGGTAAATATTAGTTTCCATGTACTTTAATATTCATTAGAGCGCATGTAAATTTAGCCTCAAAGGCACCTTAAAATGTTACCCCACTCATTGAAAAAATGCTTAGAAAACACATTGGTTTTTGGAACATACTTACCCCTTTGAGAATATAGTATGTTTTTTCTATAGTTTTCTAAGTTTTTCGATGCAAGATACTGTAACTCCACAGTCTATAATTAATGGCTTGTTGTTAACTTTCTAATACCAATTACATGGTACATGGTCCACATCTTAGCCAAGGTTCATATCTGTGAAAACAATTCAGAGCAGAATGTTTTGTAACCCACATATATTGCTTGATATTAATGCCAAAATGTAGTGGGACTGCTTGAGTAGTGGAGTAGCTTGGGTAGTAGAGCTGTAGCTTGGTGGTTAACATGCTTGTCTTCCAATCCCAAGGTTCAATCATGACCTAGTGCCAGGGTTGTAACTCGCGACTCTGATAAATTATACAATAGTTTATGCATCCTGTAATTGGCGAGTTACTCGCTGTTGAATGCGTTTTTAAAAAAAAATAAAAAAAGTTGACGAAAAGTTTGTTAATAGTTGAATGAAATTATTATATTCTATTTGTTTGTATCTTTCAGGTACATGACTGTACAATGGTGAAATATATTTTAAACTATTCAATTTGAGTCTGAAATCAACTATAGTTTGTAATGTCTATTTTTCGTATTTTTATATAGTTTTGTCTAAAATGTAACGTGGGTTTAGTTTGGTCTAAAAATTGTAACGTATGTGTACTACGTCAAACAGTACTCTATATATCTTAAACATTTTCTTATTATTTTTTCTTTATTACCAAGAAAAACATACAAAACAAACAAAAACAAAAAAGTCCACAAATAGTTGGCAAGAACAAACAAGGAAACCGAATCTCTATTGCTAAGAGCCTGGTGTCCTCTTCATTCATAACATTAAAACGTCATAAGAAATGTTGGAATATTATCTGTAAGAAAAGAATCTTTAACTTCATTGTGAAGATAAAACGGTTATTCCTAATAATCTCAACTGTATAACTGTTTTGAGTTGCTATTAACAATAGCCAAACACTAAATTGGTTATTCTGCAAATGTCTGCAATTCTCCAATATCTGTTGTCACAGTAAAAACTCATCATTGTTTACGTTGTGTTCACAACCTAAAAAAAATGATATTAATAACCTGATTTATTACAATCTGAATCATTTAAAACCAGTAAAATCAGGTCATATGGGAATTTAACAACTTTTACTTTTTATTATCAAGATTGTTTAAAATTATTAAAATAGAAACGGTTGCAACAATGTACTTTTTATCATAAAAAAGTTCACATCATAAATTCCAGTAGCACTTTGTCCTTGATTACTTTATAATCTTTTGACAAATTTCCTCCCTCAAGATCTATTTAATGGTTCCCCAATGTGCAAAACCCTCACAAATAAAAACACAATATTTATTTAGGAAAAAAGGAAATTCCGTTGGGAAAATAAACAGTAGTTATGTCTTGTATATTGTTCATACTGTGTTTTACCTGGAATTGAGAATGCCAGAGGTTGTGCATTGTTGTTATATGCAACCTACTTTCTAGCGGTTTGTGATGTTGTTATTTATTTAACACAGCTTTACGACATGTTGGGATATGTCAGTCAAGTAATTTCATGGTCGTAGCGTGTCTTCATGAAATTTAAGTTTAATATCTGAACCAAATATTCAATTTTAACTTTGCCTGAACCATGGAGGTATAATACCTCCATGCCTGAACCAATTAGTAGGATATTTGTCTATGGTAGGTTAAAACCGAGTCAAAAGAGACCAATCTATAGACCTAAGGCCGCATATATTTCAAGAAAATCCCATGTTTAGCGTTACACACTCAAACAATTTCAAGTGAGGAGGGCAAGTTAAAAAAAATGTTCATCCCTGTAAACAAATAATTGTTTGCGATGCCCGGGTAGTTTCATCAATTTCCGAACAAAATACTATAGTCTTTGAATGTGTTTTGTTTGAAATAATCTTTGTCAGCGTATGATTTAACGACTTACAAACAACGCCCCCCCCCCCCCTCCCCAAATTATCTTCTTTTCAGTAATTTTTTTTTTGTCATTTCGATTTTTCTATAAAAAAAAAAACAAAAGCAAAACACAGAGACGTTACCAAAAATAGAAGAGGAGAGAAGGTGACGCTAAACAAGTATTTTTTATAATTTGCCCAAATTTCTAAGTGTTTTGTTTTAAAAACTTTTCCTGAGTTATACAAATAATTCTATATATGTCATTATTTATTCCTCATTTAAATATATAAGTGATGACTGATAGAAATGATGGATCTTTTGCAACAATCACTATAATATTTTAAATACCAAACACTAATCAAAACTGAAAACTTGAAGATAGATCGGCCTTTAATAACTGAAGAATATACGCCAGTTGCCCTTAAATATTCAACTCGGATATGTCTCCCATTTCCCCCCTTATTTGATACAATTTATTCCCTTCCTGCATATTAATTTCTCTCATCATTAGTCTTGCATTGTCAGGGTTGTTAATCTCACTAGTCACCTGATAGCATCAATCAAACCTAAATAATTTGCAGCTGCTAAAATGACTCCAAATAAGGAAAATGATTCCAAATATGGAAAATGTTTATATATTCTGTATATTTAAATTATAGTGCAAGAAATGTATATAAAACGTTGAAAGTGTGTTTTTGTCTTTCCTATTTTTGTGCATATTATAATTTGCAGTGTGTGCATGCATGGTGTTTTTAGTATTAAAAAGTAAAACTATAGTTTATTTATATAACATTTATAAATTCATTCATTATTTAATGGAAAATATGAAATATTATTTATGTTCTACATAAATCATGATATCGTGAAATAAAATATGACGATAGCGAAAGATGAATTATTTGATTTTTTTTTGCAATCGTACTTAACATGCTGTCACGGAACATGTGTAGTATTTCCCCGTCCTGAGTTTCTTTATGTGTACATATATATTAATCCAAATGCAAATTAGTGAAAATAATGACAATGCTGTGGGTATCAGTTGCTGGATTTCAATGGCGATACAAAATAAAATAAGCAAAAGCTAAATCAAAACGATAAAGCAAAACAGTCAGAAAAGTTAGCAGAGCTTTCCTCATCCGTGCAAGTGAGAGTACTTGGACAAAGTAGCTAGTATAATAAGCAGACAAGCACTGCCTGAGTGAACTGGAATAAAAGATACAAAAACAAAGGAGGCACAGGCTGGTGAATAGAGGGTGGAGAGAGTAAGAGTAGACAACATATAACTGACTATTTAAGTAGGCCTACGGGTGTTTATTTTATGTGTTTTATTTAATTTTGTTGTTTCTATTTATTTACAGCGTATATATATATATCCAGCAGCGATACATTACCAATTAGGATGATAACTAAACGTATGCTTTTAAACTAAGCCTAGTTAGGTAGGCCTAAGTAGTGCCACTGATTTGGCCTTCATTATGCAAAGCCTAGGATTACGCCGGAATTCGAACCCAGGCCCCTGGGATTGCAGAGTAAGCTCCATGCTACAGTGCCACACAGGCCTACTTTCCTGTATCAGAAACCCACTTACACTCACTCGTAGAAAGGCTTTATTGGGTAGGTTCGAGTGCCATTAGAGAAAGGCTGGTACTGAGCCAGCGGATGAACCTAGGCCTAGGCCCTGGAATGACTAAGCTCCATGCACAAATTCAACTACTTTTATCCCTGTTCCATTTTCCTCCTTGGTCATCGTGACAAACTCTCTGATTATTTTGTAGGCCTGAGTTTGGCCCCAGTGCTCTTGGACCATATGCGCCCCATTCCCATTCCACATGTAGTGAAAATGACAAAATCGCTTTGTCGAGATATCTGTGCTAATCTATTCTTCTAAATCTAATTAAACCTGTACAACTTTCATCTCCGAATTGTAATAGTTCCCACAGAATATATTCGATAGTCTGCCGATTCGCTCGCGCTGAATCCCGCCTAAAAATCCAGGTTCTTCGTGGCATTACTCATAAAACACACACCCTCGTTTTTTTTTGTTTTTTTCTGGGAGGGAGTGTTATCCAAATTATGACCTTGATGTGTAAACAAATGTGAACTTTTAAAACATGATTCGAGTAAATATGCCTAATTAATTGCATACAAATTCAATATTTGCGCGCCCTTCTCTCAACAACGCATGCGCGAAACACGTATTCGTGCACGATCACGTTTTCGAATGATCTATAGTGCCGATATAGGTTATTAGTGTCCTATTGATTTACTTTACCTTATTAATGAACGCATGTATATTATATTGAGGGCATGCGCATATAGTTTTTTTATTATGTAAATTTTATATCAAAATCGAACTTTTAGTGCCTAATAAACACTTCCAACATCCGGAATAAAAGACTTTCCTTCAGAAAATATCCATATTCATTCATCAGTGGAAAATTATTTCATTTTATTGTCATTTGCATATAAAATATACATAGAAATTATGTTTCCTGTGAGATATCCAAAAACAGATAAATGAAAAAACAATTACAAAGTGTCAAAATGAATTTACTATACACTTCGGCATTCTTCGGCATTCATTCGTCAATCTCTAAAATCCGATGTTACGTAATACCGTTAAGTTATCGAAGCATATCTTATGAAAACGAACCATACCAGATAAACTTCCAATGTGATGTTTCTGGCCGACAACCTGAAGCCGATTTTCCACTAGGCGAATTTGTTCGCGCTAATCGAAAGCGTCAGCTTATACGCATGCGTGTTCATATTTACATCTTCCAATTCCCTCTCTACGCATGCGTATAAGCTGACGCTTTCGATTCGCGCGATTAAATTCGCCTGGTGGAATATCGGCTTGATTGATGTAACCATTATTTCCACTTTTAATAGGCCTATTTATATACAAACATGCGTTCAGTCGCTTGAAAATGTGGTAGTCATTATGACATATGTATCATTTTTGTCAAACTAGTTTGATAGTGTAGACAGAGCTTTAGAGAATGTTCCTGTGATAGTGGACAGATCTGCGAATCTGCTGCCAGGATAAGCACATTTTAATGTGATCTATTTCATGTGTTTCGTAGCCTACTTTTTAAACATTTCTCAGTTGCTGCTGAATGAAGAAATGCATGGTTGCTGTAAATATGTCCTTGCTTGTTTCCACATCAATCGATATCTTACTAATGTCAACTTGCCTTTAATGTTCTAAGCACCTTTACTTTATCTTGGATCATGCAGGTTTTGTCACCTGTCCTCGGGCACATGTCTCTTTAGCCCAAAGTTAAGTTAAAGTCTACCTACCTCTGCTATCTCATAAAATAGGGTTTGCTCAAACCAACTTTACATGTCTGTGCAATATTGATAGCACAACAAATAGGTCGTTCTGCGCTTCATCAATACACGTTCCCTCTTCACCTGTGATTCTAGTCAAACATCACCCACGTATAATCTTTTTAAGTTTCAGAAAATGGGCTATCGTAAAAATTGAGGCAACAGTTTAAATTGATTCGACTATGCTTTAAAATTAAATTAGGTTTATCAAAATTTTTTTTATTACCATGACGTAAGGCTTTAGTCGTACAGTTGTTTATTAAGAAGTCGTTTTTGTTAGTATAGAGTACTGCAGCTTTCGCCGTCGTATTGAGTAATCTAGGCCACTATTAGTTCTCGTCGTCGTCGTGTATTAAGTCGTCGTCGTCGTCGTTTTTGTTAGTACAGAGTACTGCAGCTTTCGCCGTCGTATTTTGTAATCTAGGCCACTATTAGTTCTCGTCGTCGTGTATTAAGTCGTTGTCGTCGTTTTTGTTAGTACAGAGTACTGCAGCTTTTGCCGTCGTATTAAGTAATCTAGGCCACTATAGTTATCGTCGTCGTTGTGTATTAAGTCGTCGTTTTCGTTAGTACAGAGTACTGCAGCTTTCGCCGTCGTATTGATTGCTCTATAATTTTCATAGTTCATAGTCGTCATCGTCGTCGAAGTCTTCACCTTATAATATGTGCTAATTCCGACTTGTACTCATCTTTGAAATTAAAATCATTACGTCGTCATTGTTGTTACTTGATCATTTTCGGTTTTTAGTCTGATTTCGTTATAATTTCCATCGGCATTCTCCAATCACTATAGCTCGAGCCTAACAGAGACAACTCACCATTTAAAAGTTTATCATATTTTATTCGATTAAGTATTAAATGTACAGCCCAAGGTGTTTAAAATAAACACATTTTTACTGTGTACACGTTTATACATAATTTTAGTCATCGTAAAAATCTTAGCAATATTTTATCTACAAATTTAACACCCGTCACAAATCAGTGTCGTCGTAAAACATCGATCTAAACCACAAACACATTTTGCTGCTTTTTAGCCATTTATAACTTAAATTAAACTTTGTCCCCATTCAAAATATTTCTGCTACCGTACTTCATCTAAAGCGGGTACAATGAAAATCCAAGCAAAAGGCTGGATTTATTGTTGTGTATTTTACCAAACAAAACGATTACTGTTAATTAACTAAACTCGAGCGTTAAGCTCTAAAGCGCCCTCTTTAGAATTTGTCTTACAAGATACAGTACTTCCAGATTATTTCACTGGTTAGAAGTCGTTATAACTATTCGTGTATGGCAAGTTAAGCGTTGGTTAATGAAATGTGTTAAGAATACCAACATTTCTCCCTGATACCAAAATATGTATCCTATGGCAAAGCTTAGATATAAATGGTAAAATATTTACAAAAAATGAAAATATTCAGATAAAATTACTGCTAGGCCTACTGTTTTGTATATCAAAAGCTTAACAAAATAAAAGTACATGATTATTAAACAAATAATCGTGTCCCTAAATATTTAAAAAAAGTCGACTAACCTACAACTTTCCCCGGTGAGACAACAAGGTTTATCGCAAATAGCTTGATTTCACGAGGAACGTCATTGTACAATGCATGATGGGAATGGTTTGGGAGCAAAACGTCACGACGCGTACGTACAAACAGCAAATCACGCACGTACGCGTTGTGACGTTTGCTCCCAAATCCTTCCCACCATGCGTCGCGCACGCTATTTGCGATAAACCTAAATAATAGGCGTTATTTCCCGTTTTCATGCCATATAATTTATGCTCATTTGTTTGTCAAGCCACTGTTACAACAAGCATAACCAATGCTGTATCAACTATGAGGTTTAAAAACGGAATATTATATAATTAGACATATTCCCTGACGGTTTTAATATTTGTGTATGTGTGTTTACGATTAACAGAATCTAAATAACGCAACGACTTAATAATTCCATATACACCAGGTCAATATTAATATTTCTGTTAATTTGGTTTCGTTATGAACAAAATCTTCACATAACAAAATAAATATAAACTTTATAAAACAAATTCCTAAAATATTCTCTTTTATAATAATCTCCACAATGATTCTGCAAAAACTTTTCCCAAATACTTTACTTAACTTTAATTAGCCAAATTTTCCAAATCTTTTTAGCTATTTTGAAAATTTATATTTATAATACAGTAATATGATAAATTTAATGTACAAATGATTTGATTTATAAACAATAATTCACAGCTATTTACATATTTAAATGAAAATTACAAGGTATCTCATATTTTAATAATATTCTTAATTTAATATTTTTAACAATGTCCATTTTAGAAAATATATTATTATTTTTATTTAAATTTATCTGGACAATTATTTATTAATATGTTTGTGATATAAGTAATTTCTAGTTTACCTGATTGTTAAAACCGATGGCAAAATATCTTTATTTTGGCATAACGGAATGTATTTTTTTTACAAGTTATGGGTTTCTGAAATTGTCACTTAAGTAAACAACAACCAATATTACCGGACCATCTCTTTCCGGAACATTCCTTTTAACGGAACCAACTCTTTAAAACCATCTTTTTCACTTTACCACTCTTTATACCGTTATCGGTACTTAATATGGTACAAAACTACCGTGGTATGAAACCATCTTGGTATGAAACCATCTTGGTATGAAACCATCTTGGTATGAACCAATATGAAACCATCTTGGTATGAAACCATATTGGTATGAAACCATCTTGGTATGAAACCATCTTGATATGAACCAATATGAAACCATCTTGGTATGAAACCATATGGTATGAAACCATCTTGGATTGAAACCATCTTGGTATGAAACCATCTTGGTATGAAACCATCTTGGTATGAGACCATCTTGGTTGGATCCCTGCTACCATTTGTAACTTGCTTTGGGTTCTAGCTATAAGTTACCTGGTTAGGTTATAAGACTTTGGATTGACGTCGTCAAATTATATTCTTTTGTAAACTGAGGTAGGATCTCAACAAAACATTTCGCCCCAAGTGTAGGCCTAAACAAAACATTTCGCGCCAAATGTAGGCCTAAACAAAACATTTCGCGCCAAATGTAAACGGTCTCTAATGGGTTAATTTAAAATCACAAAAATTCAACTGATAATTGTAATGCCGTGCGACGGTAAGGGAAAGTTGAAGTAAAACTAACATTCAAAAATATGTAATGATTTGTATCGATTGTCTTGAGTTAGTTTCTATATCGGGTATGCTTTTTGGCATATTTCTCTTTTATAAATTATATTTTCCTATTAACTTATATTGTCAAATCAGTATACAATAATAAAAGACGTGATCGTACGCATTGAAATAAGGTAACCGTTCGAGTAAGATTTGTAGGCTTATTTGAAGTGTATGATGACGTAATGATTATAAGTTGTCTTGTTAAAAGTATGTATCCTTAAGAGTTTATTGTAAAAATTGTGATAAAAAACAAGATCCCGACGGGGACCGAGGTTCATATTTGTGCTTATCGCTGTTGCTTATTGGTGAGTGAAGTCTTCAGTTTAGAATAGCTTGTTTAGAAGTACAAGACATGTTACAAGTAAAAGAAGTTGTTGTAGTGACTGCGAAGTGGCGCTGCTTCCTGGTGGTAGATGTGGTGCCGGTGTGTTCTGGACAACGTTTAGGCTATGTGGAGGCTCTAGAACATTAGGGTTCGATCCAGCGCAGTGGATAAGAGGATTGTTATACGACGTCGGTCGTGATTCTGGTTTATCTGGCAGCTGACCGTTTGTTGGCAACATACCATCGTAGAGAAGAAGTTTACCCGCTGAGTTGTGATGCATTCTGTATAGCTGGTACTCTACCGTTGACATTATCAGTCCCAACGCCTTGCAACCGTTAATGTACGTCACGTCCTGCTCTACGTCAATGTACCAAGATCCAAGTTTTCCGCAACCGCCTTCATTGTTCAGCTTTTGCACAGAAGCGACGCTTAAAGGTTTTAACAACACCTGGTCAGTTTTAATATCGATATTGGTTCCTCCGTCAACGATGCTAGATCGTACACCATCGCTGTGCGTTCCGCGTGTTGTGATCGCGTACGCTGGTCGTCGACAGTCCGGGTCTAGAAAGTACTTTATGTTAGCGGTCCACGTATTGTTTGCAAAATACGAGACGTGCCGGGTCGTGAAGAAGCTTCCTTTTACCTCACATCGTAAGCTGACCCACTCGCCTTCTAGTTTCACTGGTAAGTGAATTTCCGGTTTGAGGATCGGTGGATGGAAGTCGTCGGCAAAGTGTATCTGATTGCTAACCGTATCATTTACCTGAAAAACATAATAAACGAAACATTAAATATTAATTTGATTAGGTAATAATACAAAGCAAGCTAACAAAGTAGAAGCGAAGGTCAGTGTGGGGATGTTTCTAAGGTGCGATGAAAATTAAAGACGTGCCAATCGAGTTTGGATTGACCCGTTCGCGTTCGGTTTACATCAGCTGGACAAAGGCGTTAAAGACAGATCATCTCTGCTGGAAATGAATGCGTTAATGTTTTTAAATTACGTCTCGCTATCAGGTTCAGAAAACACCGTTGCATATTCATTCTTTTTGCATTTCTCGTGAGGTTCAAGTTAGGGCATTGAATTCCCACCTCTACAGGCGGTCAATACCACAGAGCCGTTGCAGTAATTAACTTCATTTTAAGCCAACGCTAGGCTGGTCGACACATGATCCGATTGATTAGAGAACATGATGTCAGCCCGCAGAGAAGCTAACTGTTGCACCCTGACGCGATGTTTGACTACGATGATGGGAGGCAATTTGCACCCTGTGTTCGAGGCGGTATTCGTTTCCTTCTGTCAAACACACCTGACCTTTCGACCAAAGATTACACAACTTATGTTTGCAGTTTTCAACTGTTAATATCTAAGTTATATTTGGTAGCACAGAAGGTAACGTATTATTAAAAACACCGCTAAGTCGAATACACAGCTGAAATTAATGTTCGTGTGTTTGACGACTAATTGCTCTTTCCGGTGTAGACGTCAAAGAGTCGTGGCATTCTGATCGTATCCGAGCAGGCGTCAAATGAGTCGTGTTCCTATCATAGTACCTTTCAGTCCTAATCAAAATTTACACAAAGAAAGTTAATTTTATTTTACAGAAGTATACCGCGTTCCTTGTAGTTCAATCATAATATCAATCGATATTCATGATTAAAATCGTTATCGTACCCAAAAAGGTTATGTAAAATATCGATTAACAGTACTACCAGGGAGGTTTAAAAATAAGTACCTCCCTGGTTCTACTATACGTGTTCTTCTTATTTCCGTTATATTTGTGTATATGCCTACCTCTCTATAGAAATGTTTGAGTTTAGTTTTTTACAAAAAGTGGGCTAACTATATTTTACTCTGCTAATTCCTTTATAAGATCTGGTCAACCTACATCCCCCAAAACAGCCAATCAAATCTGCTAAAATGTCTGTATGATGTCTTGTCGAACATGATTGGTGGTTTTAAATTTTCAAACCGTTTAACAATTTTGAGTCGTCACTAAAGGATGCTCCTAAACGCTGATGAATTTTATAGCTTAAACTTTTCTTTTGCTAATGGTGTCAACTCTACCACTGGCGGCGTAAAACCGATAGTTGTTGCATCAGCTGCGTACCATACTTTATTAGAATAGGATAGTATATAAATATATTAAATTGTTTATCAGATAGTTTCAAACGTAAGTAAACAACTTCTGAGCTGAGTTCACAGAGATTGAAAACTGCAGGAAAGGTCGCTGCTCTTTCCGTTTGCAGTGTATGAAACTTCTTTTCACACGGGCTAACCATGACAGCTACACAACGTGTTCACACAGATAACTTTGCTTTACGTCAGTGTCAGGCCAAACACAAAACATTACCGAAAGTACCGTAATGATCTAGTCAATCGGTTTACCCATTAATGATAACATACAGTCATCATCAAAAAACGTATGTTTGCAAAATGATTATCAGCTAATTTGTTTCGATATTTAATCAAATTTCAAAGCTTGATTTATGATTGAAACAAGGAAGCCTTTCGGTTAGTGACTTATGTTTTTTTCGTAATTTATAGTGTAATTCAGTTTGCAACCGGTTACTAGGCACAGGGATTTTCCCCTTCCTTGCTAGGCCTATGCCTACATTTATCGGTTTGGTTCGGGCTTGAAAAACCCTCAAAATAAGGTCAATGTGATAGATTAATAATCTAGTTTAGACACTCTCAATTAATTAGTAGAATTTAAACAATGTTCAGCACACCTTGTATTCATGAAGAATGTGGTTTTTCTATGAAAACAGAAGCCAAAGGTAGGGCTATACTGATTGACGCTCGCATGACCACGGGGACCGCGTGCGGTTTATGGAGTTCGAACTTCACGCTGTCCACTTGTGATTATCAAGTGTCGTTTGCGTTTACTCTCTCAAGTTTCGCGTTCGGAACGCAAGACGGGCCATGCAGCAATGATGATAGTTTTTGCGTTTTAGGTCGTACTAATTTACTAAAGGTAAAATGAAGTAAATAAGGATAATAGATTGCTCTCTCACACAAAGGTATGCATATGTATGCTAACAAGTAGTTTATAAACATTATACATAATTCGTACGGTTAAAACAAAATTATGCTATATTCATTGTAGCCTAATATTCAGTATAGTTGAAATTGGTACATGTTCTATTTGCAATTCCAATACAGTATTTAAACTATTGACATAGGATGAGTCTATTTGTTGACATCAATCTTAAGTGTCGGAAAAGATTAAAGATCATTGGCCTAACCGATGTTCTCGAGCGGAAATATACAATAGTCCCAAAGGACACAGTATGACTCGTCCATGATGGCTAATCATGATTCAAATCTTCGACAAGTATTTTAGCCCTCATGAGAGAACTAGGAGTAAACATTGCAAGGCGTTCGAGTATGTGCGTCTTTAAAAATAGGCTTAAAATGTTCCGTCCTCTAGAGACCCGCAACGGCAAACAAAACCTTCCCGTGTATATTGTGTTCTCGCTTATTGACTCGCGCTTCGTGTTGCTCTCGGAGGGGTGCTGGAAGGCGGTGTCGAGGCCAGTGGGCCGCGATCCCAGGGCGTTTCAGTTCAATGTTTTAGGCCGGTTTTTGGTATATAGCCTATGACCCACTTCTGGCGGCAACTCTTTGATATTAATGGATAAACAGGTGAGACATTCCGTTGCCATTTCCTAGATTGTCAAGGTTTTGGGCTAAGGTGGTTTTAGACATCCTTGATACCTAATTATAGAAACATAACACATTTATTAAAAGTTTCCGTGTACTTTATATACGCTGGTTCTTGACGGAAATTCGTAACAAGTGGGAAACAACGCTTACGTTCAGTCGGGTTAAGTTTGGGATCGTGGGTGGGGCCGAGGGCCTAAAAATTGTAAAATAAATTGTTGAACTTAACCGAATGTCTTTTACATTGTTGTGATTTCTCCGTTATTTTCAAGGAAGTTCAACTTTAGGTAGAGTTAATCTTTTTACATCGTCTGAATCTCAAATATTAAAGACAATGAAATGATTTTTCCTCATTAATGATATTTTTAATAAACCCCATTCATACTGTATTAACATGATGCATGGAGAAATCCTAACTCTCCATGCAGGATATAATAGTATTTCACCTGAGCGCATGCGCTGTTCCGTTATCTCGGTCACAGCCAAGTTGCAATTAATAATTCACAGTGTGATGTGATACGCGCAAAAACTGAATTATGATTGATGTTTAATAAATGGGTTATGACAGTTGACGGGTCTTCTACAGATTAAGAAGGCAAGGTTAGATGATAAGGGAGATAGAGTGTGACAACGTGATGGCCTTCATGCTAATTAAAATATTATAGATAAATTAGATTTGTGTAGAATGAAGTGTAATTACAAAGCATATAGGGCCTAAATTTACCATGTATATTCTTTGTACAGTATAGAACACCCTTTGGGACCCTAACCCTAACCCTTTATTAAAGGGGACACTTATGAAACGAATGAGGGATATTGTTTAACACCACGGTCAATCCCTATAAAGGAGACACTTATTAAACGAATGAGGGATATATTTGTTTAACACCACGGCCAACCCCTATAAAGAGGACATTTTCTTATAAAACGAATGGGGATACATTTGTTTAACACCACGGCCAACCCCTATAAATGGGACACTTTCTTATGAAACGAATGAGGGATATTGTTTAACACCATGGTCAACCCCTATAAAGGGGCCACTTTTTTTAATGAAAAGAATGAGGGATATATTTGTTAACACCACAGTCAACCCTATAAAGTAGACACTTTGTTATGAAACGAATGAGGGATATATTTGTTTAACACCATGGCCAATCCCTATAACGGGGACACTTATTAAACGAAGAGGGATATATTTGTTTAACACCATGATCAACCCATATAAAGGGGACATTTTCTTATAAAACGTATAAGATATATATTTGTTTAACACCACGGTCAACCCCTTAAAGGGGACATTTTCTTATAAAACGTATAAGATATATATTTGTTTAACACCTCGGTCAACCCCTTAAAGGGGACATTTTCTTATAAAACGTATAAGATATATATTTGTTTAACACCTCGGTCAACCCCTATAAAGGGGACACTTAAAAAACGAATGAGGGATATATTTGTGGTCAACCCCTAGTATAAAGAGTCCCTTTAATGTCTTGTAGTAAGAACATTACTTGTTATATGCCTAGAGCACTTTTTGTACTACATTTATCTAACTTTATTTCTCCATGTTTTGAATGACATTCTTTTGACCAAAAATAGAACTCTGGTCTTGATTAATTTAGTGTAAGATACATGTTTCACTTCTGTATTTTTGGAAAGGAAAAAACCCGCTAAAAATTCCTTTACATTAGTTATTTTGTCATGGTATGTCAGGGCGATGTACTTTATTTCAATTCAACTATTAAAATAATAAACCGCTGAGAAATGTTGCGGTTTTCTAGATTGTGAGAATTCCCTCTCAAGTGTCGTAATATGGACACTACTAATTTAATTCAACAACCTCTGATCTCAGATACAACTCTTGTTTTTCTTACGATATTATTACAAAACAACGTACTGTGTTACGTAAATCACACAATGTTACATTATGCTAATTATAGATGATATTTACGTCATAGTAATTTTGCTGTGACGTCATGTCTAGATTTTTTATAAAAGAGAGAATTCCCTCACAAGTGTCGTAATATGGACACTACTAATTTAATTCAACAACCTCTGATCTCAGATACCACTCTTGTTTTTCTTACAATATTACAAAACAACGTACTGTGTTACGTAAACCACACAATGTTACATTATGCTAATTATAGATGATATTAACGTCATAGTAATTTTGCTGTGACGTCATGTCTAGATTTTTTATAAAAGAGAGAATTCCCTCTCAAGTGTCGTAATAAGGACACTGCTAAGTTAATTCAACAACCTTTGATCTCAGACACCACTCTTGATTTTTTTACAATTTTACAAAACAACGTAATGTTACGTAAACCACACAATTTTACATTATGTCAATTATACGTAATGACGTTTTCTGTGACGTCATGTCTAGAATTTTTCTAAATGCTTTTATTGTTTGAACAGTAAAAACAAGACTAGCATAACAAGTTTAATCTTTGTTGTTATAAACCATATATCGTTCATTTTCTAATTTTAAATTTGTTTTAAAATTGAAAGCATGAATCATACCATTCCTATGACATTTTCCCTAAGTGAAAATAATGTTTAAAACCAAACACTTTTCATTTTCTTTCGTGGACTCTTTTCTTTTCCAATTTATTTTTCAAATTCAGGTATAATAATACTGTATACTATATCCAGACACATTTTAAACCTATACAACAAACTACAAGGCATGTATAATTACAAAGACGCCTTCTTTTGAAAGATAAATTCTCTTTTAGTTTTATCTATACAAGTTCAGCTTAGAACATTGTCATCATTCCATATAAGATATCAATACGTAAGCTATTTAAACACGATAAATTAACCTAATATGTAAATTTATTGAAAAGACGTAAATCACTAAATAGGCTATTTTATCAGTGCATAGCCATACGCCTCAATTAGCACAGGCCATGCAGCCTATCCAATTATGAGGCGTGGATAGAGAGCATGTGGATAACGATAGGTATTTAGCTGAAGAGATATCATCCAGGGTAATGGAAATTATAACACACAACTGTATTCACGTGACCAAACGTCAATATACTTGCGTAAGCAGATGTAGTTGCCAAGAACGTACACAACTTTGTTCGTTGTTGTTTTAAACTTTACCTGATCCTCTCTTTGTTTAAATACAATGCGTTGAACGCTTATAATGCTTGGTTCCCAGAGACGCAACGTAAAGCTTGGTTCCCAACTAACGACGCAACGCAAGGACGTAGACGCAACGCAAGCGAGTTGACCAATGACAAGCGACAGTTCGAATAATACATCGCTTGTGATTGGTAAATTCCTTACGTTGCGTTACGTCGTTGTGTTGCGTCTCTAGTGGGAACCACGCATAAGGACGTATTCTACGCAGCGCAAAGACGAGACGCAGCGCAATGACGTAGACACAACGCTAGGACAAGACACAACGCAAGCGAGTTGACCAATGATAATCTCACACTATAATGCATTATTAATGAGAATCAAAGTTTATGCTTGATTCGAAAAAGCGTGTTTGTGTAGAGGGTAGCCGTTGTAGAACAGATTGATTGTTTATTGAATATTTTCAATCTTCTACATAGATATCCTAATTGAATGTTGATATTTACTTAATTCGTGTACGGGTTTCAGAAAGAAATAATTTGGTGTAAACACGACCGTGTATCAAGTAATGAAGCGAAGAAATAATTGCTCTAAAAATAAACTTCATCAAAATATATGTCTAATTTTAAACCATGTATAAATATACTGATTGTAATTATGGATCGCTGAATATAAAGCTTGGTTCCCACTAGAGCAAGGACGTAGACGCAACGCAAGCGAGTTGACCAATTGATTTGTCAAATCACTTGCTTTGCGTTCCGTCCCTAGTGGGAACCAAGCTTACACTTGTTTTTTTGATATTTAAGCTTGATTCCCATTTGGACGCAACGCAATGACGTAAGCGCACGGTAAAGCTTGATTCCCACTAGCGACGCAACGTAAGCAAATGCCCTTCTGATAATTGTGTTTGCCCCCGCCTGCGTGAAATCAAACCTGCGATGTTTGCAGCACTATTGCGTCGTCGGTTCCCACTAAAGCTTGGTTCCCACTAGAACGTAACGCAAGGACGTAAACGCAACGCAAGCGTTTTAACCAATGACAAGCGAAGTTATAGACAGTTAGCAATCACAAGCGAATAAGCCATCGCTTGTGATTGGTCAATTCGCTTGCGTTGCGTTACGTCCTTGCGTTGCGTCGCTAGTGGGAACCACGCTTTATGATTTAACACTTTGCGTCGATACGTCGCTGCGTTGCGTTCTAGTGGGAACCACGCTTTAACATTTGCCCAATCACGACGCGATGGCCCATCCGAATTTTCGCTTGTGATTAGTCAACTCACTTGCGTTGTACCTCCGTCCGTTGTGTCCAATTGGGAACCAAGCATTGAAAATGGTAGCATCAACTTTGTGCGCAGATCAGGTAGCTAATCCTTATACATACTTCACCCGTGCTATATTGTTTTTGTATGCTGTGAATTTAGATTGATTTTAACGCCTTAAAATCACTGTTAATTTAATAGCACTCGTTCGTTATTTTTTTAACTTTGCCGCCGCCATGTAAAGCGTACAAGAATATAAAAATGAATTACAATTAACGTGTTAACATTTAACGCACCTGGACTAAAACTCCACATAATTTGAACCCTGGATTAATTATTGAACGCTGGATTACTTCAGCGTGTGTTCACACGCGGCATGTGCTTAAGTACGCTAAGTGAATATACATTTACACCTCACGCTATTCACTATATTAGGCCAATTTACACAGACAAGTGTTTTCCGCTTAGCTCGTCTGTGTAAATTGGCCTTTAGTATTACGGAAACTAACATTGAAATAAAGGCATATTTAGAGGCCTCGTTAAATTTAGTGGGAACCATCTTTACCACTAATTAACAACGATAGTGACGAATCAGGTTAGGCCTAATAATTGTTGTATTCGAACCCCACGACGATCAACACCATCGTCGTAATATTGATACAATTTTAGTGGAATGTTCTTACGACTGTTGCATTCAAGAAGCTAGGCCCACAACAAGATCAACCCAGGTGATCCGCTAGTGTAGTAATTCAGCTTGCCATAACACACCTGTTATTTATCCCATTCATAGTGTATATTTTGTCTTTCACTTCACCCCCAAGTGTGACCTAATGCCCGCCCCACGCAATTTCGAATCAGGTGTCATCTGAATCCCCTTAAGCCGTTCCACTTCTGACCTCCGCTAGATGACTGTCCTGGTTTAATAGCGACCTACCGGTTGAATACTGTCCGCCGAATCCAAACCCTCGGGATGTGTGCGAAATAATAAGTGACCCCCATAGCTATAGTTTGCAAATTACACGAAAAACAAACGAAAAAAAACAAGCTTTTCGTTGATAAAAATGTGATTGCTGCTTCGTTGAAAAAAAGAAGTGAAAGAGAATAGAATGCAATAGAAATACATTTGCATATCCGTCACCAGAATAAAAAAAATGTCATCAGAATATAAAAAAACCCGATCAGAATTTACAAAAAAAGGAGTCATCAGAATTTAAAAAAACCGGTCATCAGAATAAAAAAAAAACGGTCATCAAAATAAAAAAACGGTCTTCAGAATAAAAAAAATGGTCATCAGAATAAAAAAAAACGGTCATCAGAATTTAAAAAAACGGTCATCAGAATAAGAAACCGGTCATCAGAATAAAAAAAAAAACCAATCATCAGAATTTAAAAAACCAGTTGTCAGAATATAAAACTGTCATCAGAATAAAAAAAAAACCGGTCATCAGAATGAAAAAAGAAACCCGGTCATCAGAATAAAAAAAAATAGCTATCAGAATAAAAAATAAACGGTCATCATAATCAAAAACCGGTCATCAGAATCAAGTTTTTATATCGAAAGTTGAATATTGCAATTTCATAACTGAACATCGATGTGTTACAACGTGTAGATGCCCTTTATGACGTCATTTAACGGGTGGGTGTTCTGTTAAGATTATTTGTGTTTGTCGTCAGGTTAAATTGATATTGTCGCAAAACTTGGATGAATATTTTACCCATTGGCACTTTAACCGTCGGTTTGTAAGTAAACCAATAGTAATTGACGGCGTTTGTTTTTACTTGTTTGGAGGTAGCCACGACAATTTGTTGAAGGTATTCATTTTATTTGCGATTTTTAATTTGAATTTTAAAAATAATAAACACTGTCTCGTCTGTGCCAATGATAGCAAGCGAGAAGGTTCAAGGGTTGTTGTCAATGTGATGCATCAGAACCACGGCCCCTGTAAGGATCTGGTTTTAGGCAACCATCCTATTTTAAGTTCAGTCAGGTTTATGGCAGTCAGGCGAAATCACGATATATCAATAGGACCATTTCCGTAAATTCTATGCAGTATTATTTACACCTTGTTAATTTGAGTTTAATAATTTGAACTAATATTGTATCAAAGTTGACTGATCGAGCTGATACGAGTACAGCCGTAGGCGCTATATCGGTAACCAGATCTCGTTCCAACCACCATAGATGACGCCAGAAATAGAAGCTATTTTCGACAGCTTTAAGTAAATTACGCGTACAATGGTGTATAAGTTGACCCAAGAGATTGACGCTTTATCGTAAAAATCTTCTAATGTTCAGTAGAGCAATTTTGTATCAATTTAAACGTTCTAATAATAGTATTTACAATTACAGAAACGTTTCAGTACGTTTATAACTAATTTTACCGATTTGTGAATGTATGCACCTGTAGAGTAATGCGTGGTAAGGTATGGCACGCTTAGGTATGGCGCGCGACATCGTATTGCTTTGAGTGTACGTATGGTGGCAGTACGGCTTGGGTTATAACCACTCGCACCACCAATGCTTATACGGAACGATCAATCAGTGCAACGTACTAGACAGTGTGCTACATTTAATGCAGGGTAAGGTATGGCACGCTTGGGTATGGCGTGCGCCATCGTATTGCTTTGATTGTACGTATGATGCAGTACACGCTATAACGACTCGCACCAATTGACGGCACGATCAATCAGTGCAACGTAGACGTTGTGCTACATTTAGTGCGGTGTAAGGTATGGCGTGCGCCATCGTATTGCTTTGATTGTACGTATGATGCAGTACACGCTATAACAACTCGACGGAACGATCAATCAGTGCAACGTAGACAGTGTGCTACAGTTTACTGATGCACCAGAGTTGATCTTTGAAATATGGAACGCGAAATAAGCACTCCTGACCCAAGTACTAATCGAATCCCACGGATAATTACTCTTGTATTTCCACAAAATTACCCCCAAACAGAGCAAACATATGCCTTAGTTTACACTGGCGTCGGGTGCCATATGGGCCTCGTTTGCTCCACAACACATTTTCATACCGGATATTGCTTGACACTATCTACTGAAATATGGTATTTATGATCCATGATTTAATTTGGATAAGTAAAGTGCCGATAAATGTTTGCGCAAACAACAGTATTTTATAGACCATTTATCACACATTTCGTTTTTATCTAATTTTCATTGTTAATTTAGCTATATTTTGTTCAGAGTAACATTGGCTGGGCATTAGAAATAGGTATGGTCATGGGACATTTTGTCCACGTCACCCCTCACCAACACGGAGCCCAGAATGTGAGTGTGCATGTGATAAATAAAATCTAAGCCTGGAATTATGCTTTGTCATTGTTTTATTGACGGGTGATGATTGACTTTACCAGGCTTTGTGTCTATCATCATTCAGGGCTAGCTTTACTGACACTCTGCTCATCAAACCAATTATTATCGTTACTGTATGCATGGCTTTTGCCATTTAACTGCCCAGCAATGACCGACACTTTGAACTGAACTTGCCCGGATTGAACTTTTACAAGAGAGGTCGCCGCAAAGATACCCATTACGTTGCACCTTTTTTACTTGTTCTCGAACCCTTAGGCCTACTAAACTATATTTTCCATCATCGCTAGCCAGAGGCCTGGTCAGTTTTGTGTTGGCGGTAGTCTCTTTAGTATAACCCGGCGTTGATAGGATTATGATTGGCCGAATATTTTGAGTGACGCACTTGTGGGTTCATCAGCCCGATCACTTTCTTTTAATAAGTTCATGCATTTTTTGTAACTTAGGTATTCTAATGTGGTGGTTATGTATCACAACCCGATCACTCTGTCATAGTTCTCCTTTAATAAGTTCATTCATTTTTTTTTGTAACTTAGGTACTCTAATGTGGTGGTTATGTATTACAGTTAATAGAACACTTTGAACATTTTATTTTTAACTTTCCAACGCCGCTTATGGGCTAAATTCGTGGCTAGTAGCTAGAGGGGAACTGTTTCGACAGAAAGAAGAAGTTGTTACGAGACTTATTATATAGATCAGAAACATAATACGGGTACATAATAACTTAAATGATATTACAAAACGAACAATAAACAATACAATGGTAAAGAATAGGACATTCATCGAAGAATGGGAAAATCAAATACATAGTGGATTTTTTTTATGTTCGGGATAAAAGTTGATGCCGAAGGGTTGTTTTTATACAATGGTTGAATTGGTGGTGTTTGTTCGGCTTAACAGGTTTGTTTTTGTACTTTAACAATACTTTCTATTCTTGTGTACTAAGTGGGTGTCCGGTTACAAGTGTTTGTGATTTTTTACGATAATAACAATAAATCAGATTGATCAAATCCGGAGAAATCATTTCAAGTGTTGTATGGGTTTCTTGTGAGTTCCAGTCTTTTCTTTTTAAAGTTTTCCGAGTGGCCTAGCTTTTGCCCTCTTTACTACAATGAGGTATTTCTAAGTGCGCATGAGAGGGAAAGTTCAAACGGTGCATGCTACTAGACTTGCAGCTAGCCATACTATCGAAAACCTGCTTGAGGAAGACCTTGTTATTTTAACAATAAGCATACCCACCACCAACCTACTACATGAATCACTTGGCATGGGAAAGTTATGCCCATAGGCATACGTAAAGGGGTACGCTACCAAAAGTCCATGACTCATCGTCACTCTGGGAGGGCATGTGTTCACTGACAGGTAAATGTGTAGTCTGCGCATCCTTTTCCGCGCCAACTATTCACAGAAAAACAGACGATTGTAATTCATATTTTGAAAACTCGTCTGGTAAATGTTAGAGGCTCTGGGGTTAAATTTGGCATTTGAAATGTACTTCCTTGATGCCCTATTATTCACTGCAGCCTGCATGTACATGTCATGCGGGTTTTCTTGGAATATTGATTTGTAGATATAAAGATGTTTTATATCAAAATTGACAAGGGAAGTGTCTTTTTTAGACTGATATGAACTTATGTGACGGGTAACATTAACATCTCAGTTGGTAGTCCCGTTTTAAAATGATCGTGCACTTAGACAGCAGACAACATAGATCCATTCATGCAGCTCATTCATAGACTATTATAGTGTGTCGCAGCAGTATTGTGCACTTTTAAAAAAATAGTCCCATTGGTATAAAACGTAACTTAAGCTCTGTCTACGATATCAAACTTTATGTGATGTTTCCATATATGGACATGATGATATCATATCACTACCATAGTTGGGCATATCACTACCATATTTGGGCACATCAGATTTTTTAGGTGAAACTAGTTTGATAGTGTAAACAGAGCTTTATACACTTGGTATTGCGTTTATCTACATAATCGAATGGTAATGTAATCAGAACATTGTTCGTTAAGTTTGTCAATGTATGTCTACAGGATTATTAGACGGCATTCACACGCGCGCGCGTAGTCTGCGCAACATTAAAGCTTGGTTCCCACTACGTCTTCGCGTTGCGCCCTAGTGGAAACCAAGCTTAAGCGTGGTTCCCGCAACACAAGGACGTACGTGCAACTCAAGCATGTTGACCAATGACAAGCCACTGTTCGAATAATCCATCGCTTGTTATTGGTCAAATCACTTTCGTTGCGTTGCGCCTGTAGTGGGAACTGCAACCAAACTTTACGACGCGGCAGGTCGCATGCTCTAACTGATAATAGTGATGTATGAAAACATGCTCACCTGATATCGTACAAGAGGCGTTTGGTATGCCTTTGGTTCGTAGTACATTCTGTCATTCCTGTCAGTTGGAATATCACCAAGGAACAATTCTTGTTGCAGAGTAGTCTCCTTTGTGACGTCATTGTGCACTCTACGAACCTCCTGCTTAAGTAACTCCAGTTCATTGACGGAATATCCAAGACCATCATTGCATATAATGATAACGTCCTCTTGCGTCCAATCAAACACCACGTATCTCTTAAATAACTTCATAGGTTCATTTTCTTTAAAATAACCAGGGCATGTCTCGTGTATACCCTCCATCAACTGTAAACTTTTCGCAGTGTCATACGCAACTAGAACTATTTTTTCTATCTCGTAGTAAGGCCGTGTACCGCCTTGCGGTACGGGCGATGTGATTTCATATTGGTCCTGCGTGTATGATATCTTTCCGCGTACCCTGAGTGTGTGCGTAGGTTTTGTACAAGAACTGTCTTCGTAGTAAAACTGGTGAAGCATGAAAGAATTGTCCATATGAAACTTGTATCGTCTGATTATAAACTCGGGTCCTGGCCTAACTTCACAGCTGTAAAGACAGAAAAATAAATTATATTTTATTATATTACATAAAGACGACATTATTTTACGCAAAGATTTATATTTATACAAAGCAATTCATCGAAAAGTCGCGCGACAGTCAACCGGTAAAATCTCTTTGTACGTGCATAAAGGACGCTACTCATGTGGGGAATTCCCTATCCCTACGTCATCATAGAAGTAAGTGTAGAACTCTTTCTTCCATGAATACCTACAGTGCACTTTATATAAACTGGAAAGGTTACAGGCGCTGTTTATGTCCAGGCCTTTTGGGCATAATGCTTTGAGGACGGTGCATTATAGTATAATGTTAAATTGAATTAAATCATAAAATTGTGTATAAAACAGAAAACTAATTGGCTTTACTTGTCTGAAAACTTGTTCTAATTTCTAAGTTTTTAGTTTTTCATGATTTAAAATGTACATAGCCCTGAAGGCATGATTATAATTAAGTGTAACATTTTCAATCCGAATTAAATGTCGTCAAGACAGAATCAGACGATAAGAACACTAAGGCGGGTAGATGATAGAAAAGGGCGCTTAGTGGAGCCGATGTCTTCTGCGTCAGTTGTCGTCGTATCACCGCAGTAAGTCCGTCGAGCCTTTGTACGATACGTGACATCTGCGTCAGTTCAGTTTTGTTTCTCTGCCTCTGATACATAAGATCCAGCAAGCCCCGGGGCGTTCTAGTGACGTGCCAAATACTAATTTGTTTATAGTTTGTTCATGGGTAGGGCTGGAGCATAGTGTGTGTTTATCTAAAAGACTAACGTTTACGGTGAGAGAGCCACAAAATACAACGCTTGTTTTAATTTTATAATAACCCTCTTGTTCAACCAATGTAATTAACACCATCAGTACCCGTAGGGGGAAAAATTGGGAAGCCATAAATTAATTTCCGCCGCACAATGTAACTACATGAAATATTTCTATTTAGGCGCGCCTACCTAAATTATTTTTGTTAAAACCTATTTCCGAGTAGCAAATTCTCTGCACAAATTTGAATGTCACTGCGCATGCGTGAAATTTCAGACCCCGAGTCTCGGTTTTGGATCGACCAGGTGACGATTTAATGATCGCCTCATTTGCATAAAAACACCTGGACGTCAAAACGTAAGTTGTCTTACTAGGTCTAACTAGGAATCGGTAAATGATAGGCCTACGTAAATTATACTGTTATCCATGGCGACATCTTTTTGGGGTCGTATACCCATTCTGTCAACCCTACAGCTTGTATCAACAGTGTATTACACAAGTTCACGTATTACATCACAAACAGGTGTTGTAATGGGTAGTAGTAGCGCATGCATATCTGTATACTCTCTTTTGCTTGTGATATTATATTCGAAGGATGAAACAAGTACAGAAGTATGTCATTATACTATTTGTTTTTATTTATGTTTTAATTGAATTTGTGCTGATCATCGCGTATTGTCCGGATTAACAGCGATTGACCGTACTCGGACAGACTGCGGTTCAAGGCGTCTATCTTCGAGAATGACCATTGGGAATGATGTCAAAAATAGTTTTATGATTTTGTATTAGGCCTATTCGAAATCAAATTAAACATATACTATAGTTAAATAATGATATTGACATATCGTCACTAACACGATAAAAATGTAACGTTTGACGCGCGCGTTCAAATGCTGATGACACTGGTGAAGGATTTGTACGCGCGCGTTCAAATGCTGATGAAACTAGTGAAGGTTTTGTACGCGCGCGTTCAAATGCTGATAAAACTGGTGATGGTTTTGTACGCGCGCGTTCAAATGCTGATGAAACTGGTGACGGTTTTGTACGCGCGCGTTCAAAAACTGATGAAACTGGTGAAGTTTTTGTACGCGCGCGTCAACTTAATGTACAGACACGATGTCACGTCATAATCGTCACTATATATGGGCATTTCACATACTTGTAATTTAGGCGCGACCGTAACATTAACTTGGTGGTGAATCGTAACATAATTTCTATTTGATTACAAAGTATAAAGTCTACTTGTGCGGCCGGTTAAACGTCATCGATTCGCAGCACTCTACAAAGTCGACAACTGTGACGTTATTCAGTAAAATTATCATTTCACCGGCGTACCAGTACGCGCCCATGGCTAACCATGCGTGCCCATATGTTCGTACAAAGATATCATCTGAATGATGTTGTGTTTGGTCGGGGGGAGTAGATAATGACCACACAACCATTTCATACAACTGAAAATGAATTGTATAATTTAATGCTATGTGTCTTGCAGTTAGACATAAGTTCATTTGATCTGTCAGTCTGCATCTGAATTCCATAGTTTTAAAATATTTAGGCTAGTATTCGATGACGAGTCTGCCCTGAATCACTTTGTGTTCATTATTATCTCTTCAAGATCTACAGGCTAATTTGTTTTTTTAATTGAAATATATATTTTGTAGGGTAGGGTCGGCTCACTTTTTGCAAGCGTGTATACCATTTCCTAGACTTGCCCCAAGTCTAGTTATTTCGAGGCTTTTCGATGTTTGTCTGAAATACAAGCTCAATTAGTATACGTATGAAACGCCATATGTGCTAAAATATTTATCTTTTTACTAATATAAAGTCAAAACTCCGTCTGCAACTCAGACTACATTTCCCTCCCGATCGATTACTTAACATGATCACCTGCGCCGCACTAAATCCTAGATGTTTAGAAAATGTGTGAGTGAGGCTTACGCTCGCGTAAAGACACATAGGACCCGTTCAGGTTTTATTTACCTTGATGAATAAGGGTTATCGCAAATAGCGTGCGCGACGCATGGTGCGAAGGATTTTGGAGCAAACGTCACAACGCGTATGTACGTGATTTGTCGTTTGTACGTACGCGTCGTGACGTTTGTTCCCAAACCCTTCCCATCATGCATTGTACAATGACGTTCCTCGCAAAATCTAGCTATTTGCGATAAACATTATTGCTTACCCACAAAAGTTAGCGATAATTGACTCATGAAAACCAACTTATTCATCCAGGCATTAAAAGCTTGAACTTATGGTAAATAATAACTTGCCGTCTTGTTACGTCATGTGATAACCATCTAGATGCCACAAAATGTATAAGTTGCATCATTAATTAGTACAACTGTCAATCATTGCTATACCGATGTTTTAATTTTCTGTAAAACACCATGGGGGCTTATAAAAAAAATATGACGTAATTAACTAAACTAGATTGTCACACAGCCTTATTTCGACATAATGTGATACTGGTGACAAGTATTTGTGACAAGTATACGTTACATTTCTAGATGTATATCGGTGTTGATAAAAGTAGAAGCAGTATTCAATTTTTGTCGGATCCTTTATGAAATTGGCACTTTAAATTAATAATGTCTCTTACATGCTGGTTCTAGGCAGAGCTGATTGCGACAATCGTTTGGTGACAGACATATGCCGGGACGCATTTCACCCGTGTTGCTTGACGAATTTGCAAACGTGTTCAAAGTATTTGGCCTAGGACTGTGATGACGTATTTGGTACCCATTGCGCAGTTTAAAACCCCTAACTCCTACAGATTTGCAATTATGATCAAAATGATATCGCTTGGAATCATGACGTCATGCAAAAAGATTAAAAAATTAGTACATAGAACCAACGGGAAGATCTCTCCTATTACAATATAATATTCTAGCAAGTTAGAAACTGACTCAGTCTTTTGACCCAAAGTTTTCCAAATTATTTGCTTGCATTTTTGATCCAACTTAATCCTTTTTTAGTAACACTAATCTCCATGTTAAATAACCCTTGCATCTCACTTGTTTTTTTTTTTATCTTTTATAAATCACTAAGAGATTAGTTTTGATATAAAAGCAAAACAAGTTTGAAAGCCATGACTTTTGAAATTGAAACTATTATTTCGTTCTGTTGATAAGATATTTTTGTGATGTTACGTCTGTTATGTAATTATGATAAGATTTGTTTACTTTCATTTTATGCGATTATAATAATATTTAATTAGTACTATTTACCAGTACATACGTCACGACTAGACATAATTTTGTCTCGGAAGTTTTCAGTGTGTAATCAGAATGTGTGAGTTGATGGCACTATTAAGTTTGTCTACACTATCAAACAATATGTGACAAAAAATGTGATGTGCCCATATAGACACGATGATGTCATATCACTACCATATTTGGACATATTACTACCATATTTTGGCACATCACACTTTTTTTGTCAAACTAGTTTGATAGTGTAGACAGAGCAATAACTGTTATTACTAAGGTTACCGTACTGCTAGACTATATCTATATGCTTTAATATGTTTGTTTATCATGATATTATGTTGATTTCTCTATTGTTATATTGAAATATTAATATCGAAAATATTGACAGCCAGTGTGCTCTGAATATGACCCTGTCAGAACTACATATTAATATCGAAATTATTGATAGCGAGTGTGCTCTGCAAACGATCCTGTCAAAACTACACGTTAAATTTGCCATTGAGGATAACTCAATGTAACACAGCAATGTATACGACGGTATGGCAAACAATTACACGTGTGTTTACCAAGTCTCAAAGCAAGAAGTTGAGATTAGACAAATACGGCGAATCATCAAGTGCTTCTATAAATAGTGGCATTGTACGAATACAATCCATTGTGTTGGAATCGATTCCACCAGTAATACGATAACTGATATCCAATGCCAATACACAAATCAATTTCCTTTATTTTCTTTAGGTAATTAGCAAATGTATTTATCTTTTATTAAGAATAACTTGCGTTTATTTGATGTTTTCCAATATCTTTGGGTATCATAGTTTCGTTTTGATGACGTAAGCAGTGGTTGAGCTGGACAACCCTGGAAACATGAGTGCTTTCTTTGATATAATCATCCAAATAATATATTTTGTTGACGCCTTGAGGAGACAACTATAAATCTATACTCCTTTTGTAAACAGTATCTCATTAATTATTCATAGTTTTTTTCAAATAACGTTTTCCATCAGAATCTCTGTACTCCACATTTTTACATTTTTTGTATATAGTATATAGGAACATTCTGTAATACACTGTCACATATGTATTGTACGTGGCGACTGCATTATGTTTAGGTTAAGCTTATAGCATATGATACAGGCGTCACATATCTATATTATGTGACGCTGTATTGTAGAATGTGCCTGATACTGGACAAAATGATAGTACCGATAATTTGCTAGGTGTTAAAACCAGACTTCTTCGAGGGTCGAGGTTCATAGGTTTGTTTTCTTAAATATTTTTTTTTAAATGTAAAATTGAATAATTGTCCCCTTATGATATTCCATTCATGCATACCATGTGCTGAATGTCACAGCACACAGAAGTGCACGTACAAAAGATGATATTCTTAATCAGCGCGCGTGCTAGTCTGGCTCCAGACGTAGTTTTGACTTAATATTAGTAAAAAGATAAATATTTTGGCACATATCGCATTTCATACGTATACGACCTACTACTTCAGACTTGAGTCGCGCGTGCGTGCGTGTGTCTTTTATATATATTTATCGAAGAACAAGGTTAGAGGTTAATTTCACCTGTATGTCTGACCTTAATGACACGACTGAAAAATCCGAGTCTATTTATAATACGTAAACTTAATTAGTCTGTCGGAAAGGGGAGGTGATAACGGTGAGCGAGTTCATACTTATAACGGAAGCCGTTCGTCTCAAGCGTGTTGCTAGCTTTTGAAAAAACGTAATTAAAAAATCGCTAGCTATTTTAGAAATGTCACTGAACACAATGAAATAAGTTATCCTAGCAAATAAAAATTGTTTTATTTTTTACATTCGATTTGATTTCAATTCCCCAGGGTAGCTGAAATTCAGCTTTTTCCAGGGTAGTTGTAACTTAGCTGATCGTGATCGATAGTCGTGAGATTCGATAAACATATTACTGTATATATCGAATACTATTGATGACAATGTACAATTATGTCACATTGTCACTTTTTTTGGTCACAATCTTGGTTTTATGTGAATGTATACCGTAAAACCTCGAAAATAGGCTCATGTGCTTCTTTTCGAGGTTTTACGGTAGTTTGATAATGTTCATAGTTTGTAATGGACAGATCTTAAGATAGGACATTCACCAAAATGTATAATATCACGAAGCTACCCTCTTATTTGCTTTTATATGAATACGTACCCTTCTATTTGAGGGTATTTTGTTCGCACTGATATGTCCCATCATCTGAGAAATTACAGTTGTGAATTGTTGCTGTGTTTAGTTTCATTTTTAATAAATAAGTGCAGACATTTAATTTATTTATAAATAAACATATACTGTACATAAATAAAATTGCAATTTAACATCCGTTTTTTAAGCTGTTTTACAAAACACTTAGGCCTAATAAAGTTTTGTTTTGGAGTTAATACCGTTTGCCATACTAATTGCTGGTGAGACGCGGCATTCAACTCGGGTCAGCAGTCAGTTTGTAATACGATTGATAACTAACCGTATTACTAATGTAGTCCTAATGCTTATTATAAAGCAAACACAAACAAAATACATGAAACCGTGTTAATCCCAATTTTAATCATATCCTCCCAGGGGGCGGTGTCCAAGTATAACTGCACATGCGCACTATTTGAATAATTTGGAAGATTTCTGGGTCAGCAAATCCACAAAACTACAAGTAGGCCTATCCAGCGCACCACATCCACCCCAGTTCCTAGACTGCTAACCTTAATGGCCGCAGGCTATGAATTTGTTAATCAAATTAGTGTTACGTATTTGGGTCATGTCTGCATTTACTTCTTAAAGGGTTTTTTTTTTCCCAGCTACATACGGTATATTATCACATCGTAAACAAATATATAAAGACAATTTCTATCTCATCGGTGTGAAAGATTTTTGTAAAATTTCATCTCTTTAAATACACATTGGATTTTCGTCGAAATTCACAACGTTAAATCACTATTTTCATTTGTTAAAGGGTAGCTCCGACTTTAAAATTGTTATTGTTTTTATTATAAAATACAAACCTTTGTATCAATATTGATAATAACCCCACTTATTTTCAGCAGCAGTGAAGCACCGATGTGCGTCGTGAAATGAGCTCCTTTAAGCATAGTTTACACAGGACATTTTATTACTGACGGAGTATAAAGTTCTGTCCACACTATCAAACTTTAAGTGACAACAAAATGTGATGCGCCCATATATGGACATGATGATGTCATACCACTACCATATTTGGGTATATCACTACCATAATATTTGGGCACATCACATTTGTTTTGTCAACTAGTTTGATAGTGTAGACAGAGCTTAAGATATTGGACATTCACCAAAATGTACAATAACACGGCCGGAGGTACCCTTTAATATTGGTTTTATTTGATTATTCTTATTCAGAAAGGCAAACAAGGTGATAATCAAAACTTACCCAGAAGACATCCATTCGCCGTTGATATGTGGCGGCGTGATTGCTGTGACGTCAGAACTCCTAACTTGCTGCAACCCCCTGGCACAACAATCGATCATGTGTTCGTATGTCGTCACAGAATCGGAAACACGAACGCCAACTTGTCGACACTCGGCGACACAAATCAACAACACTGTGAAAGGTAAATTAATTCACCCTATTAATTCATTAATTGTTATGTACGTTTAATTTAGCATTAACGCGTTTAATTGTTTTAGTTCAGGCGAACTAACATGCGCATGTCTTTATGACGTCACTGAAATCTAGGCACTGCTCATCAAAAAACTCCCTTGTAAATCCATAGATACTCGATTCATGATTGAGCGCAGGCCTAGCTGGTGTGTTTAGTTAGACAAACGATCATTTAATACCCTGCAATTATGTCTTTAAAAAAGTTCATGAACAACCTTACAGCACCTGTTGTTGAATATTTCATAAACGTCTAGGCCTGTTGGATTTAAGAAGAAAAAAGGACGTATAGCATCCCTTTTCGACTTCAACAGGAAATTAGGCCAAGTGCGATGTATGATATTTAGTAATTTAGCTAAGAACCAGGTAGATAACGCTGGTTGTTGCCGGGACTATCGAAACCCGAACAGCAGCCAAATAGGATGATGACGGAACGGAAGCAGCCCTTTCCTAGGTGGTGACGCACGGTAACAGGCTTCTACACACATACAAAAACCGCTCAAGTACAAACTCTTAACCTTGTTTCGTGCTGTATGACAAATTATTTACTTTACCGGGGGGAATTGAGCATTTTGGTGTCATCCGCCAGCTTAACTAGGCGTAGCAGCACGTACGGTCGCATTGGCCCGTGACCAGTGGCTTCCAAGATACTCGTGGGAGTTGACAAAATCTAGGTCTATATTCTTATGATACGTACGAACTACGATTTAATCAGAGCATCGGGTGTTTAGATTGTTAGAAATTAGAATTAGCGGAGCTGAGAGGATGGACATACGACAAGACTAATTCTTCTATGCAATTGGAATAGGGGAGCGAGAATAGGGGTAGACCTAACCAAACATACTTTCTATTTCAAAATCTTTCTGTAGATTTCAGAAGACTATCCCATCAACCAAGTTAGCATATAAATGATTAAAAGTAGAATTTTCAGTAAACCCATCCTTTGAGACACCATGAGGGAACATCGTGAAACAAGCTGCTAACTCCTATATTCAGAGGATAACTTTATTAAGGTTAAATGCATCCCAAAGGTGTCCCCTTAATAGGGTTCTACTGTGTTTTAATTTAATATTTTCCCCATTTTATTTCAAATTACTTGGTTAGTACGGTACTTCCTTTCACATTGTTAGCCGTAAACTTTCTCCAGCTGCACTAGGTTGCTCTACTCCACATTTTATCGTAGTTTGAACATCTGACTTATGATATTTCAAAACACTTTAAAAACTGTTTAAAGTCATGGTTGTGTACGTCTTAAGCTCTGTCTACACTATCAAACTTTATGTGAAAAAAATGTGATGTGCCCATATATGGACATAATGATGTCATATCACTATCATATTTGGGCATATCACTACCATATTTGGGCATATAACCACCATATTTGAGCACATCACACTAATTTAATAGTGTAGACAGAGATTTACTGACACTTAATTCTACTTAAAATGACTGTTATTGATAGTTATGTTATCGCAGTTCCTGCACTGTTAGTTGGAAGTGTTTAACACGTCAATAAACTCACTGAAATCAGAATTAAATCAGCACATTACATCGTAGTATATTACTGAAAGGGCATTCGCACGGGGTCATGTTAGATAGCTTCACCCCTCTCTCCCCTTCGGATTCTAGTGAAACTTTAGTCGAAAGTGAAAGAAACGTTTGTTTTATCCTCGTGGTATGATGAATGTTTTGTAAGATATTGCCGAATCAGCATTTTATCGACAAGTGTGCATTTTCATCGTGTGAACAGATGTTTGTATCGTGTGAACCAGGTTTCACTGATATCACTTTCCTGATGAATGTTTTGTAAGATATTGCTGAATCAGCATTTATCGACAACTGCACATTTTTATCTCACATGTAAACAGTTGTTACGTGTATCTCTGTGCGATTTTGGGAAATTCCAGGAACTAATGTTCCGCTTAATATGTTCATCAATGTGTACTTTGCATAACTCATGCAGTGTGGGCTAGTGTGAACCAAAATGTTTAAGCATTGTATATTAACTGTTTTAAGGTAAACACAAATAAAGTCAAAACTTTCTACATTCTTTAGGAAGATCTACTTATGTTTACCATAAGAATAAAGAAACGTATTTTTCTCCTTCTAGTGTTCTGTCACACTGCGCATGCTCGATCATTTATTCATATTTTATTCTTAGCTCTGTCTACACTATCAAACTTTATTTAACAAAAAATGTGATGTGCATATATAGACATGATGATGTCATATCACTATCATATTTGACCATATCATTACCATATTTGGGCACATCACTACCATATTTGGGCACATCACACTTTTTTGATAGTGTAGACAGAGCTTTACTTTGCTAATACAAGGAAGCGTTGATATGTTATGAGTATCACATGTTAGATGTCATTAAGTTGTAACGCATTGCTGTTCATTCATTGGGAATGATTTTTCCGGATAATTAATGAGTCGAATCAATCAGCAATGATTAATTAATGAGTTAATCAAACATAAGTAAAGCGTAAGGAATCATTCAACTGGAACGAGTGTTTGGTGAGAAAAAGTTCGCGAGGAGCTGTCGACCGAGAATACGGAACTGTTATGGGATCTGGCAGTTTGTATAGAAAGATATTAATCTCATACAGTACCATACATTTAAACAGAAACAAACTCGAATGTTCGCCTAGCGATGATGGTGACATATATACTTGTTTTTTTGAGCTCTGCGTACACATTTTATTTGAATTTAAATAGTTGTTTAAAGCTCTGTCTACACTATAAAATTAGTTTATGACAAAAAAAGTGTGATGTGCCCAAATACGGTAGTGATATGCTTAAATGTGGTAATGATATGGCATCATCGTGTCCATTATGGGCACATCGCATTTTGTATCACATAAAGTTTGATAGTGTATAGACAGAGCTTTATAGGTTGAAGTTATAGCCTGTGTTGATTAGTTTTCTCCAACACAAGAACTTTTTTTACAATTATTATTAACCAAATTTGTAAATACGAAATAAAATGTACCGTCTTTCAAGTAAGTTAATGACAATTAAAATTCTTAAATAAAGTTAACTTTTTTGGCTCCAATTATACCTACATAACCACTAATTGTTTAGTCGGAGTTTTTTAAACAAATTTCAGCGAAATAAGTAGGTCTTTAGAGTCCTTTGGAAAACACGAATAAATAAAAACAGACGCCAATCTAATTTTCCTTAAAGCCAATGTATACATTTGCCATTCTTAAATCTATTATTTAAACAAAAAGGAAACAACTATGTATTCCCGTGAGATGGATTTTAGTGCATAAAAGAACAAGTATTTAATTGTATTTTAACAAAACGCATGTTGTTTTAAATCGCCCACGACAAAATAAAGTAATTTTACATAATATTTTATTTTAGGATAAGACGTTCTTAATGGTAAAATAACAACGTGTGGGCTCAACAATAACTTTTATGAAACAAAATACACCTAAGAAAGAAATTTAGTTTTTTATAGGTTATTATTATTTAAACACAGTGTTTTCTTTTTTGTATGCCTCGGAAATACAACTATTTAAAGGAACATTTTAAAGAGTTGTTTAATTTTGATTAAGACTATGCCATTGGCGTTTGATAACAATTGGCGAGTGGGCTAAAACATAACATTTAGGAACTTTACACCAATGAATAAGCAAGCGTTAAGTTTGAGTTTTTTAGGATTTGCCACCATTGATGTACCGATGAAAATAAATTTAATATTATTTTATTTAGGAAAGTTTCTGGGTTAAGCTGAAACTTAATACTATTAAATATACAGATTCGCAGTACATTATTTTTCGTTTTTTTGTAACGCTTTCTACGTGTTTGTAACGCATTCTACGGGGTTGCAACGCGTTGTTTATACCCAAAATCCTACATTTTTATGAGACTGAAAACATTTTAGATTCGGAAATTCGTATTTAAAACTTTAAAATTGTGTATAATATGTAAACAAATATCAATATGAAATGGAAATAAAGGTGAGTGAACCTCACAAAAGACAAACAAAAATATCAATATCAAAATGATTGTACAGTTATTTAACAAATAGTTTAAATTAATAATTTAATTTAGGTCTATTTTTTTTTTAAAGTTTCTAGACTGTTTTCTTCCACTCGTTTGTCAAAGCTATCTTGTAAATTTTTTTCTGGAAAACTGTAAAACTTTTAGAGTATCCAAACTTGATAACTTTCAAATAAATAAAAATCAAAATTCAACTAAAAAAAATTAAAATAAATAAATCAAATAATATACATTTTTCATCACTGTCTAACGAGCTAATACAAAAGTTCACGGACGTTGTCAGCAGAAACATTTTAAGATCTTGCGATGACTTCGTGTGAAACGTAGATTTAGGATGAATTAATATACTTATACGTTCACTGAAGTTTATGTTGTTAAGATTATCAAACGTAAATCGTAAATATTCCATTCGTGTACTGTTAGTTAATCTTTGATTTAAATACTTATCTTTACTACATCAAATACGTGACTATATTCAACAGTAGTTGTGTATTCAGCACGAATTACTTGATTTTTAATTAGTTAACGGTTCATCTGGAAATCCAGTAGGCCAAAACTACTTATGCGCTGCTCTGTTAATTTCATCATAGACATTTTGTGGGTTTGTCAGAGTGCAAGGATAGAACAATTTACTCGATATTTTGTAATGTTGATGGTTTAGTTTAGTGGTAGGACAAAATGGAACCAATTGATTCGAGGGTGTGATTGTTTGTCGAGGTTGCGAGGAAGTTATGCTCAAAACCGTGTCTATAGGCACGTACACAGACGGTGTTATTGGCCCGCAAGCGCGAAATTAGTGGCGATGCTAAATAACATAATTAGTAAGTACCGATCATCTTGAGGCAATAATAGTTTTATTATACGTGGGAAAGTATGTTTGCCTACGAAACTTTTTATGAGAATACATTGTTTCAAATTTACCGACAAAATTCGTATTCTGTTTTCTCACAAGTAAAATATTTATAACTTGTCCCCATTTTAAACCGAGTTGCTTTACTGTAGTAGTTATATTCATGTATAGGAATTTCTTTTTTTACAAGATTGGTTGTGGTTATCGCAACATCCTTCTGTTTCAACATCGAGCAGGTGAACAGGTCGTTTTATTGCATCGATATTTTACCATCAATGCATCAACGGTCTTGCCTAACCCTAATATTGGCTTACCGCAACAATTATTAATATAGAAAATCTATCTTTTAATTTGCGGGTGAATTAGAGAGATTATGCCTAAACAGTATAATAGAAAAATAACCATCAATAATGTAGCTCCTGTGAATGTTTCGTCCCTGCGGAAGCGACCTTTCGTCGGTTCATTGCGATACGGTACATGGGTTGACAAATTAACCCTTTTACAAAGTATACAATAATCGCCTATGGGACGCGAAGTGATTTGGGCTGAAAAGGCAGCAACTTTAACAATTATTATATCGACGAATAAAACAACCGTAATTACAATAAATTATTCTTGACGTCCTTCCGATTTAACATGAAGCCGGTGCATCACAATTAAATACGTTGCATATGAGTCAAATAATTTCGACAAATTATTAGCTTATAGAATATTTGTAGATGCTTTAATTGTAGAATGTAATTGTTTTGTTTATTTCTGTGCACTTTTCTGGGTTGACCAACTAGCATAGGTGTTTAGCACCTGTCTTACCTTGCCTTTCATATTTCGTTTTGTCTTTTTCTTTGTATTGTATATGTCAGAAATTGAATAAATAAAATTATTTAAAATAAATGAAATAACAATTAGTTTTTGACAATATTCAACAGAGGTCTGAACGTTCGCATCGTCCTTCAGATGTAACGTTAAGCCGAGCATTGATATCGAAATACTCTGCACATTGGTCAAATAATTACAAAACTATCTCATTGCGTTTCTGACAAAATTCAACAGAGTTTAATCTTGCACCGTCTTCGGGTTTAACGTTAAGCAATAATTATTAGCTCAGTAGCAATTTGTTTCTGACAAACTTGAACAGAATTTAATATCGCTTCGTTCCAATTAATCATTTATCCGAAGATGATCCACCCTTGATATCAAAATAGACATCGCTCAAATATTATATTGCCGAAAAACTCAAAGTATATTTCATATAGCTTAACAGCACATTTACCATCGGATAATACACAGAACAGCATTACATTTTGAAATCTTCAGAGAAGTAATTTCTCATCGCCCTGATATTTTATGAAACCATGATTTATTTCTGTAACTGCTGCAGTGCTATCAATACCCAGAGTGAATTTATACTCGAAATAGTAACATAGTGAATTTTCAAAGACGTTGTACGATGTATTTTCAGGAGAGTTCCCATCATCCTTTGGATTAAACATTGAGCCGGTGAAGTTTAGCTTTGATTTATTGAACGAATTAAAGTTTCATATTGTTGAGTTTTGTAAACAACTTGTAATGTTCGCAGGGACGTCTACATAACCCCAATTCTCAACACACATGAGAAATTATATAAATTATTATCTTTTCACTTTCTCCTCGTCCTCTGGCTCTGGTGAATATCTGATGAATACTTAATTAAAACACGTACCCTCAATACGCCTACTCTGATACTGTTGAAACATGATACCATAAATACAAGTCCCTAGATCTGTAACGAACTAAATATAAGTGCTTATATTTAAACATATCATAAATTTCCTAGGTTAAGTGATGCTTAATGTAAGCGATACACGGTATGCTCTATACATCATATTGTGTTCAACTTGCCATGTAACTTGTAACATTTTTGATATACGAGTGTATCTTGTGTATTCAGATAAGAACACCTTAAATAGATTACTGACATTTTAAAATTTTAAAATAATGAAATTATACAGAATTAAATAGAAGGCATTCTGCCAAAGATGACGTCGTGTACAATATTGTCTGAGGTGAAGTTGGTAAATCAATTTCTTTTGTTTAAAAATGTAGAATTTTGACATACTCAACAAGACTAAATCATGTAAATAATTACTATTTCTGAAGAAGTGGCATGAGATTTCAAACTGTTCCTTTTTTGTAGTTTACAGATGTCTTGATGATAGGTGTACTCTATAATTATTCTCCATTTCAGTAAAAAAAACTTCGTACATGGTTTTTCTTTCAACGACAATATATTTTTTCTCCTTATATTGAAATTTTAGTAATTTTTAGAACTTTTTCTTGATGAAGTTGTGAAAAATGATTATTTAATAGGTTTACAGATATAAATCTTGCAATTATCTCATCTGATTTTGTTTGGGTGAAAAAAACCAGCTTTTTTTAAAAAGATTATATTAGTTTTTACTGTTTCTTACTTGTTCATTTTTCTGTCTTACTCTTTCCTTTTTCTGTCTTACTCTTTCCTTTAATAAACATCTTACTAAAAGAATATTATTTCATCATGTGTTATTTTATTGCTTTTTCTGGTGCCATCGAAAAATTACAATACTTTGTTAAAATAAATATCAAATTGTGTTTGTTTTTAAATTAGTAATACCTTTAGTAGTATTGTGCAAATGCATTTGCATTTTAAACAATATTGTATCAATCTTTTGAAATTTAAAAAAGTTTTAAAATAAGATTTTAACAAGTGAGGTCCGTGTAGCAAGGAGTTTTTCTTCACCCAGTTGAGTGGAACAAAATAATTTGCCATTTGTATTTAAACAATATTTTATCAATTTTCTTTTGCATTGTAAGCAAGTTTCAAAAAAAGATTATTAAAAGTGAGGTCCGTGCAGCAACGAGTTTTTCCTCACCCAGTTTTAGCAGAGACTATATATTTAAAGAAGTGTTTTGCTTATTTGAAGACGTTAGCATCTAAAAAACGTTAAAGTTCATTGATGATGCGAAACATCATTGCAATAAATTATCCCATTGATTTAAACCAAATGATCATTTAACATCGAACCGTTATGAAATCAAGCTGTATTGCGTAACTAGCACGCCAACAAAATGCTAACTCCACTTTGTGTATCCACATGTATATGCAAATAATGTCTTTAATCATGTGTTTAAAGAAAACGAAAATGTAAGAAGCGAATATTCTACATTAGATATAATAAAAACATGTCTTTAAAAAATAGAAATATGTAAGTATTCAAATATTCACCTAAGATCTGCATGCAATGTTTTGTTTTCATAATTCATATTTACAATAACTTTCATGTTTCATTAAAATATCTGAATTGATTTATTAATGTTTGGAATGTAATACCTAGTATATTTTTTTTCAAAAACAAGAAAAAAATAACTCACCTAATAATAAACACGAAAATCCTGAAGCAAAAAAATCCATAGTATACAAATTTTGAATGAATGCTTTATAAATTCAATATAAAAATTGTCCTTTGCTGTACTGTGGCAACGAAGTGTCCGTACACACTAAACTTTGAGTCAGAAATCCTTAAAATATATACCCGATTGTCTTCCCTCAAAACAAGCACATGTTCAGAAGATAAATACTCCAAAACTTCCTTAGGTAAACTCCAACAAAGAATTTTTGACAGATGAAAAAAAAAGGTTGATTATTATAGTGTATTGCTAAATCTCCAACGTTAATTAGTGGGCGTGGCTTATGCACTGCGCGTACAAATCAAATACCATCAATTAACAATGTTAACTGTTGGTTGGTCTTGTGTGTCCGGCTATTAACAATCCGTGATCAACAGCCCACTTCCATTCCATAATGCTCCACAGTAAATGATACGAACAGTTTATATTACTAACTACCTATGTAAACTGAGGGCGTCGCATTTGCTCGTATTCGAATATCTGGGTTCAGCCTCGATATGAAATCATTCGCCCTATCAAATGTCGGTTGATGTTTGATGATGACGTAACTGGCAATGGTAATTGAAGTGGGAGGAGCAGACAATCAATCAATTAACTTACCCACTGTTTATGCATCACATGACCTTTACAATCCTGACTTATATTTCCAGTACTGTGATAGCAACAATTGTATTAAATAAGGTTATTCCTATTTATAATATCGCGTATAAACTCCAAGTATATATTAAAAAGAGCAATGTTTAACAGAATTTCAGAGCCTACTTGTTGGAAGATTGTAAAAAAAAACTGTAAAGATTGTAATTCATCCACGAACCATTCAACTAAACATGATACAAATACACAATCAGAACGTCGTTTCAGGCAATTGCTTACTTCTTGTGATTGGTTGAATAACTTTGGAATGATTCATTTTAAAGGAGGTTCGCAAAAGTTGGTTTATTTAAATGTAACTAAAAATTTACTTTTTCGTTAACGTTATTAGCCACACTTATGCGCATTTAGCTAAATTATTGGTGAAGTCCTATTTATGTTTATTTTACGTGTTTTTGTTAGATTGAAAAACCGTCATAGTTTCTTAAAAATTTGATAATGGTAGAGTCTGAACAAGTGGGCGTGGCTTAACATTTGATTGACTTCTGGTTCTATGATGAACGCGTAAACTCTAAGGGATACTCAACAGTATTTACTTAACATCATTTTAAGATTTGAATTAAGTCATTGAATAGAATTGGAAAAAAAGTATATTCAACTAGTATTGTAGGTCATGTTGTATAGCTATTATTGGTCTATTAGGACTATTAATATAATGTATGTTTATGGGAAAACATTTCTAATTTTCGACTCTGTGTGCCATTCCATACGGGTTATCCTCCTCTCAAAAGACAGGAACTGTTTATGAGGATTCTACTATTACGTAAGCACATATTTGGACTGAGAGGTTAGAGTAGTAGTAACTACTTTTTTGGACTGGGATTCTCTCTAAATTAGAAAATTTTTTGGGGCCAGGGTTCTGCCTAAATGACAGTATAAGCCCCACTTTTTGGACTGGATTTTTATCCTTCAAATATATAAGAGCATTTGTTTATCCTATTTTAATTGCAATTTATTTACAAACTAATTATTGGCTCCATTAATTTACACTCATCTTAGAGTCCTAGTACACACGACAAAATTGTCATGCTGTGCTGTAGTGATAATACCTGTATACGATATGAAAAATGAGATTATAGAGGGCGGAATATAAATCAGATTAAGTATGATGCTCTTCGTGAAATAACGTGATTAGAAAAAGTTGTTTTGTTTAATAATGTAGATTTCAACTCTAAACTATCACGTTTTAAATGATGATTTTGCATAAAATTATGAATATTTAAAATGTTTAGAAGTATATTTCCTGAAGGGAAATTCAATTTCTGTAATACTAATCTTAATCACCTTCTTCCATAAAGCCCATCAGCTATGCCCCCCAGGGGTGTCTTCGACTGACCCCTACCCAACTGGACAGGGGGACTTCCTGTCGTCTTTACGCTTATCGCTTGAAATAAGGGTAATATAATTCATATTTTGTTGGCGCAAGTTAAAAATTTGTTAGAAAAATCATTGTGTTATTGACAGCAAATAGCAAATCATTGATTGCTGGCCACTTGACGCGATCCATTGTCCCCCTGGGTTCAATTCTTCTCGGTGGATGTTTCCAATTCGTTTTTATAATAATAATATAGTATAAGAAGATATGTAGATCGACTCGAAGAAATCTGGCCGTTGATGCCACTAATTTGTAATAGGAACCTACAAACTTGATGTCGTCTGCGTGACGTTTTAACAACCAACGCACCCACGTCGTATCTTCCCACGCTCATCATGCCATACGTCAGACGCAGAAGTCGTGCCACTACTAATTACGCGATATATTCTCTTTAAAGCTGCCATTAAATGACTCTTTAACGTTTTTATATGGTGTGAAGATTTTGAAAAGTTTAGTCCGATCCTAAGAATTAGAAGGATCATGATATTCTAGGTGTGTGGTGACCAAATATGGCACGGTTTTGAGCTTTTAGGCTCAGCGTTGAACATTACATATCCCCAATTTGATTAACCATGACATCAATGCAAATAGAGTACATGATGATAAAGTTTATTAAGGTATTTTTTTTAAATGCCGTTTTACGCAAGTAGTGACGTCATTTGTTATGATACATGGTTTTTATTTGTCTTAGTGTTAGTATACTAACATTCGAATCCGTAAACTACATAATCTATTATTATGTACCTTTAGTTGATGGATTTGATTGATGTAAAACCATGCAGTTCAATGTTGTTTTTGCAGGTTTGAAGTATTTAATAGTCGAGTATGAAAAGTTCGAAAAAAACTGGGCTAATGCTGAGAAAGAAAGCTTTCTTGGAAAACCAGGAATGCGAAATGCTGTGTTTTACGAACCGTTGTTATCACTATAGTAATAATCATATAACGAGAATATCGTGACAGAATTACACTATTTGCATTTCATAACCTCGTTCGAAATTGTCAAATAAAATTAATTGAAATAAAGAGGCACAGAAAAAAAATGTTTAAAGATGTTTTGTTCTCCAAAATCATGGAAAATGAAGTTAATTAAAAATCAGACTTTGAATATTCCATTTTGTAGTTTTAACCAAGTGAATCACTTCCGTAGAAAATAAATCCGAAAAAATAATGATTTCACTTATAAAATGATAAAATAAATGGTTAAATTCAATCAGAAAAACCTTTTGGCTGGCAGCCAATTTGACTATTTTTTGCTTTAAATTACAGTGTTTTTTTTCAGATATATATTTTTTTTCGATCCAATTTTTTGTCAAAGTGAATAAATATTATGTGACATTAAAATGGCATATTAAAAAAAATTACTTATTTTTTCAGGGGGACAAATGTTTGGGCATTATAAAAAATAAGCAAAACAGCAAAGTAAAACAGCCAGTAAAAAGCTTGGTTGCCACTGTGACGCAACGTTGGCCAATGGCAATCGACACTCGAATAAATCCATCGCTTGTGATTGGTCAAATTACTTGAGTTGCGCTTACGTCATTGCGTTGCGTACTACTTAACCCTGTATGGGGAGGGGGAACCACCATCAGTAACAGCAAATATTGTTTTGCCAAAAACCTGATTAGAAACGCCAAATATTTCCACTAAATGCATGCCTAACCATGAGTATTAAATGTAATCTTATTTGAAGGGTTCCAGGTGGGGAGATTAGGGTTTTGACTAAGTAAATTTTACAAAAATGTAATTCCATCGATTTTCATAGCTTAAATTTAAATTATCTTAATACCGTGTTAATATAATGTTGTGTGGTACACATCGCCAGAAGCCACGATGGTAGTTCCAACGCTATAGTAACTATATTGACAAAGTCAATGCAATAATTCGTTTAAATCTTTTGAACGCTTGTATTAGGCTTAGGCTATAAACATTTCGATTTCTTAGAATTGTGTATTAGTACGTGTGATACTAACATGTTGTTGAATTCAATGATATGGTGTTTTGTTGTAAAAATATTCAAAGTATCTCACTACTAATATTTGAAGTTAATTTCACCTAATATACCCATATTTCCATTCATCATTTTTCGATCGAGGAATACAAAATGCATTCGCTGTGTGTTAAAGTGATGAATTATATACATTTGGTGAAAGATAAATTTATAGCCTTAAACGCTTATGATATATTTTTTAATCTTAATGAAAAACTTCCTTATTATCACTTTTATTGGTGCTTAAATTAATCTTCCATTTGATAAAATTATTCGTCATGTCATCTATATCCATGGCTGTTGATTATTGAGTGTGACATGTCGTCTGCGTGTGGTTTAGGCGCCAAACTTCACCGGTAGTGGTTAAGCGTTTTCTCCATCGTCCGGTGTTTAACTGACCTCCCGGTCACATCATCAGCGTCATGTGATTATAAATATCCAATTAAACACTTAATTATTTCAGGTGTCGAACAGTTATGAATCACTTTTGAAATATTTATATTTAAATTTTGAGTTGTGACGCGTGTACAAAAGCCGTACTAGTAAGCGTTTGAACGCGTATCGCGTCAAATTTTGTTGCGTAACGTAGCCAAATGAGTGACGTAGCCAAATGATAGTGCGGTGACGTACATAGACGGACGTGTGGGGGTGCGTGTTTGCTTGTTTAATTGGTCTTGTATAGTTTCAGCGTAACTGGTAGCACACTTAATTTGACAACAAAACAATAGTACAATTATAATCCAAGTTTATATTTACTCATCTACCCATGTGAAAATAAATAAAACGCGCGTTTCACACTTGGAGGTTTGTATATCCTCATCCACCACCGGGCGAAAATAAAGAAATATTTTTGTTTCACACGTTATGTGCCATTAAAGGGTGTACGGTATGTTTATGCGTAAATCACACATGCTATGTTTACTGTGTAATTGCCTGTTTATTGATTGTTAATGCTAAGAAATATCCAATACGGAGGTAATTTGTTTTTTTCATACACATCCAATCCAAGTAACTCGCCAATTACACAATAGATAAACTATTAATCATTTGAGGCTTAGGGAGTGGAGTTGAATGAGTCTTGAGTTACAACCCCGGCACACTAGGTCAGGATTGAACCCCGGACCCTGGAATTGGAAGGCAAGCACGTTAATGGTATGGTAGCATAGTCTCTTGGTATACTCGAGTATGAGACGTCAAATAGTGCTCATTACATTAGATATTACAGACTGTAGCCCCTCTCCCCCTATCCCTTACGCCGCCATGGTACGCGGGCAACCGTTGATAAAAATGGCACGGTAAGTTTTGTGTACGCGCGCTTGAATTTTGTGATGAAAATTTCTATTCCAAAATTTATATATTTAGATATAATGTCATTGCCCATTTGTTTAGAATCACCGCGGTAAGTTCAACAGAAAAAGAAAATTGAGTTTAATTCGACTCATAATTATCTTTTCAGATTCATGTCAAAAGCAACAGCTGTCTTTTAAACTGCTCTCTCAGTCAATACTTTATTTTAAACATTGGTTAACATAATGCTAACTTTAAAGATGTGTTGTCCCACAAAAACATGAAAAATGAAGATTAATTAAAACAGACTTTTAATAGGTTATTTTGTAGTTCTAGTCAAGTTAGTCACTTCTATTTTCACTTATTATAAAATGACATAAATGGTCAAATTCAACCAAAAATCCATTGGCTGGCAGCCAATTTGACTATTTTTTGCTTTAATTTACAGATTTTTCAGGTAAATACATTTTTTTACAATCCAATTTTTGGTTAAAGCGGAAAGCTATTATGTGACATTAAAATGACATATTCAACAAACAAATTTTCAATAATTATTTTTTTCATGGGGACAATACCTTTAAACTTTATCTGTTGAAGCTATTACCCATAAGAATCCCAACAGTTTTATAGCTACGATGTTACTCATATTCGTCATTAATATAGATTAGTTTAATTAGTACATTGTGTGATGATTCTAATGATTAACTACTGTGTCAAGACACTCTCTTTGTTCTAAATTTTTACAGCTATTAAGTTTTTAAAGGTTGCCATTAATAAAGATATTTAAATTGTTTCAAGGTTACGTAATAGCTAATCCATCGCATCCATTAATTAATTGCTACAAACTAAAATAAATAAATAAATAAAACCATGAGTTCTTGTCCACACAAAATGCAGACACATGATGCCCGTACAAACTAATTTTTTCCACTCCGCGTTTATTTTGTTCCTGTTGTGTGTCATGCATTTACGTATGTTTGGTTTCTCTAAATTCTTCCCTGTCTTTTTTATTGTATTTTTTTTTTGTGATTTGTAATTGTTCTATTTTTCATTCTAGGCAATGGCCTGCCTTTATTTTATCTTTAGGCCACGGGCCCATAGATTCACAATATGTTACAGTAAGGTTGACTATCTCCTTTTTAATTAAGTAATTGTTCTGTATACCAAATGTAGAGTATTAAAAAATTGTGATTTGAACACTTGAAGTACAGTTGAAACTGTTTTTCAATGTATGTTTTTTTTTCTGGAAAATAAAAGAATAAGGAACATAACCAAATCTTTCGATTTTAATGTTGGGACACCGTTTGATCGAACTAAAAGAAAAATCTTTGACGCTCTGTCTACACTATCAAACTAATTCGACCAAAAAAGTGTGATGTGCCCAAACATAGTGATATACCCAAATATGGTAGTGATATGACATCATGTCTTTATAAAGTCACATAAAGTTTGATAGTGTAAACAGAGCTTTAGAACTAAACCTTGACTAGGTCTATTATGTTCCAAACTGATATTAAATACGTTTGTCATTCTCCAGTTAATATAAAAATTAAACAACAGAAGCGCGACGACTAAATAAAGGTCGTGATCAACTTACAAGATCTTAAACTCATTACAAAACGGATACAACAAAGTAAAACACTTGATTTGATTAAAGTTTATCAGCGTAAATGTTACCAGCTCAAACAATCCCGTGCAGTTATTTAAACACCTAACAATTTACTTGGCGTCTCCTACCGAGGAACCAACTGCGCATGTCATAATTGATTGAGAATATACGCGTCACTTGTCCAAAAGTATGGCACTCGTATCGGCAATAAGAGCGCGCGTCGATACATCATTATAATTAATGTCATATTCGATGATTTACAAAACTGATTATTTGTTACATACGGATTCGTGAACTAAAATAAACCTTACATGAAACCCAATCATAAGGAGTCGATTAAACAAATTGTGCGCGTATAAACATTGATAGCCGCGCATTACACGTTTTGGTACGCATACGCGCGCGTAATAGCGCGTACAAATGTCTTTAGTAGTGTCGATGACCTCCGGGGAAAATGATATTATTCGTTCTTCCCTGGTATTATGGACCACCTACATGTTTTCTTCCCAAATACTGCGAATAGATCCAGACACGTTCACTAGATTAATAATGTTCTGAACAAGGTCAAAGTTAAATTGAATCAAGTGTTTCTATATGGTTTAATAACGTTACCTATGGTTTAATTCTAATACCCTATGGTTTAATAGAGGCGTCCCAGTGCGCTCCGAGGTTTTTAGAGGTTTGTTATAAAACATCTTTAATTAATCAAAAGTTGTAATTAATAACCTCTTCAGGAATGTCTAAATTTGAATGTTATTACATTAGAATCTATCATTTTGGGACACTCTTAAGCCCTGTCTACACTATCAAACTCGTGTGATGTGCCCAAATGTGGCAGTGATATGCTTAAATATGGCAGTGATATGACATCTTCATGTCCATATAATAACAACATCACATTTTTTGTCACATAAAGTTTGATAGTGTAGACAGAGCTTTAGAAATAAAAACACACCATACAGGAGTAAATAGCAGTATTATAACTTAAGCTCTGTCTACACTATCAAACTAGTTTAACACATAAAGTTTGATGTGCCCAAATATGGTAGTGAACTGCTTAAATATGGCAGTAATATGACATCTTCATGTCCATATGGGCACATCACATTTGTTGTCACATAAAGTTTGATAGTGTAGACAGAGCTTTTTAGTTAAGTTAAGGGGACAATTTGCTGTTAAATACTGCTATCATGGAAATACTTAATCAGGGTTATACTTATATACCTTATGCGAAAGTTTCTTTCACAAAGTTGTTATTCCCATTCATTAATATAAAGGGTCGCACGCAACGACCCCAATTTGTATTACTTTAAAACAATTATTTTAATAGGATATTAATAACAGGTTTATAATATGGAAAAAAATGATGTTTACTTTACAACCGTTTTAAAATAGGCCAAGAGTGCTAAACTCTTCCCCTCTATTAAAACGCGTACGAATAAATGACCCTCAACAGTTACCCTTGAGTGCCAATTCTTCACCCCTCAGATCGAAACGAGGCCTATTGTTGACCCAAACAGTGATTTTCTGCATGTTTTTTTTATTCTGTTCGTTTGAATTTAAGATTTACGGTTTACACTGTATAGGAATGTTGTTTTGCATTAATCAGAGAGTATAAATGTTGACGTGAAGTTGAAAGGAAAAAGCCGTGGTTATTACAAGTGACGAAAGAATGACGAGAGAATGGATTCGGAGAGTGAAAACAGTCTGCCCACACATAAAAATCCCTCAGAATGTTACATATAAAAATCGGAAACGATTCTTTCCGCTTAAAAACAGTTTTAAGATTCACGACTATTAACTGAACTTGTCAAAAATCTTAGTTATTAATTTGTCATTTAGGCTGCTATGGTGCGCTACAGATGTTGAATTCTTTTTTTTTTAAAGCCTAGACCAGTGGCTATTTTTTGTCAATTGTTACTTGCGTGTTTCTTACTATACCCTACAACCTTTAGGTTTAATTTGTTCCATATCCTTTTTAAATTTATAATTCTCCCCCACCCCATCACCATGATGTGTACATACGCGCGTGCACGTGAGACACACGTTCTTTTTCTCTAATAAGAGTTAAGCTCTTATTAATTTAAATTAGTCAATGGTCTCACGCGACGGTGGTACATCGGACAGGCAGGTGTCGTGTATAATTGTTCCTTCCTTTATTCCAATGCATAAAATAATAAGGAAATTCAGCCTAGCGTTCGATTTGCGACGTGGTGGTAACGGTTATTGCCGTCGGATCGGAAACACCGTCAGCTGGCCTGAGTCCTGACAATCGAGCTCACACATCTCCCCCTCTTTCATCGCCGTGATCCCGGAAAGTTTCCTAGCCTGGCTACATTGATTGAACTGTTACATTTGCTTGGTTAAGAGGACATAACCTTGGACGACAATGACTCCCCATAGCTGATTAAGTTTAGTATTGACAAAAAAGCTGTAACGTAACCAAAATCGCAGTAATTAAATTAAATTAAATTTCTTTTTATTTGTTTATGTATGATTATCTTAGCTGGGTCTCTATCTCAGAGAGGAACCGACAGCTCTTCATCATGTTTTATCATTAATGTTGTAATTTTTACATTTTCTGTTAATTGTTTAGTGGTTAGAGGCATTAAATTAAACATTAATATTATTATTTGATGACAGAATGATGATGATTCAATTTGTGCAAAAAATGTATTTGTTGGAGTTTTTTTTTGTTAGTCATTATCACTGTGGTTTAATTAATCGAATAGGTTTTAATTTTTCCTTTGAATATCATTTTGGAAAATCGTTCACCGTGAAATATTGTGTAATTGATAGTTAATTAAAACGATCATTGTCAGTGGCGGATCAAGGGTTTTGAAATAGGGGTTGGTCAAGAACTAAAAATGGTGAAATGAAGGGCTGAGCTTAATTTGATGTCCGATCTTTTGTGCATTACAATTTGCGACATTTAGCCGGGCCGTTTTGGTTGTTTTATTGTCTTTTTTCATCAGAAGGCGATTTTGTCAAAACTAAGAATATTCTTTTCCGTTCCATATTCTCAGACGTTTTTGTCAACCAACTCAAAGGTGTACCGTAGACCTACTTTATTTCTTTTGCATAAAATCAGAATTATTATAGTCTGTGCATGAAAAATATAGAAACCCTTACACTGTAAAAATAGTTGCTTAGCGTGTTTAAAACCTAAACGTGTTTATAGCTACATGTTGTTTTCCTCCACTCGTTTAGCAGTCAACATGTCACTATTATGTTCAGTCAACATGTTTAGGTACGTGTTCATCGTTGCGTGCATATGATTTTACTGTATCAGAAAAAAGCGCCACACATGGCAAATTAAACACGTTTAAAACCTAAACGTGTCTTTATGTTGCTCCACATGTTTAACAATAAACTCGTCACTGATGTGTTGAGTTGGAGACTACATTTTTAGAATGTATTTAGAACATAAACATGTTCATATCTAAACATGTTTAAGGCTAAATGTGTGAAAAAAGTGGGTACAAAATAGATGTTTAACTATTTAACTATTTTTACAGTGTAGGTGTGTTGAGGTTAATCCAAGTACTGTAGTTTAAATGAACAAAATGAGGCTAAATTATAAATGAAATCAATTTGAAGCTGCCTGATAGTTTACCCATGTGACCAAAGCTCGTTATTATCGTCTGCTAGCTTCGGGACAAAGGAGACCGGTACCGGTACACCTGCGTGACTTGCGCATATGAAAGTTGCATATTGAAAGTTCCTCGTCGATGCTCATACTAAAGCTTGGTTCCCACTAGAACGCAACGCAACGTAGCGCAGCGACGCAAGGTGCTGTATTGCGTAATCACAAGTGGGAACCGACGAGGCAACAGTGCTGCAAACATGCAGATTTGATTTCACGCAGGCGGGGGAAAACACAAATATCGGAAGGGCATTTTCTTACGTTGCGTAGGTTGCGTCGCTAGTGGGAACCAAGCTTTAAGCGTGGTTCCCACTAGCGACGCAACGTAACGCAGCGACGTATCGACGCAAGGTGTTGTATTGCGTAATACAACACCTTGCGTAAAGTGGGAACCGACGACGTAACAGTGCTGCAAACATGCAGATTTGATTTCACGCAGGCGGGGCAAACACAATGATTGGAAGGGCATCTTCTTACGTTGCGTAGGTTGCGTTACGTTTCGTCGCTAGTGGGAACCAAGCTTTAAGCGTGGTTCCCACTAGCGACGTTTTGACGCCAAGTGCTGTATTGCGTAATCACAAGTGGGAACCGACGACGTAACAGTGCTGCAAACATGCAGATTTGATTTCACGCAGGCGGGGCAAACACAATGATTGGAAGGGCATCTTCTTACGTTGCGTAGGTTGCGTTACGTTTCGTCGCTAGTGGGAACCAAGCTTTAAGCGTGGTTCCCACTAGCGACGTTTTGACGCCAAGTGCTGTATTGCGTAATCACAAGTGGGAACCGACGACGTAACAGTGCTGCAAACATGCAGATTTGATTTCACGCAGGCGGGGCAAACACAATGATTGGAAGGGCATCTTCTTACGTTGCGTAGGTTGCGTTACGTTTCGTCGCTAGTGGGAACCAAGCTTTAAGCGTGGTTCCCACTAGCGACGTTTTGACGCCAAGTGCTGTATTGCGTAATCACAAGTGGGAACCGACGACGCAACAGTGCTGCAAACATGCAGATTTGATTTCACGGGCGGGGGAAAACACAATTATCGGAAGGGCATCTTCTTACGTTGCGTAGGTTGCGTTACGTTACGTTGCTAGTGGGAACCAAGCTTAAACAAAAAATATTTCTTACAAAAAACGCCGCCGATAATTACCGTCTACATGCATCTCAACATTTATCAGCAAATGTTTTCATAGACTTTTTTACCCCAGACGTTCTTTGGGGTGTGCGCGTGCCCAGTCCGAGTTTCCAAATACCCATTTTTCAGCCGCAGTAAATTATAAGCTACCACATGGTAACTGTTTCCTAATGCTTTCTATCCTCTTGAATATAACTGCCTATAGGAGCGGCGCGAAAAGTGCTGCGTGCAATAATCGACGAGGATCGGAGAGTTCGAGGAGATGCGAGGAGATGCGAGGACTGGTTTCTTAGGTGTACCTTTTTTCATAGCATAAAGCTCTGTCTACACTTACAAAACTTGATGTGACAAAAAAAATATGTGATGTGCCCATATATGGATTTGATGATGTCATAGCACTACCATATTTTGGTACATCACACTTTTTTTTTGTCGAACTAGTTTGTTAGTATAGACAGAGCTCAAAACAATGTGTTGTCCGACAGTCCGTTAAAATTGAATTAACCGAATAAACGGAAATAGATCTAAACTTGTGATAATAATTGGTTGTCTAGTTGTTCACTTCTACTTTGTTTGTGATACGATAAAGTTTCATCCTAATCCTTGATAGGTTTTTAACTTAATAAATAATTAATTTTTGTATTGATTTCTTTTTTAAATTTTAGTTTATTTATAATGTGTTTTGTAATGTTAACAAGGCCATGCATATATGGCTGCAGTCTCGTGCTAAAATTTGAGTTGGTGTTTACCGACCAAACCGACCGACAGACCATCCGACCGACATAGTGAGCTGTAGAGTCGCGTTGCACGCCACTACAAACGTGTTTTCTATAGCTTATATATTTTAAATGTTACATTTTGGTTATTGCACACAACGTAATCTTTTAGATTGAAGAGGAAATCGACTCGTATTGAGTTTCTTACCAGTCATCGACGGGATCCCAATAGCAGGCGGTAAAATCCGACAGCAGACGATGTGTGGGCGGGTGATAATTGCGCGCTCTTTTCAGCGAATTTACAGAGCATTAAAACATTCTCGTATCTGACATTTCCCGTGATGTTCTCGATTATCTAACGTTTATTTTGTGTCTATTTTTAGTAGATTGTTTAAGGTAATGACAAATACGTCTTCGGCAAAGCACCAGTTCGTTTAAAACGCCGAAAGATACGTTTCTCGCCTTTTGATTATCACTGATTACGTCAATAAAATAATTAAAACTTGTTTTCGCGTCTCAGAGCGCGTATATCGAGGTTTACGTCATACCCTCTTTGTGTGTCAATAAAATTGAGATAGAAAATGAATTGTGACATCTCTCATAAGATTTGAAGTTTTTGTGAACGAGTGTCTTGATTATTTAATTTTCGAATGTTATTTATAGATACATATTCAAGTTATAATTTTACGGCTCCAAATGTCGAGTGTGAATTTTTATTTTTTACATTCTATCCGTTTTAGTCGTGCATTGTCGATAATCTTCATCATCAGTTTCTTCAAAATTAGCAGAGTAAAGCCCTGTCTACACTATCAAACTTTGATGTGCCCATATATGGACATGATGATGTCATATCACTACCATATTTGAGAAAATCACACTTTTTTTGTCAAAATAGTTTGATAGTGTAGATAGAGCTTTAACCGCAAGGGTGCGTGCGTCTCCTCTATAACAACAGTGAACGGCAAAGTTGTATTGTAATACTGAATTTTACATTGTCATTTTAATAACTAAATGTTTACACCCCTCCTCTCATTACGATGAGATAATAATTAATAATTTATTAAACCATCTGACTTGGTTGACAATTATCTATTGACTGATTTGATGTTGGGCTTCAAATGGGAGGGTTAATGTATTCATTTTTTAACATTATAAATCTATATCATTAAAACTAATACCAAATCAATCAGAATAAATACATTTAATTTATTGAGATACATCTTTGAATCGCAGGCGATTACCTGATCAAAATTGATGCGCGCGCTTTGTTAGTTTAGGCGCGCTCCGTGTGGTATATTATGGTATAATTCTTGTTTCCGAATCAATATAAACAATATCCAGCGACTCAGAAATATAAAATACATCGGAAATGGTTTTCTGAATCGGTATTACCGGGTTTTAATTTGATCCATTGTCATGATATGAAAAAAATAAATACAGAATGATAAAGATGTGTCGCCTAGTGTGTTGGTGTCGCCAATATCGATAAAATATGATCCAATCAAAGTGGATGTGAAAACGAAGAGCTTGTAGGGTTTTCGCCCAAAGGTGTAAAATGCATTATATTTTGACAGGTTTCCCGTGTCATAAGGTCAACAAAATTCATTTCAATTACATTTTAATACAACAGAAATATATACTTATATTAATACATTATCGGAATTTTTATGTACGTACTATTTGTTTCAAGATACGCACATATTCAAACATTGCCCTAGTTATGTATCTTAAAGGGAGACTCCGGGTTTAAAATTGTTAATGTTTTATGATTTAAAAAAAACCCAAAAACAATCAATAGGCCTAAATCAATCGCCAAGAGTGAACTTTATTAAAAGACATACAATTATTGAAAGTGTGATTTGTTTGTTTTTCCTTTATCTTATTTTTAAAAAAAATCAAATTAATCAAATTGTAATGAATAAAAATCAGTATTTAAAAAAAATTAAAATGTTCAATCAATTTCTCTCTCAGTCTGTATTTTCTTTCTAACATCACTTTAATGTACATATTTGGTTTTACCATGTGTCGTTAAGCGCACATAAATGTGACCACCAAAAGAAGGAACCATGTTCGTGCCCCCGGAGGCCCTATACCGATCATGAGCGACTCCGTATAGACCTATTCGTTTTTTAGTTAAGTTGTCAATGATTTTATACTATAGAAATAAGGCATATCCTGGAATACCCCTTTAATACGTATCAATCTTGGATTTAATTGCGTAAAATGTGTTTAATAATCACCCATATCATGACAATGTCGTCCCCCCACGCAAAAGCGTTTATCACTATCCCGCCCACGTACACTTGACTTAAATGTATTGTAATGAAATTGTAACGTCTTTCTGCCAGATAGGATCGTCATGTTTAATCAATTGCCTTGACGTATTGACTTGCTTTAAACAACAAGTTCTGTTATTTTTCTGTTTTCTTGTTCGGTTTTATCGACCGTAAGCAGTGTTTACTTCTAACTATGTAAATACTATTATGGAATTTTGCATCCAAGCATAATGAAGATACCAATATTAAATTTACGTATAAATTACGCCTGTTTTAAAGCATAATGTAAACGTTTACAAAAATGTTATGGATATAATATGGAACGCCAATATGGTCAAAAGTGGGGATAACCGGGAATGGCGATGGTGAATGGTATAGACACGTTCCTCAATTTGTTCTCTCTTTATTTTCTTGCACTTGTATTTAAATGTGATGGATATAATATGGAACGCCAAAATGGTCAAAAGTGGGGATAACCGGGAATGGCGATGGTGAATGGTATAGACACGCTCACCAGTTTTTTCTCTCTTTATTTTATTGCACTTGTATTTATTATAGGGGATGACCCTTGTCGAACACGACCTAAATCTACATGTGTATATTGTATCACATTCACTTTACGATTAATTTATATTTGGATACCGTATCGTACCGTATGATAGGATTATTGAATATTCAACGCAAAAATGTGGAAATGATATTTGTTTATTTTTCTATATAAATCGCAATGTTGTTTTAGGTTCGCAGTTAGCTTAGATTGTCAAAACACCTTTGAGACTTACCGCTCACACACACTCTAAATGAATGTTCAGTTGTCAACATAATCAAAAGAAAACACTTCTAAACCAATGCTATGTGTACTGATATGTTTAGTAGATACAATACTCATTGTCTGCAATTATGTTAAATACAAAAGAGCAAAGGCTTATCCTATAGTTATTTTCTATAACCAGGCAGTACAGAGGTGGGGCGAGATTACCATCTTTGATTTAGTAACCTTGAAATAACTGTCACGGCCAACTCGAGCGAAATTAATACATTTCCGCTCGAAAAAGTTGACAGGGAAAATCACTGATTAACAGGAAGTTATTAATACAGACCATTCTTCCATAGATAACATTTTCGCTCCATCTTCCAAGAACAATATTTACTAAACTCCAATGTGTGGCGCCTGACGCTTGACCTCTTTGATGTCCTCAACCGGAAAACATGCAATCCCATCATGCTTAACGTACCGAAAAGAAGATGTACGTTTGGAACGTGTAAAAATAAGTGTGGGGTATCAATCGGATATGATGTGCGGAGAATTGGATTGTTTATAAGCTGTTACATTGATTATAAGATGAGTGACGCCTGTCAAAACTTAAAAACACGATGAACAGTTATACCAGGGAAGAGTTATTGTAATTTAATTCTTCCCTGGTTATACCGTCACATAGCAGCAGTGGCGTAACGGCTATGAGCGCTCATTGGCTAAACCCAGGGGCCCCCAGAGCTCAATAAGGGGCCCCAAAGCATGTCAGCAGTCCAATGCAACTACCAGCGTTGGAGGGCCCTTTCAGTTCAGTCTCCTAATCCCTGATAGGGTTGTTGAGACACCACTGCTGACTTTTGGACAATCCTCCTCCATCAATCTCTGTCCTCTATAGCTCGTTGTGAGTCACCAATGGTCAAACCTGTCCATTCTTGATGTTGTCTTCCCACCTCTTTCTCTGTCTGCCTCTCCTTCTCCCTCCTGGTACGGTACCCTGTAGGATGGTCTTGGCCAGCCCACTGGATCTTGACACGTGTCCGTACCACTCCAGCCTCCTGCTTTTCACAATGATAGCAGGGCCCTTTAAGAGTGCTAAAGTAGGGGCATTTGCCTTGTGCGTTACGCCACTGCATACCAGCAGATGAAGCAGAAAGTATTCACGGCTATTTTAAGAATTTCCCCAAACTCAAACAACCCAACCCAAACAACCCAAACTCAACATAATCCTTACTTCTGTCTTTCCGTGGTAACTAGTGCCATGCCAGCAACTGATATTTTGAATTATGTTCTTTTACCGGCCACAAGTTTTGAATCAACTCTTAAGCGTGGTTCCCACTAGAACGCAACGCAGCGGCGTATTGACGCAAAGTGCCGTATTGCGTAATCACAAGTAGGAACCGACAACGCAACAGTGCTGCTGTTTGATTTCACTCAGGCGCGAGGGCAAACACAATTATTGTAAGGAAATTTTCTTTCGTTGCGTAGGTTGCGTCAGCAATTCCGTACCTGAATCATTCGGAAAGACAGATTTAAACAAATGTTAATTCAATGTTAAGTACTTTTCTTCAAGTGTCTTTGTCTGAACTTTTGAATTGGTTTGATTGATATAGAGGGCGTACGTGACAATATTATTGTCAAACATTACTGGGTATTATAAATACACTAGTACTGTAGTTTTTATTTAATTTATATTCAGTCAGGTGATACATAAAAAAGCACTAAGGAGAAACAAGAGCTGTCAACAAAGACAACTATCGTACTATGAATAAATATCCTTATTCAATAAATGTATAATCCATGAATAAAACAAAAAAAAAATCTTAACCAAAAGGTATCGTAGTAGGCTCATAAGTGGGTGCAATAATACCGTAATAATCGGTATGACGTAGGTACCTGGATCGAGTCCAGGTTGACGAATCTGACAAGACGTTGTCAATCAACAGGCTAGCCTACTTTGTCTATGGAAAGGAAGCTCGTTGAAACTGACTGAAATAAAGAGACGTTGATGATTCTCATTTTATTAATAAGGTCAACTCAAAATGTTGACTTTCTGACTTGCGAAGACCTTATTATTATGTACTTGTATGAATAAAGCGATTGCTCAAACGTTATTACGTCAAAGGCTTAAGCTTGGTTCCCACTAGAGACGCAGCAAAAGGACGTAACGCAACGTAAGTTAGTTGACCAATCACGATGATTTATTCGAACTGTAGCTTGTCATTGGTCAACACGCTTGTGTTGCGTTTACGTCCTTGCGTTACGTTCTAGTGGGAACCAAGCTTAAAAGGCGTGATGAATTACGTTTATTTAGGTGATAGATAAGTGTAAGCTCGTACGTGTGTACTAAGGGTAATGGTATTTGTTTGTGACGCCGTGTAATGAAGTCGTCGTGAGAGGTGCGTAAACGTTATAAACTCAATATCGGTATTCACTGACTGCAATGTTTTAATGTTAATTCATAACGTTTATTATTGATAACGTTTAATATTGATAACATAAACATGAAAATTTAAACCTTTTTAATTGTATTATTATTCTTTATCGTTTTCTTCTTGAGGCTTGTCTTCTTCGTCAGCAAATACAATCTTTCCAACATCTTCTATATCCATATGCGGGTGTATACCAACTTCGATGCCTTCATCATTGCAGATTTCAATCAGCGTTTTAACATTTGAATCGGACAGCCTGAGATATCTACTCTGTAGCGTCTCAAACGCGTTGAAGTCCGTCGGTTCTGAGTGGTGGGTTGGTTGCGACTGCATCTGCAGGGCTAGAAGACGCTGTTGTTGTTTTCGGCTTAGCGTTCCCAGAGAAGAAGGAAGGCCTTGGCCTCTTTCTATCATTGAGTGAATTTCTTCGAGTGTGTCGTGAGAGAGCTGTAAATGGTGACCAGAGCTGGGCATCGTGCCTTGTTGGTGGTGTAACTTTGATTTATTTCTACCTATGAATATGCAGTAATAAAATTGTCAGTTTTTTTATTTAACTGTAACAAAATGCTTTACTACACGTGTATTTTCGAGTAAAATTCAAGGGCTAATATTTTTGCGTAACGTTTGCACGAGTCACTGTATAGAAAAAATAAAAGTTTAGTCTGTGTCTAAGTATAGAGGGCGGTACAGGAGGTTAGGTTACAGTATTTTTTTTCCCCTTTTTTTTGACGTAAAAATGTAATGATAAGGCTAATAGTAATACCATCAGTTGTGGATGGCATGATGCTCCCACGCCTGTGCCTGGCACCCTCAACCGGTGGATGATGCGGTTCGTTGGTGTCATCGTCTCTTGAACCTTGTTTTGTTTTGACGTGGTGCAAACTTTTACTTAAGCGATCATTCTGCTCTGCTGTTGACTTTGTCGGTGATTCTGTAAAGAAACTGACATTGTGAATACAAATTGGGGTGTATTAACAAACGTTTATTGTTATAATTACTGTGCACAGACCATTTTAAAACGATTGTTGCTTCATAATAACAACCGTAGGGAGATAAATTGCGGTGCGAAACACACCAACGATCTATGGCTCTATTATGCATTCTCAAATGTAGGCCATATTACGTTGGTATTCGGTACCGCTACGTTAGAGTTGAGTTGAAAGAGCCGTGAGTTACAACCCTGAACCTTGGGATTGGAAGGCAAGCACGTTAACCACCAAGCTACAGCTCCCTTCTTAATCCCTGACAAAAGTTCTTAAACATTACCCACTTAGTTATAATATAATAATAATAAGAAACAAAGAACATACTGCTTTGGTCTTGGACATTCCGTCGATTTTTTCCTTTATCCGTTTTTCCATGTTTATCTGCTGACAACAACGGCTCACTCTTCATTTTTGGATGTCCAGTGCCGGCAGTCTCTGGTTTGTAGTCTGCTCTGGTAGCCGTTTTGGTACCCATTTGAAAGCCTCTGACAGACGAGCGTCGACGTTGCTCATTCATATTTGTTGATTCCGTCACTGATTGGTCAGACGGCCGACGATTTTGTTTCGATATATTTGAGATAGACGATTTCCTAGCCTGGTGTTGATGTGTGACTTGGTGGCTTGAAGCGTCTTGGCGGAGGTAGCTGTTATGTCTACTGTGGTGACTGTATAGGTGTGTGGAAGAATCTCTGTGTGCTCCCATGTACGAATGAGATGGCCGGCGGTCCGTCGCTACGTTCCTGGAATGAAAGCTACTGCAGGATAGCAAAACAAAATAATTATATAATAATAAACAAAAACTGAGAATGATAATACATAATTAGAGAGAGGAAGGATATATCGTATAAAGATGGAAGGGAAGTAAATGTTGAAGACGATTGGGAGATGGAATCAACATAATCAAGAAGACGATGTGGAGAAAGTGGAGATGGAATCAACTTAATCATGAAGACGATGTGGAGAGAGTGGAGATGGAATCAACTTAATCAAGAAGACGATGTGGAGAGAGTGGAGATGGAATCAACTCAATCAAGAAGAAGAAGATGTGGAGAGAGTGGAGATGGAATCAACTTAATCAAGAAGACGATATGGAGAGAGTGGAGATAGAATCAACTTAATCAAGAAGACGACGTGGAGAGAGTGGTGATGAAATCAACTTAATCAAGAAGACGATGTGGAGAGAGTGGAGATAGAATCAACTTAATCAAGAAGACGATGTGGAGAGAGTGGAGATGTAATCAACCTAATCATGAAGACGATGTGGAGAGAGAGTGGAGATAGAATCAACTTAATCAAGAAGAAGATGTGGAGAGAGTGGAGATGGAATCAACTTAATCAAGAAGACGATATCAACAACCCAAATGCAGAGTTGAAAGATATAGAAAAAGTGCAATACCATACCTTATCTCGCTTCTAAATGAATAATCATTATATATCACCCAGTACAGCTATGCAATTCTTATTGGTCCTTTTTGGTGTTTTTTTTTCTATTTTAATATTTTAATGCTAAACTTGTTGAATGTTCCTGTATTGTATTTCTTGTGTAAATTGCCTCCTTTTTTATATATAATTATCATTGGTTTTATACTTTTATACAAATTTTAATATTGAGAAAATGTAAATATCTTTGTAATTCAGCTAAGGCTGCGATGATGATAGTGAAATAAATGAAATGAAAAAAAAAAATATGGAGAGAGTGGAGATGGAATCAACTTAAACAAGAAGACGATGTGGAGAGAGTGGTGATGGAATCAACTTAATCAAGAAGAAAATGTGAAGAGAGTGGAGATGGAATCAACTTAATCAAGAAGACGATGTGAAGAGAGTGGAGATGGAATCAACTCAATCAAGAAGAAGAAGATGTGGAGAGAGTGGAGATGGAATCAACTTAATCAAGAAGACGATGTGGAGAGAGTGGAGATGGAATCAACTTAATCAAGAAGACGATATGGAAAGAGTGGAGATGGAATCAATTTAATCAAGAAGACGACGTGGAGAGAGTGGAGATGGAATCAACTCAATCAAGAAGACGATGTGAAGAGAGTGGAGATGGAATCAACTCAATCAGGAAGACGATGATGTGTAGAGAGTGGTGATGGAATCAACTTAATCAAGAAGACGACGTGGAGAGAGTGGAGATGGAATCAACTTAAATAAGATGAAGATGTGAAGAGAGTGGAGATGGAATCAACTTAATCAAGAAGAAGATGTGAAAAGACTGGAGATGGAATCAACTTAATCATGAAGACGATGTGGAGAATGGAGAAGGAATCAACTTAATCAAGAAGAAGATATGGAGAGAGTGGTGATGGAATCAACTTAATCAAGAAGACGATGTGGAGAGAGTGGAGAAGGAATCAACTTAATCAAGAAGACGATGTGGAGAGAGTGGAGATGGAATCAACTTAATCAAGAAGACGATGTGGAGAGAGTGGAGATGGAATCAACTCAATCAAGAAGAAGAAGATGTGGAGAGAGTGGAGATGGAATCAACTTAATCAAGAAGACGATATGGAGAGAGTGGAGATGGAATCAACTTAATCAAGAAGACGATGACGTGTAGAGAGTGGAGATGGAATCAACTTAATCATGAAGACGATGTGAAGAGAGTGGAGATGGAAATAACTCAATCAAGAAGACGATGATGTGTAGAGAGTGGAGATGTAATCAACTTAATCATGAAGACGATGTGGAGAGAGTGGAGATGGAATCAACTTAATTATGAAGACGATGTGAAGAGAGTGGAGATGGAATCAACTTAATCAAGAAGACGATGTAGAAAGAGTGGAGATGGAATCAACTTAATCAAGAAGACGATGTGGAGAGAGTGGAGATGGAATTAACTTAATCAAGAAGACGACGTGGAGAGAGTGGAGATGGAATCAACTTAATCATGAAGACGATGTGGAGAGAGTGGAGATGGAATTAACTCAATCAAGAGGATGATGTGGAGAGAGTGGAGATGGAATCAACTTAATCAAGAAGACGATGTGGAGAGAGTGGAGATGGAATCAACTTAATCATGAAGACGATGTGAAGAGAGTGGAGATGGAATCAACTTAATCATGAAGACGATGTAGAAAGAGTGGAGATGGAATCAACTTAATCAAGAAGACGATGTGTATAGTGGAGATGAAATCAACTTAATCATGAAGACGATGTGAAGAGAGCGGAGAAGGAATCAACTTAAACAAGAAGACGATGTGGAGAGAGTGGTGATGGAATCAACTTAATCAAGAAGACGATGTGGAGAGAGTGGAGAAGGAATCAACTTAATCAAGAAGAAGATGTGGAGAGACTGGAGATGGAATTAACTCAATCAAGAGGACGATGTGGAGAGAGTTGAGAAGGAATCAACTTAATCAAGAAGACGATGTGGAGAGAGTGCAGATGGAATCAACTTAATCAAGAAGAAGATGTGGAGAGACTGGAGATGGAATCAACTTAATCAAAAAGACGATGTGAAGAGAGTGGAGATGGAATCAACTTAATCAAGAAGAAGATGTGGAGAGACTGGAGATGGAATTAACTCAATCAAGAGGATGATCTGGAGAGAGTGGAGATGGAATCAACTTAATCAAGAAGACGATGTGGAGAGAGTGGAGATGGAATCAACTTAATCAAGAAGATGACGTGGAGAAAGTGGAGATGGAATCAACTTAATCAATATGACGATGTGGAGAGAGCTGAGAGCTGGAGATGGAATCAATTCGAACTCAATCATCAAGATGATGCTGTTAGTTATACGATGGGAGTGGACTGAAGGAAAAAGATGCGAAACAAGATAATATAATTGGTTTGTAGTGGACTGTTGGTCCTTACCTCCTTTTACCCTTTTGTTCCATGCCCATCTCTTTCGCCCATTCTTTGACGGTATGCCCGTAGCCTACGGGTTGATGTACAGCAGAGTGGTGGCTAGAATCATGATGGGGTTCATGCGTCGTATGTACGTCGTGTACACTGATTTTAGAAGGGTCTTTCTTCGCTCGTCCAGTTACAGTAACATACATTGGGTGGTGGTTATCGTCGCGTACAGCGTACGTTTGCTGTTGTAAAAATAAGTGTAAATGAGTACAGTAAATTACATTAACTTGCGTAGGGCCTACCTAATTTTCAATTACGCGCACAAAAGTTCTGTAGGAAAAGGTCGTTTTGATAATTGTACTACCTCATCTTGTGCAAAAATGCGATCGGTTAACAATAGGCCTAAATCGCACATAGGCTGCGCGACGCATGATGGGAATGGTTTAGGAGCAAACGTCACAGTGTCTGTTTATACGTACGCGTCATCGTGACGTTTGCTCTCCCAAACCCTTCACATCATGCATTGTGCAATGACGTTCCTTGCGATAAACTTTAGGCGTTTCTCAGAATGTACTGTGCTGAGAGTCAGCATAACGTATACCGTAACAAATCAGTCTTCAAATTACAGTAAATCCCTGTTGTGTAATAAAATGTACAGATTATAAGAGGATCTTCTTACCATTCTGTTTGATTCCTCTTGCTCGGGGTGGTGGCAATGACTGCTACCATGACCTGCTATGTGATGAATGCTTTCTTTATCTCTTTGCAGACGTTCTATCTGTCGAATTAACTGTTTCTCCTCCTGGCGAAACGCATGTTCGCTCACATACTGAGCGTTTTTGATAAACCTGAAGGCCAAAATAATTAATTACATTACTTGTGTTAGAAGTTTAAGTAGGTCCACTAGGCCTAGTAATCAGTAATCAGTAGGCCATGTGAGATGGCTCATGAAGACTTACTACTTTTAAAGGCCAGGTACGGGCAAAACATTTCCATTGATCATACATTCTAATAATTATCGATCTATAATTTTCCCTATATTTCATCATTTTTTAGATTTTATTTGTGTTACACGATCTTGTTGAAAATAAACACTTTTTATCGGTGGGGGATAGTTCAAATTACACTGTAAAATCTGTATTCTTTTGTACACACATCTTGTAAAATAGAGAGGCATTTTTAAAAAACAATGAAAACAAAACGGTGTGGTAAAAAATGACTAAATATAGGTAATACAACTTGAATTTTACGTTTTTGGTATTTTTATTCAACTTCAGTTGTTTATGTTCGTGTTATAGCAAACATTATCCACCGTATACCCACCATCTTTTTTCACTTTCTAGGGAGTCACCAGACATGCTATTACATTAGGTTAAACTACCTAGCTACTAAAAAAAATGTCTGTCTGTTTTTTATAGCAGTTTTTATTTGACCATTTTAAGGAAAATTCATATTGTTTCATCATGATTTATGTTACACATTATTTGATTTATGTACAATTAACCAAATATTTTATTTAAACTTCATGCCTGTACCTGAGCTTTAAAAATCATCATTCGCATCAAATATTAACATAATTATCTTGTCAACGTACTACAGTTTATACACTCATTCCACTGTGTAATTTGTTTGACCTTCTGGCTTTATGATTAATTTTCTCTCATCTTCTATGACGAAGAATCGAGAAAAGGTACTTTCGTCAAATTATGTTTGTAAATGTATCAGGACTTATGCGACTCATTTCCAATGAAAACATATACAAGATTAATACTAATGTCGGTAAATTCAATTTCTTGGACCTAATTATTTTATTGATTTCTGAATGGGTTCTTATGTAATAACAAACAGAGTTGATGTATCGTCATTATGATGATGTCTCATCAAGCTGTGTGTATTTCATATTATGGATTCACACTGCCAGTCAGTTCGCAGTAGCCAGTATATGTAGGAATGCATCTATGTCGGTTTAGTTCCTTTTATTTTATAAAAATAATACAATTATAAACATAATTTCTATGTAGGCCTATATTTTATATGAAAATGACAATAAATGAAAATAATTTTCCATTGATGAATGAATGAATATATATATAAAACAAATGAATTGTCATTCTCAATGTCATATTATATTATTGATATTTTGTTTTTTATTCTGTTCTGTTGATGAAATTAATTTCAATTTCATTTAATTTAAATTAATGAAAATAATTATTGCCACAAATCGGCGTTTAATTATGTTTTTTTTATTTCCTGAGGGGGAAAGGGAATGGAAACTTACAGCAGCAGAACCAGCAATAGGGCTGGAATTCTATATATCTATTCGTACTTTACTTTTAGAAAAAGTAGGAAAGCAAACATTTTTCATACATTTGTCCTAAAAAACTTCGGAGTTATGGAATGCAATATACCCAATAAGCCTAATTGATAATGATAATGGCTGTATATTTTTTGTATTTATTCTGAAAAATAAAGATAATGTGCTGGAATCTTACCTGGTTTGTTGGCCATATTCAACGCGAACTTTCTTGTTGTTCACGTTGACAGAGTGCACCGTCCGCGCATCCATCGTCGGGTCCAGCTGTGCGGTTACATTCAACCCCATCGTTTGGAGCTGTTCTCGTCCTAAGTTACTCATTGTAGAAGTGTGATTGCTTTACACTTCTTACTAATTGTAATTGTATATTTAATTATTTTCTGGAAGAGCGAAGATTCGGTTTTTAAAAGAAAAGAATTTTGCAGTGTGCCGTGATTTTTAACAACACCATCACCACACTCGTCTCATGTACCGCGCCGCCGGTAACCAAGGACATTGGAACAGCGCCATCTCGCGTCACGCGCGTAGATTGAAATATCGTGCATACCCACGTGGCATGCATGTGTACTACGTGGATTCGTACGTACAGTGTGTAGATAACGAGGGAAACTTTAGACTTCACATATAATAGTAAAACGAACAAAGTAGCCCAACAAACCAAATTTCATTGATAATTTTATTTAATTGTTCCTAGATTATATTTATTAATTTATAGTCATTTGTACATGTCATATTGCTAGTATTATCTAATAATATATTTATTATATCATAGAGATATTATGATTATATCTATACTGTGTATTATGTGCAGGTTTCTAGAAAACAATAATGTTGTTAATTAATTACTGAAAAGATTGAGAAATAAGTCACTCAATTAATTCCGGCTCTGAAACACCGGACACAAAATTGTCCCAATGCTGGCTTACACTTACGTTGTTTACTATCACTATTATTACATCTGTATTCTTAACCACTAGATTTTTCATTAGAAAAAATATAGAAATATTTGTAGAAAATTTAGATCAAGTGTTCCAATTCCGTAGGCGCAACTCAAGAGAGTTGACCAATCACAAGCGATAGTTTTGGATGATCCACATGCTGCGATTGGTCAAATTACTTGAGGTGTGTTTCGTCATTTGCGTCCTAGTTTAGATAATATTTATTAAATATTGCAGCATGTTGTATAGCATAAAATAACAATAAAGCCAGAAAAATAATATTTGCTGTAAAGTTTTAAAATCTCTGTATAATAAACAAAACAATTCGGATAAAAGTAATTTATTTATTTATTTTTTCTTCTTAGTGCATATTGCAACTGTTTTTTTCAAATTTTATTTGAGAAAAAAACAGCAATTCCTTTACTGTCTAATTAATACATTTTACCTAATTAAAATTTATAACATAATTCTATACTAATTATTGGTATATATAAATGATATAAATTGAAAGACAAAATCAATAATTATTTTGGCAAGATTACAGTAATAACAAAGAAAGATGCTTGTAACAAATAAAATAAAAGTACTGATTAATAATAAAATTTTGATACATGATTTCAAAGTATATTTATCGTAAAACGTAGCATATATAGGTTTTATAAATCATCAATTAGGAAGACATAATCAGCATATCTTTAAGACACCCATCATTCATTGGTCCAAAATTGCCAGAAAGTACAGTAGTAGAAAAGATTGTGATAAAGGTTCTGTTCTGTGTTGGTATTCACCATTCAGGGAAACACTCTTAACATTGAGAACAAAAAAAACCTCCACCAACAACTCCCAGATACCACTTAAATTCTAAATATTTATTCACTTAAAGATGTATTGTCCCCAAAAACATGAAAAATGAAGATTAATAAAATCAGACTTTAAATAGGCCATTTTGCAATTTTAATAAAGTTATTCACTTCTGTAAAACAAAAAAATAAAAAGACAAAAGTAACAGACAGACAGACAGACCGACAATTCAAATATTTTTTGCTTTAAATTACATTTTTTCCAGGTAAATAATTTTTTTTTATCCAGTTTTTGGTCAAAGTGAATTACGTGGCATTAAAATGGCATATAAAAAAAAAAATTGGGGAAAAAAAAAAATTAGGAAGACAATGTATCTCTAAATAAAATACTTAGTGTTTAAGGGAACGGATGATTGGTGAATATGACCACTGGTTTCCTTGGAGTGTGGTTATCAGAAGATTTTTCTGAAGTACCAAACTATATTTTGGCAACTTTCACAAATTCAATAATGATTTAAGTAATTTGTAAATTACCAACCATTAAGTACTAAACACTTGACAGAACTCTGAGTATATACATTAGTTTAAAATATAAACATCCTCTTTAACAGTAGAACCTGTATATAGGTAAACACTTTAAAATATAATATTTCGGTCACAGATTTTTGGCAAACCTTTGGGGCAAATAAGCCTAGTGCTTTGACTAAACTAACTTGAGAAAATTAAAATTTAAAAGTGCATATTATATATTATTTTATACTGGTGTGCATTGCATTAATATAATCTAGTATATAATTATTTTAATAATAGAGTAAACTGTATGATACTTTGTTTTATAAAATACATAATCTTTTTATAATCAATTCAATATATTATTACATATATATTTATATATAATTATAATTCTTTCATTAGCCCTGATAAAGGAATAGTGATTTTCCCCCAAAAAACTGTTATGGTGTACAGTCGACGCTCCCAACACTGGGCTTTCTGAAAACCAAAACTTTATCAAAACCATACTTTTCTTAAGTACAAAATTCTATTTACTAAATAGTTTAATAAAACTACATATACACTTTACGGAATACAAGATTTTTTCTCTGGAAGCCCAGACATATTAGACCATATTGGGAGAGTTGACTGTACTACCTCAATTGAGAACCAGTCACTGTTTCCCACAGCATTTGTTTCCAGTAATTTGCCTTTAGATTTATTAGGCCTACAGTATTTTTTCTCATTTTTAATATTCTTATCTGCACTTTAAAATTATATAACTTTTTGCATAGTACAACTACAATGAAATAGGCAGATATTATCACTTCTGAATGTGGTGTTTTTTTAACAATCTAATTTTAAAATATATCTATTTTCAGAACATGTCTTGTATTAACAGTAGTTTTACAACATTTTTGATAAGGCTATGGTGGTATTTTGTGCTTGTGAGAATCAACAGCACACAGTTTTAATACTTATTGGCATTTCATATCTCTATTGTATCAATATTCTCCCCTACTCTAATGTTCAGTACATAAAAATGTCTTTTTTTAAAGGTTTACAGAATAAGTTTAACCACATATACATTATTATATATTAATTATTATTTATCCTATTGTAGATTGATTGAAGCTTAAATAAGCTTTATTCCCGCTAGGACACAACACAACAACGTAGCCGCAACGCAATCAAGTTGACCAATGATTGGTCCAATCATTTTCGTTGTGCGTATGCCACTGTGTCCGAGTGGGAACCATACTTAAGTCAATAACATATTTCATTTCACATAATTGATTAATAATTCTTATTTCTTCAAAGCTCTTCACTTAATCTCTTCAAATGAAAATTTAAACATCTTTATTTATTTGAAAGAGTAAAATTGTCTCAATTGTACTTGATGAATTTTTTATGTAAACTTTAATAATTGACCTATGATTTGATTTGACCTCTATGCTATATCTATCTAAGTGTTAAGGGGTGCTTGGTGATGATTGTACTCCCTGAGCGCAACATCTTTTTTTCTTGATTACAGGTTGTCGTCGAAGGCTTATTGAGTCCGAATACTGAGGAAGGAGGACCTCTGGAGGTAAACGTTTACCTAAAATGATAAAAGCAAAAACATGTTAGATTGCAGTCAGTATAGAATTTCATGTTCTAGAGTCTCACAGGTTTATACTCATGTAGTGATATTGTCATTACAAAATGTAGCTGCAATAAAGCGTGGTTCCCACTAGCGATGCAAAATAGCGCAACACAACAAAGTATTGATACAAAGTGCTATATTGTGCAATGGGAACCAACAACCAAACATCGCAGGTTTGATTTCATGCTGGCAGGGGTAAACACAATTATTGAAAGGGCATTGCATAGGTTGCACTACGCTGCATTGCATAGGTTGCACTACGCTGCGTCGCTAGTGGGAACCAAGCTTAAGAGACAAAAGAGCAGTACCCATTGTGCCATATGTCAAGTTCTTACTGTTTATACCAGTGAATGTCTTATGTCAAATATGGTAGTGATGTGCCTAAATATGGTAGTGATATGCCCAAATATGGTAGTGACATGACATCATCGTGTCCATATATGGGCATGTCACATTTTTTTGTCACATAAAGTTTGATAGTGTAGACATTCTTTATGTTACTCTCAAACTCACTTATTTCTTTAAATAATTCCCTAATATTTTCAGCAGTTTTTGCACTAGTTTCTGTGAAGATAGCTCCAATGTCGTTTGAGTAGGTCTCGGCAACCTTTGTTTCTACCTCTCTTAAATCATCCATATCACATTTGTTACCAGCTATAGCTATTACAATGTTATCTGGTCCGTGTTGATGCAATTCCTGAATCCAATCTTTCACTTTTTCATATGAAATCTAAAAAAATCAAATAGTTTATCACAAGTTTTTTTTGTCTTTAACGTCCTACAGAGTTACAATTAACAAAGTTTTTTTAACAAAAGAAGCAAAAATTGTCATAAAGTTTTGTCTACACTGTCAAATTTTATGTGAAAACAAAATGTGATGTGCTCATATAATATATGGACATATCACTACCATATTTAAGCATATCACTACCATATTTAGGTAGTAATAGGCACACACACTTTTTTTTCAAACTAGTTTGATAGTGTAGACTGAGCTTTAGATAGGCTAGTTTGAAAAGAGCACTTGAATCGTACCTGACTTGTTATGTCATAAGCGACTATTGCAGCTGATGCGCCTCTATAGTACATAGGTGCTAAACCACGATACTATAAAAAGAAAGAAAAGGAACGTCATTGGTAATATACTGTATATTAATTTATTTATTATTATACATATAGATTATGAATATAGTAGAGTCCCCCAGCTTACACGCCAGTAAAAGCACCACAACAATAATATCAATCAGACTATTGTATAAAAAAAAGAGATCTTTAGTTATGAGAACCATAACAACACAGCGACCATGACGTACTCGATAGCTGGGCTGCCACCAGAGGGCACTAGACCTGTCAAGACTGGTACAAACTGTTTTTATTATATGGATCTTAAGAGAATTTCCATCTAGTAATAGTATCCACATAATAATAACCTCATAATTTCTTATTCTCAACTTTAAATCTTCGTATTGTTAAAATGATTTGAAATATTTTATTTTTAAATAAATTATAAATATTTTTGTATTGTGTGTACAGTCCTGATTAATTGAAATGATTCAATGATCACCTTTTCTTGTCCCGCTGTGTCCCATATTTGAAACTTGTAGGATTTATCTTCTACCATTAATGTTTTTGACATAAATGATGCTCTGAAAAAAAAATAATTTATTTAAAATTAATTTACAATGTGGAACAAAACAAAGTAATGTAAAAATACTTTGAAATTAGGTCATTATTAAATTATAATAGGAAATTGGGTTAGGGTTAGGGTATGGATATGGTTTCATTTATTTGTGTAAAGCTCTGCCTACAATATAAAACTAGTCTGACAAAAAAGTGTGATGTGCCCAAATATGGTAGTGATATACCCAAATGTGGTAGTGATATGTCATCATCATTTTTTGTCACATAAAGTTTGATAGTGTAGACAGAGCTTAAGGTATTCCACATTATGTGTGCGTGGGTATATCAACGCTACTAAAATATAACAGGACCTTAGTAATGGATAGGTAGGTATACTAACCCTATTGTAGGGGGTATGCTCTCTGTATACTGATCAGCTACAAATCTTTGTACTATACTAGATTTACCAACCCCTGAATCCTGCAACAAAAAAAACATATTTATTAATTTATAAATTTATAACCACCCAAATTAGTTAGAAATTAAAACAAATTAATTGACTATCCATTTATAGGTGCCTATCCTAATTTCAGATCACAGTTCTAGGTTAAAGGTCAAATCATACTGCACCTAAAGGTCAATATTTTGCTTATAACTTCCTGTCCATTGTTTTTATCTTTAGCTTCTTAATTTTTTTGGCTGGTTTTTTAATTTTAAAAAGAAAAATGATCAGATAAGAGAAAGGAAAACTATATTGCTGTTTTGAAAATGCCATCTATTAATAATGTCCATAGAGAATTACCACCTACATTTTTAAACTGATTTTTTCCTTGTTATAATACTTAGCAATGTGATTAAAAGTGTTATTATTAATTAACTATTAATTGTAATATGAATTAAACTACTAACATTAATTGTTTTTGTCAAGGTCATAAAATTATTAGTAACCAATTAATGACTCGAGAAACTTTGGTTATTTTTAAAATGTGTACGAGTGACATGTACGAGCAATATCCTGTCCCATGATGCTGTGACGCGGCGGACCACAAGCTTAATGAAAGTGTCGTACTGTACCAATACGTAACGTTACTAGTCATCTCTCTTCTCTTTTTAAAACATGATGTGATTTTAAATTTTTTTTGTGTAGAACTCAGTTTTGAACAAAATAAAACCAGAATAAGTTATGTAATGTTATCAAGCGGTCATCACAAAATTGAAAGTGTACTGTATGTATGTAATTATGTTTATACCATTACCATTGTACCCATTTAGCTTTATTTACCCTTCTTTATGATGTTTAATTAAAATATATACTGACCTAATTTTAGGACAGAAACTGCGGTCTGTCTGCTGTTGGCAAGGGTCCAACCAAGCCTACCTATAGTAAAGTACATCATCAGAGCCTAGGGCTTAATAGTACTAACTAGGCCTAGTACAATAATAAGCAATAACTATACTCTTCTAAAGTTACAGGCCTACTTTACTTTCAGTTGTCAAATAAAAAGGAAAACATAAAAAAGGTTAATAAATATTTACATTTAAATAGGACATACTTATAGGCCTACTATCTAGGCATAATAATAGCCTAGCTAGCTAGGCGTACAGTATTCAAAAGTGAATCTAGACCCAGAGGCCGCATTAAATAAGGAACAGAGCGAAATATTGCACAATTTAATTTAGGCCTCTCCTGCTGAATGACTACACCTTCAGTATGTCAGCTACTACAGGGGTCTAGTGCATAGTTCTCTCTCGATCGACCCAACATTTATTCATTTTTAGAGTACACTTTAGGCCTAAGAAAAAGTACGATTTACTTACCCCTAAAAGACATAATTTAATTTCTCGTAAAGCCATATTATATACAAACTATAAAACTAGACAGAAATACACAAAAGACTTGATCACGTTACATATTTACAATATTTAACTCAAATTTATTTTTCATGACACGATGGTTTTTCAGTGTTTCCGATTCGCGATCGATCAACTTTATCCAAATTATAAAGTGTGATTTCGTTAGAGGGCGCTGTCCCACTGTGTTTTTTTTACACGGTGTGTACAGGTTGTGTTTATAATGTGTAGGGCCTAAGCCTACGATATAGTGTGACTCAAAACCAGCCGTTTTTAATCAATACGTATTGATTTAGTGTGTAATAAAGGTATATATACAGCTTGTTCATGTTTAAATGAAAGCGTTGCGTTATTTCTAAGATTTAGGGCCTACTAGAAGACTAGGTTTTTATCTACTTTTTTGCCGACTAGCTAGGCCGGATCGCATAACAATTAACATTCATTGCGCAAAACTGACACGGCGGCCAGAGTGAATGTCGGGCGGAGGTGATCGGCTTCCAGACTAGTCTCTGCTAGGCTAGCATGTACGCGAAATTATACTGTTGTTTTAGTGGACTGATGATGATGGATGAAGAAAAACCGACTGACTCCTGTACTGCATGTCTATGAAAATTAAATGATTCTTGTAGGGCTGACAAAAAAAGAAGCATATTTACAACTAAGAACTAGGCCTAGCCTAAGTTTTCTTTAAATTAATGAATATTTGTTCTTTTATAATTTATAGAAATTATGAAGGCAGTCTCTAAACAACATTCAACGCCACAGAAAGGTAAATTGTAGTGCAACAAAAAAAAAAATAGATGACATAATCTCTTTTTATAATTTATTTCTTAATTTTCTTTTGTGTTTTTATATATGACTGCATATTTGTGTTATCAGAATCTGAAAAGAAAATAAAGCTGTCTGCTATTCACCATGCTTTGAACTCTGACCCAGTCAATATCGCAGCACTTCGTAAACACGCCATCAGCAAAGGAGGCTTATTAAACGATGAAGTCCGACGTAAAGTTTGGCCGAAATTACTCAACATTAACGTACATGATCATCAAAAGAAGTCAGGTAATCAATTTTTCAATTTCACTATGAAACTGTTTTTTTTTTTCGTTTCATTTTATTTGAAGACTAATGCTATATTCTTAATCGTTAGCTGGAGATATTACCAAGCATCGGGACTACAGTCAAGTTGTTCTCGATGTCAACAGGTCTTTCAAGAGATTTCCAAAAGGTTAGATAATTAAATGAATGTTTTTATTTTATTTATTATTCATTTATACTGGGCGACCTCTTCAGTCAAAGACTGGTCCACCCTGGGCCCAGTTATGATCAGCTGCTGTGAGTGGCTGTGTGTGTACTAGTACACAAGGGGAACACCCCTACTCGTCTCGAAAGATGTACTAGGTTCTATAAAGTGCACATGAGCTAGATGTGTACACTGGACCTACAGTTTATAGTCCTTATCTGAGAAGACTCGTTCTATCACTAGAACCATGGAGTGAGTGAGCCTCAAACCCTTGCCGATGTTATGGCTACGTAATTACGGTTCCACTGTCTTAACCGCTCGGCCACTCACTCACTGAGTACCGTATCATTCACAGTTCCATCGTGATTAGATCTGGCAGTTTGTATGTAGATCTGTGATACTGTACTAAGTCTCTTTCACACAGACCTTTAAAACTTTTGAAACCATTATTCTTTAAATGCCAATTTATTGCCTTTTGCTTAGATCCCTTTCACACAGGAAATATTGATATGGAACCTGTGTGAAGGGTACATTGGCAATAATTTATTGTTGGAATGATTACAATTTTTATGTTTTTCTATAGGCATGAAAGACGATCAACGTGAGGTGCTCCAAGAACAATTAACTAATATAATTGTGCAAGTGTTGATTCGACATAAGCAGTTGCATTATTACCAGGTAATATTCATCAGCATCAATACGCTTCGTCGTTGTTAGACATAGCGCCCTCTACTATTTTATGCCATTTTATTCCTGTTGTGGGCTGGGTGTTTCTCAAGTGGGCCTGTGTAATAATAGTCATGTTTAATTCTGTATGCCTAACTATAAAAATCAGGGGCAGATCCAGCATTAAAGATTAGGAAATTTGGAGTGGGTGGCTACTCTATTTCATAAATGATAAAAACAATCCGTCTGGTTGCAGAAAAATAATAATAGTCTTTAGAGGATTGCCAAAGCCTGTTTAACCCGCCTTTATCCGCGCCTGAAAATATATAAAATTCAAGGTATGTATGTTGAATTTTGTGCTGTAAGTTTGTTTAAACAACACTTTATATTTTATACCAGCACGTATGAACTTTCATTTGAATATATGTAATCAGTAAGCTCTTTACACACACACATGGTGGTGAATACTGGAGTGTATATAGAAGCTTAGATACATATCTGATATACTAAAATAGTCTTTGTATAACATGTATAATCCTCTACACCTTAAACTACTGTACATCCTTGCCTTTGAATCTACTTTGTGCTATTTTGAATGTTTTTAATACAGAAAATAATTTAGAAAATAAATGTGGAAACTATAACATACTGTATAATGTTTAGCTCTATCTACATATTCAAACTAGTGTCATGTTACCAAATATGGTAGAGATATGACCAAATATGGTAGTGATATGACAATCATCATCATGTCCATATATGGGAAATTGATTTTATATTTTTCTATTTTGTAGGGATATCATGATATATGTGTAACATTCCTCTTGGCTGTCGGAAAAGATATGGCACTGTCAATTATGGATGTTTTATCAATTCACCACTTTAGGTACTAAAATCACCGTTTTAGATTGATAAATGAATGATATGAAGCATTATGCTAAAGTGTTGATATGATTTCAAATACCCATGCAAGCAATGGAAGAATTAAATATGAACTTTCTTTGAGAGTGAGGAAAGAACAAGGTTTTATTGCAAGCGCTGAAGTTAAATAATTCTAGCATTTTGAATAGCATGCTCATGTTGAGTTTGTGTTCATAACCAGTGTGCCTTGTCCCAGCCTATATATTGTGCCAAATCTGCAGTACATATCATTTTGCTAGCTGAGCTGCATTGACAAGATCTAATAAGATCAAAACAGTACTCTCTCTGTACTGTATATATGGATTTTAGCTGACAAATTCCTAAAATTAAAATTGAGTTCCTTTTCTGCTATCAATAAGTCAATCTTTACAATAAAATTGAGATTACATTGACTCATACTAATATTAATCTAAAGCTCTGCCTACACTATCAAACTCGTTTGTGATGTGCCCAAATATGGTAGTGATATGCCCAAACATGATAGTGATATGACATCATCATATCCATATTTGGGCACATCAAATTTGTATGTAAAGTTTGATAGTGTAGACAGAGCTTTACACACAAACTCATGATGCTATTAATATTTTCAGAGATTTTATGGACTCTACCATGGACAGAACTAAACATATGCTTAATTATTTATTCCCAATTATACGAAAAGCAAATCCAGTGTTGCATGATTTTATGCAACAGTAAGTTGAACTTTGTATATTTTTAATTCTCCATTATGTGTATGATAATTTTACAATGGCCATCTGACAACACTTCCATTTTCCCTACCTACTACTACACTCCTGAAAGTAAATGTGGGGAGAAACCTGTGTCTTGCAGCCTAAACTGGGCTGAATTATGTACAGGACATACATAAAAACTCCCTTCTCTTCCGAAAAGATGCACTGAGTTCTTTAAAGTGAACAAGCCAAATGTGTACACAGGACTTTCAGCTTTAAAGCTCTGTCTACACTATCAAGCTAATTTGACAAAAAAATGTGATGTGCCCAAATATGGTAGTGATATACCTAAATATGGTAGTGATATGGCATCATCATCGTCTATGGCTCCTTTCAGAGAATTAATAATATTCTAATACCCCAGAACTATGGTCAAGGAGAAACTAAAGCTCTGTCTACACTATCAAACTTTATGTGACAAAAAACAGAGCTTTAATGCCGATTGTATGACTGGGGGTGCTCCTGTCTAAAAAGCGGCCACTCGACTCACCAGTCAAAAGTGATTTTGAGTATACTTGACAAATTGTTGTACTGTACTATTATTTACAGGTCAGAGGTCGGAACTGTATTTGCATTGGCCTGGTTAATAACATGGTATGGACACGTGTTAAACGATTACAAAAGTATTGTGAGGTTGTACGACTTTTTCCTAGCGTGCCATCCACTAATGCCGGTTTACTTAGCAGCAGCGGTAAGTAATATACATCGTTTCTAGAGTGGATCCATACATTTTCGTGGAGGCGTTAGATTAACTCTATCTTTTGGAATAATGTAAAATTTTTCACCAAAAAATGTATACAATTTTTCTCATGTACTGTAATTTTCCTTATATAAAAAATCTATTTCCACTTAAACTTAAATTCTTGTTACATAATAATAATAATAATAACTGGTACTTGATATAGCGCATTATGCTGAAAGCCTCAATGCGCTTTACATAGACAGAAAAATTTAGAAAATTAAAAATTCAAACATAACATTCAACATAAGTTCTTACTTTATTAATAAACACATTTCGTATATAGATTGTTCTGTACCGAGAGAAGGGCGTGTTACAACAAGATTGTGAGATGGTATACGTACATAGCTACTTGTCAAAAATTCCTCAAGATCTTCCATTTGAACACTTAATCATCAAGGCCGGAGACTTATTTGTGCAATATCCACCCTCTGCAATGGCTAAGGAAGCCAAGCTGCATTATAAACAAAGGTATTTATTTTGTTTGTGCATAATGTAAATGAATATGTAACTTAAATGAATTTTTATTATTAGTAAAGGGTCTTTCACACTACGTCAAAACAATTCAAACTTCAATTTCATGTGGCTACGCGCATGTCGTGGAGTGTCGTAAAAACAAAAATTTCATTGTATAAGTTGTAAAGCTCTGTCTACATTATCAAACTTTATGTGACAAGAAATGTGATGATGTCATATCACTACCATATTTGGGCACTTCACACTAATAGACAGAGCTCCAAAGACAGAAAATATACAAACATGTTTTGTTTACAGTACTGCAATATCAAAGCATGGTGATTTTGAGTCCGCTGTCCAGCATCAACGTCCGGACGCCATTCTACAATTAATGCGAGAGCGGAGTAGACGTAACAGCTTCCCGTCGCTACGATCTCAATCCAGTCAAGCAGTGAAGGTCGCAGTATGGGCGCTGTCAACGGCAGTTGGTGTAGCGGCTCTCGCAGTCCTTAATACAGCAGCAGAATTCTGGGTATGACACAAATAGTTATTCTGTATTGAAGTGCAAAAAAAAACACCCTACATTTTAAAGTTCAGCACCAAGAACTTTAGATATAATGTTTGATTAAATGTGCAAAATTTAAAATTGTAAATAAAAAAATCATGATGATGATTGAAAAAACATTTAAATTTATCTTTAAATGGTTAAATAAAGATCAGTAATTACTGGAATGCATGAGCAATATTGAGTGAGTGGCCAAGCAGTTAAGGAACCGTAATCCATAACTATAACATCGGCAAGGGTTTGGGGTTCACTAGCTCCATGGTTCTGGTGCTGTTGTTTTATGTCTGTTTAAGCATGGTTCCCAATAGGACGCAACGTAACATATTGACGTGCTGTATTGCGTAATCACAAGTGGGAACCGACGGCGCAACAATGCTGCAAATATGGCAGGTTTGATTTCACTCAAGACGGGGGCAAACACAATTATTGGAAGGGCATTTTCTTATTTTGCGTAGGTTGCGTCGCTAGTGGGAACCAAGCATTAAGGATCATGTCACAATTATTTTACTCTAGTTACTGCTGTAACTACATTTATTTACTGCATTTAACTACAGTACTTACTGAAGTAGAATAATTTTGACATGATTCCTTGTTGTTTAATATAAATTTGATTGAGAAATAGAAATAGTAAAATATGTTTTAATTTCTCTATTAATTTAAACTCATTTCATTGCTCAGGAAATTATATGTGTAATGAATTATGATAATTGATTATGTATTTGTTTCTAATTTGTATATCATTTTTGTAATAATGCATATTTATTAATTTTTCGTTGGTTTATATTTTAAATATGCCTGTTTATATATATAATTATAATAATTATGTCAATGTTAAATATAATATGTAAGGAAATATAATTTTATAAGAGTGTTGAAATTTTATTTAAAATCATTATCATGAAAATAATAGGAATCTTTCGCATGTGGACGTAAACATTATATTCTACTTGTTTGCATAAAAGCGTGGTTCAAGTTTTATTTTTTGACAAAACTAGTCACTAGTGGATATTTTGGCAATTTTTAGAAAAAAATCCCTGTACTATATTTTCTCCAAAAATGGCCAATTTTCGAACTTTTTATTTTTCAATAAAACTAGTTACTTTAGCACAATTGACATGCGCAGAACTGATTATTCGACTCTGCGCATGTTTGTTATGCTTAAGTAACCATTTATGTCATAAAATAAAAGGGACGAAAATTGGCAATTTTTCGAAAATTTCCCTGTACTATTAGTACAGGGATTTTTTCCAAAAATGGCCAATTTTCGACCTTTTTATTTTTCGATAAAACTGGTTACTATAGCACAATTGACATGCGCAGAACCCATTATTCGACTCTGCGCATGTTTATTAGGCTATAGTAACCATTTATGTCAAAAAATAAAAGGGACGAAAATTGGCAATTTTTCGAACTTTTTATTTTCGATAAAACTGGTTACTATAGCACAATTGACATGCGCAGAACCCATTATTCGACTGCGCATGTTTATTATGCTATAGTAACCATTTATGTCAAAAAATAAAGGGGTCGAAAATTGGCCATTTTTTGAAAATTTCCCTTACTATAGTACAGGGATTTTTTCAAAAAATGACCAATTTTCAACCTTTTTATTTTTCGATAAAACTGGTTACTATAGCACAATTGACATGCGCAGAACCCATTATTCGACTCTGCGCATGTTTATTATGCTATAGTAACCATTTATGTCAAAAAATAAAAGAGTCGAAAATTGGTCATTTTTCGAAAATTTCCCTTACTATAGTACAGGGATTTTTTCAAAAAATGACCTATTTTCGACCTTTTTATTTTTCGATAAAACTGGTTACTATAGCACAATTGACATGCGCAGAACCCATTATTCGACTCTGCGCATGTTTATTATGCTATAGTAACCATTTATGTCAAAAAATAAAAGGGTCGAAAATTAGCCATTTTCGAAAATTTCCCTTACTATAGTACAGGGATTTTTTCAAAAAATGACCTATTTTTGACCTTTTTATTTTTCGATAAAACTGGTTACTACAGCACAATTGACATGCGCAGAACGCATTATTCGACTTTGCGCATGTTTATTATGCTATAGTAACCATTTATGTCAAAAAATAAAAGGGTAAAAAAATGGCAATTTTTTGAATATTTCCCTTACTATAGTACAGGGACTTTTTCAAAAAATGACCAATTTTCGACCTTTTTATTTTTCGATAAAACTGGTTACTATAGCACAATTGACATGCGCAGAACCCATTATTCGACTCTGCGCATGTTTATTATGCTATAGTAACCATTTATGTCAAAAAATAAAAGAGTCGAAAATTGGTCATTTTTCGAAAATTTCCCTTACTATAGTACAGGGATTTTTCAAAAAATGTCCTATTTTCGACCTTTTTATTTTTCGATAAAACTGGTTACTATAGCACAATTGACATGCGCAGAACGCATTATTCGACTCTGCGCATGTTTATTATGCTATAGTAACCATTTATGTCAAAAAATAAAAGGGTAAAAAATGACAATTTTTCGAATATTTCCCTTACTATAGTACAGGGATTTTTTCAAAAAATGACCGATTTTCAACCTTTTTATTTTTCGATAAAACTGGTTACTATAGCACAATTAACATGCGCAGAACCCATTATTCGACTCTGCGCATGTTTATTATGCTATAGTAACCATTTATGTCAAAAAATAAAAGGGTCGAAAATTGGCCATTTTCGAAAATTTCCCTTACTATAGTACAGGGATTTTTTCAAAAAATGACCAATTTTCGACCTTTTTATTTTTCGATAAAACTGGTTACTAAAGCACAATTGACATGCGCAGAACGCATTATTCGACTCTGCGCATGTTTATTATGCTATAGTAACCATTTATGTCAAAAAATAAAAGGGTAAAAAATGACCATTTTTCGAATATTTCCCTTACTATAGTACAGGGATTTTTTCAAAAAATGACCGATTTTCGACCTTTTTATTTTTCGATAAAACTGGTTACTATAGCACAATTAACATGCGCAGAACCCATTATTCGACTCTGCGCATGTTTATTATGCTATAGTAACCATTTATGTCAAAAAATAAAAGGGTCGAAAATTGGCCATTTTCGAAAATTTCCCTTACTATAATAGTACAGGGATTTTTTCAAAAAATGACCAATTTTCGACCTTTTTATTTTTCGATAAAACTGGTTACTATAGCACAATTGACATGCGCAGAACGCATTATTCGACTCTGCGCATGTTTATTATGCTATAGTAACCATTTATGTCAAAAAATAAAAGGGTCGAAAATTGGCCATTTTCGAAAATTTCCCTTACTATAGTACAGGGATTTTTTCAAAAAATGACCAATTTTCGACCTTTTTATTTTTCGATAAAACTGGTTACTATAGCACAATTGACATGCGCAGAACGCATTATTCGACTCTGCGCATGTTTATTATGCTATAGTAACCATTTATGTTAAAAAATGTAATGGTCAACAAAAGGCCAATTTTCGAAAATTTCCCTGTACTATAGTACAGGGATTTTTTCAAAAAATGACCAATTTTCGACCTTTTTATTTTTCGATAAAACTGGTTACTATAGCACAATTGACATGCGCAGAACCCATTATTCGACTCTGCGCATGTTTATTATGCTATAGTAACCATTTATGTCAAAAAATAAAAGAGTCGAAAATTGGTCATTTTTCGAAAATTTCCCTTACTATAGTACAGGGATTTTTTCAAAAAATGACCTATTTTCGACCTTTTTATTTTTCGATAAAACTGGTTACTATAGCACAATTGACATGCGCAGAACGCATTATTCGACTCTGCGCATGTTTATTATGCTATAGTAACCATTTATGTCAAAAAATAAAAGGGTAAAAAAATGACCATTTTTCGAATATTTCCCTTACTATAGTACAGGGATTTTTTCAAAAAATGACCGATTTTCAACCTTTTTATTTTTCGATAAAACTGGTTACTATAGCACAATTGAAATGCGCAGAACCCATTATTCGACTCTGCGCATGTTTATTATGCTATAGTAACCATTTATGTCAAAAAATAAAAGGGTCGAAAATTGGCCATTTTCGAAAATTTCCCTTACTACAGTACAGGGATTTTTTCAAAAAATGACCAATTTTCGACCTTTTAATTTTTCGATAAAACTGGTTACTATAGCACAATTGACATGCGCAGAACGCATTATTCGACTCTGCGCATGTTTATTATGCTATAGTAACCATTTATGTCAAAAAATGAAAGGGTCAACAAAAGGCCATTTTTCGAAAATTTCCCTGTACTATAGTACAGGGATTTTTTCAAAAAATGACCTATTTTCGACCTTTTTATTTTTCGATAAAACTGGTTACTATAGCACAATTGACATGCGCAGAACGCATTATTCGACTCTGCGCATGTTTATTATGCTATAGTAACCATTTATGTCAAAAAATAAAGGGGTAAAAAATGACCATTTTTCGAATATTTCCCTTACTATAGTACAGGGATTTTTTCAAAAAATGACCGATTTTCAACCTTTTTATTTTTCGATAAAACTGGTTACTATAGCACAATTGACATGCGCAGAACCCATTATTCGACTCTGCGCATGTTTATTATGCTATAGTAACCATTTATGTCAAAAAATAAAAGGGTCGAAAATTGGCCATTTTCGAAAATTTCCCTTACTATAGTACAGGGATTTTTTCAAAAAATGACAAATTTTCGACCTTTTTATTTTTCGATAAAACTGGTTACTATAGCACAATTGACATGCGCAGAACGCATTATTCGACTCTGCGCATGTTTATTATGCTATAGTAACCATTTATGTCAAAAAATAAAAGGGTAAAAAATGACCATTTTTCGAATATTTCCCTTACTATAGTACAGGGATTTTTTCAAAAAATGACCGATTTTCAACCTTTTTATTTTTCGATAAAACTGGTTACTATAGCACAATTGACATGCGCAGAACCCATTATTCGACTCTGCGCATGTTTATTATGCTATAGTAACTATTTATGTCAAAAAATAAAAGGGTCGAAAATTGGCCATTTTCGAAAATTTCCCTTACTATAGTACAGGGATTTTTTCAAAAAATGACCAATTTTCGACCTTTTTATTTTTCGATAAAACTGGTTACTATAGCACAATTGACATGCGCAGAACGCATTATTCGACTCTGCGCATGTTTATTATGCTATAGTAACCATTTATGTCAAAAAATAAAAGGATCGAAAATTGGCCATTTTCGAAAATTTCCCTTACTATAGTACAGGGATTTTTTCAAAAAATGACCAATTTTCGACCTTTTTATTTTTCGATAAAACTGGTTACTATAGCACAATTGACATGCGCAGAACGCATTATTCGACTCTGCGCATGTTTATTATGCTATAGTAACCATTTATGTCAAAAAATAAAAGGGTCAACAAAAGGCCATTTTTCGAAAATTTCCCTGTACTATAGTACAGGGATTTTTTCAAAAAATGACCTATTTTCGACCTTTTTATTTTACGATAAAACTGGTTACTATAGCACAATTGACATGCGCAGAACGCATTATTCGACTCTGCGCATGTTTATTATGCTATAGTAACCATTTATGTCAAAAAATAAAAGGGTAAAAAATGACCATTTTTCGAATATTTCCCTTACTATAGTACAGGGATTTTTTCAAAAAATGACCGATTTTCAACCTTTTTATTTTTCGATAAAACTGGTTACTATAGCACAATTGACATGCGCAGAACCCATTATTCGACTCTGCGCATGTTTATTATGCTATAGTAACCATTTATGTCAAAAAATAAAAGGGTCGAAAATTTGCCATTTTCGAAAATTTCCCTTACTATAGTACAGGGATTTTTTCAAAAAATGACCAATTTTCGACCTTTTTATTTTTCGATAAAACTGGTTACTATAGCACAATTGACATGCGCAGAACGCATTATTCGACTCTGCGCATGTTTATTATGCTATAGTAACCATTTATGTCAAAAAATAAAAGGGTAAAAAATGACCATTTTTCGAATATTTCCCTTACTATAGTACAGGGATTTTTTCAAAAAATGACCGATTTTCAACCTTTTTATTTTTCGATAAAACTGGTTACTATAGCACAATTGACATGCGCAGAACCCATTATTCGACTCTGCGCATGTTTATTATGCTATAGTAACCATTTGTCAAAAAATAAAAGGGTCGAAAATTGGCCATTTTCGAAAATTTCCCTTACTATAGTACAGGGATTTTTTCAAAAAATGACCAATTTTCGACCTTTTTATTTTTCGATAAAACTGGTTACTATAGCACAATTGACATGCGCAGAACGCATTATTCGACTCTGCGCATGTTTATTATGCTATAGTAACCATTTATGTCAAAAAATAAAAGGGTCAACAAAAGGCCATTTTTCGAAAATTTCCCTGTACTATATAGTACAGGGATTTTTTCAAAAAATTACCAATTTTCGACCTTTTTATTTCTCGATAAAACTGGTTACTATAGCACAATTGACATGCGCAGAACCCATTATTCGACTCTGCGCATGTTTATTTTGCTATAGTAACCATTTATGTCAAAAAATAAAAGAGTCGAAAATTGGTCATTTTTCGAAAATTTCCCTTACTATAGTACAGGGATTTTTTCAAAAAATTACCTATTTTCGACCTTTTTATTTTTCGATAAAACTGGTTACTATAGCACAATTGACATGCGCAGAACCCATTATTCGACTCTGCGCATGTTTATTATGCTATAGTAACCATTTATGTCAAAAAATAAAAGGGTAAAAAAATGACAATTTTTCGAATATTTCCCTTACTATAGTACAGGGATTTTTTCAAAAAATGACCAATTTTCGACCTTTTTATTTTTCGATAAAACTGGTTACTATAGCACAATTGACATGCGCAGAACCCATTATTCGACTCTGCGCATGTTTATTTTGCTATAGTAACCATTTATGTCAAAAAATAAAAGAGTCGAAAATTGGTCATTTTTCGAAAATTTCCCTTACTATAGTACTACAAATAACCCAATGTGTGCTGTAGAATTGGACAATGAATTGAACAACTGATTGACCAATCAGAGCAGCGGAAAGCGTTCCAAAAGTTGAACAATCAGAGCACTGAAAAGTGACGTAAGCAGAGCCTTAGAAAAGTGTTCCAAATGTCGTCATTTTGACCAATCAGAACACTGAAAAGTGACGTAATTAATATCTGACTTCCACAAGTTTTTCACAACACAAACAATGATGAGATTTTGTCCAGATTTACATGCGACAACATCTTTTTACAAATCCTCTAGACTTATTATTATTATTATTAATTTCAAGGCGAATTCTGGTAGTAGCTGTATTCAACTCGAACGTGTACTTGCATTAAAGGTAAGAGCGAAATTGATTTCATGCATTTAAAGTGTTGATAACTTGTTTGGCCTAGGCCGTGACTATGGCCTAGCAAATGTGTTTGTATGGGTGCCAGCCCCGCGGTCGACGCTAATTCTTGTTGGCGGTCTGCTCTGTGGGGTAAAATGCATTTGCTATTATTACTTCCCCCCCTAATTACCAATAGGCCTACATATATTTCATAAAGTATTAACAATAACGCATGCCTTTATAGGTTAGTTAGGGTTTAGATATAGTGTCACTCGACACTTACTTTAATTAATGTATTTACTATATAGGCCGCCTAGGCTAGGCTAGATAGAAAGACTTTTTTGGTTGCCATGAATTGTAAGTCAAACCATGGGCCTGCAAGGGCTATAGGCCCTAGTAAGATGCTATACTTACTTAGGGCTCCCTGTTATTTTTTTTCTTCAAAACTTATCTACTACGGGTAGTTAGATAGACTAGGCCTAGGCTTAGATTAGTATTTATCGATTTAGTTTAAAGTAAGCTATTCTTCAAAGTTTAATTTATTTAATATTTTAACAATCCTACTACTAGTTAGACTAGCCTATGTAGCCTGTAATAGATTTTAGGCCTAAACATAATTTTAAACTATAAAAAACTAAATGTGTGCTGTATCAGAATAGCATCCATGGGAAACAGACTAAGCCTTCTAATTGATAGATAAACAATTTAACTGTTATTATAATGATTGTTTAATTAAGTGTAGGCTTCTACTCTTTGATCTAAAGCATTCGTTTAATTAGGCAATCAACTGTATTTGTGGATTTAGATAAGATTCTCAAATAATTTGATTGCATTAAAGGAAGTGCTCAGGGATCAAAGAGTTAATACATACACTGTTTAATAAACAAAGATTATTCAATTTACTCTAATTTATGTTGTAATTCTTTATATAGTTTTGTTAATTGAAAAAAAACATAATTATTCATATGTAATATTTTCTTAATTTAATTTAGATAAAATAGTTTGTTCTTAGTAGATATGTTTTAATGCTATGTGATTCATTTTATTAATATTTTACATTTAAAGTCTTGGTCTACTATTAATTATTACTTGAGAAATTTTAACCCACAGATATTTTATTTAGATTTGATTTTCCTTTATTTACAGCCATTTACTACAACTGCACGGTGCACAGTGGCATTATACGGGTAACATTTTCTTTTATCACATACTTTACTTACATATATTTTTGCCTTTGATCAGTTTTTTTAGTTTTGCAGGTGTTCAATAGACAGTACAGTATGTTAAGACCAACTTTTCGGCGCAGTGAAGAGGGTGCCTTAATTCTTGAAGATACATCTGCTGCTGTAGTATTTAACAGCTTGAGAAAACGACCAACTGGCAAGTGTCTAACTCCTGATGATGTACGCCAAGATGCCTTGAAGGAGGTGTGCAGGCTGGGTGGAAACACCAAAGATGAATGTGATGTGTTGGGCTGCTACAGGTTTCAGCATGGTAAATACAGTGGACAAACATTCAAGTGGATGGTCGAAAATGTACTGGAATATGCAGTATGTTTTGTAATTAAAATGGCTAATGAAATTCCAAGTACAAGTTCACTTAATATCAACAAATTCAACTTTAAGAGGTACTTGGAGTCTTTCCCAGAAGGCAAAGAAGCCATAGCAATGAAAGAAATAAAACGCCTCAGGAAATGCCCAACTAGACAGACATCGTACATACCTGTTGGTATTGAGCTACAAAAGGTTAAGGATGTCACAGATGAAACACTTTCTGGTACTGATGTCTTTGATGCTTCTTTGCAACCATCAACCTCATATGCACCAGGTAAGACTTATTTCATATTTTGTGTTTTTTGTGCATTTTCTAAATTAATAATTCGAGGTTTTGCATTTTTAGTGCCTGTGAATGTTGTAGGTTTGCTGGGTTTAGGTTTTTTTTATGCATTCATTTATACTCAATCATAAAATCGTGTTGTTTAAATATATTGCTTTCTAGCATACTGTAGATAGCGAATGAAAGTAGTTTACTGCTAAATATTCTTTAATTTTCCGTCTTGCAGCTCAACCAAATACATCTTATAAACCTGTTAGTACTATGCCATCCACTACAGAAACTATCAAACATAGTGAAGGTAGTTTATTTCATGTAATTTTAATTATTTTGTTTGATGTTTAAAACTAGAAAATGAAAATTACATAATGTAGTTTAATTAATTATACAATTTTGTCTTGGTTTTTCTTGCAGATTGTCTCATACCAGATAAATGGAAGAAGAACTTGCCCGAGATTGATCAACAGTGGATTTCAAAAACCTTATTCAAGAAATCGAAGAAAGGGACCGCAGAGTTGGATTCAACTAAACTCAAACAACTTTGGTATTATCCACCTCAACCGGATCCGCTCAACAAAAACATACCCATGGCCAACAGTTACTTCGGTCATCGTCTTCTTCTTTGGTTGCCCCGCAAGACTTGGCAGGTCAAGCTGGTCTGCCCTCGGCCAGAATGCAAGAGCTATCCACTAACATCAGGCGGCCTCCATGGAATCGTTCGTCCAGTCCTGGATTTAGACTGCCACTACTTTCTTGCAACAGAACAACTGAGGTGCTCTAACTGCCAACAAAGACAAATTGGCTGGAGTGAAAACATTTTAAAGCAACTTGATTTAGCGCATCGCCTTCAGTTTCCTGTTGTACTTTCGTATCACTTGGCCTGCGACAACCGGGTCCTGCAGCTTCTAAAGTACCGTGGTCTCGGGAACAGTCCATCACAGCTTCGCCAACAAGTCTTAGAACAACACACAAGGCGGTGGAATGAGAGAGTGGCTCTCTACTTAGAAAATTGCAAGAAGTTCTGTGGTTCTCATGATGATTATGTCATTGCTGCTTCTAAATTTGATGAGGTGTCTAAAATGATTCCTGTTCCCACTGTCCAATGGTTCCTCACCATCTACTGCAACGAAGTAATGGGAAGAATCGACGAACTCAAGGCTTCTATCACATCGACGTTCGGAAGAGTGTTGAAGATTGACTCGACCAAAAGGGTAAGTAATTTCTGCAATTTGCTTTTAATTATTTTAATTTTTTTTTGCAGATTGTCGGGAAGCTTTCTTCCTAATAATTATTAAATTTTTTTTGCAGATTGTAAGGAAGCTAGCCGGTCGTGCATGTGGAACAGGAGCATGGGCAACAAACGTCGGAAATGAGCACGGCCAGGTGCTCATTACAGTCCTGACTGCTGCAGAAGGATGTGGCCTAAACAACATGACAAACGGTATCATTAACCGATATGCTTCGGCAGGCGTACCCCCTCCCGATATTCTCTACGTCGATCGTGACTGCTGCGGTCATTCAAGCATAAGGAAGATGTTCAGCGCCTGGCCTGACATGCAAATTCGCCTGGACATCTGGCACTTCATGAGGAGAATTGCTGCAGCTTGTTCAACAGAATCACATCAGTTGTATCCGATCTTTCTCAAACGTCTTTCCGCTTGCATTTTTGAGTGGAGCGCTGACGATGTTGAACGTCTGAAGCTCGCCAAGCGTGAACAGCTCATTGCAAGCAAGAAGCATTCCAACCCAACAGACGACATCATATTGAAAAACATCAGCAAGAAGGAGTATGCTTTACATTGTCGCAGGACAACACGAGGGACTCGCGAGACTGCCGACCTAATCCGAGAGCTCCTGACTTCCCTCGATGGTGAAGAAGGCCGTGACACAATGGGCGTCCCACTCTTAGACTCCGAACAGACCTGGGATATCTGGAGCTCACAAGAGCGACACATCGCCTGCATCCAGGATCCAGAAGGCATCCCGCTCTACACAAAAACCAGCGAGATGCTTAAGGGTGGAGTTACCTTGCCAGTTTATCGTTGCGCAAGAGGCTCCACTTCTTTGGAATCGTTTCACCTTCACCTTAACAGGTTTATTCCAGGTACAGTATTACTTTTTATTTGGTATCTACCAAATCTTCAAACCTATCTACTGATTTTTGTATAATTTCATAATTATGGATGTTTTATTTTTTTCTCAGGTGAGCGTGCTAGCGACTTACATTTCCAAGCTTACCTGATGGAAGGACTTGTTCGATGGAATGCAAACCGTGCACTAGCTGCTACCCAGTCTGGAGCACCCATCTCCAGTACATATAGTGGACTGCATCAGCATGCTCTCAACATACTGGCAGAGCAAGTGATTGGCAAAAAAGTGTACAAAAGTTTTATCATTCCAAACAAGTACACTGGAGAACTCATCGGAGTGGAGTACCTGTATAGCCAGTCGAACAAAGTACTCGAAACTCAATTTCCTGTCAAAACAGATACCATTAATGATGAAGACTTTGATGAAGAAATTTACACTTTTGATGTTGATGAAGGTTATGATGACAAGACTCAACCTGACTACAAACCACCTAAGCGTTGTTTTAAACCTCGAAATGCTAAAGAAATCTCACCACCCCAGCTGGAGCCCTTGCCTTTATGTGACGGTAATGATGATGATGGTGAAGGAAAAGCAGCCCTTATTGACACAGTGAGTTAAATTTGTATTATTAGCTTCTACCTCACAAATTTTGTTTCTGTTTTGAAATACAATGCACGAGTCTAATAATTTATTTTGTTTTCATATTTTACAATTTAGGAACTTGAGGATTCCACTGGACCGGACAACATTCCAGGCTACGCCAAAGTTGAAGCCCTGGCAGACTACCTTATGCAGTTTAAGGAAGACAGTGGAGTGATAAGTCAAAGTCATGCTGAACATGTCGCAAAGTTGTGGAACAACCTGGATGCTTATGACAAAACCATTAAGCGCAAAGCACGGCATCAAGATTACTTGACGAAAGGCAGGTTCAAGAAAAGTAAAACTACTTCCGTAATACCTGGTGTTGCAAGCACTCGACGGTAAGGCAGTTTCCAGCGTTTTTAACTTTGTTGCATGATGAGTCTTAAATCTAACTCGTTTCTTTGTTTTTTTTTTAAAAAAAGATGCTTCTTAGGTCAGAACACCGGACCAGCTCAGTGGCCGGACTGCAATCGATATATGGAGTGCATTATTACCAAACTGTGTGAAGCGTATCCATCTACCGTATCTATCGAAGGTAAACGTTTCCAGCGCTGGCCGCTCATTACCAAAGGCTACAAGAACATTCGTCGGAAAGTGCTATCGAATGGACACCTGATGTTGTTTGCTAAGCTTCAGTTGATGGAGATAAATCGTACGACACTCATCCAGTGGTGAGTTTTAACTTGTTATTACTGTTATTTTACACTACAGTAAATACATTCAAGTTTTTAAATGCTGTGTTTGATTTATTTACAACAGGTACAACAGAACATCAAAGAAGCAAGAGCGGCAAGTGTTGGAATCTGGCATCTCAGCAACAGTACCCAAACTTGTCTCTGATAAAACCCTACTTGAACCTTTAACCAAGCCAGCGGTGCTAAACGTTCATACAAGCGCTCCATCTTTCACATTTGTCCTACCAAAAAACACTTCCGGCCTAGCAACTCCAGGAAACAGACCGTCGATCCCAGTTCCAGGCGAGATAGCAAAACCACCACCATCAGTCCCTGAGGCTAGCAGTACTCGTATTCCTAGAACTACCCTCTTGTACAGAAAACGAGTGGCTAAAGACATATCGGAAGGGAAACCGATCAAAATATACAAACCAAGAACGTCTGCGATTGTGTGCTCAAAGTGTAAGCAACCAAGGTTAAATAAGAACCACACTCAGTACTATGGAAATTGGTATTGTGCTGCAACATCTGATGTGACTTTTGAAGAATGGAAATCGACTATGGTTGCCATCCGTCGCCTTCGTCAAGAGCGGAAAAAAAAGCAGCAACAAGAATGATTCCAAATGATTTTTGTAGCCATGGATAGACTTTTTATACTCTTTCATATATCTTCAATTTTTTTTTGTTCTGTGATTTTATATTCACTTTTTATGCAATTTGGCCATTAGGCCACCATATCTAATGGTATTCTGAATGTACAATAAAGTTAATAATAATAAAAAAAAAAAAGTTTTTAATGCTGCCAAATCCAAAGAGCAATGATTAATGTTGTAAATTATTTTGTAATTTTTATAAATTATATTCAGTTTTAATTATTACATTATAATTTACATTATATCATTCATTGCACTTTGTATTTGAAGGTCCCAAGCCCTTACAAAAAAAAGCAGAGGGGAAACTTTTTGCAGTTGAGTGTACATTAAATGGTGAATTCTATATTCTTGTCAAGAGTATTTCCTTAGCAGTGTAAATTCTCAAATATTTTATATTTATTTCAAGAGCAATTCCACTACAATTCATTTTAATGTGAATCAAATAATTCCTTCCACCAATTCTAATAATATATTGTGATAATAACTCATACTATAGAGGTTATCATCCAGTAACCTTTAGTTACTCCTCTGACAGTTACACATATCGTATGGTACCATGTGGCCTAGAAAAAAAGCCCCAGACAAAGTTAACGGTAATTTTGTCTCAATTTTTGAAAAAGGCTAACTTAATATCAAACTACTTGGAATATTGTTGGCCAATTAGAAGTCAGGGTGGGTTTTTTAACTAGTTAATTAATAACTAATACAGCACACATATTGTAGTCGAATTTACCGTTTTTTAAAAAACAAAATTCATGTACTATAGTACAAGGATTTTGTTTCGAAAATTGGATAAAACAATGTCGACTTTCTCAATTTTTAACATAAAATTAAAGTCTTATTATTCTATTATTTAATATTTTTATTCATTTAATACATCGATCATGTGATAAACCCCTAAAATTGACAGTTTTTAGTATGCCGGTATTCAAAACAACCTCCTAGATTCTTGGGCCCCATTGGCCAATTGTCTCGTTTCCTCATTATCTAATGACCCAGTCCAATTCAGTTTTAATGACCCCACATGGCTCTGGAATATTGTTGGCCAATTAGAAGTCAGGGTGGGTTTTTTAACTAGTTAATTAATAACTAATACAGCACACATATTGTAGTCGAATTTACCGTTTTTTAAAAAACAAAATTCATGTACTATAGTACAAGGATTTTGTTTCGAAAATTGGATAAAACAATGTCGACTTTCTCAACTTTTAACATAAAATTAAAGTCTTATTATTCTATTATTTAATATTTTTATTCATTTAATACATCGATCATGTGATAAACCCCTAAAATTGACAGTTTTTAGTATGCCGGTATTCAAAACAACCTCCTAGATTCTTGGGCCCCATTGGCCAATTGTCCCGTTTCCTCATTATCTAATGACCCAGTCCAATTCAGTTTTAATGACCCCACATGGCTCTGTCCATTTCTTGTCCATTTCTTTTTGCGTTCTTTACCTTTCCGAATGAGAAGATTGAGCTGTACCCTTAGTACTACAAATAACCCAATGTGTGCTGTAGAATTGGACAATGAATTGAACAACTGATTGACCAATCAGAGCAGCGGAAAGCGTTCCAAAAGTTGAACAATCAGAGCACTGAAAAGTGACGTAAGCAGAGCCTTAGAAAAGTGTTCCAAATGTCGTCATTTTGACCAATCAGAACACTGAAAAGTGACGTAATTAATATCTGACTTCCACAAGTTTTTCACAACACAAACAATGATGAGATTTTGTCCAGATTTACATGCGACAACATCTTTTTACAAATCCTCTAGACTTATTATTATTATTATTAATTTCAAGGCGAATTCTGGTAGTAGCTGTATTCAACTCGAACGTGTACTTGCATTAAAGGTAAGAGCGAAATTGATTTCATGCATTTAAAGTGTTGATAACTTGTTTGGCCTAGGCCGTGACTATGGCCTAGCAAATGTGTTTGTATGGGTGCCAGCCCCGCGGTCGACGCTAATTCTTGTTGGCGGTCTGCTCTGTGGGGTAAAATGCATTTGCTATTATTACTTCCCCCCCCCCCCCCCCTAATTACCAATAGGCCTACATATATTTCATAAAGTATTAACAATAACGCATGCCTTTATAGCTTAGTTAGGGTTTAGATATAGTGTCACTCGACACTTACTTTAATTAATGTATTTACTATATAGGCCGCCTAGGCTAGGCTAGATAGAAAGACTTTTTTGGTTGCCATGAATTGTAAGTCAAACCATGGGCCTGCAAGGGCTATAGGCCCTAGTAAGATGCTATACTTACTTAAGGCTCCCTGTTATTTTTTTTCTTCAAAACTTATCTACTACGGGTAGTTAGATAGACTAGGCCTAGGCTTAGATTAGTATTTATCGATTTAGTTTAAAGTAAGCTATTCTTCAAAGTTTAATTTATTTAATATTAACAATCCTACTACTAGTTAGACTAGCCTATGTAGCCTGTAATAGATTTTAGGCCTAACATAATTTTAAACTATAAAAAACTAAATGTGTGCTGTATCAGAATAGCATCCATGGGAAACAGACTAAGCCTTCTAATTGATAGATAAACAATTTAACTTTTATTATAATGATTGTTTAATTAAGTGTAGGCTTCTACTCTTTGATCTAAAGCATTCGTTTAATTAGGCAATCAACTGTATTTGTGGATTTAGATAAGATTCTCAAATAATTTGATTGCATTAAAGGAAGTGCTCAGGGATCAAAGAGTTAATACATACACTGTTTAATAAACAAAGATTATTCAATTTACTCTAATTTATGTTGTAATTCTTTATATAGTTTTGTTAATTGAAAAAAAAACATAATTATTCATATGTAATATTTTCTTAATTTAATTTAGATAAAATAGTTTGTTCTTAGTAGATATGTTTTAATGCTATGTGATTCATTTTATTAATATTTTACATTTAAAGTCTTGGTCTACTATTAATTATTACTTGAGAAATTTTAACCCACAGATATTTTATTTAGATTTGATTTTCCTTTATTTACAGCCATTTACTACAACTGCACGGTGCACAGTGGCATTATACGGGTAACATTTTCTTTTATCACATACTTTACTTACATATATTTTTGCCTTTGATCAGTTTTTTTAGTTTTGCAGGTGTTCAATAGACAGTACAGTATGTTAAGACCAACTTTTCGGCGCAGTGAAGAGGGTGCCTTAATTCTTGAAGATACATCTGCTGCTGTAGTATTTAACAGCTTGAGAAAACGACCAACTGGCAAGTGTCTAACTCCTGATGATGTACGCCAAGATGCCTTGAAGGAGGTGTGCAGGCTGGGTGGAAACACCAAAGATGAATGTGATGTGTTGGGCTGCTACAGGTTTCAGCATGGTAAATACAGTGGACAAACATTCAAGTGGATGGTCGAAAATGTACTGGAATATGCAGTATGTTTTGTAATTAAAATGGCTAATGAAATTCCAAGTACAAGTTCACTTAATATCAACAAATTCAACTTTAAGAGGTACTTGGAGTCTTTCCCAGAAGGCAAAGAAGCCATAGCAATGAAAGAAATAAAACGCCTCAGGAAATGCCCAACTAGACAGACATCGTACATACCTGTTGGTATTGAGCTACAAAAGGTTAAGGATGTCACAGATGAAACACTTTCTGGTACTGATGTCTTTGATGCTTCTTTGCAGCCATCAACCTCATATGCACCAGGTAAGACTTATTTCATATTTTGTGTTTTTTGTGCATTTTTTAAATTAATAATTCGAGGTTTTGCATTTTTAGTGCCTGTGTATGTTGTAGGTTTGCTGGGTTTAGGTTTTTTTTTATGCATTCATTTATACTCAATCATAAAATCGTGTTGTTTAAATATATTGCTTTCTAGCATACTGTAGATAGCGAATGAAAGTAGTTTACTGCTAAATATTCTTTAATTTTCCGTCTTGCAGCTCAACCAAATACATCTTATGAACCTGTTAGTACTATGCCATCCACTACAGAAACTATCAAACATAGTGAAGGTAGTTTATTTCATGTAATTTTAATTATTTTGTTTGATGTTTAAAACTAGAAAATGAAAATTACATAATGTAGTTTAATTAATTATACAATTTTGTCTTGGTTTTTCTTGCAGATTGTCTCATACCAGATAAATGGAAGAAGAACTTGCCCGAGATTGATCAACAGTGGATTTCAAAAACCTTATTCAAGAAATCGAAGAAAGGGACCGCAGAGTTGGATTCAACTAAACTCAAACAACTTTGGTATTATCCACCTCAACCGGATCCGCTCAACAAAAACATACCCATGGCCAACAGTTACTTCGGTCATCGTCTTCTTCTTTGGTTGCCCCGCAAGACTTGGCAGGTCAAGCTGGTCTGCCCTCGGCCAGAATGCAAGAGCTATCCACTAACATCAGGCGGCCTCCATGGAATCGTTCGTCCAGTCCTGGATTTAGACTGCCACTACTTTCTTGCAACAGAACAACTGAGGTGCTCTAACTGCCAACAAAGACAAATTGGCTGGAGTGAAAACATTTTAAAGCAACTTGATTTAGCGCATCGCCTTCAGTTTCCTGTTGTACTTTCGTATCACTTGGCCTGCGACAACCGGGTCCTGCAGCTTCTAAAGTACCGTGGTCTCGGGAACAGTCCATCACAGCTTCGCCAACAAGTCTTAGAACAACACACAAGGCGGTGGAATGAGAGAGTGGCTCTCTACTTAGAAAATTGCAAGAAGTTCTGTGGTTCTCATGATGATTATGTCATTGCTGCTTCTAAATTTGATGAGGTGTCTAAAATGATTCCTGTTCCCACTGTCCAATGGTTCCTCACCATCTACTGCAACGAAGTAATGGGAAGAATCGACGAACTCAAGGCTTCTATCACATCGACGTTCGGAAGAGTGTTGAAGATTGACTCGACCAAAAGGGTAAGTAATTTCTGCAATTTGCTTTTAATTATTTAAATTTTTTTTTGCAGATTGTCGGGAAGCTTTCTTCCTAATAATTATTATATTTTTTTTGCAGATTGTAAGGAAGCTAGCCGGTCGTGCATGTGGAACAGGAGCATGGGCAACAAACGTCGGAAATGAGCACGGCCAGGTGCTCATTACAGTCCTGACTGCTGCAGAAGGATGTGGCCTAAACAACATGACAAACGGTATCATTAACCGATATGCTTCGGCAGGCGTACCTCCTCCCGATATTCTCTACGTCGATCGTGACTGCTGCGGTCATTCAAGCATAAGGAAGATGTTCAGCGCCTGGCCTGACATGCAAATTCGCCTGGACATCTGGCACTTCATGAGGAGAATTGCTGCAGCTTGTTCAACAGAATCACATCAGTTGTATCCGATCTTTCTCAAACGTCTTTCCGCTTGCATTTTTGAGTGGAGCGCTGACGATGTTGAACGTCTGAAGCTCGCCAAGCGTGAACAGCTCATTGCAAGCAAGAAGCATTCCAACCCAACAGACGACATCATATTGAAAAACATCAGCAAGAAGGAGTATGCTTTACATTGTCGCAGGACAACACGAGGGACTCGCGAGACTGCCGACCTAATCCGAGAGCTCCTGACTTCCCTCGATGGTGAAGAAGGCCGTGACACAATGGGCGTCCCACTCTTAGACTCCGAACAGACCTGGGATATCTGGAGCTCACAAGAGCGACACATCGCCTGCATCCAGGATCCAGAAGGCATCCCGCTCTACACAAAAACCAGCGAGATGCTTAAGGGTGGAGTTACCTTGCCAGTTTATCGTTGCGCAAGAGGCTCCACTTCTTTGGAATCGTTTCACCTTCACCTTAACAGGTTTATTCCAGGTACAGTATTACTTTTTATTTGGTATCTACCAAATCTTCAAACCTATCTACTGATTTTTGTATAATTTCATAATTATGGATGTTTTATTTTTTTCTCAGGTGAGCGTGCTAGCGACTTACATTTCCAAGCTTACCTGATGGAAGGACTTGTTCGATGGAATGCAAACCGTGCACTAGCTGCTACCCAGTCTGGAGCACCCATCTCCAGTACATATAGTGGACTGCATCAGCATGCTCTCAACATACTGGCAGAGCAAGTGATTGGCAAAAAAGTGTACAAAAGTTTTATCATTCCAAACAAGTACACTGGAGAACTCATCGGAGTGGAGTACCTGTATAGCCAGTCGAACAAAGTACTCGAAACTCAATTTCCTGTCAAAACAGATACCATTAATGATGAAGACTTTGATGAAGAAATTTACACTTTTGATGTTGATGAAGGTTATGATGACAAGACTCAACCTGACTACAAACCACCTAAGCGTTGTTTTAAACCTCGAAATGCTAAAGAAATCTCACCACCCCAGCTGGAGCCCTTGCCTTTATGTGACGGTAATGATGATGATGGTGAAGGAAAAGCAGCCCTTATTGACACAGTGAGTTAAATTTGTATTATTAGCTTCTACCTCACAAATTTTGTTTCTGTTTTGAAATACAATGCACGAGTCTAATAATTTATTTTGTTTTCATATTTTACAATTTAGGAACTTGAGGATTCCACTGGACCGGACAACATTCCAGGCTACGCCAAAGTTGAAGCCCTGGCAGACTACCTTATGCAGTTTAAGGAAGACAGTGGAGTGATAAGTCAAAGTCATGCTGAACATGTCGCAAAGTTGTGGAACAACCTGGATGCTTATGACAAAACCATTAAGCGCAAAGCACGGCATCAAGATTACTTGACGAAAGGCAGGTTCAAGAAAAGTAAAACTACTTCCGTAATACCTGGTGTTGAAAGCACTCGACGGTAAGGCAGTTTCCAGCGTTTTTCACTTTGTTGCATGATGAGTCTTAAATCTAACTCGTTTCTTTGTTGTTTTTTTTTAAAAAGATGCTTCTTAGGTCAGAACACCGGACCAGCTCAGTGGCCGGACTGCAATCGATATATGGAGTGCATTATTACCAAACTGTGTGAAGCGTATCCATCTACCGTATCTATCGAAGGTAAACGTTTCCAGCGCTGGCCGCTCATTACCAAAGGCTACAAGAACATTCGTCGGAAAGTGCTATCGAATGGACACCTGATGTTGTTTGCTAAGCTTCAGTTGATGGAGATAAATCGTACGACACTCATCCAGTGGTGAGTTTTAACTTGTTATTACTGTTATTTTACACTACAGTAAATACATTCAAGTTTTTAAATACTGTGTTTGATTTATTTACAACAGGTACAACAGAACATCAAAGAAGCAAGAGCGGCAAGTGTTGGAATCTGGCATCTCAGCAACAGTACCCAAACTTGTCTCTGATAAAACCCTACTTGAACCTTTAACCAAGCCAGCGGTGCTAAACGTTCATACAAGCGCTCCATCTTTCACATTTGTCCTACCAAAAAACACTTCCGGCCTAGCCTATTTAGGAAACAGACAGTCGATCCCAGTTCCAGGCGAGATAGCAAAACCACCACCATCAGTCCCTGAGGCTAGCAGTACTCGTATTCCTAGAACTACCCTCTTGTACAGAAAACGAGTGGCTAAAGACATATCGGAAGGGAAACCGATCAAAATATACAAACCAAGAACGTCTGCGATTGTGTGCTCAAAGTGTAAGCAACCAAGGTTAAATAAGAACCACACTCAGTACTATGGAAATTGGTATTGTGCTGCAACATCTGATGTGACTTTTGAAGAATGGAAATCGACTATGGTTGCCATCCGTCGCCTTCGTCAAGAGCGGAAAAAAAGCAGCAACAAGAATGATTCCAAATGATTTTTGTAGCCATGGATAGACTTTTTATACTCTTTCATATATCTTCAATTTTTTTTAAATAATAATAAAAAAAAAAAAAAGTTTTTAATGCTGCCAAATCCAAAGAGCAATGATTAATGTTGTAAATTATTTTGTAATTTTTATAAATTATATTCAGTTTTAATTATTACATTATAATTTACATTATATCATTCATTGCACTTTGTATTTGAAGGTCCCAAGCCCTTACAAAAAAAGCAGAGGGGAAACTTTTTGCAGTTGAGTGTACATTAAATGGTGAATTCTATATTCTTGTCAAGAGTATTTCCTTAGCAGTGTAAATTCTCAAATATTTTATATTTATTTCAAGAGCAATTCCACTACAATTCATTTTAATGTGAATCAAATAATTCCTTCCACCAATTCTAATAATATATTGTGATAATAACTCATACTATAGAGGTTATCATCCAGTAACCTTTAGTTACTCCTCTGACAGTTACACATATCGTATGGTACCATGTGGCCTAGAAAAAAAGCCCCAGACAAAGTTAACGGTAATTTTGTCTCAATTTTTGAAAAAGGCTAACTTAATATCAAACTACTTGGAATATTGTTGGCCAATTAGAAGTCAGGGTGGGTTTTTTAACTAGTTAATTAATAACTAATACAGCACACATATTGTAGTCGAATTTACCGTTTTTTAAAAAACAAAATTCATGTACTATAGTACAAGGATTTTGTTTCGAAAATTGGATAAAACAATGTCGACTTTCTCAACTTTTAACATAAAATTAAAGTCTTATTATTCTATTATTTAATATTTTTATTCATTTAATACATCGATCATGTGATAAACCCCTAAAATTGACAGTTTTTAGTATGCCGGTATTCAAAACAACCTCCTAGATTCTTGGGCCCCATTGGCCAATTGTCCCGTTTCCTCATTATCTAATGACCCAGTCCAATTCAGTTTTAATGACCCCACATGGCTCTGTCCATTTCTTGTCCATTTCTTTTTGCGTTCTTTACCTTTCCGAATGAGAAGATTGAGCTGTACCCTTAGTACTACAAATAACCCAATGTGTGCTGTAGAATTGGACAATGAATTGAACAACTGATTGACCAATCAGAGCAGCGGAAAGCGTTCCAAAAGTTGAACAATCAGAGCACTGAAAAGTGACGTAAGCAGAGCCTTAGAAAAGTGTTCCAAATGTCGTCATTTTGACCAATCAGAACACTGAAAAGTGACGTAATTAATATCTGACTTCCACAAGTTTTTCACAACACAAACAATGATGAGATTTTGTCCAGATTTACATGCGACAACATCTTTTTACAAATCCTCTAGACTTATTATTATTATTATTAATTTCAAGGCGAATTCTGGTAGTAGCTGTATTCAACTCGAACGTGTACTTGCATTAAAGGTAAGAGCGAAATTGATTTCATGCATTTAAAGTGTTGATAACTTGTTTGGCCTAGGCCGTGACTATGGCCTAGCAAATGTGTTTGTATGGGTGCCAGCCCCGCGGTCGACGCTAATTCTTGTTGGCGGTCTGCTCTGTGGGGTAAAATGCATTTGCTATTATTACTTCCCCCCCCCCCCCCCCTAATTACCAATAGGCCTACATATATTTCATAAAGTATTAACAATAACGCATGCCTTTATAGCTTAGTTAGGGTTTAGATATAGTGTCACTCGACACTTACTTTAATTAATGTATTTACTATATAGGCCGCCTAGGCTAGGCTAGATAGAAAGACTTTTTTGGTTGCCATGAATTGTAAGTCAAACCATGGGCCTGCAAGGGCTATAGGCCCTAGTAAGATGCTATACTTACTTAAGGCTCCCTGTTATTTTTTTTCTTCAAAACTTATCTACTACGGGTAGTTAGATAGACTAGGCCTAGGCTTAGATTAGTATTTATCGATTTAGTTTAAAGTAAGCTATTCTTCAAAGTTTAATTTATTTAATATTAACAATCCTACTACTAGTTAGACTAGCCTATGTAGCCTGTAATAGATTTTAGGCCTAACATAATTTTAAACTATAAAAAACTAAATGTGTGCTGTATCAGAATAGCATCCATGGGAAACAGACTAAGCCTTCTAATTGATAGATAAACAATTTAACTTTTATTATAATGATTGTTTAATTAAGTGTAGGCTTCTACTCTTTGATCTAAAGCATTCGTTTAATTAGGCAATCAACTGTATTTGTGGATTTAGATAAGATTCTCAAATAATTTGATTGCATTAAAGGAAGTGCTCAGGGATCAAAGAGTTAATACATACACTGTTTAATAAACAAAGATTATTCAATTTACTCTAATTTATGTTGTAATTCTTTATATAGTTTTGTTAATTGAAAAAAAAACATAATTATTCATATGTAATATTTTCTTAATTTAATTTAGATAAAATAGTTTGTTCTTAGTAGATATGTTTTAATGCTATGTGATTCATTTTATTAATATTTTACATTTAAAGTCTTGGTCTACTATTAATTATTACTTGAGAAATTTTAACCCACAGATATTTTATTTAGATTTGATTTTCCTTTATTTACAGCCATTTACTACAACTGCACGGTGCACAGTGGCATTATACGGGTAACATTTTCTTTTATCACATACTTTACTTACATATATTTTTGCCTTTGATCAGTTTTTTTAGTTTTGCAGGTGTTCAATAGACAGTACAGTATGTTAAGACCAACTTTTCGGCGCAGTGAAGAGGGTGCCTTAATTCTTGAAGATACATCTGCTGCTGTAGTATTTAACAGCTTGAGAAAACGACCAACTGGCAAGTGTCTAACTCCTGATGATGTACGCCAAGATGCCTTGAAGGAGGTGTGCAGGCTGGGTGGAAACACCAAAGATGAATGTGATGTGTTGGGCTGCTACAGGTTTCAGCATGGTAAATACAGTGGACAAACATTCAAGTGGATGGTCGAAAATGTACTGGAATATGCAGTATGTTTTGTAATTAAAATGGCTAATGAAATTCCAAGTACAAGTTCACTTAATATCAACAAATTCAACTTTAAGAGGTACTTGGAGTCTTTCCCAGAAGGCAAAGAAGCCATAGCAATGAAAGAAATAAAACGCCTCAGGAAATGCCCAACTAGACAGACATCGTACATACCTGTTGGTATTGAGCTACAAAAGGTTAAGGATGTCACAGATGAAACACTTTCTGGTACTGATGTCTTTGATGCTTCTTTGCAGCCATCAACCTCATATGCACCAGGTAAGACTTATTTCATATTTTGTGTTTTTTGTGCATTTTTTAAATTAATAATTCGAGGTTTTGCATTTTTAGTGCCTGTGTATGTTGTAGGTTTGCTGGGTTTAGGTTTTTTTTTATGCATTCATTTATACTCAATCATAAAATCGTGTTGTTTAAATATATTGCTTTCTAGCATACTGTAGATAGCGAATGAAAGTAGTTTACTGCTAAATATTCTTTAATTTTCCGTCTTGCAGCTCAACCAAATACATCTTATGAACCTGTTAGTACTATGCCATCCACTACAGAAACTATCAAACATAGTGAAGGTAGTTTATTTCATGTAATTTTAATTATTTTGTTTGATGTTTAAAACTAGAAAATGAAAATTACATAATGTAGTTTAATTAATTATACAATTTTGTCTTGGTTTTTCTTGCAGATTGTCTCATACCAGATAAATGGAAGAAGAACTTGCCCGAGATTGATCAACAGTGGATTTCAAAAACCTTATTCAAGAAATCGAAGAAAGGGACCGCAGAGTTGGATTCAACTAAACTCAAACAACTTTGGTATTATCCACCTCAACCGGATCCGCTCAACAAAAACATACCCATGGCCAACAGTTACTTCGGTCATCGTCTTCTTCTTTGGTTGCCCCGCAAGACTTGGCAGGTCAAGCTGGTCTGCCCTCGGCCAGAATGCAAGAGCTATCCACTAACATCAGGCGGCCTCCATGGAATCGTTCGTCCAGTCCTGGATTTAGACTGCCACTACTTTCTTGCAACAGAACAACTGAGGTGCTCTAACTGCCAACAAAGACAAATTGGCTGGAGTGAAAACATTTTAAAGCAACTTGATTTAGCGCATCGCCTTCAGTTTCCTGTTGTACTTTCGTATCACTTGGCCTGCGACAACCGGGTCCTGCAGCTTCTAAAGTACCGTGGTCTCGGGAACAGTCCATCACAGCTTCGCCAACAAGTCTTAGAACAACACACAAGGCGGTGGAATGAGAGAGTGGCTCTCTACTTAGAAAATTGCAAGAAGTTCTGTGGTTCTCATGATGATTATGTCATTGCTGCTTCTAAATTTGATGAGGTGTCTAAAATGATTCCTGTTCCCACTGTCCAATGGTTCCTCACCATCTACTGCAACGAAGTAATGGGAAGAATCGACGAACTCAAGGCTTCTATCACATCGACGTTCGGAAGAGTGTTGAAGATTGACTCGACCAAAAGGGTAAGTAATTTCTGCAATTTGCTTTTAATTATTAAAATTTTTTTTTGCAGATTGTCGGGAAGCTTTCTTCCTAATAATTATTATATTTTTTTTGCAGATTGTAAGGAAGCTAGCCGGTCGTGCATGTGGAACAGGAGCATGGGCAACAAACGTCGGAAATGAGCACGGCCAGGTGCTCATTACAGTCCTGACTGCTGCAGAAGGATGTGGCCTAAACAACATGACAAACGGTATCATTAACCGATATGCTTCGGCAGGCGTACCTCCTCCCGATATTCTCTACGTCGATCGTGACTGCTGCGGTCATTCAAGCATAAGGAAGATGTTCAGCGCCTGGCCTGACATGCAAATTCGCCTGGACATCTGGCACTTCATGAGGAGAATTGCTGCAGCTTGTTCAACAGAATCACATCAGTTGTATCCGATCTTTCTCAAACGTCTTTCCGCTTGCATTTTTGAGTGGAGCGCTGACGATGTTGAACGTCTGAAGCTCGCCAAGCGTGAACAGCTCATTGCAAGCAAGAAGCATTCCAACCCAACAGACGACATCATATTGAAAAACATCAGCAAGAAGGAGTATGCTTTACATTGTCGCAGGACAACACGAGGGACTCGCGAGACTGCCGACCTAATCCGAGAGCTCCTGACTTCCCTCGATGGTGAAGAAGGCCGTGACACAATGGGCGTCCCACTCTTAGACTCCGAACAGACCTGGGATATCTGGAGCTCACAAGAGCGACACATCGCCTGCATCCAGGATCCAGAAGGCATCCCGCTCTACACAAAAACCAGCGAGATGCTTAAGGGTGGAGTTACCTTGCCAGTTTATCGTTGCGCAAGAGGCTCCACTTCTTTGGAATCGTTTCACCTTCACCTTAACAGGTTTATTCCAGGTACAGTATTACTTTTTATTTGGTATCTACCAAATCTTCAAACCTATCTACTGATTTTTGTATAATTTCATAATTATGGATGTTTTATTTTTTTCTCAGGTGAGCGTGCTAGCGACTTACATTTCCAAGCTTACCTGATGGAAGGACTTGTTCGATGGAATGCAAACCGTGCACTAGCTGCTACCCAGTCTGGAGCACCCATCTCCAGTACATATAGTGGACTGCATCAGCATGCTCTCAACATACTGGCAGAGCAAGTGATTGGCAAAAAAGTGTACAAAAGTTTTATCATTCCAAACAAGTACACTGGAGAACTCATCGGAGTGGAGTACCTGTATAGCCAGTCGAACAAAGTACTCGAAACTCAATTTCCTGTCAAAACAGATACCATTAATGATGAAGACTTTGATGAAGAAATTTACACTTTTGATGTTGATGAAGGTTATGATGACAAGACTCAACCTGACTACAAACCACCTAAGCGTTGTTTTAAACCTCGAAATGCTAAAGAAATCTCACCACCCCAGCTGGAGCCCTTGCCTTTATGTGACGGTAATGATGATGATGGTGAAGGAAAAGCAGCCCTTATTGACACAGTGAGTTAAATTTGTATTATTAGCTTCTACCTCACAAATTTTGTTTCTGTTTTGAAATACAATGCACGAGTCTAATAATTTATTTTGTTTTCATATTTTACAATTTAGGAACTTGAGGATTCCACTGGACCGGACAACATTCCAGGCTACGCCAAAGTTGAAGCCCTGGCAGACTACCTTATGCAGTTTAAGGAAGACAGTGGAGTGATAAGTCAAAGTCATGCTGAACATGTCGCAAAGTTGTGGAACAACCTGGATGCTTATGACAAAACCATTAAGCGCAAAGCACGGCATCAAGATTACTTGACGAAAGGCAGGTTCAAGAAAAGTAAAACTACTTCCGTAATACCTGGTGTTGAAAGCACTCGACGGTAAGGCAGTTTCCAGCGTTTTTCACTTTGTTGCATGATGAGTCTTAAATCTAACTCGTTTCTTTGTTGTTTTTTTTTAAAAAGATGCTTCTTAGGTCAGAACACCGGACCAGCTCAGTGGCCGGACTGCAATCGATATATGGAGTGCATTATTACCAAACTGTGTGAAGCGTATCCATCTACCGTATCTATCGAAGGTAAACGTTTCCAGCGCTGGCCGCTCATTACCAAAGGCTACAAGAACATTCGTCGGAAAGTGCTATCGAATGGACACCTGATGTTGTTTGCTAAGCTTCAGTTGATGGAGATAAATCGTACGACACTCATCCAGTGGTGAGTTTTAACTTGTTATTACTGTTATTTTACACTACAGTAAATACATTCAAGTTTTTAAATACTGTGTTTGATTTATTTACAACAGGTACAACAGAACATCAAAGAAGCAAGAGCGGCAAGTGTTGGAATCTGGCATCTCAGCAACAGTACCCAAACTTGTCTCTGATAAAACCCTACTTGAACCTTTAACCAAGCCAGCGGTGCTAAACGTTCATACAAGCGCTCCATCTTTCACATTTGTCCTACCAAAAAACACTTCCGGCCTAGCCTATTTAGGAAACAGACAGTCGATCCCAGTTCCAGGCGAGATAGCAAAACCACCACCATCAGTCCCTGAGGCTAGCAGTACTCGTATTCCTAGAACTACCCTCTTGTACAGAAAACGAGTGGCTAAAGACATATCGGAAGGGAAACCGATCAAAATATACAAACCAAGAACGTCTGCGATTGTGTGCTCAAAGTGTAAGCAACCAAGGTTAAATAAGAACCACACTCAGTACTATGGAAATTGGTATTGTGCTGCAACATCTGATGTGACTTTTGAAGAATGGAAATCGACTATGGTTGCCATCCGTCGCCTTCGTCAAGAGCGGAAAAAAAGCAGCAACAAGAATGATTCCAAATGATTTTTGTAGCCATGGATAGACTTTTTATACTCTTTCATATATCTTCAATTTTTTTTAAATAATAATAAAAAAAAAAAAAAGTTTTTAATGCTGCCAAATCCAAAGAGCAATGATTAATGTTGTAAATTATTTTGTAATTTTTATAAATTATATTCAGTTTTAATTATTACATTATAATTTACATTATATCATTCATTGCACTTTGTATTTGAAGGTCCCAAGCCCTTACAAAAAAAGCAGAGGGGAAACTTTTTGCAGTTGAGTGTACATTAAATGGTGAATTCTATATTCTTGTCAAGAGTATTTCCTTAGCAGTGTAAATTCTCAAATATTTTATATTTATTTCAAGAGCAATTCCACTACAATTCATTTTAATGTGAATCAAATAATTCCTTCCACCAATTCTAATAATATATTGTGATAATAACTCATACTATAGAGGTTATCATCCAGTAACCTTTAGTTACTCCTCTGACAGTTACACATATCGTATGGTACCATGTGGCCTAGAAAAAAAGCCCCAGACAAAGTTAACGGTAATTTTGTCTCAATTTTTGAAAAAGGCTAACTTAATATCAAACTACTTGGAATATTGTTGGCCAATTAGAAGTCAGGGTGGGTTTTTTAACTAGTTAATTAATAACTAATACAGCACACATATTGTAGTCGAATTTACCGTTTTTTAAAAAACAAAATTCATGTACTATAGTACAAGGATTTTGTTTCGAAAATTGGATAAAACAATGTCGACTTTCTCAACTTTTAACATAAAATTAAAGTCTTATTATTCTATTATTTAATATTTTTATTCATTTAATACATCGATCATGTGATAAACCCCTAAAATTGACAGTTTTTAGTATGCCGGTATTCAAAACAACCTCCTAGATTCTTGGGCCCCATTGGCCAATTGTCCCGTTTCCTCATTATCTAATGACCCAGTCCAATTCAGTTTTAATGACCCCACATGGCTCTGTCCATTTCTTGTCCATTTCTTTTTGCGTTCTTTACCTTTCCGAATGAGAAGATTGAGCTGTACCCTTTGCGCAGGGACTTTTTCAAAAAATGACCAATTTTCGACCTTTTTATTTTTCGATAAAACTGGTTACTATAGCACAATTGACATGCGCAGAACCCATTATTCGACTCTGCGCATGTTTATTATGCTATAGTAACCATTTATGTCAAAAAATAAAAGAGTCGAAAATTGGTCATTTTTCGAAAATTTCCCTTACTATAGTACAGGGATTTTTCAAAAAATGTCCTATTTTCGACCTTTTTATTTTTCGATAAAACTGGTTACTATAGCACAATTGACATGCGCAGAACGCATTATTCGACTCTGCGCATGTTTATTATGCTATAGTAACCATTTATGTCAAAAAATAAAAGGGTAAAAAATGACCATTTTTCGAATATTTCCCTTACTATAGTACAGGGATTTTTTCAAAAAATGACCGATTTTCAACCTTTTTATTTTTCGATAAAACTGGTTACTATAGCACAATTAACATGCGCAGAACCCATTATTCGACTCTGCGCATGTTTATTATGCTATAGTAACCATTTATGTCAAAAAATAAAAGGGTCGAAAATTGGCCATTTTCGAAAATTTCCCTTACTATAGTACAGGGATTTTTTCAAAAAATGACCAATTTTCGACCTTTTTATTTTTCGATAAAACTGGTTACTAAAGCACAATTGACATGCGCAGAACGCATTATTCGACTCTGCGCATGTTTATTATGCTATAGTAACCATTTATGTCAAAAAATAAAAGGGTAAAAAATGACCATTTTTCGAATATTTCCCTTACTATAGTACAGGGATTTTTTCAAAAAATTACCGATTTTCGACCTTTTTATTTTTCGATAAAACTGGTTACTATAGCACAATTAACATGCGCAGAACCCATTATTCGACTCTGCGCATGTTTATTATGCTATAGTAACCATTTATGTCAAAAAATAAAAGGGTCGAAAATTGGCCATTTTCGAAAATTTCCCTTACTATAATAGTACAGGGATTTTTTCAAAAAATGACCAATTTTCGACCTTTTTATTTTTCGATAAAACTGGTTACTATAGCACAATTGACATGCGCAGAACGCATTATTCGACTCTGCGCATGTTTATTATGCTATAGTAACCATTTATGTCAAAAAATGAAAGGGTCAACAAAAGGCCATTTTTCGAAAATTTCCCTGTACTATAGTACAGGGATTTTTTCAAAAAATGACCTATTTTCGACCTTTTTATTTTTCGATAAAACTGGTTACTATAGCACAATTGACATGCGCAGAACGCATTATTCGACTCTGCGCATGTTTATTATGCTATAGTAACCATTTATGTCAAAAAATAAAAGGGTAAAAAATGACCATTTTTCGAATATTTCCCTTACTATAGTACAGGGATTTTTTCAAAAAATGACCGATTTTCAACCTTTTTATTTTTCGATAAAACTGGTTACTATAGCACAATTGACATGCGCAGAACCCATTATTCGACTCTGCGCATGTTTATTATGCTATAGTAACCATTTATGTCAAAAAATAAAAGGGTCGAAAATTGGCCATTTTCGAAAATTTCCCTTACTATAGTACAGGGATTTTTTCAAAAAATGACAAATTTTCGACCTTTTTATTTTTCGATAAAACTGGTTACTATAGCACAATTGACATGCGCAGAACGCATTATTCGACTCTGCGCATGTTTATTATGCTATAGTAACCATTTATGTCAAAAAATAAAAGGGTCAACAAAAGGCCATTTTTCGAAAATTTCCCTTACTATAGTACAGGGATTTTTTCAAAAAATGACCTATTTTCGACCTTTTTATTTTACGATAAAACTGGTTACTATAGCACAATTGACATGCGCAGAACGCATTATTCGACTCTGCGCATGTTTATTATGCTATAGTAACCATTTATGTCAAAAAATAAAAGGGTAAAAAATGACCATTTTTCGAATATTTCCCTTACTATAGTACAGGGATTTTTTCAAAAAATGACCGATTTTCAACCTTTTTATTTTTCGATAAAACTGGTTACTATAGCACAATTGACATGCGCAGAACCCATTATTCGACTCTGCGCATGTTTATTATGCTATAGTAACCATTTATGTCAAAAAATAAAAGGGTCGAAAATTGGCCATTTTCGAAAATTTCCCTTACTATAGTACAGGGATTTTTTCAAAAAATGACCAATTTTCGACCTTTTTATTTTTCGATAAAACTGGTTACTATAGCACAATTGACATGCGCAGAACGCATTATTCGACTCTGCGCATGTTTATTATGCTATAGTAACCATTTATGTCAAAAAATAAAAGGGTCAACAAAAGGCCATTTTTCGAAAATTTCCCTGTACTATATAGTACAGGGATTTTTTCAAAAAATTACCAATTTTCGACCTTTTTATTTCTCGATAAAACTGGTTACTATAGCACAATTGACATGCGCAGAACCCATTATTCGACTCTGCGCATGTTTATTTTGCTATAGTAACCATTTATGTCAAAAAATAAAAGAGTCGAAAATTGGTCATTTTTCGAAAATTTCCCTTACTATAGTACAGGGATTTTTTCAAAAAATTACCTATTTTCGACCTTTTTATTTTTCGATAAAACTGGTTACTATAGCACAATTGACATGCGCAGAACCCATTATTCGACTCTGCGCATGTTTATTATGCTATAGTAACCATTTATGTCAAAAAATAAAAGGGTAAAAAAATGACAATTTTTCGAATATTTCCCTTACTATACTGCCCTGATTTACGAAAGGGCATTATCTCAAAAAATGTAGTTTTGAGTAAATAAGCAAAACGTGTTTGAGTTTATCTTTAAAAATCTAAAGACAAATTAATGGTTTTTCAGTTATAATAGGTATTAGTACATATATAGAAAATATGTAACATGAATTTTATTTTAATAATTTATTTTTTAGGGGGTCAAAATTGAGATAATTCCTTCTTGTAAATTATTCATACTAACTAATAACAATAGATAATTTAACAAAAGGCATTATCTCTATATTTACATAGAATGTACACTACAAAACATCTAATAGCACAAGACAAATATGTTGCATTAGGGATAGGTTAAAGGTAATGAGAGGGAGTAACATGTGGCTGTTGGGCGAGGGGTGGGGAGGGTGTTTGTGGGGGGGTGGGGATGGGTTTAGAGGGGCGGGATTGTGGTGCTCGCTTTGGAAGGATATCATGAAATTTGATGACAAAAACAACCATTTATAAAAACTCGATGTACAGTGATTTATCGCATTTTCTCTCTTGATACAGATTATTGCTTTATGCATTATATTTACAAGTTTTGTATTTGATATATTTATTCGTTTTCTAACAGATTGCGTACGTTTGAAGTTAGATAGGTAGATTTTTCCAAAAGTTTTCTGTTTGTGGAATCAATTTCTTTATTATGTTGTCTTTTTTAATTTGTGGAATTCCTGTTTTTCTTTAAAAACTCTCTAGACATATAACTGGTATCCATATATTCACATTTCCGGTTTAATTTTGTTTCAACTTTTTAAAATAGTACTTCTTAAACATCATGAATTTTTAGTATGCGTAGAAGTCGGTATGAGACATTTTGTTGTCTATAAAAAGTACAAATTTATTAATATTATGCAACTTATATTAATATGTAATAGAATAGTCAATGTAAAGGAATAATCAATGTAATGGAATTCAATGTAATGACTACGCTTACTTACAGCCACACCCAAAAAGCTCTATTCAATCAAAATGTAATTCAAAAGACTAAAATACAAATTTCCCAATGCCATTGTTTTATAACAAAAGTTGCTTGACATTGATTTAAATATCAATTGGAAAACACTACAAATGACCATTGGACTTTTTTTACATTTTCAACATTTTCAAGGATAATAACGAAGACATAAGTAATAAAAAGTAATAAACTTAGGCCTACTCATTCAATAGGCACTTGAAAATGTCCTTTGTAGTCATGTTCTTCCATTTTAGTTTGGTATCCGCATAAATTTATTTTAGTGTTGTCAAATACAATATTTTGATTAAAAGATTCAATTTATTTTAGTTAACATCTACAAACATAGTTTGAGCGTGCTAATTAGCATGCATCAAGTCGACCTCTGATTGGATAATTGTTACTGCTTCAGTGTGCAGTCAAGCGATCATTTCCTGTTGTGTATTGTTTTTTTAAGATAATGCTTTCTGCTGAATTTTTTGTAGGTATGAATAAAGATAATGCCCAAACTGATTTTAATTTTTTAAATATTTTTAATATTTATAGAAAAAATTTTTAGTAGCTGTTAAGTTTAAATGATAGATTATACCCTCAAAAGTCATGTAAGACAAAAATCTCAATTTTGAAAAAAATTGAGATAATGCCCTTTCGTAAATCAGGGCAGTATAGTACAGGGATTTTTTCAAAAAATGACCAATTTTCGACCTTTTTATTTTTCGATAAAACTGGTTACTATAGCACAATTGACATGCGCAGAACGCATTATTCGATTCTGCGCATGTTTATTATGCTATAGTAACCATTTATGTCAAAAAATAAAAGGGTCAACAAAAGGCCATTTTTCGAAAATTTCCCTATACTATAGTACAGGGATTTTTTCAAAAAATTACCAATTTTCGACCTTTTTATTTTTCGATAAAACTGGTTACTATAGCACAATTGACATGCGCAGAACCCATTATTCGACTCTGCCCATGTTTATTATGCTATAGTAACCATTTATGTCAAAAAATAAAAAAGTAAAAAAATTGCCATTTTTTTAATATTTCCCTTACTATAGTACAGGGATTTTTTCAAAAAATGACCAATTTTCGACCTTTTTATTTTTCGATAAAACTGGTTACTATAGCACAATTGACATGCGCAGAACCCATTATTCGACTCTGCGCATGTTTATTATGCTATAGTAACCATTTATGTCAAAAAATAAAAGAGTCGAAAATTGGTCATTTTTCGAAAATTTCCCTTACTATAGTACAGGGATTTTTTCAAAAAATGACCTATTTTCGACCTTTTAATTTTTCGATAAAACTGGTTACTATAGCACAATTGACATGTGCAGAACGCATTATTCGACTCTGCGCATGTTTATTATGCTATAGTAACCATTTATGTCAAAAAATAAAAGGGTCAACAAAAGGCCATTTTTCGAAAATTTCCCTATACTATTATAGTACAGGGATTTTTTCAAAAAATTACCAATTTTCGACCTTTTTATTTCTCGATAAAACTGGTTACTATAGCACAATTGACATGCGCAGAACCCATTATTCGACTCTGCGCATGTTTATTTTGCTATAGTAACCATTTATGTCAAAAAATAAAAGAGTCGAAAATTGGTCATTTTTCGAAAATTTCCCTTACTATAGTACAGGGATTTTTTCAAAAAATTACCTATTTTCGACCTTTTTATTTTTCGATAAAACTGGTTACTATAGCACAATTGACATGCGCAGAACCCATTATTCGACTCTGCGCATGTTTATTATGCTATAGTAACCATTTATGTCAAAAAATAAAAGAGTCGAAAATTGGTCATTTTTCGAAAATTTCCCTTACTATAGTACAGGGATTTTTTCAAAAAATGACCTATTTTCGACCTTTTAATTTTTCGATAAAACTGGTTACTATAGCACAATTGACATGCGCAGAACGCATTATTCGACTCTGCGCATGTTTATTATGCTATAGTAACCATTTATGTCAAAAAATAAAAGGGTCAACAAAAGGCCATTTTTCGAAAATTTCCCTGACTATAGTACAGGGATTTTGTTCAAAAATTGACCAATTTTTGACCTTTTTATTTTCAATAAAACTTGTTACTATAGCACAATTGACATGCGCACAACCCATTATTCGACTCTGCGCATGTTTATTATGCTATAGTTACCATTTATGTCAAAAAATAAAAGGGACGAAAATTGGCCATTTTTCGACCTTTTTATTTTCGATAAAACTCGTTACTATAGCACAATTGACATGCGCAGAACCCATTATTCGACTCTGCGCATGTTTATTATGCTATAGTAACCATTTATGTCAAAAAATAAAAGGGTAAAAAAATGGCCATTTTTCGAAAATTTCCCTTACTATATATAGTACAGAGATTTTTTCAAAAAATGACCAATTTGCAACCTTTTTATTTTTCGATAAAACTGGTTACTATAGCACAATTGACATGCGCAGAACCCATTATTCGACTCTGCGCATGTTTATTATGCTATAGTAACCATTTATGTCAAAAAATAAAAGGGTCGAAAATTGGCCATTTTCGAAAATTTCCCTTACTAATAGTACTACAAATAACCCAATGTGTGCTGTAGAATTGGACAATGAATTGAACAACTGATTGACCAATCAGAGCAGCGGAAAGCGTTCCAAAAGTTGAACAATCAGAGCACTGAAAAGTGACGTAAGCAGAGCCTTAGAAAAGTGTTCCAAATGTCGTCATTTTGACCAATCAGAACACTGAAAAGTGACGTAATTAATATCTGACTTCCACAAGTTTTTCACAACACAAACAATGATGAGATTTTGTCCAGATTTACATGCGACAACATCTTTTTACAAATCCTCTAGACTTATTATTATTATTATTAATTTCAAGGCGAATTCTGGTAGTAGCTGTATTCAACTCGAACGTGTACTTGCATTAAAGGTAAGAGCGAAATTGATTTCATGCATTTAAAGTGTTGATAACTTGTTTGGCCTAGGCCGTGACTATGGCCTAGCAAATGTGTTTGTATGGGTGCCAGCCCCGCGGTCGACGCTAATTCTTGTTGGCGGTCTGCTCTGTGGGGTAAAATGCATTTGCTATTATTACTTCCCCCCCTAATTACCAATAGGCCTACATATATTTCATAAAGTATTAACAATAACGCATGCCTTTATAGGTTAGTTAGGGTTTAGATATAGTGTCACTCGACACTTACTTTAATTAATGTATTTACTATATAGGCCGCCTAGGCTAGATAGAAAGACTTTTTTGGTTGCCATGAATTGTAAGTCAAACCATGGGCCTGCAAGGGCTATAGGCCCTAGTAAGATGCTATACTTACTTAGGGCTCCCTGTTATTTTTTTTCTTCAAAACTTATCTACTACGGGTAGTTTAGATAGACTAGGCCTAGGCTTAGATTAGTATTTATCGATTTAGTTTAAAGTAAGCTATTCTTCAAAGTTTAATTTATTTAATATTTTAACAATCCTACTACTAGTTAGACTAGCCTATGTAGCCTGTAATAGATTTTAGGCCTAAACATAATTTTAAACTATAAAAAACTAAATGTGTGCTGTATCAGAATAGCATCCATGGGAAACAGACTAAGCCTTCTAATTGATAGATAAACAATTTAACTGTTATTATAATGATTGTTTAATTAAGTGTAGGCTTCTACTCTTTGATCTAAAGCATTCGTTTAATTAGGCAATCAACTGTATTTGTGGATTTAGATAAGATTCTCAAATAATTTGATTGCATTAAAGGAAGTGCTCAGGGATCAAAGAGTTAATACATACACTGTTTAATAAACAAAGATTATTCAATTTACTCTAATTTATGTTGTAATTCTTTATATAGTTTTGTTAATTGAAAAAAAACATAATTATTCATATGTAATATTTTCTTAATTTAATTTAGATAAAATAGTTTGTTCTTAGTAGATATGTTTTAATGCTATGTGATTCATTTTATTAATATTTTACATTTAAAGTCTTGGTCTACTATTAATTATTACTTGAGAAATTTTAACCCACAGATATTTTATTTAGATTTGATTTTCCTTTATTTACAGCCATTTACTACAACTGCACGGTGCACAGTGGCATTATACGGGTAACATTTTCTTTTATCACATACTTTACTTACATATATTTTTGCCTTTGATCAGTTTTTTTAGTTTTGCAGGTGTTCAATAGACAGTACAGTATGTTAAGACCAACTTTTCGGCGCAGTGAAGAGGGTGCCTTAATTCTTGAAGATACATCTGCTGCTGTAGTATTTAACAGCTTGAGAAAACGACCAACTGGCAAGTGTCTAACTCCTGATGATGTACGCCAAGATGCCTTGAAGGAGGTGTGCAGGCTGGGTGGAAACACCAAAGATGAATGTGATGTGTTGGGCTGCTACAGGTTTCAGCATGGTAAATACAGTGGACAAACATTCAAGTGGATGGTCGAAAATGTACTGGAATATGCAGTATGTTTTGTAATTAAAATGGCTAATGAAATTCCAAGTACAAGTTCACTTAATATCAACAAATTCAACTTTAAGAGGTACTTGGAGTCTTTCCCAGAAGGCAAAGAAGCCATAGCAATGAAAGAAATAAAACGCCTCAGGAAATGCCCAACTAGACAGACATCGTACATACCTGTTGGTATTGAGCTACAAAAGGTTAAGGATGTCACAGATGAAACACTTTCTGGTACTGATGTCTTTGATGCTTCTTTGCAACCATCAACCTCATATGCACCAGGTAAGACTTATTTCATATATTGTGTTTTTTGTGCATTTTCTAAATTAATAATTCGAGGTTTTGCATTTTTAGTGCCTGTGAATGTTGTAGGTTTGCTGGGTTTAGGTTTTTTTTTATGCATTCATTTATACTCAATCATAAAATCGTGTTGTTTAAATATATTGCTTTCTAGCATACTGTAGATAGCGAATGAAAGTAGTTTACTGCTAAATATTCTTTAATTTTCCGTCTTGCAGCTCAACCAAATACATCTTATAAACCTGTTAGTACTATGCCATCCACTACAGAAACTATCAAACATAGTGAAGGTAGTTTATTTCATGTAATTTTAATTATTTTGTTTGATGTTTAAAACTAGAAAATGAAAATTACATAATGTAGTTTAATTAATTATACAATTTTGTCTTGGTTTTTCTTGCAGATTGTCTCATACCAGATAAATGGAAGAAGAACTTGCCCGAGATTGATCAACAGTGGATTTCAAAAACCTTATTCAAGAAATCGAAGAAAGGGACCGCAGAGTTGGATTCAACTAAACTCAAACAACTTTGGTATTATCCACCTCAACCGGATCCGCTCAACAAAAACATACCCATGGCCAACAGTTACTTCGGTCATCGTCTTCTTCTTTGGTTGCCCCGCAAGACTTGGCAGGTCAAGCTGGTCTGCCCTCGGCCAGAATGCAAGAGCTATCCACTAACATCAGGCGGCCTCCATGGAATCGTTCGTCCAGTCCTGGATTTAGACTGCCACTACTTTCTTGCAACAGAACAACTGAGGTGCTCTAACTGCCAACAAAGACAAATTGGCTGGAGTGAAAACATTTTAAAGCAACTTGATTTAGCGCATCGCCTTCAGTTTCCTGTTGTACTTTCGTATCACTTGGCCTGCGACAACCGGGTCCTGCAGCTTCTAAAGTACCGTGGTCTCGGGAACAGTCCATCACAGCTTCGCCAACAAGTCTTAGAACAACACACAAGGCGGTGGAATGAGAGAGTGGCTCTCTACTTAGAAAATTGCAAGAAGTTCTGTGGTTCTCATGATGATTATGTCATTGCTGCTTCTAAATTTGATGAGGTGTCTAAAATGATTCCTGTTCCCACTGTCCAATGGTTCCTCACCATCTACTGCAACGAAGTAATGGGAAGAATCGACGAACTCAAGGCTTCTATCACATCGACGTTCGGAAGAGTGTTGAAGATTGACTCGACCAAAAGGGTAAGTAATTTCTGCAATTTGCTTTTAATTATTTTAATTTTTTTTTGCAGATTGTCGGGAAGCTTTCTTCCTAATAATTATTATATTTTTTTTGCAGATTGTAAGGAAGCTAGCCGGTCGTGCATGTGGAACAGGAGCATGGGCAACAAACGTCGGAAATGAGCACGGCCAGGTGCTCATTACAGTCCTGACTGCTGCAGAAGGATGTGGCCTAAACAACATGACAAACGGTATCATTAACCGATATGCTTCGGCAGGCGTACCCCCTCCCGATATTCTCTACGTCGATCGTGACTGCTGCGGTCATTCAAGCATAAGGAAGATGTTCAGCGCCTGGCCTGACATGCAAATTCGCCTGGACATCTGGCACTTCATGAGGAGAATTGCTGCAGCTTGTTCAACAGAATCACATCAGTTGTATCCGATCTTTCTCAAACGTCTTTCCGCTTGCATTTTTGAGTGGAGCGCTGACGATGTTGAACGTCTGAAGCTCGCCAAGCGTGAACAGCTCATTGCAAGCAAGAAGCATTCCAACCCAACAGACGACATCATATTGAAAAACATCAGCAAGAAAGAGTATGCTTTACATTGTCGCAGGACAACACGAGGGACTCGCGAGACTGCCGACCTAATCCGAGAGCTCCTGACTTCCCTCGATGGTGAAGAAGGCCGTGACACAATGGGCGTCCCACTCTTAGACTCCGAACAGACCTGGGATATCTGGAGCTCACAAGAGCGACACATCGCCTGCATCCAGGATCCAGAAGGCATCCCGCTCTACACAAAAACCAGCGAGATGCTTAAGGGTGGAGTTACCTTGCCAGTTTATCGTTGCGCAAGAGGCTCCACTTCTTTGGAATCGTTTCACCTTCACCTTAACAGGTTTATTCCAGGTACAGTATTACTTTTTATTTGGTATCTACCAAATCTTCAAACCTATCTACTGATTTTTGTATAATTTCATAATTATGGATGTTTTATTTTTTTCTCAGGTGAGCGTGCTAGCGACTTACATTTCCAAGCTTACCTGATGGAAGGACTTGTTCGATGGAATGCAAACCGTGCACTAGCTGCTACCCAGTCTGGAGCACCCATCTCCAGTACATATAGTGGACTGCATCAGCATGCTCTCAACATACTGGCAGAGCAAGTGATTGGCAAAAAAGTGTACAAAAGTTTTATCATTCCAAACAAGTACACTGGAGAACTCATCGGAGTGGAGTACCTGTATAGCCAGTCGAACAAAGTACTCGAAACTCAATTTCCTGTCAAAACAGATACCATTAATGATGAAGACTTTGATGAAGAAATTTACACTTTTGATGTTGATGAAGGTTATGATGACAAGACTCAACCTGACTACAAACCACCTAAGCGTTGTTTTAAACCTCGAAATGCTAAAGAAATCTCACCACCCCAGCTGGAGCCCTTGCCTTTATGTGACGGTAATGATGATGATGGTGAAGGAAAAGCAGCCCTTATTGACACAGTGAGTTAAATTTGTATTATTAGCTTCTACCTCACAAATTTTGTTTCTGTTTTGAAATACAATGCACGAGTCTAATAATTTATTTTGTTTTCATATTTTACAATTTAGGAACTTGAGGATTCCACTGGACCGGACAACATTCCAGGCTACGCCAAAGTTGAAGCCCTGGCAGACTACCTTATGCAGTTTAAGGAAGACAGTGGAGTGATAAGTCAAAGTCATGCTGAACATGTCGCAAAGTTGTGGAACAACCTGGATGCTTATGACAAAACCATTAAGCGCAAAGCACGGCATCAAGATTACTTGACGAAAGGCAGGTTCAAGAAAAGTAAAACTACTTCCGTAATACCTGGTGTTGAAAGCACTCGACGGTAAGGCAGTTTCCAGCGTTTCTCACTTTGTTGCATGATGAGTCTTAAATCTAACTCGTTTCTTTGTTTGTTTTTTTTAAAAGATGCTTCTTAGGTCAGAACACCGGACCAGCTCAGTGGCCGGACTGCAATCGATATATGGAGTGCATTATTACCAAACTGTGTGAAGCGTATCCATCTACCGTATCTATCGAAGGTAAACGTTTCCAGCGCTGGCCGCTCATTACCAAAGGCTACAAGAACATTCGTCGGAAAGTGCTATCGAATGGACACCTGATGCTGTTTGCTAAGCTTCAGTTGATGGAGATAAATCGTACGACACTCATCCAGTGGTGAGTTTTAACTTGTTATTACTGTTATTTTACACTACAGTAAATACATTCAAGTTTTTAAATACTGTGTTTGATTTATTTACAACAGGTACAACAGAACATCAAAGAAGCAAGAGCGGCAAGTGTTGGAATCTGGCATCTCAGCAACAGTACCCAAACTTGTCTCTGATAAAACCCTACTTGAACCTTTAACCAAGCCAGCGGTGCTAAACGTTCATACAAGCGCTCCATCTTTCACATTTGTCCTACCAAAAAACACTTCCGGCCTAGCAACTCCAGGAAACAGACCGTCGATCCCAGTTCCAGGTGAGATAGCAAAACCACCACCATCAGTCCCTGAGGCTAGCAGTACTCGTATTCCTAGAACTACCCTCTTGTACAGAAAACGAGTGGCTAAAGACATATCGGAAGGGAAACCGATCAAAATATACAAACCAAGAACGTCTGCGATTGTGTGCTCAAAGTGTAAGCAACCAAGGTTAAATAAGAACCACACTCAGTACTATGGAAATTGGTATTGTGCTGCAACATCTGATGTGACTTTTGAAGAATGGAAATCGACTATGGTTGCCATCCGTCGCCTTCGTCAAGAGCGGAAAAAAAAGCAGCAACAAGAATGATTCCAAATGATTTTTGTAGCCATGGATAGACTTTTTATACTCTTTCATATATCTTCGATTTTTTTTTGTTCTGTGATTTTATATTCACTTTTTATGCAATTTGGCCATTGGGCCACCATATCTAATGGTATTCTGAATGTACAATAAAGTTAATAATAATAAAAAAAAAAAAAAGTTTTTAATGCTGCCAAATCCAAAGAGCAATGATTAATGTTGTAAATTATTTTGTAATTTTTATAAATTATATTCAGTTTTAATTATTACATTATAATTTACATTATATCATTCATTGCACTTTGTATTTGAAGGTCCCAAGCCCTTACAAAAAAAGCAGAGGGGAAACTTTTTGCAGTTGAGTGTACATTAAATGGTGAATTCTATATTCTTGTCAAGAGTATTTCCTTAGCAGTGTAAATTCTCAAATATTTTATATTTATTTCAAGAGCAATTCCACTACAATTCATTTTAATGTGAATCAAATAATTCCTTCCACCAATTCTAATAATATATTGTGATAATAACTCATACTATAGAGGTTATCATCCAGTAACCTTTAGTTACTCCTCTGACAGTTACACATATCGTATGGTACCATGTGGCCTAGAAAAAAAGCCACAGACAAAGTTAACGGTAATTTTGTCTCAATTTTTGAAAAAGGCTAACTTAATATCAAACTACTTGGAATATTGTTGGCCAATTAGAAGTCAGGGTGGGTTTTTTAACTAGTTAATTAATAACTAATACAGCACACATATTGCAGTCGAATTTACCGTTTTTTAAAAAACAAAATTCATGTACTATAGTACAAGGATTTTGTTTCGAAAATTGGATAAAACAATGTCGACTTTCTCAACTTTTAACATAAAATTAAAGTCTTATTATTCTATTATTTAATATTTTTATTCATTTAATACATCGATCATGTGATAAACCCCTAAAATTGACAGTTTTTAGTATGCCGGTATTCAAAACAACCTCCTAGATTCTTGGGCCCCATTGGCCAATTGTCCCGTTTCCTCATTATCTAATGACCCAGTCCAATTCAGTTTTAATGACCCCACATGGCTCTGTCCATTTCTTGTCCATTTCTTTTTGCGTTCTTTACCTTTCCGAATGAGAAGATTGAGCTGTACCCTTTGCGCAGGGATTTTTTCAAAAAAGGACCAATTTTCGACCTTTTTTTTTTTTTTATAAAACTGGTTACTATAGCACAATTGACATGCGCAGAACCCATTATTCGACTCTGCGCATGTTTATTATGCTATAGTAACCATTTATGTCAAAAAATAAAGGGGTCGAAAATTGGCCATTTTTCGAAAATTTCTCCTTCTATAGTACAGGGATTTTTTCAAAAAATGACCAAAAAAAAAATCCATGGCCAAAATATGGCGTTATATATGTGTACATATATAGCGTAATTATCATTTTATAGTGGCCAGTGGCATAATGCAGTGGCCGGAATTTAGGAACCCTAAGTTTCCTATGGGAACCGCTCAGGCACCACATAAGCTCTGAGGCCTCCAGTCATTGAGTGCTCATAGCCGTTGCGCTACGCTTTTTAAAAAATAAAATGGTTGAATACTATTAAACAGCATATAGTACTGCATAGCGATTTGTTTTTTAAATGGCTATATTTTAAAAATACATTTATGAAGTGATAATATTGGCATATGCGCATATATTATCATCTTATAATGGCATAGTAAAATGTCAAAAAATAAAAAGGTGAAAATAACTTTTAATTTATTTATTTTATTTAATTGTATTCTATTAATATACAAGCTTAGCATATTTATATATAATACAAAAATATTATTACTATATAAGAATTATAATTGTTCTGAAGTTTTATATATACATTATTTGTACATTTTCACCTTAGTCCAGCCTGAAATTGCAGGGAATTTTAATGTTTTGCTTTTAGTGAAAACAAAGAAATATAAATAGATATGAGTTTGTATTTTCTTCAACAATATAAATTACCTCATTTTGAGTACAACTTCAGTAGCAATTTTTATCAGCAGATTGAAATCAAAGTTGAGATGACACCGCCAGTAACGACGATCTCGTCCCCACACTTGTGCGGGGTAGCATGGGCTTGCGATTCCATGGAATATACGTGCAATGGCGCGACCAGAGAAGTCCCTGTCGTGGTGTAGGCTGATAAAGCCACGCACAGATCCACGAACAGATGCCGCCGAAGCTATTAAAGAATTCTGTAATTATATAAAAATGTAAGAAGATTATTTTAAATTGCATAAGTGATGTTGCCATTTTGGGCACCAATTTAGAAGTTGTTTTTTTTTTCAATGTATTTATTTTTTTTATTTTACTTACATCAAGTTCAACCTCATTGTCATCTTCCATCCACTGAACAAACGAACTCTTATCAAAGTACTCTCTTAAAATTTGTTTCAGTTCATCACTAGTTTCTTCATCAACGTCCGCACTGCACATCCAGAAGTGGTCACATGATACACTGTAAACAAACAATTCAGTATCAACCAATCAGACTTATTTATATACTTTACTTTATTGCCAACAAAACAACATAAACATATCATTGACAAAAGGTGATAAGATGTAGTCAAAATTTAGTCTTTGTGTTGTCTATTGGTAATGTATTCCATAACATAGGTGCTTCATGTGATGTGCCCATATATGGACATGATGATCATTACCATATTTGGGAATATCACTACCATATTTGGGCACATCACACTAGTTTGATAGTGTAGACAGAGCTTAATACCTGTTAAGTGCCTTGAACACACACTTCAGTTGGTATAACTCTCTCTTTTCCTGACCTTTAACTTTAGAGTAGAGAAAGTCAACAACACCATCAAGTTCCTCGTCAGTCAGATCACCAGGTGATCGGAAGTGGAAGCCAAGATCTGAGAGTTCTACCATTACACCAGACTTCATTTGGCCTGCAAATGAAAGAGAGTTTCGGAATTGGTCATAAGAAATTGACAATTTGATGTCTTGATTTCCTTATGATAATTAATTACATTAAAAAAGAAATGTATGAAGAAAGATATTGTATGATTGAAGATTAATTCCACTACTTTTTGATTTTATTTATTTCTTCTGGGTGACCTTTTTCGTGGAAGACTGATCTCCCAGAAAGATCATGATCAGAACACCGGCAGACAATCTCTTACTCATCTAAGTAGTCTACCAAAGAAAAACGACTTTATGTCACATCCAACAGATGAGGCAGAATGAAGTATCTTGCCTAACAATACAAGCAATATTGACCCTTTTTCTGACCTCTCGAATGATATTAAAAATGCACTCAATTGTAAATGATTGTATATTTTCTAGTATGTATTTACATTGTATTAATAATACTAATAATAGTACGAATTTGTAACGCACCAATTCCAGCAGCAGATATTTGCACTTTGTATGGCATTGGTAGCTAATGACATTTTTATAAACAGGACACGAACCCATGCCTCTCACATGCTAGTGCAATACCCATAACATTACGCCACTCTCTCTTACTTTTACTGAGTACTACTAATTACCATTCCACTGCAGACTTTTTAATTGTTTCTTCACCATACCAGCCTGCCAGTTCATCTCACTTGCAACATCCACAACCGGGAACTCAAGGCTACTCTTGTTCCTCAAGGATTTACCAGTCTTTTCTTGATGGAGGGCAATGGCTGCTGCTAGGGCAGGACACTTGTGAGCCATGGTTTGTAGCTGTTTAGGCCCCCCATAGCAGTTGATGGTGCAGGTTGCCAATGCTGGTGGCAGGTTGTTGACCCACTGCTGTGGGTGCAGTTCTAGGTTACATAAAAGTGTGGCAATACCTGCAAGAGAAATGTCATTGTCGCTTTTGATGTTGAAAAAAAGATTCAAATGGTAAAGTTCCAACATGGACTCATGGAAGCAATATAACAACATAGGCACAATGCAAGTCATTTGACCAAAACAACTGACAGTTCAGATGATCCATCGTGGAATTATTGATCAAATTACTTACAGTGTGTCTACATCCTTGTGTTGCGTCCAAGTGAGGAACAACCTTAAAAGATGGGTTGCTAGATAGCTTATGGCAGATGAATCTATTTCATGTTAGTATTATGTATTACAATAATAAGCTCTTGCCTTCTTCTTTAATATCTAAGCTCTCCACATTCTGTTCAATAGATATTGCTCTTTCATGTCCAGGACACAGTCTTGGTATTTTATAACTGCTTTTCGTTTGTGGAGAAGGTTCTGTTGGCACCTGTATTTCTTCCGGAGTCTGTTCTTCCAAGCCATCAGATGTTTTTGAATTGTTTACTGATGCTGTTGAGCTCTCGGTTGACAGATCATCATCTCTTGCGGTAGTAATCTTTCCAGCATCATCTGGAGTCTGAGGAATGACTTCTGATGTTTTCTGGGACAATACCTCGTCTGGAATCATCATATAGTCTTCATCATCTTCTTCTTGAAAAGCCTTAAGCTCTTTAGCTGCCTTAGAAAGTTTTAAAAAAAGACCTAAATTACAATTCTACAGAAAGGTCGTACACACAACTAACCACCCAATCAAAAAAAGGTCAGATATGGTCATAATGTATGAAACCTAAAATTGATGGAGGAAGTAAAGACTGTGACAAATTTTTCTTTTCTGTTGGAATGTTACCTCTTTGTTCATGGGCATAACGCAGAGGCCAGAGACCCCTGGTTTAGGAACCTAAGTGGCCATCCAACTGGAGGCCTCGGTCATATTTTATCGTTTTCTCTTCTGGGCACTCAGGGGCCCTCATAAGCTCCGGGGCCCATGGGTTTGTCTGTCTATGTTTCACAACCATAAGCTTTATATACAATAAAATACTTACCTGCCTAGCTCTAGCTTTCTCTTTGCATCTGCATGGTGCAAACACTTTACGACAGAGTTTCTTCAAGGTGAACCTGTCAAGTGTGTTAGCGTAGGTGTGACGTCTCAATTCACTCAGATCTCTACCCTGTAAAAACAATTCATTATAGTGTTGCTAATATTCATGTAATAATCCTTATAAAGTATAATTGTATTGTAATCGTATAGAACATTGGCTCGTTACAAAACTAAAGGCAAGCTAGGATCCAAGATTTCAAAATATAAACATCGTAATTGATACCGACATATGTTCTGGACACGCTCACCTGTGAATCCAAGAACAGATGGCAATGTGCAGGTTTGCCATCACGTCCAGCTCTGCCAATCTCCTGCACATAGCTCTCAAAACTCTTTGGCATGTTGTAATGAATAATGGCACGGACATCAGACTTATCCAGTCCCATTCCAAATGCAACAGTGGCTACGACAATACGGATGCTCCCGGACATAAATGCATTTTGAACTTTTCTTCGTTCACAAGCTGTCATGCCTGCATGGTATGACTCCACACTGTTGATGTCTGGTCTTTCATTTGGTTTTATAGTTGCTAGTGGTATTGAACAAAATTATTCTTACTGACAATTTGTTTCTATGATGTGTTTACTACTTTATATTTTATAAAATAAAAAAGTTAATACCAAAGTTTAGATAAAATCATCAGTATTAAACACAATGTAATACATACTTTTATATGTTGGTTTTTTTGGTTTTTTAACTTTCTTTTCTGCCTTTTTCTTTCCTTTTCGTTTTTTCTTTCCGTCCTTGCCGACTTCCTCCTCTTTCTGTATCTCCACTTCTGGATCTTCAACAGATGTTTTAGTCCTCTTTTTCTTTCCCTTTTGTTTCTTTTGTTTCTTCTTTCCACCTTTGGTGACTTCCTCCTCTTCTTTATTGACTTCTTCCTCTTCTACATTCTCCTGAATCTCTTCAGGTGCCTTCTTCACTTCTTCATTCACTTCTACAGTTACTGGATCCTTCTTTGTTTTTCCTTTTCTTTGTTTCTTTCCATCTTCAAAAGCTTCTTCCTTTTCTACATTGTCTAGAATATCATCAGGTGCCTTCTCTACTTTTTCTGGATCTTCCTCAGGTTCTGGATCCTTCTTTCTTTTTCCATCTGGAAGGCATGTTCTTAGAACGGATGCCACTTTTTCTGTCTGATCACGTCGAATACAATAAACAATAATGGAATCTAAGTTATTAAAACGGTCCCCCTGAAGGAGTTCAACCAGTGCCTGCAATATAAAAAAAGTGTCAAAAATACTTTTAATTTGTGTGTACTGTTAGGCTGTAGTTTGGTGGTTTACAATATCTTCCTCTTTCAACTATAACAGAGACAACTAACCTTGTCCCTATTCTCATCTTTTGAAACAGATAATTTGAGGTTATTTGGGACAGATCTTCCTCTCACCACTGCATCTTCATCAATACCAAGATGGCTGACAACACTCATGGCTGTCGACATGGTAGCTGTGGCTGTCAATCCCAAAAGGCATTGCACACCAAATCGTTCACGAATAACCTAAGGAGGCCAACAAATAATGTTTTGATAACTTGGAACAAGTTGTTTTTTTACATAATTTCTTTACCCTTTACATTATAGCCATCCACAATGGCAGAAAAACATAGAAATCAAGTAAACAAATTGACCTGGGACATTTGACCATTTTAGTGAATTAAATTTGAAATAAAAAATACTTTTCTAATAAGATCTCTTGCTTGCACTCACCTTGCAAACCATAAGATAAGATGGCCGAAAGTTATGTGACCATTCTGAGACACAATGAGCCTCATCGATACAAGCAAATGCAATTGGAGGAAGTTGGTGTAATGGTGGAAGACACCCTCCACCACCTCCGCCTCCAACTACAGCTTCTGGAGAGATCAGCAAAACCTGAACTTTGCCCTCTATGATCTCTTTCACAACCCTTTCACGCTGAGATTTCGCCATGTTGCTATGAAGCCGAGCACCTTGAAGACAGCCAGGTAAGCCAATGACCTGGAAATGAATTTTTTAAAAGCATACTACAGTGAAACCCACTATTAAGACACTATTTGTTTAGGTCCAGAAGATGTCTCCTAAATAGGGGTTTTACTGTATTATAAATTAAAACACAGCATTAAGGGCAATTTACACAGATGGGCGGTAACGGTAAGCAGAAAGAAGTGTATAGCTTGTCCAACCGTAAGGTCTGTATCTATTCCCAGCAGAAACCGTCCGTCCTTTCCGTGCTTTGTGTATTTAATTGTCATAAGGAATAACATAGATTCTATATTTTTTATTACTGTTACCGCTTGTAAATTGGCCTTTACACACATTAATATTTCATTAATATAAAAACAGGCAACTTTCAAACGACATGTAGTTTTAAATAATATTATATTTTCTATATTACCATACAAACTATACTTACTATACAGCATACTATATTACTACGCATTAGATTTCACTTACCTGATCTTCCATAAGAGACACTAAAGGCGAGATGACTAGTGTAAGGCAATGTGATCGCTGAGCATACATGTATGCTGGTAGCTGATAGCATAGAGATTTACCTGCTCCTGTCGAGAGCACCACTAAAGTTGACAGACCTACAGCAAAATGAAACTGATATTCTAAGATTGGGTTTACACAAGACAAATTATCGGTCAGAGGGCGACAGGCATGTTTTGATATTCTTCGCTTTTTACTTGACTTGAGTCTCAATCCAAGGTACAATTCAAATGTTTCTCTCTTTATTTAGTATTGTTTGTATAAATGGCTCAACAAAGCTCAGTAAAGTATCTAGTCCATAACTTCACATTTGTATAGAAACCGGGATAGAATTGGCATGTACAGGAATTTTATCATGATAAACAATACGACGATGTGATGATGATGACAGTAATAATGATTATGATGATGACAATGACCTCACTGATAAGTGCTCTTACCTGATAATATTCTCATAATGGCCTTCTCCTGACCACCTCTGAATGAGTCATATCCCATTTCTTTCAGTGCTTTATATACCTTATTTGGAGTTTCTATGAATACAAAAAAATCAGTGGCTGTGATGTACTAGTACACCGGGGTAACCCCCTACTCGTCTCGAAAGATGTACTAGGTTCTTTAAAGTGCACATGAGCTAGACTTATAGTCCTTATCCGAGAAGACTCACTCTACCACCAGAATCATGGAGCGAGCGAGAACCCTTGCCGACGTTATGCCTACGTAAATATGATTCCATTGTCTTAACTGTACAGGTAACAAGGCAAACCCATGTCTCTCACATGCTAGTCCAATTACATAGGACCAACAGCTTTACATCTCATTCGAGGTAATGAGAGCCTAAAGATGCATGCAAGGCAAACCATGTCTCTCACATGCTACTCCTATTACATCCCTTGCCATTATGCAATACTGTTCTCTCAACATATAACACACTAAGAGTCAAGCTATGAATAAAAAAGCCACGATATGGATTTTGCATCAAAGAAAATTTGTATCAAATTATTTGAACTGGAGATATATTGATTTACCAAAGAATTCTTCACTTACCTATTGGTCTGCCATTTTCATTCAGTCTAAATAATGGTTCAATGGGGTTTCTGATTACTGGTGCATCATCATCAGGAGGTGGGGTCGGAGCATTCAAGAAGTCAAAGATCACATCACCTGGTTCAAATAAGAATTTAATTAATTATATAGAAAAGTACTGAATAATATAAAATGATTTACTTTTTTTTTGGACGATTTTTCTTTGGTGTTAATTAAACCAGATGTACTATTGATATTTGACAGATACAGTGATCTGACCTAGTTAGTACAGACTGTTTAGATGTACAAACACTTGACGAAGAATCAATGCTATCTTCAAAAACATAAAATGTTTCAATTCTATTATGAGTAATTTTTTTATGATAAACTATGACGACTAGAAACTATGGTAAGACAACAGTTAATTAGAAGAGCAAAGTGGATTTTTGTAAAAGTTTTAAAAAGTAAACCACTGGTAATCGAATCGAAATGAATTTCAAACCTTTAGGGTGTTTGATACCGGTGGCTGCAAGAGCTGCTTCCTCCAATGTTGGAAATGGAGACTCTGATAAATCTTCTGGTTTTATATCATCTTCTTCTTCTTTGTCTGGTTTGGGTGGAACTAAAAAAAATACCAACTAAATAAAAACACAATTTCTCCCTCTTTTCTTTTAAAATGAATCCGTTTGAATGAATTGGTTCTCATAATCTGCCATTACCGGGTGGTTTTCATGATGGCAGCCATACAGTATTTGGTCATAATGACCAATTTCATATTTGTTTATGTGAAAATGTTTATGTTCTTGGATTCTTGAAGTGAGATATTTGAATAAATGTATTGTTGTTTACAGTACAGTACCAAGTCTGAAATGTTTTTTTTCTTTTTGCAGAAGTTACTACAACAAAGAGCATGTTGGTCATGGTCTTTGATGTGTGACATTGTCTTTGTGACATTATCTGGTGACACAATTCTGAAAATATTATTTTTTCTTTTTGCAGAAGTTACTACAGAACAACAAATATTGGTTTGTAGCAGCTCAGATGTTGGTTATGTTGTTACATATTGTTATGTGACATTGTCTTGGTGACATTTGATTTACACTTACGCCTTCCTTTGCAAAATTTTGCCCAGTGACCTTCTTGTCCACATTTAAAGCAAACTCCAGGTTTGTGCCATCCACCACCACCGCCGCCGCCTCTTCCATATGACTTTCCCGATGCTTTTCCCATCTTGATCTTCCATTGTTGTCGTTTGTATTGTGGACCGGTCATTTTACTCGGTGCTCGTGTGTAGACTTTCTTTCGCAGGTTAATCCTTACAAAGTTTTCATTAAGGCTTGCTGTACTCCTGAATAGATATCATGTAATGTTTATAATAGTACTTGGGGGCAGACTCAGGATTTTCTAAATAGGTGGAAAGCTAAAAACATTTGTATTGCTATAATTGTAAATATTTGCTATTTTGATGGAAATAAAATAGATTTGATTTGAAATATAATATTGAAAAGATACTTCATAATTTCATCTTAGCTGTCAACATAGAGCGTGCACTCACTAGTACTATCCCTGGATCCGCCCCTTTATAACTTTACCTGGATGGTGCTGATGGTACTACAAGTTTCTTCTTTTTCTTTACTGGCTTTTCTTCCTCACTACTTTCTTGATCCTCTTCCTTTTCATCTTCTTTAATTCTATTTTCTATTTTTCGCGGTAATGCTGATTGTATGTCTAAAATACTAGATGCTGTCTCCTTAGAAGCAACATGCTCGTTTTGTTCCTTTTCACACCCTGCAGTTTGCGTCGCTTCTACAGAATCAACCTTTCGTTTTTTAGTTTCATTCTTCAAATGTGTTTGAGGCGTTAACTCTTCTCGCTCTCGCTTCCGTGTCCTTATTTGGTTTGATTCAATTTGATGATTACTTTTGCAATTTTCGTTATTTTTATGTAAATTTATAGAAGTTGTTTCTGTAACTGCATTCGAATCAGTAATTTGTTGAATTTTATTAACTTGGCTAAGAGTCTTATCATCAATATTATTATCAAAGGTTCTCGAAGGAGTAGTAACATGAGGAGTTTGTTCTTCAAAGTTGTTTAATTCATTATCATTGTTTGTTTCCATTGGAACATCATCAACTGTTTTTTCTTTTATCAATTTTGTTTGACATCGTTTCAACCATGCATTGTCCAAAGCAAGTCTGGGCTTCTTGTTTGCTAAAATATTTGGTGATGCAGAAGCAACTGATGTGTTTTTTAGCTTATCAGACTTTGAAACTAATTTACACGATGGAAGGTCAAATGTTGAGTCATCCTCTTCAATCAATTCTTTCTGAACCGCGGAAACATTTACTACTTTTAGTTTATTCGTTCTTTTACGAGCTGAAGTTGGAAGTGCCTGAAATGTAGTGTTATGGATAATAATTAAAGTTGTTGTAAAAGTTTAAACTCTTCTAGCAAACCTTTGCTAATTAAAAAAAAAAATCAAACTAGGAAAATGAGAAAGCCAATTAGCAAACAATTCATTTTACAAAACATGTAATAGAAATTATAATGTACATATTATTTGTTTTGTTTTTTTTTAACCTCTAAATTGCACAGGTTGAGGTAACCTCCTACTAGTGCACACAAGCTAGATGTGTACACTGGACCTACGGTTTATAGTCCTAATTCGAGAAGACTCGTTCTACCAGAAGAACCATAGAGCGAGTGAGCCACGAACGCTTGCCGATGTTATGGCTACGTAATTACGGTTCCACTATCTAAATCACTCGGTCAATCACTCGCCTCATTGATATACCTTGAATTATGACTTACTTTATTGAACTCTCTTATCTTCAACCCATACGAAGGTTTCTCTTCAGGTGATACTTTCTTAGTTGCTTCTGTATCTATCTTTTCTTTGATATTCAAATGCGCACCCCAAACATTTCCAGTATTATGACTGCTTTTTTTGTCTTTTTCATCATAGAGAATCTTTTCCTTAGCTACAATTTCACTATTTGGTCTTCCAAGTTGACGATATTCTTTATAGTAGCCTATATTGTAATTAAAAACATTTTAAATGGATCACCATACTTTAGTCACTTACCAATGTGTTTTAGATTTGTACACATCTTTCCAAAAAATACCTGTAAGAAAATACTGGATGATACTTCAATGAAAAAATGGTTTTAATTGTTGTTGTAAATATCTGGAAGCAGCAGAAGTGTAGCCTATTCCTAATACATACGTCTCCTCTATCCTAGGTAGATCACTCTAAAATCATACGTATGTAAAAATCAACCTTTTATTTTGTCAGAAGCTTTTTCAATGTCATCTTTGTTTGGTCGTCTGTCGTGAAGTACTGCAAATGCATTCTCCCATTCTTTGAGAGCTTTCTTTAAAACTGATTTTCTTTCTTCAACACCCATTTTTCAGCTGTACAAAAAAATTAAATAATATAGGCATATGCATGTTAAATTGTTATAATATTCCACTTCACAATGTATATTTTATCCTGTTATTTGCCTGAGAAAACTTCTTAGAATAAGAAGTGTTATGCTCAATTTGAAATTGTGCAAGAAAGTTCTTAATCTTAGCAATTTGTCATTTTACAAGCAACATGTTAAATTAAGTAGGCCAGTATAGTAGTAGTCTTTTTATAACAAAATTGATGACATGCCAACGATGATGGTTTGTTTTTAAATTTAAAGTTGTCAAATAGCCTTTTTGCGCAATCAAATCGTTCAAATTGCGCATAATAAAAACTCGAAAGCATCTACTACACTCAATAGCTACTGCTAGGGGATCCAGTCAAGTCGCCCCATCCGCCTAGTAGTAGGCCTACACTAGCCTAGTTTACTGTTTATATACGCCCTACTAGTCTAGCTACCTAGTATAGGCCTAGACTCTATTATTCTAGATCCTCATAATAGGCTAGTCCTAGTCCAGCTAGTAGTAGGCCAACTATTTAGTTAGGGCCCTGCTCTATCCCTCTCTCACGACCTACCTAGCTACTACTACTAGGCCTAGGTAGCCTGCTTAGGCATAGTGTTTATGGCTTAGCCAGGATGGGATGGCTCAGAAGACAGGGGGAGAGATCAAGCTAAACTTACTCTCTGCGATTGATTACAAACTTTCGCGGCTTATTTGACGTATCAACACTATCTTTGGACGTATGTACTGAGATGTGACCTCGTGTGTATGTGATGGTCATGCTTGGAAGAACATCGTTGCCAGAATGTAACGACAATTAACCCAATGGTAAATACCAGTGGTGTTTTTTTTTATTACGCATCGTTTTTATTATGATCATTTTAGGACAACGTCTTTTCAGTCAATGTCCATTAAACTTTGTAAGTAGCTAGATACAGTTCAGTAGTTTAATTTCCCGCGCGCTCTACAAACAGTTTCACAATATTTATTGCGTTATATTATTCACTGTGACTGTCTCTAATTAACTCCTCAAACTTGTATATGTATATACTGTATACTTCACCAGCGAATTTTTGAAGAGCCTTATGCAGACAGTTTACTTGCACTTAAATTAAACAATATTGAATCTAAAAGTAATTATTTCACTTTTATTTTATACAGGCTACAGATATTGTTTGATTTTAAATACGCTGATTATTAACATCAGGCATTTGAATGTTTTAACTTTTAAACATCTCATATCTAAAACCGATAGTAACACATTGTATTCCAATTCGATTTATTATATTGTGGAATAGGCTACCGGCTGATATCAGAAATTCATTTCATTTTAAAGCCATTAAAAAAAAATCATTGTAGAACCATATAATTTTATTATATATTTATATTGATTTCTGTACGTTTTAGCTTTTTTGTTGGAGTGGCACGCCTAATATGGCGACAGAAGCTGTTGGCCTCTTTTGCCACTCCTTGGCGCAATCTAGCTATTTTTTGTATTGTTATGTCTGTATAACTGTGTTTGCCGAAAATAATAAAATAAATAATAAAAATAATCAAAAAGTAGCAAACATATAAAATTGAATATTTTTATTAAAATGTTTATTTTAATTTATTTTTAAAACAAAAAACAACAGCACAAACAAATCTGCCACCTACGTAACAGCTTGGTTAAAAAACACAGAACTACCTAAACTCAGAAACACTTACGACAAAAAAAGAGAGAAAGACTGGACTTAAAATTGTCCGATCGTGATCGTGATCGGAATTGGGACTAAACTATTATAAGATAAATTTATTCTACTAAATAAAAAATGAGAATCTTTTGGGTTAGGACTGGACAAGAGCCAGTGGAAATTGAGATTGGCAGAAGAAAATGGAAATGGATTGGTCACACACTAAGGAAACCAAAACACAACATAGCTAGGCATGCCCTAACATGGAATCGCCAAGGAAAACGAACTAGAGGACGCCCGAGGAAAACATGGAGGATAGAACTGGATAAGGAGGTGAAGGATACTGGCTACAACTGGACAGAGGTGGAAGGCATTGTCCGGAACCGTGTGAGATGGAGACGTGTATTTGATGGCCTATGCACTGCTAGCTGTAACAAGGCTTAAGTAAGTTATTCTTTTTAAGTACATTGAATTTACTAAGAATACAGATTGCTGTTTTGTAACAATCTTCCTTGCTGTAACTCTACAAAACGATTTCTCAGGCATAAAATTAATCCCCAAAAAGTGATGAATGAATGAGCTTTAAATAATGTTTTTTCAATGTTGATGGTCAAAGTGTTTTGATCTATCGTACATTAAATCACTTATTCAAGGATCTAACCAAGGATACTAAAAGAACCAAATGTTTAGAATAACTTCACTTCATTCTACTTTTTTGTAATGAAGGTAACGGTACGAAACGGACAACCAGAAAGTTGAAAACATTTGATGAATGCATAAAATTAGTATGAGTATATCAAAGGTATGTAGCTGTCTTTGTAAATTATAGTTACACAACGATTGTAGATGTAAAACATGAACAATTAAGATTAATTAAATCAGACTTTGAATATGTTATTTTGTAGTTTTAATAAAGTTAATCACTTCCGTAGGAAAAAAATAATGTTTTCACTTATAAAATGACAAAACAAATGGTTAAATTCAACCAAAAACACATTGGCTTGCAGCAAATTTGACAATTTTTTGGCTTTAAATTACAGTTTTTTCTGGTAAATACATTTTTTTTCGACCCAATTTTTGGTCAAAGTGGATAACTATTATGTTACATTAAAATGGCATATTCAAAATACAATCTTTAATCATTTTACAATGCTTATTAGATATGTCTATAGAAATGTCTTCTTCTGAAATTTGTATTTTTATTCTTTGTGTTGATCTGTCGTTTAATGATGCTCCGAATCACAGGAAAGCCGACGATGATGAGTAAGGCTAAAATAACTAACACTTCTTTGATGTTGTTGCCGTTGTGTTTTGACACTAAGATGAAAAATAACACCGCTAGACCAAGAAATATAGTACTTAATACAATTATTAGACAAAGTTCATTCCGTTCTGAAAAAAAGACAAAATGATGTTGTTAATAATATTAAATATTTGAAACAGATGTAGGCCTACTGTCCCTCAAAAATATAAAAAATAAAGATTAATAAAAGCAGACTTTGAATAGGCAATGTTTGCAGTTTTAAGAAAGTTATTCCCTTCTGTAAAAACAATGCCATATACATGGCTGCAGTCGCGTGCGCAAATTTGAGTTAGTGTTTACCGACCGACATAGTGAGCTATAGAGTCGCATTAAATTTAATTTACTTATAAAAAGACAAAGGAAACGCCAACGCAAAAACCATTGCCTGACAGACAATTTAGGTATTTTTTTTGCTTTGAACTACATTTTTTCAAGTGAATATTACTATTACTATTATGACATTAAAATGGAGGACAATATATCTTTAAGTAAAACAGAATACTAGTAATACCGTACCATACCATAATATTTATTTTTTTTGTTTGTCTTTTATGGTTGTTTTTAGTCGCGTGGACGCGACTCAATAGTTCACTATGTCGGTCGGTCTGTCGGTCCGGTATCACTATGCGTTTTATCGCTTTTCTGTACTTTTTGAACTGTTTTGATGTACAGAAAAGTTTTAAAGTACATTACTTTTTGAAAGTTCATTTTTTTCTGAGAGCACGCGACTTATGGCTGTTGGCCTTGTTTTTTTTACTTTTATTTCTTCCAAAATAGATTAGAAATAAATATACAAATTATTGCACAATATTTAATGTACGGTACATCAATCAATTTTGAATGAAGGATAATGTATTAAAATATTAGTTTAGTTAGAAAAGAGGAATCAGAAAATTCTCGAGGAAAGTAGATCCAGGAGTGGATGAAAACTTATGACGATGATGATAGACCTCACACTCTTGAAAGTATATATAACGTATAAGCATACAGTTGCTGCTGAAGCCTGTTAGATCTGAATTGATTTATCACTTCTTATAGAAGATGCTAGTTAGAATTAGGCCTAACAGTTCATTTTATCTTAATATAGAAGTATTTCGTTGCTGTTGTAACATCATCCGTGATAGTACCCTTCGTACTTTACAAGTATTTGCTATCCCAGCAAGAACCATTTGCATTATCAAGACACGGGGATGAGCCGGATTTTAGAACACGGTTACAAACTTCGCAATAACGGTAAGAAACTTATACTTATTTTGTGTAATAGAAAATAAAATCAAAAACGTATAATCATAATGAGCTTTTGTATTGACTATTACAGATACAATTGAGTTATGGCTATATGTTTGCTTCAGTGAATAAACTTACACATATTACCCCCAGATTGAATAGCAACAATACGATTTTAAGGGTCAATTTTAATCTGTTTATTGTTTGTATTTTTTCTCGTTCGTTTATAACCATCATCTGTGGTCACGACGGAACACTCCATTAAAGTTTGAAGGCAACTTGAAGCTAAGGTGATTCCACCTTGTGAGGCGTCTCTGTGTAATATATTGAATAAAAAAATAAAAAAGTAAATATTTACTCTGAGCAACTTAAAGAAAATAAATATAAACCTAAAAAAATATGGAAAGTTCTTAAAGGTCTTGGAGCCTCCAAATCAAATAATAGTGAAAAGAATCATGTTAGTCTTGAGATCGATAATGGATATGTTCATGATAGGAAAAAAGTTGCTGAAGAATTTAACTCGTACTTCACTTACGTTGCTAAAGAGCTAGTTAACAAATTTGACCCTCGATCCTAGTAATACATTTAACTTCGGTCATGTTAATGCTTTTTACTGTAGCAAACGCATCCTTCTTAATTTTTATAGAAGTATCTTAGAGCTTTGAGACATTGTCGACAAGTAATGCTAACGGAATAGATACATTACCAGCTAATGTTTTTTTAACGGGGCTTCTGCAATTGCAAAACCATTAACATAATTATATTATTATGTTATCCTTCAGATCAGGTATAGTACCCAAAGAATGGAAATTAACGAAAGTCATCCCACTTCACAAGAAGGGGAGTAAAACGGTGGTTGGTAACTATCGTCCGGTGTCCAAACTTTCGGCCTTTTCTAAAGTCGTTGAAAGACTAGTACATGACCAATTAATGGATTACCTTAATACAAAATCACTCATCTATGATTTCCAATCTGGGTTCGACCCAATTTTTTGACTGATTTCTGTTTAATTCATCTAACTGACCATATTAAAAGAATAGAATTGAGATAAAGGTAACAGGTAAGATTGTCTTAGACCTACAAAAGGCGTTTGACACTGTGGGCCAGCGCATTTTACTTGGCGAAATGAGAGCAATGCGATTTCCCAAACAGCAATAGATTGGTTTCAATTATATTTAACAGATAGATGGCAGGTAGTGGTTAATTGTGGTACAATTGCAGAAGCCCCATCTATAAATTCATTATAATATTCTAATTCTGCGCTACCGGAAGACCAAGATAATAAAACATTTTTCTCTTTCAATAGGCCTACGATCGAAGTTCCAAAATGCAGCCCAAGACGGGTAGTACAACTCTTGCAAGACTCATTGAGCTCTACGGATACAAACATTCACTAACGTTCGTGAGGAAAATAGGAGAAAAGCATTCAATTCATTTTGGTAATATTAACAAACAATCTCATCAAAGTTTTTTACCACCACCCAATGTAACCAAGGGAGATTACGCAAACTACAAATACAATATATTTACATTACATGCTCGTTATAATCGAGCAATTTTAGATAACTTCATGAAAAAAAATCCTGTTCATATTACAATACTAAGAGAACCATCAGCACAGTTGGAATCAGCGTTTGTCTTTTTCGGTTTTGCAAGAAAAGTAAAAAGTATAACTGGTGTTTCTCCGTTAGAAGCGTTTCTTACGAACCCAACCAAATTTCCCGAAGCTGCATCTTCGACCGTGCTTAATAACGGCCAAATGTTTGACTTTGAGTTATCTAGGAAGCTTTTACGTAATGAAACTGCTATAAATAATAGCTAAACTCGATCAAGATATGGACCTAGTCCTCATAAACGAGTTTTACGACGAATCTTTAGTGTTACTAAGTAAACTACTCTGCTGGAGTCTAGAAGATGTATTATATCTTCCAAGAAATGTGAGACCAGACTCTAAAAGAAATGCTATGTCTAAAGAGATTCGTGAGAAAGCTCGAAATCGGAACTATGCTGATACACTGCTGTACAATCATTTTCTAAAACAACTGCATGAACGTATAGTTGACTACGGACCATCATTTGAAGCAGATCTTTGGCGATTTCGTAATATGACGTCAGAGTTGCGTCGTAACTGCGTCGACGGCGAGGTTTACGGTGAGAAACGTATGCGGTATAAAGCACGCAATTCTAGCAAAGAATGCGAATATTATACCGAGGATTATACAATGATGGACAAACGAATAAGAAAGATGATGTTAAATCTGACAATTGTTAACTAGAGGGCTCTCCGATAAAACATTTTGAATAGATTCGTGTCATCTGATTGGAGGATTGTGTGTTACTATTGAACTCTTACGTCAGAGTGCAATATTGTGTTACACAGCGTGAGCAACGCTAGGCTAGGCTGTTGATTGCTCGTTCGACTGTTAGTGTCGCCGTCTAACATTGTTCTGAACCGTGCTACCTACCCGAATGGTTTAGGCCTTAGCCTCTCGATAAAAGTGTGTTTCACCTTATACAAATATTTGTACGATTGATCATAAACATTCATTATTTGTAATATACTTCATGTTGCTCTCGCATTGTTTTTATCTAAGTATGATTCATTCTATTTAATATAATATTACTGCATTATGTGCAGTTTGGTAATCTCTTTAAAATAGCAAAGAATTATAGGATGTATGTAATGTAACCGATTTAGATAAGTTGTATAACAAATTTATGTTAATTCAACAAGAACAGTTACATCTATCAATACTATAATAATATAAGTATAAGGTTAGTTGGTAAAATCACTAAAAAGATACATAGACATTTTTTTCTTCCAAGAGCATCTAACTTGTAAATCAAATGTTTAGAAGGTAATGTGTATTTTCATTTTATTATTAAAAACAATTTGTTAATTTTATTTGTGTAATTTTAACTAAAACTTCAACAATTGTTAAATTATATCGGTGTAATTTTAATTAAAACTTTAACATAATTTGTTTGTCTGTGGAAAAATGTCGTTACTTTATATACTGTTTTTATGACTAAAGCTCTGTCTACACTATCAAACTTTATGCGACAAAAAGATGTGTTATGCCAGTATACGGACACTATGACGAAACAATGCTGTATGAACGCATAGTTTACTACGGACCATTATTTTGTAGAAGATCTTTGGCGATTGCGTCGTAAGTGCGACGACGGACTGATTTTCGGTACGAAACGTATGCTGTATACAACAAGCAATTCTAGCAAAAAATGCGAATATTATACCAAAGGGCCAACAGAGATGAGCAAACGAATAATGAGAAAGATCAATTCTAAATATACTGTATAAAGACAATAATATTAGTGATATGTACCGAATGTATAGCGCAGTGGTTGATGGTATTGAAATTATGTTGAATTAGCGATCGATACAATTTCGAATTGAATAATAAATTGTAAGCCCTAAATTGTAGGACGTGGTGATCTCAAATTTTAGCCGGGAACTTAGCGAGGGGAAAACAATGTATATACAGAGGAGTACAAACCTTTATTTTTTCTTGGATCATATGGAATTCTATTATTGACATAATTTCTTGTGTTAGTAGTACTGGTATCTTAAGAAAAAAAATCAATAATTAAAATCACATGTAAATATTAATTTATACTTGGGCCTTTTTTATTATTATTCTATTATTATTCTATCAAAAATCTATTACAAATATAGTAGCCAAAGGGCCAAATTGCTTGTAATGTTACAGTTAAAAAGAAGTCAGCACTATATAAACATACAAAATATCCAATACAACATCAAAAAAATATAGCAAAAATCCAAAACAAAAAAAAACAAGATTATAGCAGCACCATCAGGGGAAATTTTAAATGATTAAAAAAATGTATAATTCATTGAGCTATCGAATATAGTATGGAATTGGACTATTAAAAAACCTATTGGTTTTTGCATTTAATTGCGTAATATTTTTACCATTGCGTAGATTTCTATTGTGGCTTTGAAAACGAGTAGGTAGAATAAGATCAAAAGAATGCGGTGAAAATTTAGAGAAGGTCAAGCTGACAAAGGTCCAGAATGATTTTTTTAAGCTCGTATCATTTTGATAATAGAAGGCATGCATGAATGATGTTGAATAAAACTATTTTGTGTTATTATTCTATAGTTCAAATATAGAATTCCATTAGTCCCAATTACATTACCATAGCCATTGAGAAAATAGGTATTAACGAATAATAATTATAAGGACGAGGATATACGAACCGCCACCGGACGTATAACAAAAGATAGTTATACGTACAGCCGCTGTACGTATAGCCAGTCCCTAATTATAAACCTACCAATTGGAGATAGCACCTCCGGGGCTGAAGTTGTTTTCTTGACTTCTTCTGCCTTTTCTTTACATCCCTGTACAACTATAAAATGTAATTACAAAATTAACTTTGGACTTTGGCAATTCTGTATACATTATCAACTTCATTTTGTTAGAATTTCGCATTTTAACAAGATTTTATTTTCTGTTTTTACAATAAACGAAAAGAACATGCCGTGTCATCACCATCATTACCTGTATGTTCAAGTAGGCATATATCGTTAGGCCTAATTTTGAAATTGTTAATTTCTTCAGAAGACACGCCGAAAGCAGTCAATATCCCAGCTACATATTCCCAGTCTGCTTCGAACTCGTCGTTAGTCATCCTACGCGTGTACCGCATTTTAAGTTCTTTTCTGTACTCAAATAGTTTATTACACGTTTCAAGATCGGAGTTACGTTGTGCGCATGCGTATGTACACGTCACTGTTGTTACTGGCCTTATAATTTGTAGTTCATTGTTTTCGTTAAAGTCACTGCCCTTTTCTTTGGTTTGTGATAAAAAATGTTCATCTAATTTTTCTACGTGTTCTTCGTCAATTAATAACCCGATGTCATCATCCATCATCAAAGTTGTACTGTTTTTGATGTAGTACTGTTCCAAAAACTGGCTGCCTACGTCACACACTAAATGGCTTATCATTTTATAATTCTGCAGTTCTTGAAGATGAACTTGATCTGAAATTATTCAAAATAATCAGCATTCTCTATTATACATTTATTATATTTTGTAATATGTTATGTAAAGCTCTGTCTACAATATCAAACTAGTTTGACAAAAAGTGTGATGTGTCCAAATATGGTAGTGATATGTTCAAACATGGTAGTGATATGATCTGACATCATGTCCATATATGAGCACATCACATTTTTTTGTCACATAAAGTTTTATTGTTTAGACAGAGCTTAATACGAAATAACGACGATAAAATAAAATAAATCTAAGCAACAAAAAAAAGTTAAGAAATTGAACTACCTGATGATATGGGTGTTTTCAGTTTAGATAGGCTAAAAATATTCTTCATTCTTTAAGCTGCAGAAATAGAAAATATGCTGAATTACCTGACGATCACGGAGACAAAGAAAACGAATGAAAAGTGACAAAACGCTGGAACAGTCCAAAGATCGATATAGCCTACTCTTACAAGAACAACGTTATACAGAATGTCTAAAACGACGCTGTATGAACGCCTAAAACATAGCAATTACGCAAATTGCATATAATATTAATTATTAACACGAAGGGACAATTGGTGTTCATAAAACAGTACACAACCTTGTTTAATTAACGGTCGTACAGCATAAATTGAATCGTGAAAATAAATTGTTTTTTATGCGTGAAATAACACCGTTTTGTGAGCTAAATCGTGCATTATGAATTACACTAAAACAAGCTCGTCGACATGAAAAAGAAGATCGATCACTAAAGCTCTGTCTACACTATCAAACTTTATGTGACAAAAAATGTGATGTGCTTACATATGAATATGATGATGTCATCACTACCATATTTGAGCATAGCAATACCATATTTGAGCATAGCAATACCATATTTGAGCATATCACTACCATATTTGGGCACATCACACTTTTTTTCAAAATAGTTTGTCAAAGCTTGACGGTTTAAATTGTAAGATATTAAAATATTTATGTTATTTTGTAAGCAGTAATCAAATACTATATGTTACTAAACCTATATATACCTGTTCACTCTGTTGTTTCGTCATTGTAACATTTACAATGTATGAATATTAAAGCTATTTATAATTAAAAATGCATAACCTTTAAAGACAACGACTGGATTACAAAACAATATTCATACAATATCATAACCTAACCTTTTCTAAACTATAATTACCATTAGAATCAGTTTATTTGGTAGGCTTTAACCAATTAAATCAATGTGTGTATACTGAGAATTAGGAAGGGAGGCACGTGTTTCGTGCTTTTTAAATTACAGTTGTTAATTAGTTTGCTTGACTACCTTTGACCATTTGCTTTGAAATAGCTGACCGACACTTACTGGAAAGTACAGATATTATGTAATAAGCAAATATGAACACCACTTCTGGCTAAAACAAACAATCTTTTAGACGGTCAACGACATTGATTAGTCCTGATTAGGCCTACGATTAAACCATGAAGGTCCATAATAAAACCACTTATTATGCAATAATATCTGACGTGTTGGTTTGTGTTCCAGTGTATATAAATACAACAAAGGAAGAATTTCAGTTCAGTTCTGAAATGAAGCAGAATTTGTGTTTACCTAAACTAAAAACTATAAATAATAATTGTAGGCCTACCTCACTAAAACTAGATGAAATTATTCGTAAAAAATAGTTATGATAATAATCCTTGTTTGAATGAAAGCAAACCAAAACGTGATGAAAATTGACGCGTGGTAAATTTACTGTTTCACGAATTGAGTTAGCTACAACTGTGCTAGGCCTACTAAACAGCTTTATCGCCGTTTTGTGGAATAACTACAGCGCTAACAGCTGTTCATTTGAATATTTGACTACCCATTGATCAATGTATACAAATCAATATAGGCCTAAACGTAATATGTACGGTAATATTATATCTTGTTGTTGTGGTGAATATGGGTAGGCCTACATCAACGTTTTTAGTTCAACCTTATTGCACGCAAGCACACTCAATCAATCAGGTCCCTAGTACATTTTCACATGTTTTATGGTATAAGCCCTACTCAATTAAATGAAAAATATTCTTAAAGCTCAGGTACAGGCATGAATTTTAAACATAAAATTTGGTTAATTGTACATAAATGAAATATGTGCAACATATATCATGACAAAAAACATGAATTTCCCTTAAAATGGTAAAATACCAAATTTAGACAAATTCTGCTATTAAAACCAGACAGACTTTTTTTTAGTAGTTAGGTATTTAAACCTAATGTAATAACATGTCCGGTGACTCTCTAGCAAATGAACAAAAGATGGTGGGTATACGGTGGATAATTTTTGCTACAGCACGAAAATAAAAATCTGAAGTTGAATAAAAACACGTAAAATTCAAGTTATATTATCTATATTAAGCCATCTGATAGCATTTTTTACCACACTGTTTATTTTTCATAGTTTTTTAAAAATGCCTCTTTATTAACAACATTATTTGTGTACAAAAGAATAGAGATTTTACTGTGTAATTTGAACTGATAAGAAAGTGCTTATTTTCAACAACCTTGTGTAACACAAATAAAATTCCAAAAATTATGAAACATAGGGGAAACTATAGATCGATAATTATTGGAATGTATGATCAATAGAAATGTTTTGCCCGCACCTAGCCTTTAACGGTAGAGGTTTATTGGGCTATTGTTATAAATATATTCAAATTGTGCGATAAAGCGTGCAGTATCAAAATACCGGGGAAAAACTCCAAACAACAAATACGCCATGACTCACACACTGTATTCTTAATCTAAATCACACTGTTTATACAGTTATCGCCGTTTTCGTTCAAAATTCATATCAGGACCAGGCTATCATCCGCCAGTACCGCGCCGTTTTCGTTCTCTCGATCTAAATCTGTGTTTGTCGAGGCAATTGATTTCCTTGGTCTTGTTAAGTACTTTGTCACGCATAAAAAAATGTCGTGTTGTCACAGATTTACTGGTTACGTTAAACGTCACTGGGCTATTGTCGTGATTTCCTCAGCATTTGTACATTTTATGTTTTTTACAGGTTTGTTGTATAATTACAACTTGCTTCATATTCAACTGAAGAGTTATTTTAACTCAACTGCAACTCAGGCAGGTAGGTGACATTTGACACAGCAGCTCAGCTCATATAGGCCCATTGTCCACAATCACAGCGGCTCAGCTCATATAGGACTTGGTTCTAACTTATAGGGCGCACTTCAAGGACGTAAACGCAACGCAAGCGTGTTGACCAATGACAAGCGACAGTTCGAATAATCCATCACTTGTGATTGGTGAACTCACTTACGTTGCGTTACGTCCTTGTGTTGCGTCTTTAGACATGCATTAGACATAGTTTCGTTCTCAAGTGATCTTCCGTCATGGTATTAGGCCTACAAAGTGAATTGAGAAATATTTCCTAACCTCTCAAAGATCGTGATAAAAGGATTAGATCCACTTTTGTTCAAATATGATTTGAAGCGAACAAACAGTTGACATATACTGGCACAACGTAAAAGGAATATGATTACACTTGTCATACGTCATGTTATTGTATCTTTTACAGCGGGCTTTTTGATTTTTGTTCGTAACTGTAGCTCGCGACTTTTTTTTTCAGTGTAAGCGATTCGGAAATCATCAAATTTAGTTATGATAAGCCATGTATGCCAAAATGCATGCCAGACCAGAGACGCAACGAAGGACGTATGACGCAACGTAAGCGAATTGACCAATGACAAGTGACAGTTCGAATCCATCGCTTGTGATTGGTCAAATCACTTGTGCGCTTACGTCATTGCGTTCGTTGCGTTTATAGAGTGGGAACCAATTTTTACAGTTCCATTTTCATTCGATTTAAAAATGTATGAAAAAATACTCTAATAATAACCAAATATGACGTAAAATGACGTAAAATATCTTTCATCTTTTAGGTATCCCAGGTGCATTATCCATTGCAACTAACAGATGTAGTTCTGTTATTGTCACTGCTATCTTTCAAACAGTGGGCCATCGAAAAGCCGTGGTACTAGGCGTGACCATCTGTTGTCTAGGCCTCCTTATATCATCATTTGCGCAAAACATTGTGGTGTTGTACATAAGCTATGGTGTCCTGTTTGGTTTTGGTCACAGCACTAATCACCTGACTATCGTTGACGTCATCTTAAGAAACTGTGACGAACGCAACGCAAGTAGAGCAACGTGTTTCGCCTTCTGTGGTGTTAGTGTTGGTATGTGATATTATTATTCTGTTAAAGGTCATGTCCAGAAAAAAACATATCTAACGTTATTATTTTTTTAAATTGATAACTTTTTTATCATCATCAACATGCTTCATCGTCGTTAGACATTGCGCGATCAACTATTGTGTGCCATTTATTCGTGGTGTGAGCCGGGTGTGACTGAAGTGGGTCATTGGCCTACTGTTTTCAAGTCATCCTGTCATTGTTGTCCATTCTTCGGTCTTTAGACCTTGATAACATATTTTTCATTTTATTTTAGGTCTTCTTATTTCTCCGTGTTTCGACTGGCTGTATGTAACGTACTCGTGGCGCGTTGCGTTACGAATACTTTGCGTTATATTTGCGTTCGTTGGATATACTTCCGCATTGGTGATGGTTGAAGTGAAGGAAACCGATGAACGCAAACACAACAACGAGGACTACGATGCTCAAACGCAATTTGAGTTACACGCAAACAAAGAGGAAACGCAATATGAGTTACACGCAAACAAAGAGGAAACGCAATATGAGTTACACGCAAACGAAGAGGAAACGCAATATGAGTTACACAAAAACAAAGAGGAAACGCAATATGAGTTACACGCAAACAAAAAGGAAACGCAATATGAGTTACACGCAAACGAAGAGGAAACGCAATATGAGTTACACGCAAACGAAGAGGAAACGCAATATGAGTTCCACGCTAACGAAGAGGAAACGGATATTGAACACGAAAAACCAATAGAAAATAAAGCTATGCTTTATAAGGATGATGCTAATAAGACAGCACGCGAACAATTACAAATGTCGGTTCTGCAAAGGTACAGGAATGTTTTTAGACGTCCTGGATTCGTCATTGCGTTGATGGGCTTTATTCTTTCGTCAACCGCTGTTTCTTTTACTTTCATCAGTGTTGTAAGTATATTTTTTTTAAACAAGAAAAGAAATTAAATGTCACATAATTGTTTTATTTTGTTAATTTTGGTTAAGACAGTGGAACCGTAATATAGCTATAACATCGGCAAGGGTTTTTGGATAAGGAATATAACCGTAGGGCCAGTGCACACACAAAAAGAACCTAGTACATGAGACGAGTAGGGGTTTATCCCGGTGTACTAGTTCACACTCAGCCACTGTGTTGTGGACAGATGAGATAGTGCCTTATAGTGGCTGCACAGACATGATGTGACCCTTAGGGGAGAAGCATGTAGCTCTGAAAAGTGTAACATCTGAGTCCACAGCGCATAGAGACTAACTTGTATTGTATGCTATACACATTTAAAACCATTAACCATTATGACTATTATAATTTCAGGTAAGTTATTTATCAGACACAGGAATGGACATGTCTTCAATATCAAGGGCTATAGTTTGGATGGGAGTAAGCGACTTACTAACTAGAATATTAGCGGCATTCTTCTCTGATAGACTTCCAATTTCGAGAACGACGCAGTTCGGCATCGTCGCCCTCGGTGCCGCGGTACCTTCAGTTTTTATCCCGTTCATCGCATCAGACAACGGGCAAATTGCAACTATGATTGGTAGGTATACCATAACTTGAGTATAACGCACTCTCTTCGGAGATGATCTACACTAAAGCTTGGTTCCCACTGGAGACTGGTCAACTCGCCTACGTTGCGTTTACGTCCTTGCATTACGTTCTAGTGGGAACCAAGCTTAACTGTAACTCGCTAGAACAACAGAACTGTGACGAAAGCGTTGTAATTCTTCATAAAAGCTATATTGAAACTCGGGATGAGAACTTGTTTTCTAAAATGTATGTTTCTATTTTGATATTCGAACAATGTTTAGGCATAAGCGTCCCACGTTCATTTATAGTCATCATGTTACCAAGTATTGGGATGGAGTTATCATCAAACCAAGTGAGAGCTGAGGCAGTTGCAGTTGTCTATCTGCTCTTTGGTCTTGGTGCTCTCTTGACACCTTTTGTTACAGGTAAATATTTCCTTTAAATGTTGTGGAAAAAGCAAGCTTACGAAGATACTTTGAATTACTGTAATACCTACCGGGCTCACAACGGTTTGGAGGCTCTCCACAACAGTCTGGAGGCTCTCCACAACAGTCTAGAGGCTCTCCACAGTAGTTTGGATGCTCTCCACTGTAGTCTGGATGCTCTCCACAACAGTCTAGAGGCTCCACAAAAGTAAGTCTGAAGGTTCTCTACATGAGTTTGAAGGCTCTCCAAAAAGTAAGTCTGAAGGTTCTCCACAGTAGTCTGGAAGCTCTCCACAACAGTACGTCTCTGGAGGCTCTCCACAACAGTACGTCTGGAGGCTTTTGACTCCACAGTACGTCTGGAGGCTCTTGACTCCACAGTACGTCTGGAGCCTCTCCACAACAGTATGTCTGGAGGCTCTTGACTCCACAGTACGTCTGGAGCCTCTCCACAACATTCTGGAGGCTCTATCCACAACAGCCTGGAGGCTCTCCGTAGTAGTCTGGAGGCTCTTCACAACAGTATGGAGGCTCTCCACAACAGTTCGGAGGCTCTCGACTCCACAGTACAATGGAGGCTCTCGACAACAACAGTCCAATGGAGGCTCTCCACAACAGTACCTCTGGGGGCTCTGCACAATAGTACGTCTGGAGACTCTCCACAGTACGTCTGGAGGCTCTCCACAATAGTCTGACGCTCTCCACAACAGTCTGGAGGTTCTCCACAACATTCTCTCCGTAGTAGTCTGCAGGATCAAAAACAGTACGTCTGAATGTTCTCCACAGTAGTATGGGGGCTCTGCACAACAGTCTGGAGGCTCTCCGTAGTAGTCTGTGGAGGCTCTCCACAGTACGTCTGAAGGTTCTCCACAGTAGTATGGGGGCTCTGCAAAACAGTCTGGAGGCTCTCCATAGTAGTCTGGAGGCTCTCCACAGTACGTCTGGAGGCTCTCCACAACATTCGGAGACTCTCCGTAGTAGTCTGGAGGCTATCCGTAATAGTCTGGCGGCTCTCCACGACAGTCTGCAGGATCTCTAAAACAATACGTCTGAAGGTTCTCCACAGTAGTATGGAGGCTCTGCACAACAGTCTGGGCTCACCACAGCAGGCCCGATGACTTGTTAAGAAAGTTAGCTTTGAAATGTTAATCATTTCTTACCTTTTTTTTCTTTTCCTTTATTTGTATTCTTTCAGATACAGTATATGATGTTTTTGGTTCGTACGACATAGCCTGGTTTATTTGTGCAGGTCTTTACGTAGCTACAGCGATGTTCATCTTTGTTGCAGCCTGGTTAAATAAAAAGCGAATGCAGCCTTCCATTCGAAATTATAATCTGAAAAAAGAGAGTTTAAAGTTATAAAAATCAATAGTATTATGCACCTTTTTTCTATTAAATAATACGTTATACATAATTTGTGCCCGAGTCTTTCTTTATTCTTATCTAAGCTGTTATGGAGAATTGTACCCCATGGTTGATATGTATGGAACGTACAATGGGTTAAAATATAATGTCAGGATTAACATTATAATACCAAATAGGAAATCGTACACGGAAACTGGAAAATAAAAAATGTACACTTGTTTAAACCATATAACTATTAGAGAGTTCAGTCGACTATTTCTAGCAGGGTTAATCTAGTTTCAATGTTTCTTTTCTAGTTTAGGCCCTAATAGTACTTTAATGTATTAATCTGTCATTTCCATCTTTCTATAGAATAGTTTAGTTAAAATAAATCCAATAAAAATTGGTTAGAATCACTGTATTCGATCGACACAGAATTCTAGTCTTCTCTTTGGTATTGCATACCTCAAAGAATTTTTTTTTAATAGATCACTACTTTCACACTTTTAACGTAACATTATGTATACACTTATTCGGACTCATAATAACACTTGATAATTCATATGGTTAATATTTACTTAGATTGTTTTACAAGGTTAATTAGTGCCAAGAAAGCTATTTTTGCCATAAAAATTGATATTAATATGGTTAATGATAAACTGTTTTCATAATAGTGGACTAACGGCGCATACTCAAAATGAATTGAATCTCACGGTATTATTGTATGTATATTTATAGCATTTGTAAGTGTGTGTGTATTTATTGTTGTATATCATTATTATTCTCGTTATGGTTAGAGTATTATTATATTGAGACATAAGCAGTCACAAAGAACGTTAAAAACCTACTCAACAATAATCTTAGCCTACGAGGTTTAAACAAAAAATATCTATTTAGCGAATCATCGAGATTGGTTTTTGAAAGACAGTTCAGGAATGCACAAGTTCTAGTCCGGGTAGATTAGCTCCAGACAACATGTCGTGTGGCACTAAAGGCATATGCGATTTTTTCAAGAAACACTGGTCAATTGTAATAGTTTTTACAGCATTTATAAATAACATTTTTTATTCTGGATTCATACACAGCTACAACTTACTCTACCTTGAACTCCACAATACATTTAATTCAACGGCGACACAGACAGGTGAGTATTGTTGTCACAAGGCGTTTCATACGTATAATACATTACTTATACTGACAAAGTAGAAACGTCGACTGACCGTGGAATACGCTAACATAAAGAAAGACAATACCTGTAACCAAATCTCTGTGTCTACAAAAACAAAAGTGTTATGTGCCTAAAATGGTAGTGATAAACCCATATATGGTAGTGATATGGCATCATTATGTCCATATATGGGCACATCACATTTTTTTGTCACATAAAGTTTGATAGTGTAAACAGAGCTTAACGAAAAGGCACTGAGCTTGCCTTGTCAAGATAGGAACTCGTAACTACTCGAAAGTACTTTGATATTAATGTCTGGCTGCGAAAAATACCAAAAGTATTGTACTATGTACATATTCTCCGCGGCGCGAGGTGTCTGTTAGGCCGGACGTGGAACTGATCGTGTAGCAGCCACAGATAAACTCTCCGGAGCTCAGCATCCTGTTAATGTTCGATTGCCTTGCTGTAACTAGAGATGTAGCCACAACATAAAACTAAAATTGTAAATATATTTTCAGGTATTCCTGGAGCTGTATCAATGTCGTTATTCAGCGGGTGCTGCATTTTCGTAACCTTTATCTTTCAAAAGATTGGGCACCAGAAGACCGTCATCCTCGGGGTCACATTCTGCTGTGTGGGACTGCTGGTGTCATCCTTTTCTCAGCGCATCACGTGGTTATATGTTACATATGGTGTTTTCTATGGATTCGGGCTCTGCTGTGTATATATGAGTTTTACTGATAAAATTATGAGAAGCTTCAAAAAGAGATATTCCTCAACGGCAACGTGTACGGCATTTATTGGTGCAAGTCTAGGTAAGACTTTTTTAGAGTTTAATAAAAGTAGACAGATTCTTAAAAGTCTGTATTATTTAGTTATTATTTATTATTCAAAATAAATCCAAACTAACTTGAACAATGATAGTGATTGAAATAAAAAGAATGCTTCTTCCTACGCCTTCATGGTGAATTGGGCCCTCTGGGAAAACATTCTTTGACTAAAAAGGCTACCCAGTATAAAGAAATAATAATTTAAATATAATAAATGACATTAAAATGCGTGCGCAGACTAACTCTTTTCACTCGCGACGGTCTGCGAGTTGCGCGTGCGCGTCCTGACAGATCCCTACTAAAAACGACGTGTGCGTTATTTTGTAGGTATTATGTTTGCACCTGTTATCGAGTGGTTATACAAGCAGTATAAATGGAGAGTGACATTACGAATATTTAGCGGTGTATTCGCTGTGATTGGGTATTCATCAGCACTGGTTTTAGTGGACTGTGAGTCGACGACACATGGACACTGCGAAACGGAGGAATGTCCTGATAATGAAGAAGGAAAACTGAATGAAGAAGGAAACCAGAAGAATGAAGATGGAAACCAGAAGGATAAAGAAGGAAACCAGATGAATAAAGAAGGAAACCAGAAGAATGAAGATGGAAACCAGAAGAATGAAGATGGAAACCAGAAGGATAAAGAAACAAACCAGAAGAATAAAGAAGGAAACCAGAAGAATGAAGATGGAAACCAGAAGGATAAAGAAACAAACCAGAAGAATAAAGAAGGAAACCAGAAGAATAAAGAAGAAAAACGGAAGAACGAAGATGAAGACGATCCTGAACATGAAGGCAGACAGGATAAAGATACAAATGATTCTAAAATTGAAAAGCTTGAACGAAAAGAAGAAGAAAACTCAGAGCAAAGTGATGGCAACCAAGAAAATGACCACAATGATGGTGAACCCGTAATGTTCAAAGAGGTAGACCACACTAATGACGACAGCAATGCGAAGATGTATGAAGAACCACCACGTGTAAACGATGTATTACAGGACCTCGTGACAGTCAACGATGAAGAATTAGAAATTGCAGCTAGGCCTACTACTACAATGAGTTTATACTTTTTCAAATACATAACTGTGTTCAGACGAAAGGATTTTGTAACAGCTTTACTAGGAGTACTGTTAACAGCCACTGCTATATTGTTTTCATATATCAGTGTTGTGAGTTTACATTAAGCAGTTCACACGCATAGTATTGCCTTAAGCTCTGTCTACACTATCAAACTAGTTTGACAAAAAAAAGTATGATGTGCACAAATAAGGCACTGACAAATTTAGTAGTGGTATGACATCATCATGTCCATATATGGGCATATCACATTTTTGTCACATAAAGTTTAACAATGTGGACAGAACTTTAGACCTAATAAATGTATTATTAATCAATCATACCATTTTGTTAATAATAATATACTTAATACTTTTTAGGCTATTTTCCAATTTGTGTCACCGTGTTTGGGATCACAGAGCTTTAGAAGGCCTTCTAGGCATACTATTCAAACAAACAAGACCTGGCACCAAACCTCGCTTAGAATAGATCTTCGTTTATTTAATTTTGTTTCCTATTACCATCTATACTATTATATTTCACTTCTTCTAGGGAAACTTTCTGTTTCAAAAGGGCGTGGAGAAGGTAAATATATCAATCGTTATACTTTGGATGGGTTTTGGTGACGTCATTGGGAGGATAATGACAGCAGTATGTTCTGATAGACTTCCCGTGTCCAAACTTTGCCAATACGCAATAACTGACATCGTCGCAGCCGTAACGTCAATTTGCTTACCGTTCATTTCGACAGAAAAGGGCCTTACAGTGGCCTTATTTGGTAAATATGCAGTTTATTAAGAGACAAATAGTAGGCCTACAACACATACAGAGTACACAATAATCGCATCAGGTCTGTGGGTCCATAACTGCATCATGTCGGTACTAAATACATTTCTTTTCTTTTAGTTCTAAGCATGCCTCGTGCTGTTTTAAACGTTTTACCGCCAGCTCTATCAATGGAAATTTCGACGGATGAAACGCGACCTGAAGCAATGGCTCTTGTATTCTTAATGTTCGGCATTGGGGCACTTATCACACCGTATATTACAGGTACGATATCATACCATATTATAGTGATATAATAATGTATTATATTCTTGACAAAAATTACCAAACTAACTTAACGCATGCGTGCCGTATGACGTAATATGTCATAGGTCATAGTTCAGCGCGTAATCAAAAGGTCGCCCGAAACATCAGTGGTTGCAGGTGCATTCACATCCCCAACCCGTCCCAATTAAAATAATGGCCCGCTCCTGAAATAATCGGAATTTTACTTTCTTATATTTCCAGATTCTATTTATGACATCACTGGGACGTATGACCTGACCTGGATTATCTGTACAGCTCTTTACGTCATCGCAGCCATTTTCTTTTTACTTGCATTACACATTAAGAAACAAAACAACGTTAATTTGGTCTACGATCGAGTGGAAAAAACAGAAATTACAAAATTATGATTATACTAAAAAAGAGTCTTTGTTGTTAGTAAAAATAAGGAAGGGTAGTTTTAGGTCGTATTAATGAACGTTATGAATGAGACGGATGGTATCACTTTGTTTTTCTAAATAAGACTGAAGCCGGAAAATTAGTAGTCTACAGGTCTCCCTCCAATTAGAGACCACTTTTGGGACTTAGTGGCCTTTTTAGTAGCTTTGGTCTCAATTCCTCCAACTAAATACAATTATTAAAATTACCCTGTTTAGAGGAAAATTAAATGTCAGGTAGAATATAGTTATCTTGCTCCCCAAAGGGTAAGGGTCAAAGGTTGGTTGGTTAAAACTGCATTAATGTTAATAATAAGCACTTTTAGTCAATGTGCCGCACTCAGACATAATGCATAAGCGACGCGGTGATATTTTACCGGGATTAAATATGTACATGTATTTTAGTCTTATTTGTCTGTTATTACAATATCTATAGAATATAGGCCTATCTAAACATGAAACGTCACACTAGAACAATTCCAAAGTGGATCAAACCAGTTCACACGTAGATAATTTGATTTGGAATGACCATGGAACTATAATATAGTTCCATAGAATGACCGAGAGCAATAAATGTGTGACGTCACGAACATAACACACGTTGACGACTTGCCCTGCAGTTGTCGGGTTCAACACATGTGACGAAGCTGATCCTATCATAGAGCAATGATCCGATCAACTGTAGGCCCAGGAACATCAATGTCGTTACACTGAGTGAACTCAAAATCATGGAGTGTTACACGGCAGAAATTTGCACCATTTACAAAAAATATCGGTCTTTTTTACTGGTGTTTACAGCATTTATTAATTGTATTTTGTATGCGGGATTCATATACAGTTATAATTTACTTTATCTGGAGCTGCAGAGCACATTCAATTCAACAGCCACAGAGACAGGTATTGTATATTAAATCCACTATTATTATTAATATAATAATGTACATTGTGTAGGCTTCTGTGTGTGTTTGCTTTTTACAAACGATTTTGCATCTAGGACGAGGAATTCGATTGCAATTGTACTGTGTTATTTGTTCCGGCCCTGTGCACGATAAGGGTGATAATTGTTGTTCTATAAGTTCAATCCTTACTATAACTTAAACGCCTACAAAACTGTTTCCTTTCATAATTTGCTATATGATCTGTTGATTTCATTAAAACAATTATTGAACGAGCAGATTGAATAAGAATCATAGTAGCTACTATAACGTGTGTACTATACGAAGAGAGTCGAGTAGCCTATACATTATTTATACTGGTAGTCTGAGCAAAACCATAACAATTCTTAGTAAATTCCGGCCATAAATAGTGCATGTGCCATGTTGTTGGCTTAATTATTATTGTTGTATATTTGTGATAATTTGTTGTATATTTTGTAATTGTAGTTTTTTGCGTCAGGCCCTACTCTGACGTAATTTGTACTTTATACTAAGTACATTTGAGAATACTTGCGAAAAAATTCGCAAGTAGTTCTCGGGTGGGACTCGAACCCACGACCTCCAGATCACTAGCCTGGCGTTCCCAAGTAAGCAGCGGGTACTGCACCAACAGGATTGTAATTGTAGTTTTTTGCGTCAGGGAGTTGAGTAATTAGATGTTTTGCCCTACTCTGACGTAATTTGTACTTTATACTAAGTACATTTGAGAATACTTGCGAAAAAATTACTTGGGCTCGAATCTAACCGCTAGCCATCAGCGCAAGCTCGGTGGTCTAGAGGTATGAACGCCAGGCTAGTGATCTGGAGGTCGTGGGTACGAGTCCCACCCGAGAACTACTTGCGAATTTTTGTTGTATATTTGTGATAATTTGTTGTATATTTGTGATAATTTGTTGTATATTTGTGATAATTTGTTGTATATTTGTGATAATTTGTTTGAAAATTAACTACGGTAAGTTAGAACACTACAAAACTCATGAGGTAGATTTTGCCATGCACTTGTGACGTCACAGCAATTTACAGCGACGGCTGTACGGCAAGCGCGTGCGGCGAAATCGTAAATCTCGCGATTGTTCTGAAACCATATGTATATCCATAATACGTTGTTAAAATACTTTTCGGTCAAGTTGCCCTTTAACTAAAAATTTACCGTATAGGCCTAACTGTCACAAATGTTTAATAATTATAAAATAAAGCTTACAAATAAGAAAATGAATGTTGTTACTTTATCCATTACAATCTGTTTCGAATGACTCAGCCCAAAGAAAGTTATCATACAACTACCTCTACCTTACAACCTATTATTCTTATTAACAGGTATACCTGGAGCTGTTTCCATTTCCTTGTTGAGTTTATGTTCACTGTTTGTGACGTTCCTTTTCCAAAACATTGGGCACGTATTGACAGTATGTCTTGGTGTAACTCTATGTTCTACTGGTCTGTTTGTGTCATCCTTTGCACAAGGTATTGTGATGCTGTATGTTACGTATGGTGTTTTCTACGGATTTGGAATGTCTTGTATATATATTACGTTTACTGACAAAATTCTAAAAAGTTTTGATACAACGAAATCGGCAAGAGCAACGTGTACAGCATTCATAGGCTCGAGCATTGGTGAGTACTTTAATTCAAATACAATTTAGACAATCAAAAACTGTAAAACATAATTCAATACATTTTAATTTTCCTAACAGATATTTTATTTATTCAACAAAAACAATTTTGCTAAATATATTAAAGATTGTCTCCCAAAAATGAAGATTAATAAAATCGGACTTTTAATAGGCCATTTTGCAGTTTTAATTCTGTAGAAGAAAAAAAGCAAAAAATAATCATTCACTTATAAAAAGACAAAATAAACGGTTAATTGTAACTCATTGTCTGACAGACAATTTAAGTATTTGTTGCTTAAAAAATAATTTTTTTGGGTTAAATATTTTTTTTTTATGACACATTCAACAACAAAAATTTAACTCAAATTATTTTCAGAGGGACAATATATCTTTAATATAAGATGACAGTGTCCATGGTTGGACTATTGTAATACCATGTGTTTTATTAGATCTAATCAACAAATTTGTACTTTTTTCGATCTTATATAAGGTAAACTCCATATCCTTTATAAGATTTTCATTTCCTTATCATGCATTTGTGCACTAGGTTTTGAGTTTATCTATAAAAAGATGAACTCTAATATCCTATATAACTCTATACTAATTTCCTTCATCAGGAATAATGCTCGCACCAGGTTTTGAGTTTATGTATACGACGTTTTCATGGCGAGTGGCACTTAGAATTATCAGTGGAGTTTTGGCAATAGTTGGATATTCATCCGCACTTGTTTTGGTGGATATCAAACCAATACAGAACGATTGCGAAACAAAAGAGTGCGATAATGAGGAAACAACACTTTCTAACACTGACAAATTCATTGAAAAACATGTTAAAATTACTGGAGGAAATTTAAACACTGAGAAAAACAATTTAGGAAAAAATGACTGTGGCGAAAGAACTGAAATGTGTGTAGAGCCTCTTGAAAATACTGACTTAAATGCAGGTGACAAAATGTTGGAAATTGACGGAATAAAGTCTCAGAATTCATATTTTTCAAAATATATATTTCTTCTGAAGCGTCGAGAATTTGTTACAGCTTTGATTGGATTGATACTAGCAGCTGCTGCTTCAAAATTCACTTATATTAGCGTTGTAAGACTTTTTATTCCCTACACCTTTACGGGTTTTTCTTATTCTTTTCTTTTTACTTATTCCTACATCTTTTGGAAACTTATCACAAAAGGTCAGTATACAATACACTTCACAGTATACTTTCACCCGATTCTCTGAACTATCTCTCCACATGGCATTAAAGGTAATACAGTGTCACATATGTGTCACATGTACCGCCTGTATTGTGTTAAGGTTATGGCCTATGATACAGGCGTGATGTAACACTGTATCACATAAATTGGTTATGATACTGTACAATTGTAGATATAGCATCGAAAATATAAGTATACTTTAGGTATTACAGTAATTACTTTTGATATTTCGACAGGGAAATTTCTTATTAGGAGAAGGAATGGACACACATACTATATCATTGGTTATATTATGGATGGGTGTAGGAGACGTTGTATCTAGGTGTATGACGGCGTTACTCTCGGATAGACTTCCAGTGTCCAGACTCTGCCAATACGCAATAAGTAACATCGTTGCAGCCGTAGCGTCAACTTGCCTGCCATTTATATCGTCGACAGAAGGCCTTAAAGCGGCTTTAATCGGTAGGTGAAGAATACAGTTAGAAGTGTGTTATTCTACAGAACAAAAGTATCTGTAACTTACCTTCCCATAATGATAAAGCGAGGGGCATTCTCACACATCCCCTTCTGAATTTTCTTTCAGACTAACTCCATCCTCCATTCAAAAACTACGTATATTTCAGTCCTGGGCATTCCATGTGCAACGAGGGATGCTATCACAGTGATCCTTTCTGGGTTTCTTTCTGGCTAACTTTTTACCCCATTCTTTAAACAGTAACTTTAAACGTATACTTTTAATCATTTTTCAGTCCTGAGTATTCCACGTGCAGTTTTAAATATCTTATTACCATCTTTATCGACTGAAATATCTACGAATGAAACTAGATCAGAAGCGATGGCTGTTGTATACGTCGTGTTCGGAATTGGTGTATTTACCACACCTTATATTACAGGTACAAATTAACACTACTAGTACTAGGCCTAAAGTTAACACTACTACTGACACTACTAGTATTACTAGTAGACCTAGTAGTTACTAGTAGTTACACCGTGTCTTAAAAAGTTCAACCTCAGAATACGGTACAGGTCGCATCAAACGAAGCGTCAAGACATTCTCCGGCATTTATTCCACCCCTCCCCCATTATGACCGCCCCTACTCTCCCACAAACCACGCCCCTACTCTCCCAAAAACCACGCCCCTACTCTCCCACAAATCACTCCCCACTCCCACCAAACTTTTTTTAAACATGGTGTACCGCAAACCTATAACTTTACTATTTTTATTTCAGATACTATTTATGACGTCACTGGATCCTATGACATGGCGTGGTTTATATGTACTGGCTTACATGTACTTTCCTCGGCATTCATTTTGCTTGCCATACATGTAAAAAAACAAAATATGAAATCAGATGAACGACAGCTAAACTATCATGTTGTAAAAGAAGATTCGGATAACAAGAAAATATAAAGATTGAATTGAATTGAGGACCACTAATTCATTAATGTTTCTAGTTTTGGCACATATGGCGTTTCATACGTATACTACTTGAACTTGTTTTCAGAAAAAAATCGAAATAAAAAAATAAATAAAAATACAGACTTGGGGCAAGTCTATAATGATTCTTACTTGATTTTTCTGTTATTTTATAATATTATAACTTGTAACGTAGCTCTTGTCTACGAACAGGCGTTTCGTTTACAATAAAAATGATGAAACCCTTGTTATAGGCTTTATGGTTCATTGAGATTGATCTTTTAAATAATGTAATAGCTCAGTAGTTAAACTATATTTCAACTAGTCACCATTTATATTATTTCTTTGCCATATTGATATGCAAAAACGCTATTATTTCTGTTGGTTACGCATCGTTGCACGGCATTGTTTGTCATCGATCGAAGATGTCTTCCGTTTCGTGAAAAAGGCGTATTTTGATCAAGATGTGATGTTTTTCACAGCAGGCTACTTTTCACGTAGAAATGCGGTACCGTTCAGTTTCCATAAACAACTGACTAGACTCGAGGATGCTCCGGTTTTCTGGTACCGTGCCAACAGCGTGCTTAACTATATACTGGTATTCATGTCATATTATACAGATATTGACTGCTTAGAGGTTAAATATAAGATTTGACATCCCCGAGGGAATGATATTATGTTCGAGGGAATATATATTTCCCGAAGCGCCAGCTGAGGGAAATATATATTCCCCGAGAACATAATATCATTCCCGAGGGGATGTCAAATCTTATATTTAACCGATATAAAAGGCGATATCTGTTATATTATATAGCCAAGAACAAGTCTGCTGGGTTGGGTGAAGCTAGGCTAGGCTTCCTACCTATAGTATTTGTATTGTATGTAAACAAGCCTGCCTAGACACCTTACCTTGCGAAGAATAATATACAGATAATTACTAGGCCTAATTAATGATTCCTTGGCAATAAAATATTCACTTAGGCCTAGGTCGTTTAAATTAACAGAAGAATTTCCATCAATAAGCCTATTAATAATAATATTATAATCAGGTAGGCCGAATAAACAATTCGTCTTCTTCTCTTCGAGGAGCCGAATCACCGGATGTTCAGCGCGTACTAGTTACTAAGTTACTACCGTGAGTATTGACCAATCACAAACGGTGTTTCATCACATTTAGGGAGGACTAATAACAAATGAGGGCGCTATGTATGCATAGTTTAAATAGTTTAGATGATTAATTTCTTCAAGCAAGCTCCGTTGAAGCGTTGTCTTGCGATGGAGTGACAATTCCACCCGAGTTCAAGATCCAGTAGATGACTTTGTTTATTTATCGGCAAACGCGAGTGTTGCCACAGTCAATATCATCGAACTCGAGAATTTATATGTTTAATGACAGGGGACACGATAATTACGCGAAAATTAATCGGTCAACATCATCGTTCTCGAGGATATTTACGATCCTCGCAGCGGTAGTCATGTGATGCAGTTTCAACCAATCACGTTCACGTATTTACATAGGCTATGTAATATAATAATATACACAGACAGATATTCGACGAATGCCATCAGATTGCTGTTCTTATGTTATGCCCACCTGTCCTTGCTTAACAAGCATGTATGCTGTACCTTTTGCTGTATTCAAAGGTGATGCTCTTGCAAAATGGCATGTAGGGGATTAGTTAGCAGTGTCCTTAACAAGAAAACGTTACTGGTGATCACATCATTCGTTTTCCTGATGTTCTATGGTGGATTCCTCTACAGTTATAATTTACTTTATCTTGAACTTCATGTTACGTTTAATTCAACAGCTACACAGACGGGTAAGTATAAAGACGGGCAAGAAGGTCTACGGGCAAGAGAGGTCTACGGGCAAGTAGGTCTACGGACAAGTAAACCTACGGGTTAAGTAGACCGACGGGTAAGTAGACCGACGGGTAAGTAGGCCTGGTAAGTAGATCGACGGGTGAGTAGGTCTACGGGCAAGTAGGCCTACGGGTATAGGGTTAGTACCATAGGGTAAGTAAGTCTACGGGTAAGTAGGCCTACGGGTATAGGGTTAGTACCATAGGGTAAGTAAGTCTACGGGTAAGTAGGCCTACGTCATCGCGTTGGCAATGACAATGACAATGACAAACTTTAGTAGGTACTTTGCCTTGTTAGTAGGACTATGTACTAGACTATACTTAAAGGACAACTTGACCGAGAACCATATTTTAACAACGTATTAGGGATGCACATATGATTTTAGAACAATCGCGAGATTTACGATATCGCCGCGCGCGCTCGCCGTACAGCCGTCGCCGCAAATTGCTGTGACGTCACAAGTGCACGGCAAAATCTACCTCATGAGTTTTCACCTACTAGGTAGCTAGAAGTATGACGTATGTGATGACGCGATGGAATCACTCAACCGTAACGTTCCTCTGTGCTGTGACACACGACGGGTCGTGTCGGTGTTTGGTGGCGACTATGCAGCCTATTGATATGCCTACACTAGGGCGCCTAGGTATCGAGTCGGTCTGTATGAACGCCTAAATTCATGAACTTTTATAATTACTCACCATCGTCTTTTAGTAGGCTACAAGGGTTAGGCCGATGGATTACTATAAACACCATCTTCTTTATTCACCGAAAATCACCACGTTGTATTAAAAAAGTTGTTAGTGCGATATGGTTGAATGATTCCAGAGCATCATACGTCATGTTTTTGCTACTATTTCAGATCAATAGACAAGTCTGGCAAAGCGCGAACATTTCTAGTAAACACACAAACAAATAAATCGTAAAAAATATAAATGTTGAATATATTTTCTGTTTCTTTTACCTATCTAGATAATGAAGTGTTTCTAAACATTTTGCCAAATTTAAGCCTAAAACAGGTTAAATTAGCAATTGAAGTGACCGTAACAGTGAAAACTCACGAGGTAAATTTTGCCATGCACTTGTGACGTAAAAGCAATTTACGGCGACGGCTGTACGATTGTTCTGAAACCGTGTATACATCCCTAATACGTTGTTAAAATATGGTTCTCGGTCAAGTTGTCCTTTAATACTTTAGGTCTACATATACTGCACATATACTCAATCCAATGTAGACCGAGGTGATTCAACCTTTCACCAGTTTTCCTAAAAAAAATATTATGAATGAAAATTCATTTAGGCCTAATAACTGGGATATTTTTTTTACAGGTGTTCCGGGTGCGATTTCTATCTCGCTATTGTCTTGTTGTTCTGTTGGGGTTACACTGATCTCTCAAAAAGTCGGACATCGTACAGCAATACTCTTGGGTGTAACGCTGAGTTGGTTAGGTCTTCTAATATCATCCTTTGCTCAACAAATTCAGATTTTGTATGTTACATATGGTGTTTTCTTCGGATTTGGCTTTTCTACAAGTTATATTACAATTATAGATATGATTTTGCGAAGTTTTGATAAACGACACGCAACAAGAGCCACGGTTACTGCGTTTATTGGCGTCAGTGTTGGTAAGTTGTTGAGCGGTAACATAAACATTAGCTTCCATAACACCTCGCACGTTGATAGGTGCTTAGTGTTAACAAACAATGAGTCTAGTTTTACACTAGCAAACTTGACCGAACACTCCGAGCTTACCACTGTTTGGAGATGTTTGTTATTTCTGTCTAGAAGTTACTACTGATTATTTGTCTATCTGAATGATGGCATGAATGTAAAACACCGAAGACTTGATTCGCTGAGTTCACAAATCAGGCAAATAGTGCCAAGAAGGGTAACGGCCTAACTAGTTTTCTGCAGTTGGCCGAAGTTTGCAAAGAGTAACAAATCCTGTTAATCGTTTTTCCAAACTTTTATTTTTGTTTTACTCCCTGCAGGCATTCTATTTGCTCCGTGTGTCGAATGGCTCTACACAAAATACTCATGGCGGATCGGGTTGAGGATTTTCAGTGTTATATTGGCACTTGTTGGATATCCTTCCGCGTTTGTGATGACAGATGTCAGACATCCAGAGGAGAAGAAATATCCAGAAGAAGATTCCAAACATCCCGAAAACAAAGAGAACATCGATAACAATAAGGCTGACATTGATGTGGTTAATGCTAGATTTCATGATTCCAATCCTAGATTCCATGATTCCAATATGATTGATAATGCACCTATGAAGAATGCAACTAGTATGATAAGGTTTGTGTCCAAAAACGAGGAAAAAACGACTAAAATTAATGAAAATGACAATATCTCAGAGGATATAATACCCGAAGATGTCAAGGACAATGAAAGGAAGGCTGACATTAGCAGAGTGCAGACTATTTCAAATCAATCGATAGCAAAGTACGTTGCTGTTTTCAAACAAAGTGATTTTGTCATTTCTGTTCCTGGAATACTGTCAGCTGCCACTGCAACAATGTTTACCTACATAAGTGTTGTAAGAAAATATTTGATTTTGGGTTTGTCAAGTCAAAACTCGTAAAGCCGACTTACTTTTAGCTTTCTTGAGATTGGTTCTCAACTATTAGCAGCAAGGGCGTAAGCGCACCACAAGTAATTTTAACAATCAAGACGCGATGAATCACCAGAGCTGAAGGCTTATAATTGGTCAACTTGCGTTGCCTCTTACGACATTTTGTTACTTCCACGTCCATGAAGTCACCGAACAACAAGTATAGACTGAAAGATGAGAAGAATTTAAGCCGATTTTCCACTAGGTGAATTTGTTAGTGCAAATCGAAAGCGCCGGCGTATACACATGCGTATTCATGTTTCCATCTTCCAAATCCTTCTCTACGCATGCGTATAAGCTGACGCTTTCGAACAAATTCGCCTAGTGGAAAATTGGCTTTAGTAAGGGAACTTGGCATCATCTTTAAATGAAATCTATTCTAAACAGACATTGTAAGTGATTTTAAATGATGGCTCAAACTTTCTTCTTCTAGGGAAATTTCTTGCTTCAAACTGGTATGAATACCGTAAATATATCCATAGCTATTTTGTGGATGGGTGTTGGGGATCTAGCTGCCAGAATCATCAGTGCTATAGTGTCCGACAGACTTCCTATAACAAAGACTTTACAATACACATTGAGTAATATTTTTGCTGCAATAATTTCGATATGTTTACCGTTCGTATCGTCACACATTGGACTAACGGTGGCGCTAGTTGGTAAAGTCTTTCTTCAGTTTTTGTTTTTTTTTCGCATCATCTAATCAATCCACATTAATTGGTTTTTCTTCGAATGTTGCATATATTTGTTATGCTTATTATATTTAAATATCGAGTTATCTCTATCTTCAATATAGGCCGAAATGATAAATAGCACGCCCTCTATTGCTTTCTTTATTTTTGCCAAGTACTTCACTCAGTTTCTGAGTGTTTTTATTGATTACTCACCTGATCAATCTCAGATCATCAGTGTCGCTATAGACTGAAGACTGATCGCCCTTTTGTTGCAGCTCGACACTAAAGTGACCATTTAGTGACCCTTTAGTGACCATTAGTGGCCCTTTAATGGGAAAGAACGTTAGTAAACTGACGACGATCGACGTAAAGCGTACATTATCTGTACGTATCCATACCGAGTACTTTTCTAACTAGGCTGTCTTTTCTATTTTCAGCATTAAGTGTGCCGCGAGCTATTCTAAACATTTTGCTACCTGCTATATCAATGGAGTTGTCAACCGCTGAAACGTGTTCTGAAACTATGGCGCTTGTGTACTTAACATTTGGTATTGGAACCTTTATCACACCATATCTCACAGGTGATTAGGGATTCATTTTTATTCTGCGCACGCTCAGAAACATAATGAGCATGCGCGGAATGATGTTTGATTCAATAGCTGTGTATATTCGTGTCATGCGGCGCGTTGTCAGAAAACGAAAAGGTTGACGTTATTGTTAAGCTAGCTCTTCTAACGATAACCGCAAAAATTGGGTAAATTTTAATTTTGATTTCACTTTTACAGATTCTATGTATGACGTCACCAGGTCATATGATATAGCGTGGTTCATCTGTGCGGGGCTTTACTTGGTTGCTGCCGTGTTCTTTTCACTAGCCATACGTCGTAGGACCATTGCAAAGGTACTACAGACAAGAACAACAACAAAGTGATAACATAATGAGTTAAATTCTAATACCAGTATGACCACAATATTAAAGGAAATTTTATGATTATTTATGTTGTGTTTTTGATGTATTAAAGTATAGCAAATCGAAAAATGCTTAAGATTATTTTGTGGCACGTTTTATGTGGTGGTGATAAGGTCATTAAACATGAATATACTCAATAATCATCAGAACCAGAACTTCTACAAAAAAGGAATATTGTAAAATGTAAATGCTGCCCTCTAGAATATCGGTATTGTATTTTCAAACAAGCCCATTACAAATAACGAATGACGTTTTGTAAAATGTATTTTGTAAATATACATTCTTTGCTGCCCTCTAAATTATCGATCGGTATCGATAAATCGCAAATCGATAACATTTAGTATGGAAAATAAACCAATGATGCTGGTCCTTGTGTAATGTACGATATGACTATATTACCGTATATAGAAATATCAACTATCCAGATTGTTATAAATCTAATAAAACCCTACATCTAATGGCTTTCATAAGGAAAATATTGATAAGCGGTAAGCATTGTATTGCAATTGTATTATTACTATAAAATAATAGTCATGGCGTCACAACGGCTATAAACATATTTTGAACGACAAACAAATTAAAATGGAATAACCCGACATTATTCTGCTCGCTATACATCTTTCTTATATTATTATTTTTCATACCTAAATAAAATCTAAAATAAAAGACGAAAATAATATCTCGTATAGAAAGTGTATTTAGCTGAGTCCTGGTTAAATTGTCCGACACACATTTATCTGACATAGACCTAAATTTGTTTAAATTCAATTTGCTTTACATAATACATTTTATCTATATATAAATTATGGTTAATTCTGACATAGGCAAGCACAATGCAAAAACTTCGGTACAAATCTCCGCCATGGATACCTACCTTATCTATCTCAGATGTACCGCGAAACGTAGATTTGATAACATTAGTTTTCACATCGACGCTATTGTTCCATATTTCTATCTTAGGAAGATATTATAAAGGGTTTTATAAGAAATTTTCTGATTTCAATCGGTAAATTTTAACTCTACGCGCGGTAGAAGTAATTTCCGGGTTCACGGTAAGGTGTGTCAATCACCTTGCAAGTTCCCTGCATGGTTGGTTTCAACCAGCCATGTTTCAACTCAGTTGGCCGTTGGTGTTTGGTGGCGATAGCCATTTTGGTTTTTTGGGTTTTTTTTCGGACCGCGCGTGTGAAGGTATAGTAATTACATAAAGATCAAATTCAATATATTCATAAAACATAGGAGTAAATTGTGGGAAATAATTATATAAAATGACATCGAGAGAATTGATGTCATTAATGTCTTTTGTTTGAAATAATAAATTAATTATCTAAGACACTGTGAAACAGGTTAGTGAGTATGTTTAGTTTTACGAATATCAACAGCATTTAAATAATGGTAACCGTACAGGCCAGAATGTCCTTCTAAAACTTTTTACCCGAGTCATTATCATTTCGAGAACCATCGTCTACACGTCCTAGAGGGGGAGCGAGCGAAGCATGTTACAAAGTATTAAATTCGTAGTTTATAAAAAAAAAGAAGAAAAAATAGAAAAAGCAAGCGTCGTGTGAATATGAATCCGAATATGAATACGATCGAACCCGTATTCACGACTTTAAAACATTCAGAAATATGGGTCGTCGGGTACAACACAGACTGCTTTATACGCATGCGCATACAATCTTTGTGCGTGTTCTTGACATTGAAAACGACCTAGGCCTACTTAAACGTGACCGCGCGCGACGCTTTTTATTCGTTGTAAGCAGCAGGTGTATTGCAAGACAGTTCTGGGAATATGACCCTTTCTGTTGACTGTCTATCAAGAAAATACATCATACTAGGCTACAATTAGCGACAACCTGTTTCTGAACCTGAGGACATGACTAAAGCTTTCAAACTATTACATCGATCTGATGATAGTCTTCAACGGTTATTTATATTGATCATTCATCACTATAGTTGTTTTCGCTATTTCCGGTAGTTTCCTCTTCGATGGCATGTTTTATCATGATTGATAATAACCTAATTGATTCTTGTCGATGTACAAAATACATCAAAATAATGCATAGTAAACATTATTTGTTGTAGGTATTTATAGAAACGATAAACGTACAGGATTAATTGAAAACAATTCTTCTTCTTTGACTTAATATTAGTAATAAAAAGATAAATAGTTTGGCACATATGGCGTTTCATACGTATACTACTTGAGCTTGAATTTCAGACAAACATCGAAAAGCCTCGAAATAACTACAGACTTGGGGAAAGTCTAGTGCCGTACAAACGAATTATACCGGTAGGTTAATAATCCCAACAGGTTGCCAGTCCTCTGTGAGTAGGCCTAAACAGAAGATCACTACAACGAAACACCAATCTTTAAATGAATAGATCACATATTGAAACCTCTCAAAAAGTATCACAGAAACGAATAGAATGAGAATCAAATTTAGCACTGACGTACTTTGTTACTGAGTATTAAATCCATCAAAGTTGCAGGGAACTTTTTTAGTACAGTCTGACTGTTGGTCCTTCCGAATTCAGCTCTGAGATGACACAGAAGACAGCCTAAACCAACAAAAAGACAAATATAAATGTTTAAAAAAGTAATGCAATTAACTTTACATACACTTTTTGATACCCTCTTTAACGCGCGCGTGCAAATACGCGCGCGTTCAAATAGTAATAATACTATGGTCAGCTTTTGCACGCGCACTGCCGTGTCGTCACAGATGATTCATAACAGACCTTTTTACATGCCATAAAGCGTTAAAAATAAACTAAAATATTCAAATTGTTTATATTTTTAAAGAAATACTGATAAAAATGTTCTCTGTGCATAACTACTACACATAACTTTATAATGCAGTTTGGCATTGAGCATGCGTAGTTGGATCCTCTCAACTGAGTACGCCCAGTAGAGATCGTGCTACAAGTGAATGTTAGACTGTTACAGTATTTGGATAATAGCAACATACAGTAGCATACAATAGTGACATCAGAGAGTACAAGCATCGTATTTTTCTAGTGAATGCAAGTAGCTTGAACATGTAAGTACATTAAGGCTTCATTCGAGACCGTTAATTTGTTATAATCGACGTAAATCAAAAGCTTGTATATTGTAATTGATAACAATAGGATTTGAAGATTGATAAGGTAGGCCTATTATACTAGAACTATATTTGTATGCGCGCACAATATATGTGTGCCTCTATTTTGTGCTGTCATGTGACCAACAATTTAATAAGGGATTTTAATTTACTTGACACTACTTAAGAAATGTGTACGCAGTGTTGATTTATTTTATTAACTAGCCTACACTTGGCTATAAATATAACTGACGCGTTCAAGAATTGATACATTTCTTTTACGCGCGCGCCAACTTTATATCACGTGACGTGATGATAGGCCTATAATAAATAAAAAAACTGTTAATGAGTTCAGGTTCAAACCTGAACTGACAGTACTAACATTTTATTACACATAATAACTGTTTTTCAAATGCCTTGTAAGGGTAGTAGTTTAGTGTGAAAAATAATGTAATGACATTATAGCTTGTACAAATGTTTTTCTTGGTGCAATATTTTTTATATTTCGATGTTTTTTAAGGGGCAACTGACTCTTTGAGTTATAGTAATTGTTTTGCTTTAGTTGCCCCTGACCATTGTGCTCTGTTTCTGTTCTGTTATGTATCTGTGTTTTGGTCGAATAAATAAATGAAATGAAATGAAATATAGTCGGCGGGCTAGAGAAGGATGTACACAGCCTTGTGTTCTATTTCGGTTTAATGTAAAGCTCTGTCTACACTATTAAACTATTTTGACAAAAAAGTGTGATATGCCCGCCCAAATATGGTAGTGATATGCCCAAATATGGTAGTGATATGACATCATCATATCCATAGGCACATCACATATTTTTGTCACATTAAGTTTGATAGTGTAGACAGAGCTTAAGCCTACTATACTAATTTCATATTTTAAAATTAACAATAGCCGACTTTGTAGTTATCTGATGACGTAAGCAATATGTTTTCCTGTACAATGATAACAACAAGAAGGTTTGCAAAATTGCAAAACATAAACAACATATGGAAAGTTATATTAAAATGATATTAAACAATACAATGGCTTGCATTCAATGTTACTATCTTAAGCACGGTGTCGCATAGGTAAAATAGCTATACTTCAATTAAGCTATTGATTTGACACAGGTGTATTTAACGATCAGAAAGCGACGATCTAACGTTATTGAATTTATATAATGTGTGAATGTTAACATGTTAACGACATCGTGGTCGTCTATGGCAAGAGGTTTGTACCTATGTGTCGAATTTAACACATTTTATTAAATTAATCTTTCATATGTATTTTTCAATTACGTAACCTAACACGTGACGGGATTCGTGTTTTTTTCGAGTGACATGTAAAACTTTATTATCCCAAACTCTTGGGAAATTACGTTGTGGTAATACAAATTCATAAAAACTATTAAAAAGTACACAAAAGGGCAAGTGAAGTGAATTTGTTATTGCCAAGGAATCATTATTAGTAATTATTTGTAGCCTACCAATAATCATAATACGGTATAAGTACGGTATACTTTCTGCGGCCTGACGTTTTAAAATTTTTTTTAAAGTTTGTTTACCATATTCTTTAATAATATGTTAGATGCTACAGTATGTACAACATAATCTGTTTTAGATTACTAAGCGACTGGGTGATGGATGCTATAAGAATGAAATTACTTTAAAATGATATAATTTCTATTCCTTCTGGTTAACCACTCCATCATGAACTGCATATAATATCCCACGATGCGCGAAAAACGATATCATGTCGTTTTAAGTTGTCCTTGAGTAAAACAATCACCCCAAAAATGACGTTAAAACATGGGTCCCGCGTGTCAAATAATCGTAAAAAATACGGTTGAAATTGTTACTACAGAACCTTGGAATATTAATATTGCATTTTCAGGGGAAAAGTCGTTCCATTATTATGAAATAATTGTGTTTTGTTGTTTCTCTCCTCGGCTGTCGCAAACGGAAACCTGCTATTTAATATGGCGCGAAAGATACAATGACATTGTCTGGCTTTGACCAGAAACAGCAAGAGAAGTCTGTGCTATTTATTGGTTACATTTACAGGGCGGTAGCCACACGTGTAAACCTGGGTAGGGTGTCAACCTGACCACTTTTTGGGAGAAGCCTTCGACAACCCTGTGGCCTGCACAGGGGATTGCCCTCCACCCTTTTTTCTTGTGGGACGTGACAACCGCACTACTTTATTTCTTGCGGCTATACATCACTGATTTATCATACATTTTGATACTTTATCTATCCCATAATTCACTGTGAAAGAAGCATGATGGGATATTTATTATTCTCGTCAGCTCATGTTGCTTCACTTTTCCCGCTAAAATATAATTATGATCATTCAAAAGTTCTCGTTGCCGTTCAACTTCTGTTCAACTTCTGTTCATGGTAGACTGCAAAATCCGAAGTTATCCGAGTTTCCGAAGTTATCCAAGGTTATCCGAAGTTTTCCGAAGTTATCCAAAATTAATCTTTGCTATTGTTTTGGTTGTTATCAAGATCGTGATTCAAACAGCAATATAATTAGCCTACCTTTTAAAAAGTGAGAAAATGTGCATTTTATGTGTGTCATAAGTGTCTAAGAAAGTTTAAAATGTCATTCTTTTTTTCCAATTTAGCCACGTCATTGTTACTAATGTGTAATTATAGCATTTGATCTACCTTCTGGCGACATTAAGACAAGAAGAATATTATTCTAACATGTTATCGAATGTGTGTATTTCTAATTTGTTTTAAATTGCACATTACACTTCGGGTATAATGAGGGCAAAACTAGGTCATGTCATTGTACTGAATACTCCTAGAACGTAACGCAATAATGACGTAGGCACAACGCAAATAGTTTCTGCGCGCTTAGTTCTCAACTGCGGTACTTAACCTTTAAGCTGTTATTTGAAAGTGCCGGTCATTTGGTGAACATGTCTCATAACTTAAGCTTGGTTCTCACTAGGACGCAACGTAAGGACGTAAGCCATAACGTAATCCTTAGTTCCCATAGGTCGCGACGTAAATCTTGGTTCCCACTAGGAAGTAACGTCGGACGTAAGCTGCAACGTAAGCGAGTTGACCAATCACAAGCGACAGTTCGGATAATTCATCACTTGTGATTGGTCAAATCACTTACGTTGCGTTATGTACTTGCTTTGCGTCTCTCGTGGGAACCAAGCTTAAGTTCTCAACTGCGGTACTTAACCTTTAAGATGTTATTTGACAGCGGTGGTCATTTGGGGAACAAGTTTCATAACTTAAGCTTGGTTCCTACTAGGACGCAACGTAAGAACGTAAGCCATAACGTAAAGCTTGGTTCCCACTAGGACGCAACGACGTAAGCGCAACGCAACCGAACTGACCAATCACAAGCGCTCACGTCCTAGTGGTAACCAAGCATAAGCGAGTCGACCAATAACAAGCAACAGTTCGAATAATCCATCGCTTTTGATTTGCGTTGCGTTGCGTTTGCGTTGCGTCTATTAAGCTTGGTTCCCACTAGAACGTAACGCAAGGACGTAAACGCAACGCAAGCGTTTTAACCAATGACAAGCGAAGTTATAGACAGTTAGCAATCACAATCGAATAAGCCATCGCTTGTGATTGGTCAATTCACTTACGCTGCGTTACGTCCTTGCGTTGCGTCGCTAGTGGGAACCACGCTTTAGTATAAACTGCAATTGTAGCAATTTTGCCGATTACAGAATAACTACAATGAATGCAGAAACACAAGAATATGTTTATATCCATTAGCGAAAAAAAGATGTTCGTTGCGGCGCTCATCATGTTGTCGGCGGTGCTTATCGAGATGCGACCATTCGATCATTTAAGGTATTATTTTATTCTTCATGTTTTGTCATCAAAGGAATACACCATACACAACAAACGTATCAAATACACACGAAATAATTAAGTCGCAAACAGAATCATATCACTAACGAAATATCATCCATCTTTATTTCTTATTCTCCCGAGTGGTTTTGTTAATGTAGGTGTTGAATATGAAATATAATATTAGTGTTTTGTTTTCAAGGACGAGAAGACGTAACAAATTACGTATTTATTTGTATTTATTTTCATATAATACTAAATATTGTTAACATTATAGTAGAAATCATGGAATTATTTCGTGTTCTTTTATCACTTAATGCATTTGAAAATGCATTCGTACGCGGATATGAAATTAACTGAGCAGGTATCTATAACAAAGGCAGCCGCTCATGTTAATTTTCAAATAGTTCTGCTTTATATCTTTTCAAAATAAATGTTACTAAAAGTTGAATATTTGTGGCAATAAAGAATAGGGTAATCGCGTGAGTTCATTTTTATTAAAGGTCGGTTCCAGGACGCAAGCGCAACGCACGTAATTTGACCAATCACAAGCGATGGATGATTCGGAATGTCGCTTGTCATTGGTCAACTGGCTTGCGTTGTGCTTAAGTCCTGACGTTGTGTCCTAGTCTAGTTTGTTCTTATTTATCTATACTTCATATCAAGGTAGGCCTTATATAATTTAATATTAGTTAAAAGATAAATATGTTGGCACATATGGCGTTTCATACGTGTACTACTTTAACTACAGACTTGGGGCAAGTCTAGGTAGGCCTACGCGTAATATAGATATTAGATTCGCGCGAATTGATTGAATTGATGCTTGGCGAACGACTAACTCTCGTCTGCTGTTCCTCGGTTTCGCCACCGTGATTTAAGACGCCATATTTGTTAACTAATAATGATTATTTATGAATTAATCGTGAAAATGTATTACACGGCTGCGGTGTGTGTATTGTGTTACATTAGCGGGTAAATTTCTGGCATATACAAACATTTATTATATACCGTAGATACATGGGTAATATATATTGCGCATGGTTCTCCTCCAATGTTTTGAATATTAAAAGACGCTTGAGCAAGAACATCCTAAAGCCCTGTCTACACTATCAAACTAGTTTGACAAAAAAATGTGTGATGAGCCAAAATATGGTAGTGATATGCTTAAATATGGTAGTGATATGACATCATCATGTCCATTATGGTCACATCAAATCTTTTTGGCACATGAAGATTGATAGTGTACACAGAGCTTAATGGTATGAAGGACAGAATAAATACAAACTATCTAAATCTGATAAAGTCAGATGTTTTGCATCTTTACATCGCGTCATGTTCTTTATATCGCGTCATCTTATTTACATCGCGTCATCACTTTTGATTATGTAAACGCGATTGTGTTATTGCGTTTGCTCACGAGCAGCTCGACGTTCTTAAAATCTTACTCGTGTACAAATTCGTGATAACAATCATTACTTGGTATGTTGATTCAAACGGTGATCTTTTAACAGATCAGCAGTCGTTCGTCAGTGATGTGTGTTGTTGTTTGTTTAGTAACATTCAATTCTTACCTAAAATGGTTAAACATAATTTGTAATTGTAATCAAATAGAAAACACGTAACAGTAGTAGTAGATTGTATTCCCTATCACGAATGTGTTTATGATTTTTGATATCACGTACGGGTACATTTAAAGATATATTAACCCCCTCCCCCCGCCCCCCCCGCAAAAAAAATATGCCATTATAATGTAACATAATAATTATCAACTTGGATTTAAACAAAAGTTAGTTACCTGAAAACCTGTAATTTCATTTTTTAATAGCCAATGGATTTTTGGTTGAATTTAACCATTTATTATGTTATTTTATAAGTGAAAACATTATTTTTTCGGGTTTTTTTCTACGAAAGTGATTAACTTTATTAAAGCTAAAAAATAACCTATTCAAAGTCTGATTTAATTAGTTATCCGCTTGGTAGAGCGGATAACTCCTTGTTACTGTATGGGATCAATATTTTTTTTCTGTATTATTCTTGGATCCTTCCTTCCTTTTTGTGAGTCGCGTTTCTCTAAAATGTGTAAACATAACATTTCATAACTTTGACAACATATGGGCATTTACGTGAAGTTGTGCACCTCCTATTTTTGAATGACGTCATAGTTGCGCAACGTGACTTATGCGCAATTTTATGAATTTCAATGATTGATTATAGATTAAAAACCAAAAGTCATTTAGTATTGACACTTTGACAAAATTTAAGTCATATCAGGGGCAAACTTTCTACGGATTAAAAATGGCATGTTTCAAAAGAAGTTACGCGCGCACGCGCATTTAAAATTTCAAAATGCGCAAAATTAATTTCTAATCAACTTTTTACGCGTTTCTTGTCATTTTGAGCATGTCAAAAATTCCCACGGGCGCGCAATTTTTTATGCGCGCGGTGCGCACATAGCGTTAAAAACATATTTTTTTCTCTTGAATTATATTTTTCAAGCCTTTCCCAGTGATTTTGAAAACAATTTAGACCTTTTCCAGTTTAAATAACGCCATACGAACACGTTGAATTAGACAATTCGTGCGCGTTTTTTATGAAAAAGCTTAAAAAATCGTCAAAATTATGTCTTTTTTTAAACAGTCATAGTTTCTAAAGTAAACCGTTAACCGTTTATTTTTATTACAAAATCTAGAAGTTGATGAGTTGTAGATATCGGATCATGCATCAATAAGGCTAAAAAAACATTGTGACGTCATCGTATGGCCACACGAATGTAAAATATAGGATTTTTGTCTCTTTCGTTATTGCTCATCACATTCAATGGAGCGCATCGCGCTTATCTGTATTCCTTTTTCTCCTACATTTATATATTGTGTAGGTCAATCAACTTTCTTTAGCATGAGATAAAAATATTTTAATTTTTATGACGTCATCATGCCTAAAAATTTTAATTACGTGGGTCATTAATTTCATCTTTACAGTAAATTTTAATCTGTAATAGCTCGTAAGAATAAAATGTGATAATCACGATTAAAACGTTTTCTGGAAGCTATTGGATTGTAGATACGAATTCATGTAAACATTTTGCCAATCGGATGTTGTGACGTCATCATATGGCCAGTTGAATAAAAAAAGTCGTATTTTCATATTTTGCGTAATAGTTCATCACATTTAAAAGGGTGCGCATCTATATTTTACGTATTCAAATTTCTTCTACACGTTAATATGTTGTTCCTGAGATAATTTCCTCCAGAAATTGCTATTTAAGTGTTTCATTTTGATACCGTCGCCATGTTAAAAATTGGAATGAATGGCGGGTCCCGTAATTTCACCTATTCTACACTGTATGTAATATGTATACAGATTATACTCTTTGCATGTATATACTATATGACACAAATTGACAGAATTCAGCACTAACAGCATGTCATATTCTTCAGTTCTTGTCATAATGCCATAATCTTTATCTGTGTGCAATATTCCAACGTATGACGTGCACGTGGCGTTTGTCGTGGTGCGGATAACTAACTCGTCAAAGTGACGAGTTTCATGTCTAGTTAATCTTCATGTTTTTCGGGAACAATACATCTTTAAAGTAGTGTAATTAAATAGATTGTATTCCTATTACGAGTGTGTTTATGATCTTGGATATAAAGTACACACACGGCATATGATACATTGAAGCTCGGTTCTGACGCAAAGCAAGGACGCATGCGCAACGCATTTGATTATACCAATCACAAGCGATGGCTAATCCGAACTGTTTCTTGTCATTGGTCAAATCGATTGCGTTACGCTTACGTCCCTGCGTTGCGTCCTAGTGGGAACAACGCTTTATTAACAACAATGAATGATGCTGGCGAAGCCCATTGAGAGGGGTGCGAAGCCAACCCAGTCAGGCATATCTCAAACATGATATCGATCTTTTTCCACAAAACTAAACATTTGTTCCCAAATTGTAACATTGATTCTTTCGTGTTGATGTTACAAGTATGTACACTTTGATATACTCGCAACAATACATAGGTCATAATATTCAAAGTTGCAGGCGCTAAAATATGGAATAACCTACCAACTGAAATTAAATATTCCCCAACAATTGCTTCATTCAAAGCAATCGATCTCATTTTTGTCCACAAAACTAAACATTTTTTCCTGATTGTTTTATTTAAGATAGGAAGGACCAATGCAAAACAGGTTTTCATTTACCTGATTGTGTAATCATGTATAAAGATGTTGTTGCTATTAAACATTAAACTAATTTGTATATTTACTATTGTTCTTTTTTCTCTTTTGTGGCGCCAACACAACTTTTATTCACATTCATTTACCTCCTTTTTTCATAAATTTTCTTATATTTTTCTTTACACTTGACAATTGTCATCATTATCATCTATCTCGTTTTAAAATATTTTACACAGAAAGAACAATCCCTTTGTGAGTTTTTTAATTTACTATTGTTAGGTCAACTGTTAGCTATAGTGTGTATTTTGAGTGAAATGAATTTGCTACCGAGATCTTCTCGTCTCGTAAGTTGCAACTTTTATTATAGTTATATAGTATTTCAATTCAGTATACTATTGTAATTGTTTTAAACAGTTTGTTGATGTTTCATCTATCCACACGGTTTGTTTTTCTCAATAACATTTGACAAACAAATTAACATAAACTAAATTAATGAACCAGAACTGGAGAAAAACTGTCTATACTTATTTAATATAACTATGGAAAATCAGTAATACAAACCGATAATTGACGCGTTATAGACATATGGAAATGTACAAGGTACACGCTAATTCGTTTTAAATGTCACATTGATGGCAAATGGAAACACTGACAATACTTATAAACCCCACTTAATCCTAGGCTAATAAGCTGGGAGTGTTTTTGGATTTACTATCGTCGCCGTTGATGTAAATAATACGTTTAATACATTAATGTTATTCGATATCATGTTCTCTTAAGGCTATAATTTCCGATACAATGTTCACAATGTCATGTACAGCAACTACTACACTCAACTCGAAATCGTTTTGCTCTCAGAACTATAATATATCTACAATTGTATGACGTACCTTCCTAAGGCTTGATTTGTAAGATGAAGACTGCTGCGCTCCACACAAATTTGTCTCATTTTCAAAAAGTTATACCAAGCTTTAACCATTTAATCATTCATTAATTTTTTTGGTAAAAAACTATTTTAATAACAATATTTTAAAAAGAAAATACATTAAAAAATGATATGTATAAATCATAAGAGAACATTATGGTAAATAATAATAATGGATAGAGAAATGATTACAAACAAGGCCATTTGGCTGCAGTCGCGTGCTCAAGTTAGTGTTGACCGACCAACCGGCCGACCAACCGACCGACATAGTGAGCTGTAGACGCGACTAAAAATTATGTATGTGTAAACAGATGAAAACGAAAATACAATGTTAGAACAAATATGTATGAATTACTATATTTATATGAAAAATTATATGATGGAAATAAAAGTGGGATGAACCCACATAAGCTAAAAAAGCAATAATATACAGACCTACGATAATTAATACAAGAACTTGGTTACAAGAAATAAACCAGAAATGGTAGTTAAAATGTTACAGTAAGTACAACATGTTTAGCGAACAAGTTGAATAAAAGTTACTAATAACTATGATGAATTTAAATCAATTTTTATCTAAGGAGAGTGTATATTGAAAAAAAAAAAGAAAATCCACAAAGAAATAATTGAAAATAAAATTAATACACCAAGATTGTAAAAATAAGTAAAATAATTTCTATCCACATTTATGAAAAAAAAAAAAATTTCTCTTCACATTCGTATTTGTCATGTCAAAATAGAACGCCTCAAGGGAAATATATCACTAAAACTGTTTCTATTATACTTCAGTATCTTTTATTAGCATTATTAGCTTTGCAATAACAAAGTAAATATAAACCATATTTCATTTAATAACTATTTTATGTAATAATAACTATTCAAGTAATAATTTTAACACCCTCACGGTCACTAACAATATTTTAATCAATATGATTATTCCTATATAAATGTCAACATGATTCATTTATCCATTCATTTTATTTTGTAAAAATCAATTTCAATAACAATAAATACAAGAATGATTACAATAAGAACACGAGTGCAAGCAATACACTATAGAAATATGAGTTAAAATAGTATAGGACCTAAACCTTCCATAACACGAAACATTAAAGGTTGTCCTCCTGAAAAAAATTTTTTTTTTACAATTGTTTTGTTGAATATGCCATTTTAATTTCACATAATAGTTATTCATTTTGACCAAAAATTGGATCGCTAAAAAATTATTTACCTGTCAGACAATGGGTTTCTGGCTAAATGTAACTGTTCATTTTGTCTTTTTATAAGTGAAATCATTATTTGTTGTTTGTTTCTATGGAAGTGAATAACCTCATTAAAACTGCAAAATGGCTTATTAAAAGTCTGGTTTTGGATCTTTAATTTTCATAATTTTGGGGGACAATACATCTTTAAAAGTAGAAAAAGAGATAATTGAGATAAAAACACATCGGTAACTATATAAAGCGTGGTTCCCATTAGCGACGCAACGTAACGCAACCTACGCAACGTAAGAAAATGCCCTTCCAATAATTGTGTTTGCCCCCGCCTGCGTGAAATCAAACCTGCGATTTGTGCAGCACTGTTGCATCTCAATCAATTTTAATTATGTTTATTTTAATAGTTTAAATAGAAATACTGTGTGAAGCTCTGTCTACACTATCAAACTTTATGTGACAAAAAATGTGATGTGCCCCATATATGGACATGATGATGTCATATCACTACCATATTTGGGCATATAACTACTATATTTGGACACATCACACTAGTTTGATGGTGTAGAAGATACTCGCAACAAATAAATACGAATAAAGGTGTTTCAGAAACTTGGTATTATATTACTATTTATTTTACATTGTACATAAGAAAATTGAGATTGAGATTGCGGTTTTAACCAAACATAATACTATTTTATTAATTTATTTTAAAATGTTGTTTTACATTGTAAATTAATCAAACCGAAGGTTATTTAAAAGATTATATTTCTATGAACAATGGTCGAAATTAGAAGGAGAGACATCTGTTAATCAAGTAAGCACTTATACGTCACTCATGGTGTGTCACACTAAAGCTTGGTTCCCACTAGGACGCACAACGCAAGGACGTAAGCGCGACGCATCACAATCGACAGTTAAGCCTGGTTTCCTGTCGACGTAAGATTTGGAAATGCTAACGTTTGTTACGATTGTTGCGTTTGTTACGTCTCTTCCGTTAAGTTGAACAAAAATGAACGTCGTTTTGATCGTTCTGAACCGCAGGCTCACGAGCCGATAACGACCCTTACGTAAAGTTGACTTTTTTAACTTCAAGCGCTTAAGCGTGGTTCCCATTAGTTACGTAACGTAACGCAACGACGTATTGAGGCAAAGTTCTGTATTGCGTGATCACAAGTGGAAACCGACGACGCAACAGTGCTGCAAATATCGGTTTGATTTCACGCAAGCGGGGGAAACCACAATTATTGGAAGGGCATTTTCTTACGTTGCGTAGGTACGGTCGCATTACGAAGCTTTAAGCTTTACGAAGCAGAACCAAAGTTTAATGGTCTATGCGCCTTTCGGTCCGGCTTGGAGAATTTGGTGGGGAGATGTGGAGATGTTTATTCCACTCTATTGATCTTCTATATAATATAACCTTTCGCCACACGTACGTAAAAATTAAAACTTTTCCCCATAGCCAATTAATGACGCTAGTTATTAGCCAAGTTAATTCTATGTAATATTACGATCATAATTAAATCTTTGACCTCTTTAGGTTTAAACTATGAATTAAATTTTTACCTTATAGGTTCGTTTATCTGTTACTGCCGAGCATATTAATTGAAATTGATAGTCCAATCTGTCCCTTCGCAGTGAAATCTAACCTAGTCAATCTTTGAAATTATTAATGTAAAGCTAGCAACGAGCGCGGTTCTTAAGCAGTTGGCCTACGCCGCTGGACATTGTCCCTGAAGGCAACAGATTGATGATAATAGTGGCATCGACCAAGTATCTACTGCCAAGTTCATTATCATAGCTTGCCTTCAATTCAATGCTTAAAGCCTTGTCTACACTATCAAACTGTATGTGACAAAACAATGTGATGATATATGGACATGATGATGTCATATTACTACTATATTTGGGCATCACTACCATATTTGAAACTTTTTTTGTCAAACTAGTTTGATAGTGTAGACAGAGCTTAACGTTGTTTCCACACACATGCAACGCGGGACGTACGCGCAACGCACGTAATTTGACCAATCACAAGCGACGACAGTTCGAATGAATCGTCGATCGTTTGTGTGATTGGATAAATTACGTTGCGCCCTATGGTAACTAAAGCTTGGTTCCCACTAGAACGTAACGCAAGGACGTAAACGCAACGCAAGCGTTTTAACCAATGACAAGCGAAGTTATAGACAGTTAGCAATCACAAGCGAATAAGCCATCGCTTGTGATTGGTCAATTCACTTGCGTTGCGTTACGTCCTTGCGTTGCGTTGCGTCTACGTCCTTGCGTTGCGTCTACGTCCTTGCGTTGCGTCTACGTCCTTGCGTTGCGTCTACGTCCTTGCGTTGCGTCTACGTCCTTGCGTTGCGTCTCTTGTAGGAACCAAGCATAAGCTCAGATACTATTTTAAGCAATGTATACGATTTAGAAGAAGAGGCATTTTTTCAAGGCATGTCAATATCTTACCATTTAGCCTAGGAATTAAGTATACGGTTTTTCAAAGGTACATTCTTTTTAAATGTGTATCTTCCTGAAATGTTTAAATGATAAATGAATATCATGATTATAGCATGCATTATTTTAATAACAGCGATAGTATTTTCTAAATCGACCTGTTGTATGATTATAATATATATTATTGTAGTAATGATGCCTTTCAATTATCACACCGCCTCTTCTTCGAAATCTATACAATTATTCATTTCTCAATCTAGCTAAACCGGACAAGATATCCATAACGCAGATGTTTAAGATTATGTTTAACCAATACATCGTTTATACAGATTAATTATTGGGCATTTATCAAATTATTTACGTAACGCGTGAAGGCGTTGGCGGACAAAATAAAACGATGTTGTTAAGAATCTACTGTGTATCTATCTCATACGATTTATTTTATCAATCAGCCATGTTGTCAAAAGAACTCGATAATTGATGCGTTCAAACGGCTTTTATTATTAACCGATATACTTCGCGTTAATAGTGGTATGTCTATTATTTACTACCGAAAAGCAATCTGATTGGCTGTTAATTAGTGCGCGAAGAATTATTATTTATTTTTTATTGGGTAGCCTCTTCAGTCAAAGACTGTTCTCCCAGAGGGCCCAGTGTATAGTACTATGATGAGTTTGTGACAGTGGCTGTGTGTATGATGAGTTTGTGACAGTGGCTGTGTGTGAAGTACACAAAAATGCACATGAGCTAGATGTGTACACTGGACCTGCGGTTTATAGTAGTCCTTATCTGAGAAGACTCGTTCTACCACCAGAATCACTGTCTTAACCGCCTGGCCACTCACTCGCTCAAAGAAGACGCTCTTGTTTTTAATGTCTGGTATTGTACGGTGTGATATGTCACAGAGCTTAAATGGCAGATATAAATACTGCTTAAAAAAAGCTAGGCCTATAGCTATAACCATTTTATCACACTCACACTTCAAAGGTACCTAGATAGTCAGCAGAAACTATATCGTCAAGCACGCGGATTGTAATTTTGATTTGAAAGAAACTCCTCTTGCCTCTAGAGAAGTAATCATCGTGTCTAATTGATTTACTTTAGTTCTTAAGTTATGGATTACTATATATAACAACCTACTAGCATTACAATTCGCATAGTGTCAACGACGCCGTAGGATAATGACTTAGCCAGTTACGCACTTATTTGAATTTACAGCAATTGTATATTATACTTATTTACGTTACGAATTTCTTCTCTCTATAAATAATTGTTGATCTTTAATTATCATATCTTTCCTGGATAGAAATTCTAATGTTATTTAATTTAACAACATGTAAAAGAAAACCTTTTTTGTGGTCCTGTCTTGAATACAAACAAATCAGGGAAAAAATGTTTATTTTTGTGAAAAAAAATGAGATCGATATCTATAGCTTTGAATGAAGCAATTGTTGGCGAATATTTAATTTTAGTTGATAGGTTATATTTTTTAATTATGAGTGGAAAAAAATGAGCAAAATCTGTAAGCCCACCATCGCAGGCGCCACAACCAAGTGCTAAGCCGCTTTCCAAGGGCACGGAAGCTGCCACGCCCAAAGCTGATGAAGAATTCAGGGCAGAAGTTATGGCTATTACTAGATAAGATCATTGATTATATAGAAGGATATATATGTTCAATTGAAAAATATTCCATATTTTAGCACCTGCAACTTTGAATATTATGACCTATATTGATAGTTGATAGAATAGTTGGGAGTATATCAACGTGTACATACTTGGAACACCAACACGAGAGAATCAATGTTACAATTTGGGTTATTTTAAAGATGTATTGTCCCCCTAAAAAATAATACTTAAACAAATGTTTGTTGAAAATTCCATTTTAATGTAACATAATAGTTATCCAATTTGACCAAAAATGGATTGAAAAAAATGTATTTACCTGAAAATATGTAATTTAAAGCAAAAAATGGTCAAATTGGCTGCCAGCCAATGGATTTTTGGTTGAATTTAACCATTTATTTTGTCATTTTACAAGTGAAAACATTATTTTGTTTTCGTTTTTTTCTATGGAAGTGATTACCTTTATTAAAACTACAAAATAACATATTCAAAGTCTGATTGAATTAATCTTCATTTTTCATGTTTTGGGGGACAATACATCTTCAATTATTGGGCATCAATATTAACTTATACAACAGTTGGCGAGTATCACACGTGTGATGGAAATAACTGTTCACACTATGCAATTATCTATCCAATTGAAATCTTCTTTATAGCGTAAAGATAGCCAGAAGAATCAAAACTGTCATGTCAGTACCTCGTAAGGTTGATTAAAACACCTGTGTTCTTTTCAATCAATTCAAGCCTAGTTTTTTTATGTTCACTAAATTTATCAACTTATTATTAATAACATATCTGCCTAAAGACATTTTACAATTAAATTTATTACGATTGAAAAATAAGTAGGCCTATCAACTAAATTTCAATGTAAAAGAATGCACATCACACCTAACACAATGGTAAAACAAATCAGAGGGAGTGATAACAATAAGTTCAACAGCCGAAAATAATCTACTTTCCCACATTGGTGGCGCTATTGATTTAGAAAATTTAAATATCAAAACAAACATATTTTGAAATAGTATACAAAATAAAACACTTTAAAACTATGAATGTATACAATCTATAATCTAAAATTTATTTTATAATATTTCAGTTCTTAAAACAAATTTAAAATTAAAAAATAAAAATAAATTGTTATTTTGACACTTATTTTGTACGAAATGAATTGTCCATTATATACCAACCAGCAGCAATTATCTGGTATGCCTTAAACTAATGAGTAAGGAAAATAACGAGTTCGGGTGACTCCGGGTTCCACAGTCTAATTCTGTGAGAAATTTTTCTATGGGGAAAGGTCGCCCTCGGTGTGACTTGCCTACTTTCGCGAGATGCCCGGGTCGAGTGATCTACCCCTCACCAAAAACTAAAAAAAATATCAGAACTAAAATTAAACCATTTTAGAAACCGGTTCTACCGCGTGGTTAATGTTGGGAAGGTGTGTAATAAGGCGTATTACATAATTACATTGATCTCTACTAACGATCACACTTTACCCCAGCGTGTATTTAGTAGTACAATGCTTACATTAGAGGTGAGTGTCCTATAAACAAATAATTGTCATACAGGATGATTTATGAATCAAACCAATTTATTTACTCTGTGTGAAGTGCTGGTATTCAATTGACATTATAATGACACACAATGGAATGATGTGTTGATCGATCACAGATAGAATATTTTTTATTTTCAGAAACAATATATAGCTTCATATCATCAATGTGTACGTACTGTTAAAGCGGAGCTTGGTTCACACTAGGACGTAAGTGCAATGAAAAAGAGATTGAGCGTACATTGTGAATAGCCTAGAGAGCTCTAACACTGCACGTCTGAACGCTTCGGTGACTCAAGACTGATTTGATTTCATGCAGGCGGGGGCAAACACAATTATTGATGGCGCATTTTCTTACGTTGCGTCGCTAGTGGGAACCAATCGTTATGGATATATTATTATTATTATTTATTTTAATGTGTAGGTATCTAATTTCGTTGTATGTGCATACTAATTTTCATTTAACTGCTAATACGCGCGCGCGTACACAAATCGTGCAGCTATTCCCGGCATGTTGCGATTTTATTAATATATTTTTGGTTCGTTTTCAGAAGATCTTCAGAACCTTCATAATATTATCAAGAATAAGACGTGACTTTCCACCAATGACAAGAACGTTGATGATGGAGTGAATGCCCGGATGAAAGTCTGCTGCCCTCAATTAACAAAAACTGATCCGATTATGGACATTTATTGTTACCTGTAACAACCCAAGTACGTCACATTCTACGACCACGTGTACTTTTTAAATAACGATCGATGTTGTACAAATTTTCCAAACAAACAAAAAACATCACGTTTTTATCTTCCCGTGCGATAGAATAACTTTTAAATAGCTCGCCTTAACTACAGGTGTATTTACGAAAATCGTACGTTTTGTTTTGAAATAATGCCTTACTAACAATATATCTTCGCTGTTTTTTGACAAAAATTACGACTTCATTAATCTATGACATTTGCTATTACCGGTACTTCGTTGCTAATTTTAAATTTATATTTCCCATTTTATTTACGGTGATGCTCACAAAACGAAACTAAACTAAGCGAGAAAGTTACTAATAAAATATATGATTATTAAATGGTTGCTATAGTGAAAAACGCGACGCACATACAGTCGAACATTATCTGGTTGTCTATTGGTTGATGCAACGTACTCGTGACGAACGAAGCGTGACGATATTTATGTTACAAAATCTGCGACAAACCACCGCTCGTCATTCCTCAATCAGTAAGAAGTTGTAGGCCGAAGCGACAACAAATAGACACAACCCAACCATGGAATTTTCGTACTCCGATGATAGCGGGAACGGCTCGATGGGTTTCGATTTTTCTGACGACGACAATAAAGATTATTTCATAGAAATTGTAACTTTACTTATTGAATTAATTGGTGTAATTGGAAATTCATTGGTGATTTTTATTATACTATATTACAAGAAAATGCACAACGTTCCAAACTACTTGATTTTGAGCGTTGCGATAGGCGATTTACTGGTGTTAATGTTTTCAATGCCGTTCACAATTATGAGTTTGGGATTCGATAACGCTAGTGGTAACGAAGTCGGGTGCAAGCTCACCAATTTCGTCTTAATCCTGTCACAAGGGGTATCAGCGTTATCATTCACAGCTTTGAGTGCGGATCGGTATTTTGCAATCAACATGGCCGTCGCGCCGATGCGTGACTACGCGAAGCGCGTTACGTACTTTTCAATTATCGTAAGTTGGACGACTTCTATTTGTTTCGCTTTACCAGTACTATGGTTTTCTAGGGTGTTCCAAATCCCGTATACAGATCAGTTATTCTGTTCGTTTCAACCTCAGGTAAAATGGCAACACGCTACGCTCGTGTATCAGACATGCAGGTTCGTATTTCTATATGCCTTACCTGTAATTATCATATCTATTCTATACACCTTGGTTGCAATGGAGTTGTTTCGTAGTATCAGAGAGATGCCGACGGAAGCAACAAAGGCAACTTCGAAATCAACATCGTCAAAAAATCAAGCTCAGGCCAGAAAACGGCTGGCAATCACCGTTCTCGTCTTAGCGGTCATGTACACGATCTGCTGGCTACCGTATATGTTCAAGGAAGTCGCCGTGGAGTTATTTCCCACAAAAATCAATTTCAAAGCAGGCTATAAAAACGTTTCTTTTATTATGTTATATCTGAGTAGCTGTATCAACCCGATAGCTCTGGTTGCGATGAGTAGAAATTACCGCAAGTATTTTTTATGGTTGCTTTTTTGCGGAAAGGTTCGAGAGAAGGTAAAAAAACCGACGTCGTACACCGGTATGTACAACAGCGTAACGACCAAGCCAATTGTGGTTAATAACTGCGCAGAAACGGTGCTCGATGAACCGTAACGGAACGTGCATCTTACAAGACGCAACTGTGTTAAAACGAGGTAATACGTAATGGGCCATTTAACGTGTATCATATGTTCCGCACGACCGATGACATTACGAGACGCACGTACGTTTGTTCACTGAATGCCGACACCTTGAGACGGACAAATATATAGGACAAAATGGATGAATAATTAGGCGATAATGTTATCATTTTGGTTGTTGTTTTGGCCGCCTAAATGACATATTTCAATGATATTTACTAGATTAACTGTTATCATCACTTAATGTATGTTTCGTGTATTGTGTGGATTGTGAATTACTCAACGTTAACCTTAAGTGACGTATCGACGCAAAGTGCTGTAAATTGCGTAATCACAAGTGGGAACCGACGACGCAACAGTGCTGCAAACATCACAGGTTTGATTTCACGCAGGCGGGGGAAAACACAATTATTGGAAGGGCATTTTCCTACGCATCGTAGGTTGCGTATCTAATGGGAACCAAGCTTTACAATGACAATACTCAAGAACACACCAAACAACAATAAGAATATACTATTGAGTCAACAACAAGAACAGTACATCTCCCGATCCATGGCTCGAAGCGTTTCGTATATTTCACCTGAAAAAAGACGCCTCTCGAAAGTCTCTGTACCAATGGACAGTGGCGTAACTCAGAGGCCTGAGGCCGCCTGGCTTAGGAACCCCAAGTGGCCCTCCAAAGCTGGAGGCCTCGGATGGTTTAGGCTTTTACGACATATCTTAATGCCTGTTTTTTCCTTTGGACACTGCTCAGGAGCGCAGCCAGTAAGCGCTCCCAGCCGCTAAGCCACTGCCAATATCGCGTAACTTGACATACAGGTGACGGGTAGTCACGTCACGCTTGCCTAAATACTTACTAACTACGTTGTTTAAAAGTTACTCTAAGGTATAATTTTAAATAATTAAACATTAAAACTAATAATCATTTGCCTTGAAATGCGATACAAATGATGATGATTTGCGACATTATAAGACGGATGGACGAATGGACTTTCTTTGGCCTACGGTTTGATACGACTGAAGAATTAGGCGACATGAAATTCCAAAAGCGATATGGGCTAGAGTATGATAAACGCATTTGCATCATTATTTGACGCAAACAAATACAACAAAATATTTAGATCTTTGTAGTAATATATAGACCTAAATATTAAAAATAATTTGAGAGACTGGAAATAATTTGAGAGATTGAAAATAATTTGAGCGATTGAAAATAATTTGAGAGATTGAAAATAGTTTGAGAGATTGGAAATAATTTGAGAGATTGGAAATAATTTGAGAGATTGGAAATAATTTGTTCGGAAATAATTTGAAACTAAAAGAATGGAAACAAATTGAGGGATTGAAAATAATTTGAGAGATTGGAAATAATTTGAGAGATTGGAAATAATTTGAGAGATTGGAAATAATTTGTTCGGAAATAATTTGAAACTAAAAGAATGGAAACAAATTGAGGGATTGAAAATAATTTGAGAGATTGGAAATAATTTGAGAAATTGGAAATAATTTGAGAGATTGGAAATAATTCGAAAGATTGGAAATAATTTGAGAGATTGAAAATAATTTGAGAAATTGGAAATAATTTGAGAGATTTAAAATAATTTTAGAGATTGGAAATAATTTGAAACATTGGAAATAATTCGAAAGATTTGAAAAAATTTGAGGGATTGGAAATAATTTTAGATATGAAATCTTTTTCGCAAGTATACCAGCACGTAATAAGCGATAAATCGACATATTTGATTTGATAAAGATTGACAGATAATGACGTAATTATGACGACAACGTTCAAACTGTACATTATTACCAATAATTACGGAAAACAATGTTTCTTTCATGAAATGAAATATTAGCTAATATTTATATTTCCTCCATAAATGTTTTAAAATAATATACCTTCCAAGTAAACCATTTGTATTAAAATGTTTCTGAAATGACATCATATATGACGTGTACATATCTAGTTAATATTTGTTGTTATTTTTGCATTAGATACTTGATTAAGATTTACAGTACTGTACTTCTTCACGTAGAATAATAGGAAGCAATGACGTATTACGCGCAACGTAAGTAACTCGACCAATCACAAGCGGTAGCTCAGCTTATCCGCCATTTGTGATTGGTCAAAATGTACACGTTGCCCGTATACATAATTATAACAATCTTATTTTTCTTCCCACATAGTATTATATTGATCTTTTACGTCTAGCCTAAATTACGTAATCAACCACATTGTCAAAATATCTCAAAATAATCTAACATTATTTTTACCGTATTGTTTTAAACTCAATGTAATCAATTGTAAATATCTGTAAATCTTTTGCAATCAAAATAAAATATTACGGATTATTGAAACATGAGTTTTAATGTCATGTTTACTCTATACAGATTATATTATATATCATACTATAACTTTATATTTGTACACTAGTAACGTCATGTAAGAATGCAATGTGTTAGAGATATATCGTGTGCCAAGCTTTTGTTTTATTATTTTTCTTCAATTACATATTGATCGAATGTATCATAATAGTCGTGTACAGTGAATATCTTGCACAATGATCTGTAGTGTAGTTTCTTGATTAAACGTGGATTGGGAGTGAAATAAATTTTAGAAAACGATAAAGTTTATTTATATTGATATTCATTATTGTAGTTTGCGTTTTCGCGGTCAAGTAATATCCATGTCTACAGCGAGTGTAATGTAGTCCTACCTATATCCATTCTTGTTGTCTGCGTTTTCGCGGTCAAATTATCCATGTCTACGGCGAGTAGAATATATTCGTGGGAATCGAACATTCCTGATTGGTTGAGCGATTTATTATCGCGTCTAAAACAGTAAATGAAACTATGACCAGGCATTAGTGTGATGTTGATGATTCTACGTGGGACAAGCTACGCGGTTTTCCGCTTACCGTTGCCGCTTGTCTTTATAATCTAGGCCTACTTGAAATACAGTAAATTACTGAAATGATACCGGCAACCGACGCATTGAATGTAGGTCTAAATGCCAATTTACACAGACGAGCGGTAACGGTAATTAATAAATAGAATCTATTATTCCTTATGACTATTTACACACAACGCGGAGCGGACGGGCGGTTCCCGATCAGGATAGATACAGATTATGGGACAAGCTACGCGGTTTTCCGCTTACCGTTACCGCTTGTCTTTATAATCTAGGCCTACTTGAAATACAGTAAATTACTGAAAACTGATATCCGTAACCGACGCCTTGAATGTTACATAAATGTGCGTGAGCCCTACTGACACGCCATTCATGCATTCTTCTTACGAGGAATTCATTTCAAACAGGCCTTACGCCTTATATCGCAATGTATGCCTACTACATGACACAATCATTCATAAGCAATTCAAGGAGTGACGTACAGTATATCACCTCTATATAATTTATATACGACTTTACAAAGTTCTATCTACACTATCAAACTAGTTTGACAAAAAGTGTAATGTGCCCAAATACGGTAGGGATATGCCCAAATATGGTAGCGATATGACATCATACTGTCCATGGGCACATCAATTTTGTTGTCACATAAAGTTTGATAGTGTAGACAGAGCCTTACGCCTTATATCGCAATGTATGCCTAATTCATGACATAATCGTCTATAAGCAATCCACGCGACGGAGTGACGTAGGCCTATATCACCTCTATAGAATCTATATACGAATTAGGCATCGCTTCAATCCTTTAAATTTCGTAACTTTATGTTGTTTTTTCATTATGAAATGGAATTGTAAATTCATCTGGTGACATTTATAGATAAACTACGTGACGTCATGGTCCTAAACGAATGACACCGTAACGATAATCTTATTTGATATGTACATACAAATTACATTTATACACATCAATAAATCAGCACATTTTGCGAAGGGCAGAAATAAATATACAAAATGACATAGTTTAATTACCTGCATAACGTAACAAACTTTCGGTCAATGACCCTTGACGTAACTACGCACATTCTGTACTGGTCACCCGTATGAAGTTTATGACAAGTATCCACATCTTTAAAAAGAAGATGAAAAAAGTTTGAATCAATTTGAACAAGTAGAACTACGGAGGAAGTCTTACTCCATGGTAGAACTATTACAAAAACAATTGTTGATCCCCACAACATTGTTGACCCCTCTCTCCGACAACAATTGTTGTGGGGATCAACAATTGTTGTGGGGGAGGCGATCAATAATTGTTGTGGGGGAGAGGGTCAACAATTGTTGTGGGGGAGAGGGGTCAACAATAGTTGTGGGGAGAGGATCAACAATAATTGTGGGGAGAGGGGTCAACAATTGTTATGGGGAGAGGGGTCAACAATTGTTGTGGGAGCGACAATAGTTGTGGGAGAGGGGAGGTCAAAAATTGTTGTGGTGGAGATGTATTTTGTACCCACTTTTTCCACACATTTAGCCTTAAGCACTTAGTTACATGTTTAGCGTGTTTAAAACCTAAACGTGTTTATAGCTACATGTTGTTTCCTCCACTCGTTTAGCAGTCAACATGTCACTATTATGTTCAGTTTCTCCACATGTTTAGGTACGTGTTTAGCGTTGCGTGCATACGATTTTACTGTGGCGGGAAAAAGCTCCACACATGAGCTCCACACATGACAAATTAAACACGTTTAAAACCTAAAGTGTCTCAACATGTCACTGATGTGATGTTGAGTTGGATACAGACTACATGTTTAGAATGTGTTTAGAACCTAAACATGTTTCATATCTAAACATGTTTAAGGCTAAATGTGTGGAAAAAGTTGGTACAAAATACATGTTTAAGATCTAAACACTATCTTTACAGTGTAGATTTGGTTGTGTATAGCGCAGCCATTTACATCACTGGTGACGTGACCTTCAAGCAGCTTCATGATCAGAATACTTATTGAATTAGTATTATTGTATTGTTACGATAATATCATGCAATATATTGATATAAGTATTACAGCGTTGCTGCCAATACCTTTTAAAGCCTGCCCCAAGCGTGCAACAAATACATACAACCGAATTAGCAGTGCTCCAAAACACGTAGACAAAACAGACTATAAATTTGTACAATTTCTATCTGATATTTATGCTTTTATTTTTTACTGGCACAATTAATATGTAGACTTGAAGTTACGTGTTTTTATACAATAGCATAAATAATAATACGCAGATAAATTGAATAGGGATTCAATGATAAGTCCCTATTGTATTTGTACTATTTTACAAGAGTACAAGTTAGACGTTTAAAATACAGAAAATTGAAATAGGAATGCGATACTGGGGGAGGGTGGGGTGGACAATTGTACCTTTTCCAACACCGAAAATGACCTCAACTACTCTGTGAAGGGAGTAAAGTAACTTCAATTATGCAGTATAGAACCCCTATTAAGGGGACACCGTCAGGACCAAACAAATTGTTCCCATAACAGGCGTTTTTGTAGGAAAAAACAAATATTCCAAAATAAACACTAATATTGATCGACTTAAAAAATAGAGAATTGAAAACTTTAGCAGCTAACGTTTCATAAATGAAAAAGCCAGAGAAAGTATCATAATAATAATATCCATTTTGATAATAATGATAAACCGGTTTAGAATTAATGTTCTTTGCCTGATGTGTATATATATATATATCAGTATCTCTTCGGAGATCCCGCTTCGTGAATAAAAATACTGAACAGATGAGGGCGTATCAATTCGATCTCTGGTGCGCGTGCGTACAATTGAGGACTAGTGCTGTTCTGCCGTACCACGCCGAGAATGTTAAAGAGTCGCTATCCAATCGAGTTTGAACAATACCATGAAAGCCCCAGTGGTCTAATGGTTAGGACAACTGCATATCAAGCAGACGGTCCGAGTTCGAGTCTCGGTTGAATTCTCACAGATTTCCTCATCTTTATCGTTTCAAATTAATTAAATAAATTATGTGTGTATCACCGGGCGGTTTAGAATTAATGTTCTTTGCCTGATGTATATATATATATATAATGATGAATATTAAAATATAATATGATGAATAATTTCATTGTTTTATTTTCTTTTTGTTGTTTAAATCAACCATCTGACACACTCAAAATTGTCCCTGTTCCATCCCTTTAATAGGGGTGTCATCCTCTGAATAGGGATTGTCCCGTGTAAAAACATAATATTTCTTATCGTTTCACTGGAATATGTCCTTTTAATAGAGATGTCCCCTGAATAGGTGTGTCCCCTGAATAGGTGTGTCCCCTGAACAGATGTGTCCGAAAGGTGGAGTTACCGTATTTATAATATAATGTGTACTTTAGCATATAAATGTTGGAACTTCGCGAGATACGTAAGTGTAGGCTATATTTGGTATACTGAAGGTCAGAAAAATGCATGAACACTTTCGTATGTTTTTATAACATTTCGTTAATTGTACATGCATGTTTACTTGCTATTTCAAAACTATTATTGTTTTGTTAAAACATCTATCAATTACTAAACGTCTTCAGATTTCACAAATTGTAGAATCCTATCTTAACATTACAAATAATTATTTCTTATTAGTTCTTATCGTTTGAATATTTATTAGGATTCGCTAAAGATGTATTGTCCCCCTGAAAAATCATTTTTTTTATTTTTTGTTTTTTAATATGCCATTTTAATGTCACATAATATTTAACCACTTCGATCAAAAATTTATTTACCTAAAAAAACTGTAATTTAAAGCAAAGAAATGGCGGCCAGCCAATGGATTTTTGGTTGAATTTAATCATTTATGTTATTTTATAATTGAAAACACTTATATTTGTTTTCGGTTTTTTTTCTACGGAAGTGATTAACTTTATTAAAACTACAAAATAACTCTTATTTAATTAAATTTTCATGTTTTTGGGGGACAATCACTTTAAATAGTGATTCCTAAATGGTTTATAAATAAATAAAGTTAAAATAATTCGGGGACAAAAAAGAAAATCATATTTGTTCTTTTAAAAAAAAAGCCCTATGACTATCGATCATCAAGATTATCTTATCAGACGATAAAAATGGGAATCATCACAACTTTTCCCGCCTTTTGGGTGTTAAGACAAGCGCGATAAACTCTGACAAATTCATAATTCTACCGGAGGCGTCGTCCCAGACTTGCAAAACGAGACATTAAAATCATAACCGTTACACCTCGATGAATATTCTTCTCTCTTTAACATAAAATTATTAATATTAATGATTAGTTTTTAGTCGTTAGATCCAGCGATTACACTAATTTTTAATTGTTGCCGCAGAAGACCAATATATTATATAATAAAATGCATCATTATCATCCCTTGACGTCGACTATTTCGGGCTGCATGGCTAATAAGCTATAAACTTGTTAAAACAACTAAAAACCACAATTATGGCACCCGATATACGTCGGTACTATGTCTAGTGGCAATAAACTGCCGCGGGCATCTGGCAGTATTTTGTCTCTAGACTGCCATTCCCTCTCGGTACTGTACGAGAATCGACTGGTAATGGCTAAGTATTGGCAATTACTGACAGGTTAGTACTTTTAATTGTCTTATGTAGGCCGACATTTAATTTTATATTTCTCGTTTTGTTTAAAATAACGTGTGTTGTTGAATTTGAAGTTTACGCAAAATGTTGAAGCACAATGTTTCCAGCAGAGGTTCCCCGCTGTCCAAACTAAATCAGCATCAGAAGTGATAGAGGCCTAACAAGGCTTAACCAGACTTGCTAGTTTTCCCCTTTGTGAAAAAAAGCGAATCCCCCATAAAGGGTCTTTCACACCTGTCCCGGCACGGTTCCGGCGCCGGCAAATCAAATCAAACGTCGATGCTTCATTTTCACGACGCTCCGCGCGCGGCTATACCCCATTGATGAGTCTGCTTCCTCACAAAATTAGCAAGGCCAAACTCAGACAGCGTCGTACGACGAGGCCCGGTGATATTTCTTTTCGTACATAAGTTGGGGACCCTTCATGATAAGTCACAAAATAAACATGAAGACGTAAGAATTGATCTAACAACAATTCACTAATGCAAACGCTTTCCGTCGAGCCGTCTGCTTAGTCGAATGGATTAGACTATGGACTTTACATATCGATGTATGGGGTTCGATTCCCATGAGCAACTTCATTTTACTTGAGAGATTATTACCCAAAGACTACGTCTGACTATGTCTGAGTTGCCCTTACGGCTCGGATTGAAAACCAAGTGACGTAAGAAGTAGCTCAAGAAATATTAGAATACAGCTCACCTTTGATGAAACATTCACGACCGGCTAAGAGAAAGTATAGCTCATTTGTGAAAGTCATCCACCATGATCTATCATATTTGTTACTTTCCTCGGGTGTATTAGGGTATATTAATGTACACTGAGGTATATTAATGTACACTGGGGTATATTATGGTACACTAGGGTATATTAATGTACATCAAGGGTATGCAATGTCAGATGTCATTAATTATGTATTGAAATCTAATCGTATTTCTAAAATTAAATCAAACAACATCCACCACAAACGCAGTGCAGTCTGAACGATATCTAAAGCTTAGTTTCCACGTGACCAATCACAGGGGATGGATTATTCGAACAGAGGCTTGTCATTGGTCAACTCGCTTGCGTTGCGCGTACATCCTTTCGTTGCGTCTCTGCTTAACGTTTTCCGTTATTAGGGAATCAACTGTTACAGTCGAACAACGTAATTATTAACATAATTATTACCATAAAGCGCGTACGTCCAGCGAACACTGACTTTTATTACTTTTCATAATGCAATATTTGTTTTCTTCTATCAAGAAGGATTATTACCTGATTGCATGCATGGACAGAAGTGGACATTGTTGAGATATATTAAATTCTTAGTTAAGCTCTGTCTACACTATCAAACAAGTGAAATGTGATGTGCCCAAACATTGTAGTGATATGCCTAAATATGGTAGTGCTATGACATCATCATGTCTATATATAATAATAATAATAATAACTGGTACTTGATATAGCGCATTATGCTGAAAGCCTCAATGCGCTTTACAAAGACAGAAAATTTTGAAAAATTACAAATTAAAAAGGTGGGTTTTGAGGAGAGATTTGAAGACACTGGTGGAAGTAGCCTGACGGATTTCAATAGGCAACGCATTCCATAGAGAAACGGATGCCGAAGAAAATGAACGATTTCCATAAAACTTAGTGGAGGGATGAAATATATGGGCAAGAAGAGACTCAGATCTAGATCTCAGAGACCGCTTAGGAACATAAGGTTGAATAAGTTCAGAAATGAACTTAGATGAAGAATTATGAAGAGCTTTGAAAACAAAGAGCAGGATCTTGAAAGTAATTCTTTGTGTTACCGGAAGCCAGTGAAGCTGTCTCAGCACAGGTGTGATATGTTGCCTTATGGGGCTTTGAACGACCAATCGGGCAGCTGTGTTCTGGACTCGCTGAATTTTAGAGATATCCTTTGCTGGTAAGCCATAGAGTAATGAGTTACAACAGTCTAGCCTTGATGTAACAAAAGCGTGAACAAGAATCTCAGTTGATCTTGAATCCAGGTACTTCCGAATGCTTCCAATTTTACGAATAGCGTGAAGCCCAGCTTTGCAGATGTTATGTACCTGATTGGACATACAAAGCGTTGAATCCATGACAACTCCAAGGTTTCTACAGGATGACGAAGGTTGAATGAAAGAATTACCAATCTTAACAGAGGCAGTCCAACACGCAGGCTTAAAACGAGAAGAAAAATGAATAAGTTCTGTTTTAGCATCATTCATAACCAGGTTGTTAGATTGACACCATGCTCTGACTTCGGCAATACAGGATTCAAGTTTACTGACAGCAGAATTACGCTGATTAGGGTTGAAAGTGACATAAAGCTGAGTGTCATCAGCGTACGCCATACACTTCACATTGTGAGATTCAATAAGGTCAAGTAGTGGGGCGGTAAATAAAATAAACAGAAGAGGACCAACCACAGACCCTTGTGGAACACCAACTGTAAGCAGAGTCGGGTTCGACAAAACATCCTTGATGACAATGGACTGGGACCTATCATTTAGATATGATGCAAACCAATTATGACCAATTCCAGAGATACCGTAACGTGATGATAGACGATGTAATAACTGCTTATGGTTGATGGTGTCAAAAGCAGCACTGAAGTCTAAAAGGACCATAAGAACCTCATTATGGTTGTCAAGTGCAATGCTAATATCATTATGCACAAGAAGAAGTGCAGATTCTACACTATGGTTTGGACGATAGGCGGATTGTCTAGTGGCAAATAACCCATTTCTATTCAGATATGATTGCAGCTGACTGGACACAACCCTCTCAATAATTTTTCCAAGAAATGGAAGATTGGAAATGGGTCTGTAACTTGCAAATTCCTCAACATCCAAAGATGGCTTCTTTAACAATGGTGTTATGCAGGCATGTTTGAGTGAAGATGGAAAGATACCTGAGCTCAGTGAGGTGTTGACAACTTTGGTAAAGAAGGGAAGAAGGGTAGGAAGACAAGTCTTAAATAATTTAAGAGGAAGCGGATCCAGGGAGCAAGAGGTAATGGAGGCTGACCTAATGACATTAAGTAAATCATCAGCAGAGACAGGGTCAAAGGTATTGAAATTACTTTTACATGATTGAGATTCAACATAATGAGGGGAGGTTGATGAAAAAGTATCTGGTTTTAATAATATGGGCACATCACATTTTTTTGTCACATAAAGTGTAGACTGAGCTTAAGTTGATTCTTCAAGACTTATTAAGAATTGCTTACAAACATCAATGTTGTTGTTTCAGATATTTATAATGGGATGGCCAGTTTCAATTTTTATTTAAAAATCCGAGCCATTACGTAAAATTAATGTCTTAAAACGTAGTCTGTATGTTTAGGTTCTAAACACATTCTAAACATGTAGTCTGTACCCAACTCAATCGTATGCACACAACGTTAAACACGTACCGTACCTATAAACATGTTTACTGCTAAACATGTGGAGAAATTGAACATAATAGTGACATGGTTGACTGCTAAACGAGTGGAGGAACACAACATGTAGCTATAAACACGTTTAGACTTTAAATACGCTAAACATGTAACTACATGTTTAAAAACTCTACACTGTTCTTACAATGTTTAGGTATTTTATAATTTTATTTTTGAAAAATGATTCTGTACAAGTTTAAGAGCATATACCAGTGCACGCGTACACAACCTAATGTTTTCATCAGCTTGAATGCGCGCACGCGACAACTAATTATGTATTCATGACGTCATATTGACGGAACTAATAAATTTATTCGTTCTTTCTTGTAAGTTAATAATTGAAGATCATTCATTTTGGTCAATTATTCAATGCATTTAGGTTCAGCTTTATCGGTATAATACTCATTTCATTAAATCAGCAGGCAGATTGAACTGAACTTTTTTTAATAAGTCTCTATCTAGCATCTACCGAATTTAGCATGCCTCACTGAAATACGAGTCATTAGTCCGCCGTCTTTAAGGATAAAATTGGGAGTTAGAATTTACATACACTCATTACCTCATGAATTTAAATGGTCTAATATAATCTATATAGAATTTTTACGGATATCACATTTAAATCCGTTTCGCGTGTATGTCTTTTGCAATATCATATTAAAATAATTGATGTATTTTCTATTTTCCATCTTTTTATGTGAAGTCATGTGACACTCGGCATCACATAACGTTAGGAATGTTGCCACTTGCCTTGATATTTCTTGAAAATGTATTCTTTTACAGAATTCTAAATTTAATCCTAAATCAGTAAAAGTGTTACGAGTGTTTGGTTCTAATAAATCACAAGTCACAATTTTACATAAAATCTAACATTTCCGAGTCAACAAATACGAGTATAACACTTGGATATAACACACAGTACCCTCCCATTAGCCGCCGACACGATAAGGTAGATGATTTATGCAGGAGCTTAAAAATCGCGATCTTATAACTTTTAGAGTCAATTATGCATGTATGATCTCGATTCGAATCGCAGCATACTTTAGTGCTATACATTGACCTATATATCACTGTTATGCAATTTAAAAAATAACATTTCTTATAATATCATAAAGCTCTGTCTACACTATCAAACTTTTTGTGACAAAAAATGCGATGTGCCCATTTATGGACATGATGATGTCATATCAGTACCATATTTGGGGATATCACTACAATATTTGGGGATATCATTACCATATTTGGGGATATCACTACCATATTTAGGCACAGAAGGAAAACGGAGCCAAAATGGACTACTCAATGTAATGGAACAATAAGGCCTATGTCAAATACTAAAATATTTGATGAATTAAAAATCTTTTTTTCTGAGAGTGGGCTGTCAGAGAGCAATTTATTTCCGTATAAATTGCCCATTTGTTCAATCAAAGGATATATTTTTCAATCAGAATACAAGAAAATAATTTTGTTTAATGTAAGCAATTGAAACAAATTTAAACGATAGACCACAATAAAAATGCGAATCATACTTTTAGGAATCTACGATAATAATTTACTGAAAGAACAAGCGTTTGCCGACGTTGAAATCACAAAATGCATAGCGGTGTGGTATTATTAAAACGAAATTCCAAATTTGACGAAACGCAACGACATTCACGTAACGCAACAACATTTACGCAACGCAACGACATTTGCGCAACACAACGACATTGACGTAACGCAACGACATTTGCGCAACGCAACGACATTGACGTAACATGCAACGACATTGACGTAACGCAACTACATTGACGTAACGAATAGACATTAACGTAACGCACGACATTTGCGCAACGCACGACATTGAAGTAACGCAACGGCATTGTCGTAGCGCAACGACATTTACGCAACGCAACGACATTGACGTAACGCAACGACAATGACGTAACGCAACGACATTGGACGTAACGCAACGACATTGGACGCAACGCAAAGACATTGACGCAACTCAAGCGAGTTGGAATCACAAGAGACATTCGGTCCGCCGTGGGCCTTCAGAATACTACGACGGCAATAACCTATCATACTTATACTATGACGCAATCGTACTACCTTGAGTTATATTGTGGTGGTTCATATGCAATCAAAACGAGACCCCCTCTCTCTCCCCTCTCCTTCTAAACTGTGGTGCATTCCCTTCTACTGAAAAGAGGTTTCGAAAATAGCCCTATTACCCTTACTCGTGAGCACCTCGTGATACCTAATCTGAACGGCAAACAACATTTCCAAGCACGTAACATTGATATCAATTGAACACGCGCACGAATCGGCAATTAAACACGCGCACGATTCGGCAATTAAACACGCGCACGAATCGGAAATTTAACGACTACTGGTATGGGAAATTGACTTTGGTAACGGGCAATAAATAAATAATTAAGACATTTACAATAACGGTAAAACGACTAGAAGTTTGCTTTCTGCGTGTATTCACTGAAAATCGATGCAATAAAAGCCTAGTAATGTCCAAAACCGGGATGGATAGACCTATTCAAATCTTTTATAGAACTACAGAAGATAAAACTACATTGCTGTCTTTATCTGAGCGCACGTTCTGTAAATCCTAAATCTATTAACTTTAATAGAAATTGAATTTACTGCGCTAAATACATTTCAATCTTCTGAAGTCTACATTCTAGAGAAAGCATTTTTAACTAAACACGGATGTAAAGTTTAATTAAATGAGATTCGTCATTGTGTATCTTGTCCACAAAAACCGATAGCTTCTTTTAGAGAAAAAAATCTTTTCGTCAGCATGCTTTCGGTTTTCAGAAATTTAATCGCCCGGAGCTTTATTGTCATGATCATTAAATAATATTGAACGTCTTTTAACTTTAATTTTCATCAAGATGTTTATTCCGATCCATTTTGATCATCTATTAACTTCATTTGTTTTAAATACAAATGATTTATAAGAGCCTATCATCTCAGTTCATGCGATAGTAATCCGTCACCGTCGACGATGATGCTAGTTCACATGAGCAAAGCAGTTCAGACGATTACAATCGGTCATCATCGATGATTATGCCAGTTCACACGATCAAACTACATTCATACAATATTGTAATCAGACTTCATTCATACAATATTAATCGGTCATCGTCGGCGATGATGCCAGTTCACACGATCAAAGCAGTTCAGACGATTACAATCGGTCATCATCGATGATAATGCCAGTTCACACGATCAAACTACATTTATATAATATTGTAATTATACTTCATTCATACAATATTAATCGGTCATCGTCGGGGATGATGCCAGTTCACACGATCAAAGCAGTTCAGACGATTACAATCGGTCATCATCGATGATAATGCCAGTTTACACAATCAAACTACGTTTATATAATATTGTAATTATACTTCATTCATACAATATTAATCGGTCATCATCGGGGATGATGCCAGTTCACACGATCAAAGCAGTTCAGACGATTACAATCGGTTATCATCGATGATAATGCCAGTTCACACGATCAAACTATATTCATACAATATTGTAATCAGACTTCATTCATACAATTGTAATCGGTCATCGTCGATGATTATGCCAGTTCACAAGATCAAAGCAGTTTAGACGATTACAATCGGTCATCATCGATGATAATGCCAGTTCACACGATCAAACTACATTCACACAATATTGTAATCAGACCTCATTCATACAATATTACAATCGGCCATCATCGATTATTAATAATTATGCCAGTTCACACTATCAAACTTCGTCGTTCACACAATTTTATCAGTCGTCATTCATCGATATGCCCATTCACATAATTAAGTTAAGTTCATAATATCCACTCACCGCCATTTTATTTACGTTGCCAGCGTGCTAAAAAAAGATTCCGTTACAATAACGGAGGCGATTATTCGTTTTAGAATAGTGGGCCGGGCGTTTGCAGTAGTGAATCAATCAATTCTTACGTCACACCTTATGGATATGGATAATGAATATTTATGTTTATTTTGTGACGTTTCATGAGGGGTCCCCAACTTATGTACGAAAAGAAATATAGCGGTACGGTTAAAAAAGAATAACATCATGCACCACAGTTCGCAGCAAAGCACAGTTAACACGTCTAGATTTGCGGCGTTAAGAAATATCTCACGCAATTATAGACGCATAATTCGCTTAGTAGAAGACAAACGAGAAATTGAATATCACAATGTATAAATTCAGATATAGTGATATTAAATTCAACATTATTCAGTCACCTACTTCGCACAACGTGTTTGGAAAATTACTGTATTGGGGATTTGGAGGGGAGGGGGATGACAGCCAAGATAGAAAAAATACGCTAGGCCTAGCTAGCATGCTCAGTATATTCTTAGCCTAAAAGGTGGTCTGGTAGATGGCCTCTCCAGGACCATGTCATGCCTCTACAACTAGGCCGAGGCCTAGCTATCGCCACCAACCATTTTAAAATACTTTTTGTGTATTTATATAGACCTACACTTACTTTGTTTATTAAAATATTGTTTTCAGTCATTGAGATCTGCATTTTTACGCTAATTCCCAGACATTTTCGTTCTGTCGACGTGACACGTACATGCGACGTAAAAAGACGTTGATTATTTTTAGATTTTCAAAAAGGGGCGGAGCTATGACAATGAACAAGATGAATGTTGGGTAATATAAATGATGACGTTAAGATTTACGTTTTCCGGCGGCAAAAACATTTGTTTCTCTTTCTCGGCCTAAAAATGAACTCAATTTATTCGCCAGATAAAATAGAATGTTTTTGCTAACCAGAAAATGCAAGTGATAAGATGTAAAAATACACCGAAAAATTGAAGACAATTTTTATACTTTTTTGATCGGAATTAATGACCAAAATGTACTCCGCAGCACAGTATTAAAAGAAGGTCATGAATATAGCCATCTCATGGGAAGAAGAAAATCTAAAATAAAGTATCCGACTCCCAATGGACTCTACACATGATAGGAGCCCGCTCCCCGACTGAGTTAAGAGTGAAAAAATTGGTTAAAACGATAATTCCACGGCTTTCACTTTTCTAAAAAATATTGTTTTTTCTCACAAATTTTCTCATCAATATACACCGTATTGGAAAACAACAACACACACGAAGTCTTAGTGTAATGAATTCATTTTTCATGTATTTTATGTCTGTACCACACCTTTTTTTCCTAAATTGTGCGTTGCAAGGACGTAAAGCGCAACGCAAGTAATCTGACCAATCACAATCGATTATAAAGCTTGGTTCTCACTAGTGACGCAACGTAACGCAACCTACGCAACGTAACAAAATGCCCTTCCAATAATTGTGTTTGCCCCCGCCAGCGTGAAATCAAACCTGCGATGTTTGCAGCATTGTTGCGTCGTCGGTTCCCACATGTGATTACGCAATACAGCACTTTGCGTCGATGCGTTACGTTGCGTTTGCGTTCTAGTGGGAACCACACTTAACCGTTTCCTGCAATCGATCAACTCGCTTACGTCCTTTGCGTTGCGTGGGAACCGAGCCTAAAAGCAAAATTTGAAAAAAAAGAAACATTGTAGTACCAGATATGGCTGGAATACTAGTCATCGAAAGCACTTTATGGTCGACGAGGACGCTACCATGCTTGATGATTTACATATTGTGGGTTCTAGTCCCACATTATCCACGCGTTGTTCTATCTCGAATATGCAACAGTAATTCGCTCAAGGTTATGTAATTTACAATGACTATAAATTACCTTATTTAAATTCAAAATATGAATTGATAAAAAAAAACAAAATAAATATTGACACAACAAAGCATAAGAGATCACAATGCGCAGTTTCTTTATATTCATAATCGATTATTACCATTAATATGGTCTCTATTATTCCCAAATATGCAATTCGTATCATGAACTCTGTGTTTGTACTTCACATATAATACGTACTTATTTCAAAATTCATTTCACGCTTCGCAGATACGCTCTTTAAAACGCTTCTTCTGAAATTGTTTTGCTTTAACTATACACTTTTACGTTAATCCCGATATCTGGGTCGTTATCAGAGATTCGAACACCTGTAGCCGACGTTGTTCAATTGTAGCGCGTACAAACGTCTAAACGCGCGCGTATAGAATGTAATACAGACTTGTACGCGCGCGTCTAACCTTTTATACACGCGCGTACAAAAGCTGTATTATTATTATCATATTTGACGCGCACGTTACGAAACTAAAGCTCTGTCTACACTATCAAACTAATTTGACCAAAAAAAAGTGTGATGTGTCCAAATATGGTAGTGATAAGACATCATCATGTCCATATAATGGGCACATAACATTTTGTTGTCACATAAAGTTTGATAGTGTAGACATAGCTTAATACTAGATTCACATTGTGTAGTATCCAATTCAGACAATGCATTTGAAAACAAAAGAACACAGAAAAAATGTTATCGTCCATGAGTTGTATTAAAACGACCTTTACAACTTGTTTGCTTTAATATTTAAAAAAACAAAACAAATATTCTAAGTGAAAAGTAATATACACAGAAAGAATTTAAAATGAATATTAGACTATCTACACTTAACGCTAATCGTTTTTTTAAAGGAAAATTAAAACAGTTATGTATACAGCTCCCCAAAACCGATATCTTTGCTCTATTATTATAATTAGTTTCTTTCTTATAATAGACAACAAAACACATAATAAACGTGGGTTACAATTACTAGTTAATTGTTTTGGAGCAATAAAATACATTTCAATTTACTTTTCAATTTTTTAATAAGGCTTATTGTAAAATCAATAGCTCTATTTTTTTGTAGTTGCCCATTTCATTGTATAGGCGAAAACCATTTTTGTTTACATGATAATAACAGTCTAATGTCCGTTTTCAATGCTACCCCGCCACCAACAAAAGAAATCAAACTTGTTGAGCCTTTAATTATTGTAGTAACTATTACGAAATTCTTCTACACCTCATACAACAAACTTCCCTCATAAATCATAACCCCAACCCTCACCCCAACATCACAATATCTTCAAAATTAATTATTCATATAATGAATATAAAAACACTCATAATATTTGCGATATAAAACTTCACGATTTAAAAATAAAATTAATAGAAACAAACAAGAAATATGTTGCTACAATATTACGAATTAAACGTGTATATATAACGCGTTTAACGCAAACAACGTGTTTAACGCAAACAACGCGTTTAACGCAAACAACTCGTTTAACGCAAACAACGTGTTTAACGCAAACAACGCGTTTATCGCAAAAAAAAAGACGTTTAACGCAAACAACGCGTTTAACGCATTATGCGAAAAATAAAATAATTATGAAAGACATTTAACACTTAACTTTCTTTAAAATGGAAAATGAGATATTTGACACCAGGTTTTAAAAAAATGCTTAGCTGACTTTAAAATATTTGAAGTTGTGTTTCTCACATGTACAATCCTTATTTCAAATTGAGTTGACAATATTTTAGGAAGCTCAGTCGGGTACAAGTAATTACATAGGAAAAATGTAATAATATATTTTTGTATTAATTTAACATTATTTATACATAATTAATATATAGATATTTATATATATATAGGAACATTTTACAAACTTAATAAAAGTTACTACATAAATAATGTTTTTCAGATTGAGTGTGTTGTATTTAAAGTAGTAAACAAAGGGACTTAAATAACATTATATTATCATTTTTAAAAAATAATATTATAAGTAAATAATGTATTCTTATAAAAAAGTCCAGGTTCTGGGGACAAATCACAGTACGTGGTATAATACAGTAGTGTATGCATTATGTACAGTAACATATTGTTGTATGTGAAAATGACATCGGTCTATTTGTCGTTTACTGTGTGTATATATGTCAAGCATTTACACATACTGTCCACTATGTACTGCACATTTAATTCAAAGTAATTGTAAACAGTGTTAACATAGACAATAATGATACACTATGCATATACAGTATAAGAACTGACTATGCTTATATAACAGACATGTTAGAATGTTTATTATATATCTGTATGTATATGTTAACATAGACAGTAGCTATACACATGTACATACATGTGCATGTTAAAATCATTCTACTGCAGTTCCTCCATTAAACTGTTTAAGCCTTTGTTGGGTAATCACACATTTCCAGTGACTGTCTCATAAACCTCTATGAAACAAGCTACGTTACTGCAGTAAAAAGATGTACAGTAGTTACTGCAGTAACATAATTTTAACATGATTTAACACATATACAGTATAGGAACTATGTTTACAGCGTAAACGTTTTAAAGTCCATCATCAGAGTAAGCTTTTTTGTTTTCAAATGGAAGATCATAATGTTGAAATGACAAGAGTGACAAATTATCGTAACAGTAGTAGTAGCAGCAGAATATCGGGGTCACCCTTTGGCATATATCTAAACCACACACGTACTTCAAATCTTACAACCAACTCAGACGGTGTCCAATTAGTTGTTTTTATTTTATATCAAATTTTTTTTTTAAATGTTTACATTTTTAAAAAGGTCAAATAATGTCCATTTTTAACTTATTTCTGTTTTTCACATATTTTTCTTACTAATAATTTATTTAGGCCTATCTGTTTCTCGTTTTTTTCATTATTAATTAAAACAAATCATGAAGATAAAACTGAATTGAATTAGATTAATTTTGTTTATTTTTTTTGGTGTTTTTTTTAACCTTTCACTAAATGAAAAAATTTTTTTTACTCAATTCATATATAAAAATTAAAGTTTTACTCAATTCAAAAAGTGGAATCCAAATGAAAATGAATTATTACAAATATAATGACATTGTCCAGAATGATATATATATATATAACAATCAGAAGTTATTTTCAAATTTAATTTATTACGTCATGGTTCTACCACTTTTATAATTTTTAAATAATAATAATAACGCAAATAAATAAAAATTATGATTTGCACAATTGTGACCTTTTTTATTTAATAATAAATAACTTCAATGATTTACTAGCGGACCCATGCCATAATTATTCTACTGCAGTTGCTACAGTAAACTAATTTATTAAGTTTATTTCATTTCCATAATTTATTTTATCACCTTTTTCATTTTCACATTATTTTTTAATTCTGCATAATTGCTTAGAATTTACATTTTTCTGTTATTGATAAATTTAATAAAATGTAAAATTATGGAAACAATTGTGTTTTTAAGTCCAAAATATTCTTATTTCTGTAATAATCAAATTGAAGTAAATTTGGAATAATAAGCAGAATATGATGCTAATAAAATGAAATAATAATGAATTTTATAGACTCTATGTGTTGTTGTCAATGTCATTAAGTGTAAACAAAGTGACATGATCACATTATACACTTGGGTTTAGATACAGATCATTGTGTGAACATGTGTTAAGGCTTACAGGCAATTATAAGGCATAATCAATTTTTTTTTAAATAAAAAAACTTCCCAAAAATAACTTGTTTTGTTTTGGGCACCAAGGGATTATGTCATCAATATATTATTATTCTACTGCAGATACTGCAGTAATATTCACTTTCATATCTTAACCTGTTGATACAATTATTTAGCAAGCCTGATTCTGGTAATCATACACACTTTTTTTTACAGTCTCTGTCTTGTAAACATTTAAACTGAAACAAACTACAATCATACTAATAGTACATTGCATTTACTGCAGCACCTGCAGTACCTGCAGTACAAAATGACATGATTACTTAGTCCTGAATATTGAAGATACCTGATTTCTAGCAGAAAAAAGCGATGTTTTTAAAAGAATTTCTGGTTATTAATGATATTCATAATGATCTACATTATAACTTCATGATTTGATAAATTGTCAAGAATATGAGATGAATTGGAATGGCGAGAATAATTCTAAACTAAAAAATTATTAAAAAACTAATGAAAAAATAGCATAGAAAAGGGAATTAGAAAAACAAAATTGGTTAAATTAAAAATTGGATTTGCACTTATTTAATTATTTACAGATCATAGTGTTCCTTTGTAAGAAAATTCATCTCTATTAAAAAACTTGGCATTGTGCACCGGCGTCGTCCAATCAGTTTCTTGAGTTGAACTTGGTAACTGTCGTATCGACGACGCGTCCGCATTACATGAATGTCCAGAAATAAAGTCCGACGAGTTGTTCAGATTGAGACATAAATGATTTGTGTTTGTAGAACCGAGTAAGTAATTATCTGGATCAGAAACTTGTGATTGCACTAACGACTGGGAATTCCCTGAATTGAAAGGTTGGGAATTTCCCACAAACATTGAACTCCTCTGTTCTGCGTCTGAGTTCGCATCGAGTAAACGTTTAGTTTCACTACTAGGATACGAGTCCTTTTTTAAGTCACTGTTCTCTGCTGCTTTTGCATTTGTCTGTTGATAGCTATTTTTATCCTCTTCATTACAGAACGCCTGCTCTAATGAATAGTAAATGGCCATAAAAACTACCAAGAAACCTCCTAACAGCAATATCTAAAGAAAAAAAAGAAAGCAATTGAAAAGATTCTTTTGATGGATATTATGCTTTTTAATCTTGGGAAATATTTCAAAATATACTTATACATTCAATGGAAATCTTGGTTGTGTTGGCGGGTAAATTTTGTTTAGGAACTTTCTCGTGTTTAATACTTTATCTATTTTCACCAATATTTCTTGATAATGTATATAGTATCTGTAATTGTTTTTGGAATATCGTACCCATTTGGGTACCCCTCATATCCCTCATTCCCATTTGGGTACCCGTCATATCCCTCATACCCATTTGGGTATACTTCATACCCCTTTGGTATCCCTCATACCCCTTTGGGTACCTCTCATATCCCTTTGGGTACTCCTCACACCCCTTTGGGTACACCTCATATCCCTTTTGGTACCCCTTATACCCCTTTGGTACCCCTCATACCACTTTGGGTACTCCCCCGCCCCTCATACCACTTTGGGTACTCCGACGCCCCCCATACCCCTTTTGGGTACCCCACCCCTTTGGCACCCCTCATACCCCTTTGGTACCCCTCATATCCCTTCGGGTATCCCTCATACCCCTTTGGCACCCCTCATACCCCTTTGGTACCCCTCATATCCCTTCGGGTATCCCTCATACCCCTTTGAGTATCACTCATATCCCTTTGAGTATCACTCATATCCCTGTGGGTGCCCCTCATACCTCTTTGGGTACCTCCATATTCCTTTGAATACCTCTCATACCCCTTTGGTACCCCTCATACCCATTTGGGTATACCTCATACCCCTTTGGTACCTCTTATACCAATTTGGGTACCTCCCATACCCCCTTTGGTACCCCTCATACCCATTTGGGTATACCTCATACCCCTTTGGTACCCCTTATACCAATTTGGGTACCTCCCATACCCCCATTGGGTACCTCCCATACCCCCTTTGGTACCCCTCATACCCATTTGGGTATACCTCATACCCCTTTGGTACCCCTTATACCAATTTGGGTACCTCCCATACCCCCATTGGGTACCCCTCACTTATACCTCTATATTATGTATTCAATTCAAGGGGTTAATACTTGCTTTAAAAAGAGCACAATTAAAGTTTACATTATCAATGCATAGGTACTGTCTTTAATGGAATATTTGTAATGGTTTTTTTTCTTTCCAATTTTTCAAAGTACACTAATATATGTATACATATGCTAATGGTTACATTTATTCCATAGTATCACAAAAATAAATAAAATATTTGAATAATTTTCACAAAAATTGGAATATTTTTACATTAATATTTGATGAATATTTATAATAATTGAGATGTATCTATACCTGACACAATATATTTAAAAACGTAAATCAATTTTTGGTAAGTCTGTATGATATTGATTTTTAAATGAGTAAAAAAAAGAGAGATACCACACATAAAAGAAAAAACACAATAGCAAATATTATTTAATACTAACAGAAAAATAAAATAAATCATCCACTTTGTTGTCAATAAAAATGGTATTAAAGCAATTGTATAAATGGAAAATTCAGAAATTAATTCAGTTTTATTACAAATTACGGCTATCTAATAAAGAAAGAGGTTCAAGAAGACAAAATTAACAACCGCTTTCCAACAATACTTTAATAAGTAAAATACTATGATATTGGAGAGAAATGTTTGTAGTTCATAAGATAACCTACTTTACATATTAAAAAAAAATGTTCTATTAAACAAATAAATAACAGTAGCACCCATTTTTTGGACAACCATATCCAGGGGACACTTTCCTAAACAAGAATGAGGGGCACTGAATGTTTTAACACCTATTCAGTGGACAAACTCTACTGTATGCAAATTATATTTAAATTATAATTATGCAAATTATAGTTTAAAATATAATTGTTTTATTATTTTCATATACTTTTTTAAAATTAGTTTATATCAGCTGCTGCTTTTAAGGATTTTTTCGAGATCTTTTCCAATTTTCGTAAGTCTTTGATTGACACAAGAAGTGTTTAAGGTGATGCCGTGAATAATGTTGCTGAATTACTTTTTTGCAAAACGTTTCGCGTGTTTTAAAAATGTACAACATATTTTTTTAATTTGCTTTTTTTTTATTATCGACATTATATACTTTTCTTAAGGGTGCAAATGAGCTAGGCTCAGCATATTACAGATCTTAAAATAGACATCCAATGTTTGTTTTCTTGTGAGTGAAAAATTAAAACCAATTGAGTTGGATTGAAGTGAAGTGAAATTGAAGATCGTCGAATATTAAACAATAAGTATATACAGTATTTCTTTTCATATAAAAGTACATCTCTGAAAACCAAATTCAAATTCACACTGAAATTCAAATTCTCTTTGAAGTGTTTGCAAGTACTGTGTAGTTAGCTTAATTATAATTTCCTTTGACTGCTCTGTTAGACCGTAGGCAGATTGTGACGTATTTAAATAGTGTTCTGTGTTGTTATTTATTGAATAAATACATATACCTTTTTTTCCCCTTAAATCATACTGTAGATCATTGATGTGTATACTACCAGTTTCTTTGTACAGTACTGCTTACAGTACAGTACAAAACTGTTACTTTAGATGAAAAGAATTGGGGTCCTCCTATTGAATGCTACGGCAAGGAAAAAGTGTTCACATTTGTGCGTAATTCACTGGTTTATCGTAAAGATCATTAACATAAAACCAGCTGAAAACATTTTTCTATTATCACTGATTATAGTTTAAATGTACCGTTCAAAACATTTCAATTTTCCTCAAATCATGGATCATTGTCGCATATAACAGAAGAACTGCTGGTATATAGATGGAACGAATAGGAGGGCTCCCTCTCTTAAATGTTACGGCAAGAAAAGAGTGTTAGACAAGTATGTTCGCACTTGTGCGCAATTAACTTATTGCATTTTTTCTATTTTAAGTACCAATCAAACATGAATGGTGCTCGTCAAAATGATACTTATAAACAGGACATTCATTTATGGTCAAGAATTTTCATTAAGGTCTATGAATTGAAAATAGACAAGCTTAATTTGTGTTTAATTACGCCTTATTTGATTGCGATTCAGCCTACGGCATTTGTTATCAAATTGATATTGTTAATATCCTAACTTAATTTTCTTCTTTCAGATCTGACAGGTTAGTCAGCATGTTTTCTCTCATACACGTTATTGCCGTCATTGAAAAGCATGCCAGCGTAAAATATTTTGGGTACTTAGCGCAAACGAACATGATTAGAGGAGTGATGAAATATGGAAATTATCACAGTATCCGATTTGATTTCTTAGCGTTTAAATTTGATCTTTAATTTCAACTTAAAGTGGATTGAACAGTAGACCTAGATTTTGAACAAGTTGAGGGTGTTACTTTTCATTCCCAGCGCATCATTTTTGAAATATAATAGCTTTTATATCTTTTATTTAATAGTTAACGTATTCTTTACTTTACTCTTTATTTTTTTCCAATATGTAAAATAAAAGTCTTCTGTTGATGGTCTGACTTTAAATGAAGTAGCCTAAACATTTGTAGTTATTGCTAGAAATATATAGTTTATCTTGAAAGAAATACTACAAATAATAAGGCCTAAATGAACATGATACAAATCATTCATTACTTTTGTCTCTTGTTTTTTTTTTTTGTACTGGATATTAAAAAAACATATTTGTTTTAAATGTTTATTTCATACGCATTCAACAGCGAGCAACTCGCTAATTACCAGATGGATAAACTAAATGGATATTAAGTTTCAATTGAGGATTAAGAAGTGGAGTTGAAAGAGTCATGAGTTACAACCCTGACACTAGGTCAGGATTTGAACCCTGGATCTTGCTATTGGAAGGCAGGCACATTAACCACAAAGCTACAGCTCCAGTACATATTAATATTATAATATATTTTCTCCATTGTAGACCTTAAATAACTTTTTTCCCAAAACCAGAAAGACTTCTCTTGTTCCTAACACCCTTTTGTCTATTCTTTCTTCTTTGGAAGAACAAAGGCTATTTTCCAGTTGTGTGAAAATGTAATATTTTTACTAACCTTTCCACAACAAGAGTAAATTTTTCTTTTAAATAGTTGCAATTTTTAATTCCATTGACAAAAACTCAAGGAACTAGAATTTGTTGCAGAACACAGAATATTTTCAACGCAGAGAAGACAAACAAGTTTATTTTTAACATAATGTTAAAAAGAGGGTTTACCTGTAAAGACTTTGTGGACAGTAAGCGGTCATTGTTAAATGATAATGCTAAACTTGGTGGACATGGCAGTGTCTCGTTACTTAGTAAAAATTCTCCACCCATCGCCTCTTCCACCATTCTGCAGAAAAATTAAGAAAACAATAAAATGAAAAACGTCCATGACCAAACAGACAGTAATAACTTAAGCTCTGTCTACACTATCAAACTAGTTTGACAAAAAAAGTGTGATGTGCCTAAATATGGTAGTGATATACCCAAATATGGTAGTGATATGACATCCTCATGTCCATATATTGGCACATCACATTTTTTTGTCACATACACTTTGATAGTGTAGACAAAGCTTAAGAATAACATATTAAGAGAAAAAAATATATCAAAAGATAACACTATTATTACAATAGTAAATTCAATTTGTATTCAATTACAGAAATGTTTTCAGAACACTAGAAATCAATAAACAGTAAGCATATGTCCAACGAAATTATTAAATTGATGATTAATCAATAAAATACAACCAGTAAATTAATAATCATAATATGAATTGTCAATATTAATATATTTTATTATGATAAGTATATTATATAGTCTGAACTTCAATGACCTTTATATTATATAGAAATTTACAATTTTAATTTATATCCACATCTGTATATTGAATACCATGTATTATAACATCTGTTGGTGAAGAATTTCAATAAATTACCACAAATGGTATGTTTTCAGAAAAAGTTTTACATATTGCATGCATTGAACATGCGAACTAACATTTATGATCATTACAACAATTTTTTTAAATTTTATTTTTATTTTATTCATTTGGCTCGGGATTTTCAAAAGCAGGAAACCCACTGTCACCCGAAGGACATGCGGCTCCCTAATCAGGTTATTATAATATAAACTTTGAATTACAGTACAGAAACTACGTAAATAAATACTGGAGATATCAAACAATCTAAAGCTCTGTCTACACTATCAAACTAGTTGGACAAAAAAAGTGTGATGTGCCCAAATATGGTAGTGACATCATCATGTCCATATATGGGCACATCAGATTTTTTTGCCACATAAAGTTTGTTAGTGCAGACAGAGCTTTAGAACTGAACATATATACAGTATCAAATGGTAGAATTCTCAAAATTCTTTTTTTTTAGTAATCATTTTCTAATGTACAGTATATCAAGTTATTTAATGGAACTTCTCATTATTATATAAGTAAACATAGTATCTATTCGAGGAAAAAACATGTCAAACGAGAAATGTTTGATGTCGTAAATAGCACAGTTCATATTAATTGTCATTTAAGTGTATTTAATCATTCTCTAGCAATTTCGCTTCATGAAAATTGGCAGCGTCTCCTCACGGCTCCTCATGCAATGTTTACCTAATAAGAAGTGCCTTTCAGATGAAAGTAGAAGGCAACACTGATGTAATATTGATGAAGATACATTTATACATAGCAAAGGTTATACAAATGCCTGATAATAAATTGTCTTTATATACATAGTATACTACAGGTTACAAACTCAAATAATACCTGATCTTTAGGAAAAATAAATAAAAAATGACATGATTAAAAATAAAATAATGAAAGAAATGAAGTGTGAGGTATCAAAACAAGCATCTTTTTTAGAGTGCTTATGACATTTGGGCGCATCACACTTTTTTTGTCAAACTAGTTTGATAAGAGTAAACAGAGCTTCATACTCTTTTCACATCAAACTTCGCAGTGATTCTCCAGAGCAACATTTTTTCTTTTTTTTGTTTATTTTATTTGCTAGTAGAAACCGTGAATATTGTGGTATTGAACTAGCCTTGTTGATATAAAGTTAAACGGTATACCACATATATTAATTCTTTAAAAGAACTGTCAAGTTTCTCGATGTTTCGATCAATATGCTTTGATCGTCCTCAGGATTGAGACTTCATAATCCATAATACTTCCAATGTTCATTTCTACTATTAATTGGTCAGTTTCTCATGTTCAATTCTCAAAATAAAACTGTGACTTTTATTATTATTATTTTGATGATGGATATTGGCATCAATAAAGATTACAGAATGCCAAACTGTTTTGAAATATAATTTTCTTTTAAGTCTACGGACTACAAGTATCATTTGAAATAATTTTCAGATGACAAAATTGAAAAATGTAAAATCTTTCTCAATGCATACCTGAAGACATTACAGTGATAAATCAAAGTGAATTTAAAAACTTTGAATTTGATTTATAAGTTTAATAATTCGTAGATGACAAGCACTTGTCAATTTTTACAACAATTCTCCATTTAACTAACATATCCGGAATGTATTTTTTTTCCTCATAATTTCCCTTTTTATCTACAGTAGCTTTCATTCCAACAACATCTCAGAAATCGCTTTGAGAATATATTATCAATGAATAGTATTATCCTTTATATCTTTTTAGGGATCATGGTAAAAATGATTTTACTGCAGTTGCTGCAGTAACTACAATTTTATTTTATCTGTACAATGATTTCTTAGAAGTTCCTATAGATATATTATGTCATCATGGTATTCTGAAATAAAAAGATGAATGAATTAACCATTTATGCAATTGCTTTTTAGGATGCAAGATCTTCCAATTAGTAGTATATTCTGTAGAAGGTTGATAGAAGTAGGCTTTCAGGCAGGGTGACCAAGCCCAGCTCCACTCGACCCAACCAAGCTCAATCCTATAACAAAGATAGCTATAATATAAAGCTTAGACTAAAGCTCTGTCTACACTATCAAACTAGTTTGACAAAAAAAAAATGATATGCCTATATGGCAGTGATATTTCCAAATATGGTAGTGATATGACATCATTATGTCCATATATGGGCATATCACATTTTATTGTCACATAAAGTTTGATGAAGCTTTATGAAAAAAACCTTGAATGTGCCAAAAGAAACCAGGGCAGGATTTGCTGTGAAAATGTAAATACCAAACGTTGATATTCATAAAATCTTTTCACATTTAATTGAAATTCAAAACCATTATTTTGAAATCCCTGAAAAATCAAAACCTCTATTTCCAAATCTAAACACGGAAAATAAGAATCTTAAATAGTTCCATTAAAAAAAAACATATTCTTATGATGTCGAACGACAGTAATTGATTGAGAATCTCTATGAAAGCTTGGGGGAATTAAATAACTGATGTGCTTAATTGCTCTCTGTTATTATGATTATTTCACATCCTTCCTTATTTTATGTTTTAAAAAAATGGAGTAAGATGTTTGTCTACTAATTCATGAGTCATTTGGTTGAAATCTGTCTGATTTCACCAACTCTCAAAAATATTTATACAAAAATTCCAGATTTGGAGGAACATGATTCAGGAAGATATGGAGAGATGGTGTAGCAGAGTGGAAAGAGGGAGTGACTCAAATAAAAGATGACGATGTAACAGACTCTAACTTCCCAACTTTTGAAAATGGAAGGTGCTGTTTGTTTGTATCTTATAATTGTGTGTGTTTTGTTTAGTGACCAAACACAAACACCTAACAAAAATACAGACTTTTCTTTCCAAAAAACTTCCCATTAGAGACTCCTCAAATTTAAAACCATACAAAAACTCAAGATTTGGAGGAACATGATGCAGGAACAAGTGGAAAGAGGAAGCTGACTCAAATAAAAGATGATGATGAAACAAGGTTCCAAGAATCTCAACATTTTGGAGAGTGATACAGCCTGAAAATTGGATGTTTTGTTGTTTTTTTGTATCTTAATTGTGTGTGTGTGTTTGTGTTTAGTGACTACACTCCAACACCTCAAACTATACAGACTTTTCCTTCTAAAAACTTACAATTAGAGACTCCCCAAATTTAAGACCATATCATAATAAAAGTTGGTAAAATAATGCTGATGTTTCAGGCTACAGATACTGTATCAACAGCTGGGAATGCAATAAACTATCTCACTCAAAGGTACAACTATCATTAAATATGTGTGTGTGTGTGTAATTGCATTGGTAACATTTTAATGTGTTTATGGAACATTAGGGAGATTCTTAATGTTATACTAAGTAATGTAATATTATTGAATAACTTGATAATGTTGTTGATGTTAATAATAATGTTCTGTACAATTCCCAAATGAAAAACACCCAGGGATGCTTGCTGTAGGAACATGACAAGATATCATATAATATATATATTAACACCTGTTTCTTTACCTAGATTATTCACCACCTGCTATTTACATATAAGTAATCACCACCTGCGTATTATTCACATACAGTTTTGTTCTTTGTAGTTGACATAATAAGACAATCCATGTCTTTCTCAAGCATGTTAACAACATCAATTCAATGTTAAGATATATTGAATATGATATCATACAATGTATACATTACCACCTGTTTCTTTACCTAGATTATTCTCCCCCTGCTATTTACATATTGGGAATCACCACCTGCGTATTATTCACATACAGTTTTTTTCTTTGTAGTTGACATAATAAGACAATCCATATCTTTCTCAAGCATGTTAATAACATGAATGTAATGTTAAGATATATAACAATAAATAATAAAATATGATTATATATAACAACTATTACATTCAATTATTTATAAGAGCCTATAAAACATGTATTATACAAAAAACATAACAGTATACATGAATCTAAAATACAATTTATTAAAGTTGTAAATAGATAACAGAATTGTCCCATCGTATAGCATCAATTTCAAAGTAGACAATTGGGATTGACTAGGGATTTCCATTATCCCGCATCATATATTCCATTATCCCGCGTTGTATATTCCATTATTGAAGCAGATTCGTATCGGTTCCAAAGGGACCACACACCACACAAATACAATTGTGATATCCGGATTAATTTTAATTTTCAAATCAAATTTCATGGAAAGAGTTTCTAGTTTTTGTGACAATGTTAATTTGAATCAAGAAAAAGGACTTGATGATATTAAAACTTGTTTGTGAATGATCGAAGCTCAAATATTTCATTTTTTCATCATTGTTAAAGATGTATTGTTCCCCAAAAACATGAAAAATGAAGATTATTAAAATCGGAACTTTGAATAGGCCATTTTGTAGAATTAACAGAGTTTGATCACTTAAAATTGAAAAATTAATCAAAAAATTGTATAGAATGACAAAATAAACTGTTAAATTAAACCAAAAACCCATTGGCTGGCAGCCAATTTGAATTTTTAGGTAAATATTTTTTTTCCTATCCAATTTTTAATCAAAGTGATCAATTATTATATTATTATATTATGTGACATTAAAATGGCAAATTCAACCATAAAAAAATGTTAAATAATTTATTCGGGGTGGGGTGGAGAAGGGGGACATTATCTTTAATCTTCATTTTTCATGTTTCACATGACTTGTATTATTTTTGAAGTGTGAAAAATTGAATAAAAGAAAAAGAAGAAGAAAGAAGAACTATCATTTCATGCATGAAAAAGTATAAATAATCAACAAAGTTTATTTCTAGTTTTTGTCACAAAATATTTGCATATCTTGAATATTAAATGTTTAAATGAATTTGGTTAATATTGTACAGAAGTATTTTCATAGTAGGCCTAACATCATAGTAATGTTTAAAAAATGAGTTAATTTTGAAACCGTGAAGATGAGGAAATCTGAGACCAACTAAGATTTTAACCCAGAATCATCTATTTAATATGTTGGCAACCTACCCATTAGACCACCTTGTGTTGTGGTATATTTAACACTATACTGTAATTTGCATTTCACTTTGAGGTTGCCAGCATTTTTTCCCACAGGCATTTTTGATGCAACAAAAATTGATTACTATTTCATTTGATTATTCAAAATTTAAGTATGAGTCCATGTTCCAATTGAGTTGTATAATTTGCTAGATTGTTTATTACATAGAATACCTGGTTGCTATATCAATATTAATTTTCAACCGAGTCTACGAACAACACATCCGGACAGATAATAAAATTAGAAATAAAACTATTAAAAAGTATTGTACAAGTAAAAATCAATTTTGCATACAGGTGAGTATTATCAAATTACTTAAAAAATTAAAATATAATCAAATTGTGTTATCATCTGTCTCGCACGGAAAATTAAATGACCTTCATGAACTTGACAATCAACGAACGCATTACCGTTTCACTGCTGCCTTTGGCAATGGTGATGACGACGCAATTAAAATAGCAATCATTTTTATATTTGCAACAATAACCTATAGTGCATGGGTACCATGTTTTTTTTTAAATTGAATCATATTGATGAATTTTAGATCAATGTTCTTTAGAATTTCATTCTACCAAATTAAAACCAACAATAAAAAATACAAAAAAGATAATTTTATGATAGACCCAAATATTATGCGCTGAAATGTTTTTAAAATTTTCATAACAATCTTAATATGAAAAAGTAAAAAATAAAATTTAAATCTAATTTGAATTTTACAATTAGTAAATTCTTTACACAAATATAATAGAATTTGAATTCAATGGTTGCATTGCATAAGAATGAGGGAGACATCATTCATCTGTAACAGCCTATTCTTTTACAGTATCATGTCCAGTGACAATAAACATCCTGCAGTATCGTGTCTGCTGACAGCAACAGGCCTGAAGCACTGACCAATCAGTTAGCTTGCAGAAAAAGCATCGACATAAACGTTCTTCAATAAAATGCTACTGTATAGTGTCAGGAGAGGCTATACAGAGTATTCCATATGGGATGAAGTTTGTAGTCAGAGAACACGATACAGCATGCTGTTTTATGATACCACTCATGAATCTGGTGTCTGTACCTACCACCCATCATCTTCTTCATAACTTTTACTTTAAATTCATTTAATATTAAACAAAACAATATATAGATAAAAACAGTGACAGCTCATTGACAGCTTAGTTCTATCCATCACATCGACTGTAATAAGATAGTATTAATAGACAAATTATAACCGTCGGTTTATTTATATATTTAATGTCAAATGACAGGCAATTAGAAGTAATTAACTATAAAAAACAATTGTAACAATGGGAGAAAGTGACAAACCAGTGACCTTAGAGGTCAACCATTAACACTTAGGTGACGAGCAACTGTTGCATCAACTCGCTAATACATTAATCTGGTAAAATGTAAAATACATTATGAAATATAATTTTAAAAGAAAACAATATTACTATGAATTCTATTCACATTTAGAACACATTCCAAAAGATCGTTCTTGATGTGAGACTTTTGAAAAAAAAAAAAAAATTATGTTATGGAAGTAAGAGAATGATTTTGGCATGATCCCTAATACTATTAAGCTCTGTCTACAATATCAAACTTTAAGTGACAAAAAAAATGTGATGTGCCCATATATGTTAGTGATATACCCAAAGATGGTAGTGGTATGCCCAAATAAGTTTGTGATATGCTCAAAGATGGACATCATCATGTCCATATAAGCACATCACATTTTTTTGTCACATAAAGTATGATTGTGTAGACAGAGTTTTAGAATGCTTTTTGTAGAAAAATGAAATTGAAAAAACAAATCTTCTACTACTCCTAGAAATACTTATACAAATACATTATAAATATGAATGGTATAATAAGGCCTGTGACACAGACATTTAGCCTGTTCGTTACAGCTTTAAGTTACCACCTCCGCCATTTGACCACGTCTCAAGTTTTGACAGAGCCTTTGAGGCGTTAACATGCAGTGCGGTATTAAACTGTATTCTACAGTATCAAATGAATCGGGTGCATTAAATAAGGAGAATATTATGTTATAGATATTTTAGATCGTTAAATTTAGATGACTTGCCCGCTAGCTGATTGAAAGGGGCTGTTAGGAAATTTACCACTGGTCCATTACTCTGACTGAGGTTAATTTAGATGTTCCGATGGAAGAACAGAATCAATTTATCTCAATTAAAACAAATAAGATACAAGAAACTTGATTTGTCTTCGTAAAAAACAAAGAAATGTCAGTTGTCAGCAATTTGATTAAAAGATGCATATACATAAACGAACTAAAAAAAGGGCCCTCTTCAAGAAATATTATTAATAGGCAATATTATAGACATAATAATTAGTAAAAAATATTAACCCAATAATTTTTTTTTTAATATAGTCAACCAGAAGTGGGTTGTTGTTTAAAGTTATTAGTTAAAGAAAAAGTTTACCCAAAAAAAAGATAACATTTCTTTTTTGAAAGAACAATTGCAAAAACTGAAAAAAAAATCTTTTATAAACTTTAGAAGCTTAATGAAATTCTTTGAAAAGGTTTACCTTTGTTAATTTGAGCAGAGCTGAATGGTAAATATTTTTAACTAAACTTTTTTGGAATCTCTGTTCTTCTAGTGAAAAACTGGAAACAGGCAAGATGGCACTTGGAACAACTAACTACTAATAAATAACTAACTAACCTACATATTAGCTAACAACAAATCAAGTTCAAATGATAAAATTCATCATTTGAAATGTCTTAACTATACTGTAAAAGTAAAAATTAAAAGCTAATAATAAATATAATATTTTATGTCAAAATAATTTTTTTTTTGGTTCATCTTCAGCAATTGATGGCATGGTAAAACATTAGGCATGATTTAAAGACAACTATCATTACATCGACTGTTCAATAAAATCTACGATCAAAATGCCAATTATGGCTTCTCATCCAACTATTTCTGCTGCTTTTACGAGAAATATCACAATTACTTTTTTGAATGCAAGTTAAGTTTTATGTTATTTTACATTTTATTACAACTTGTCGATTCTTTTTTTTTTTTAGAGTGGACACACGTTGGAAATATTAATTTAAGTTTTAAACTTAAATTTGTCTTTCTTACAGAATGTTCAAGTTGTAGTATGGTTTTGTGCTTTTTTATCTTTTACAAATGCTTAAAAAAAGCAAAAAGTTTACATTTAATAAATCAACAGTAATATTTGTTAGTATAAACAGTTTGTGTTAAATTAGATATAAGGAAGAAAAAAACCATGATGGGTATAGAAGTGTGCAATAACAAACACATGTACAAACAAACAAATGTACAAACACTCTCTTATAATATATCAGCAGATAATCATCAGAATTGACATTCTTTGAAAAAGATCTACAAATTTTTTCTCTGCAATAATAATGTATGATTGTGTCTATGTAGAAGTTTACGAGAGTCACTCCAATACAGAATGCATATCATCACCCAAAATTGTAATAATCAGATTAAAGAGTTAAAACAAAATGTAGTATTCTGCAGTTAGAATAAGTGTCACATGATCTAGAAGACAAGTATTTGACTTACATTTGTCTGTCTTTGATATCTTGTGATGTCATCTGGGACCCATAAATTGTAATTTTCCATTTCACCAAGATACCACTTCCAGTCTTACCTGAAAAAATAAAAAATATTTTCGAGTTATGAAAAGGGAAAATATTTACAATTAAAATATTTACATAGTAGCCCACAAGTATTAATGTTTATTTATGGGGCAATTCCCCCACAAATATTATTGTACTAAAGTGGTAGGCTCAAAATCTCAAGTTTACAAAATCTTCAAAAAACATGAAATATGTCATACTATACACAAACAATACAGACAAGCATGGGGGCTGAGGATGATATCAGGTACCATATTGGTGACTGGAAAGAGGTTTCAAAATGTTGACAGTTCTAATAAAAGAGCATAACCCACAAAGTTGGAACAGGCTCTTGAATGAAGAATCATTGATAAAAAGTTTAATTATTTCATAAAGTTTGAAGTTTCTATAATGTATGAATAAATCTTAAATGTTAACTACAAGACTAGACTTGTCAAAAGTCTCTAGTAATCATTGTTTCATTCTATGTAGCGCCACCAGTAGAAGTTTTTCCTTTTTCGATACTTCTTGCTTTAGTAGTAAGGTATAATATGTGTACCAAAATGTATTTCTTTTTATGAATATTAAGTCAAATATACCATATAGTTATTTTGCAACAGGGGGTTTCTACTTGTATAAGTTATGCTTCTCCGATTTCCCCTTTCCATTCTTTTTTCTCTTTGTACTATGCTTATTTATGTATGTTTATGATTGTGTATGATGAATGGAAATAAAGAAAAGAAAGAAAGAACAAATTAATTTACAGACCATTTTGATCTACAAAAAGATTTTTTCTAATTACTGATTGTCAAAGAAATATCCAATGAACTTTCACCTAGAGTAAACACTACCTAAAGCCCATGGGTGTTAGCCATATTAAATACATACAAATTAATTAGAATCACGAAATGCAATAGTTTGTCAATATTCCGTTATTCGTTTATTTATTCTGAAGAACTAAAAATAAATTTAGAAATGGTCATCCTCAATTATTTTACACGTTTTGCCACATCCTTCAGATGGAACAACAAGGTCCATGTACTTACATTCAAACATTTCCATAATAAAGAGGTTTTCTCCCGGTTAGCAATTTGACCAATATAGGGCTAAAATGGACAAATGCCTAATCTACTTAATAATATGAAGCATAAAAAAAGCTAATGGGACTTCATCTTCCAGAGGCATTGACCGTTTTATTTGAACTTGTCACTAACTATTAAATTATCTGTCACAAAACTAATTACATTATTTAATGTATGTCTACATTTAAGTTGTCATTTTTGACAAATGACAACTTTCAAAGTGTGTGGACCAAATATAAAAACACAGTTTGATGGCTGCTTTCCCCACAGTATTCGCTAAAAACATTTCAATATAGATATAATTGTACAGTAGTTAGTTACTACAGTTCTTTGACAGATTGCTGCAGACTTATCACAACCAACAAAACTTTTAAACACCTTTGGGTTATACCACAATGCCAAGTTTTCTGTACATTTCTCTGCTTAAAATGGAAATACAAGAAGAATGAAGAAGTTTGAGTTAATAAACTTTGGTTTAAGAGTTGTAGTTTTTTAGAGGTTCTATTCTTTAGGTCAAAGTTCACTTCCAAAAAGTAGTATTGGTATATTTTAAAAACTGTAATACAAATTTAGAATTAACTAAAAGTTTTCAAATAATATCAGTTTACATCCAAGGAAACATTTACTTGTAAGATCGTCTTAACAATTTATGTGTTATATATTCTATTTCTCAAAATGTCAAATTTTTAAAAATGGTATTTTCCATTAATTACCATAATGTTTCCAGAATTAAGAGTTGCATTAATGCAAATCAAATATTTGAACCCATTTATATTCAAAAATAATCATAAATAAAACATTTATTGCATTTGAGCAGTTTCAGTAAAAAAAAACCATTGAATTATGTCATTTTTCGACAAATAGACATAGACAGGATGGAAATAAACTGTTCCTTAAATTTGCAAATAAGGCAACAAATGACAAACAATTTAAATCTGACTTTTTCATTTATTGTTGACATAACAAAATTAGCTTTTAATAACCTAATAAAATTTGACCCAGTTATATCAATACCTCTATGGCGACCCAGATATGTGATTTGCAGAAGAAATATCAAATAAGTGAAAACCAAATACAGGTTTTAACAATAATGTTTGCCAAAGAACTTGGGAATTGTAAAGGAGCTTCACAAATGAAAGTTTAATACATTAATAATAATTGAAAACATATCTTCTTGGAATTTCATTAAAACAAAGGTAGGTTAACTTTTTAACTTAATGTAAATTAAATCAAGAACACAAATGTTTTGCTATGTTCCAACATTCTTTTTTCTAAATATTCATTCAGGTATTATTGGTAATGGTTCTGCATCTGACAAATGAAGGAAAACATTTGCACATTTTTTTCAACGCAGATCAATATTCAATTCTTACATTTTTTTGCACTATGGATCGATGAAATATTTAAATTGCACACGTTAGTAGGTCATTAGTGCACAGTTATCGGTGTTGAAAGTTGTAATTCGTAACCTTTTTATGCGAAATCCCAAAGATTAAAGTTGTCAACACTGTTAGGTGGTAATTGGTATCAACCGGGAATTCAGTTCAGTTGCGAATATTTGTCTCTGCTGAACTGAACGATATAATACCTTTGATGAATTGTAATAAAAGGGATCCTTTCAAATCTATTCTACTGAAGTTACTGCAGTAATTACATTTTTCTACTGCATTAACGTATGATTTAGTTTGCTTCAATATATAAGTTCATGAGGCAGTTACTGCAATAAATAATAAGTATGATTTTTCAAGAAAAGCCTTGCTATACAATTTCATAAACAAGTTAAAAATGTAACGAAAGAAACTGCACTTGAATAATCATCACATTTTTTTTGTCAAACTCGTTTGATTCATTCATTCATTCTTTATTTGGTCCAATATAAAAATACATCAGAAATTCCTCTTATATACACTGCAGAGATAATAACAATATACGTACATGCAGAAAACAATCAATATAAAAAATCACTGATAAAATATCAAAAAGTCTACGATCAAAAAGTCTACGATCCAGGTGTTCTCTCCAAGAGTTAGCACTGGACAAGTTTATTATAGGTGACAATAGACTGTGGGGGACAAATGATTTATTGTAGCGTTTAGTACGAATATTTGATGGAAGAAAAATGTATTCCTTATGGAGCGGGTGGTGCAGACAGAGCTTAACACCAATTCACCTACTCTGAAACTAAAGCAATCATGTGTTCAATTTGAATGATGAAATAAAGAAGGTTTTGAAGTTAAATATTTTAAGTAAAAATACTATATTGAGTATGTGAGAGGTGAATTGGAATTAGTTTGGTTTGGAATTGATTACATTTCTTTTTCTATTGTCCGTTTTTTTTCTAGATCTTAGATATATTTTATAAATTGTTTTTCTTGTGTGTTTACAGTATAGTGAGGTTAACACTGCTGCCAATCTATAGATAGATTAACTATTAGTAGTAATAGCTTTTCTTTTTGTTATTTTTTTTTGTTTTTATATATTTATATTTTCATCCTGTAATTGGTGTATACACTGTTGGATGTGAACGAATAAAATAAATAAATAAAAAAACTTGTTACCATGTTTAATTATCGGGAAAGTGAATGAGGATCAAGTGAGATGCATAATACAGAGAATGCCAATTTGAAGAAATGTTGAATAAAACAAATTTTATAAACAAAATTTAAATTATCACAAATTTTTTTAGAAGAGTTTAGCAATGTCATAAATGATGAAATTTCAGAGAAATATAAACAAATGACAGCAACTATGCATTCTGTGATTCATGAAATTGTAAGTTTATACATCTGCTGGCTAAAGATATACTTTGCATAAACTTTTATTATTCGTAAACATCAATAATATATCAAATTTTTGACAGCACATGTTAAAACAAATAAAACAAAATAAAAACCATTCAATATGAAAAGTTATCGATTAAACAAACCACCAATATGAAAACAATAAAATTGAGATGACTTTGAATTTGATGAAAAATGTTTATCTCTGCCGATTGAAGTATTAAAAATGGTCTTTTCGTTTTTCTTTTCAAGCAACAAATTAGTAACAATACTATATTTTGATATTTTTCCATTTCAACTTTATTACAGTACCTCTCTTGGGAGAGCAGTAAACACAAAAGGTAAAAATCTATTGTTTAAAAAATATATATTGCTTTTTAATTACAAAGTAAGAAAAAAGTTATAGAAAAAAAGATAAAACTGGCACAACACCACATGTTTCAGAATGACTATGTCAACAAAAACGAAGAGCAGATGTTAACAATCTATCACATTTTTATGCCCTTTCTTAAAATGATTGTTTTTGATTAATGCCTGTAATTAAATTGATATCGATTTAGTGGTCCAATGGCATGCTGCAAGTTAAGCATCCCAATTCAAATCTTAATTACAGGTACCTTTTCATACTGTCTACTGTCATTTGTTTTAAGCACTATTGCTGGAAAGTTTATAGAGTGAGAGGAAAATTACATATACTGTAGCTTTGGTTTATAACATTGGTGGTCTAATGGTAGGCTGCAATTCCTAATTCAAATCCTAATTTCAGCCATTTTATCTTTCTGTTTACCCTTTATCATTTCTTTCAAGCACTACCGGAAGCAGTCTACATTAGTCTATCTCACTATTTTGACCAAAAAGGTGTGACATGCCCTAATATGGTAGTGATATGACATCATCATGTCCATATATCATCATGTCCATATATGGACACATCACATTTTTTGTCACATAAAGTTTGATAGTGAAGACAGAGCTTAAGAGGAAAATTACAATAAATTGCATTGATTTATAACTTTGAAACAACTTTTTCTCAACAAAAATTTAATATAAACTAAATGGTGTTCCATGATTATTAGTCTGTTCTTAAAAAGACACTAACATGCTTTATAGTTTCAACAGCACTTTTCACAGTAGTTTGTCCCTCACAAGTTATGAAAGTCTATACTTTTAGAATAATCTATCAAGTGAGATCCGCTAATCATGTTCCATCACAATCAGTAACATAGAACAACTTCTCAAGTCTCACGTTTTCAACTTCATAAATTTGATTTTTATTCTTAACAGTCTTGTGTATTTCACTTTGTAATGCATTGCACATTGAGGCTTTAGGCTTGTATCAAACAAAAAATATTATTACTATTTTGAAGACAGGCAAGCATATAATAAATACTGGTTACAGACATTTGTTGTTATATACATTTTCTCATATGAAAAATGATATTTTTACTAACAACATTTCATACTAATCCTCGTGTTTATTCTACTGCTAAGATAATCTACTTTTTTTTATCGATGCACTTATTAATTCTTCGTTAATCATGAACCGATAAAACGAGACAAGCAATGTCCGTCTCTGATGTAATGGTTGACATTTGTTTCTAATAAAAACATACCAATGCTGTCGTACTAAAGCAAAAATAACGTAAAAACACCTGCGACGTGATCGTTAACTAACAGTTACATTGATAAATTTTCTAAATTGTTCAATAAATTTGAACAGATGATAACTCAAATACAGTATAAAACAGTTTAATCTGATTTGAAATTTGCATCTATAAATATATGTATGTATCTGAAATTATGTAACTTTTATTTCTGGGTACATTTAATGTTTACAGAATGAAAAATAAATGAAATGTGCAGCTGCAGTTTTGACCATGAGACGTGTCTTTTTGACAGTTTTGACCGTGAGACCAGGTAAAGCAGGTATTTCATCAACAAGCACAGCTGCTCCAACCTATCCTACCTCTTCCCTTAAACTTACATTTCGGAATATACAATGCAAAAGATAGGATTTAGGTTGTGTTTGGCACTTTACCCACCTTTTCCACATTTCAAAAGTCTGTCACTGCCAATAATAATTTTAAATACATAAATAATAATAATAATACATTTTACTTGTTTCCTTTAAAAAAATTTAATTTAACTCTGTCAATAGTCAGAAGGTAGCAATATCAGCATTTTATTAATTTCTAGGAAAATGATTTGCTATATTCATCCATGTCCTTCAAATTGATAAATGATGATAAATAAAAGTCTGTTTCCTTCAACATTTATATTTTTCTTAGAAAATATGATTAACATAATATAATGCTATGTTTCTGAAAACTGTGTGCTCTAAAGCTCTGTCTACTCTCTTGTGATGTGCCCATATAGGGACATGATGATGTCATATCACTACCATATTTAAGCATATCACAACCACATCACACTTTTTTTGTCAAACTAGTTTGATAGTGTAGACAGAGCGAAGACTCACATATATTTTTTTTTGGTGTTAGTGTGTCCTTCCAGTTCTGAAATCTTGATATCATTTTGTTCTGTGCCATCGATCATTATCTTCGTTGTTCAGAAATAATGTATTGTACAATAACAATCAAAGAAAGAAATTCCTGAACCATTTGTCTTAATTATTTTTTTATAAAGTCGCTCTGCATTATTGTTCAGACATGATGTTGTTACCACGACGCATGGGTGTACAATAACCTGCAGTAGACAGGTTATTGCTTGGTTTAATGTACGTAAACATAAATCTCTAATTGTCTGAGTCTGTCAAAAAACTATGTTTTGGATATCTTTTGGGAAAGAAGTTGATTACAGTCATTGATGGTTCGATGGACAGAAGAGAATTTGTATATTTGATGAAATGTGTGTGTTCGACATATCTATAAAATGTGTGTTTGATGTGCGTGTGTTCAACCTATCTATAAAATGTGTGTTTGATGTGCGTGCGTGCGTGCGACCTATCTATGAAATGTTGTGTTCAATGTGTGCGTCTGCATGACCTATCTAGCTGTGCATGACTTTTTAGTGTTTAACATATAATGTAGTGGAGCTATAGCTTAGTGGTTAACATGCTTGCCATCCAATAACCTAAAGTCCAGGGTTCAAATCCTGCCCTAGTCTCAGGGTTGTAATTCACGACTCTTTAATGAGACTTAGTTTATAAGCACATGTAAAAAATTACAGTTCAATCATCCTGTTATTGGTGAGTTTCTCGCTGTTGAATGTGTATGAAATAAAAAAAAAATAGATAAAAAAAAAAATAGGACTATTATATACTTCAGCGTCCAACCACAACTTGCTCTTTTTCTATTTCAAAATACAGTTGTTGACTAACTGTAGAATTTATCATTGTAAGTAATTATGTATTCATTTGATAATGGCAAGCGCAAAGAGACCTCTGGCATTTCGAACAACAGAACAAATCTCTGAAGATTTATTTAAACATATTACATAATTCATTTCCTTTTGAAAGATTTTTATTTATAAAAGTGAGCACAATAGTCTTAATTAATCATTGCAATCAGACAATAGGTCGCTGTGTTCTGTAATAAACTAATTCTTTTTATGTTGTGTTGAATAAATTACACCCTTTATGATTCTCTATTTATTCAAATTACAAGTGTTGTCAACAAGGACAAAATTTCTTAGGAATATAATTTGTAAAGCTCTGTCTACACTATCAAACTAGTTTGACAAAAAAAGTGCTCATATATGGTAGTGATGTGGCCAAATATGGTAGTGATATAACATCATCATGTCATATATGGGCACATCACATTTTTTTGTCACATAAAGTTTGATAGTGTAGTTTAAGGAACCATGCCAAAATTATTCTACTGCACTTTACTATTTCTAGCCCTACATACTTTGATATACAATACCAGTAACTTTGACTGCCAAATAATGTACCACTTTCTGTATATTTAACACAATTAAAAGATTTACTCTTAATTTTCTGCTTTTCTCTAATGTCATACAGAGTAAATCCATATAAAAATAGATAATACACAATAGCAGTAACTAGTCCGAATGAAACTCAACTTAGATAATCTAAGACTTGAAAATAATCCATCTGCGATAACAACAAAAACCTTTTCAACAACAAAAAGATAACCAACTAAAAAGCAGTGTTGAAAATACAAAGACGCAAGTTTCTTTTCAGATATATTCAAAGTAGATAAGTAATGAGATAAACATGTTTTGTATATATGAAGAAGATAAAACTTTTGTTTCCATCTTTGGAGATGAATATCGTTTATTGTGATACGTTACTGCAGTCGGCACAAAAGAATTTGTACGGATTGTCAATTAGACGCGAGGAAATAGGATTTATTGCATAATCACGGTAAGATTATAAAGCTATTTTACCAGGTGTTTATATCCTATGATAGCGAACTAATTTACACCTAAAAGTAATTTCTAATTAGTGCATTTCAAGGACTTTAATAGTTGATGATTACCCGTTATATGCACTAATCTTACTTAAACCAATATAAAAATATAAATTGGATCAACGTTATATACTGTCCACAAAAACAGCAACATATGCAGAATGACTTTCTAACTAGACAGCTGCGTAGTGTAGTGAAGTGGTGTGTCGTGAAAATGAAAACTCCCTAATGACAAATATTGTGAAGCAACGATATAGCTTAATTTCCAAACTAGTCTTTAGTCTTTCCAAAATAGCTATATATAACTATAATTTTTGTAGAGCAATTTAAATGTTAATAGTGTACCACCACTGTCGAGAGATTTATACATTAGAGAGTTTCAACCATAATTTTAAACTTATTTCTTAACATCATCTCTTAAACAAACTTACATGTTTAAGTAAAAAAAAAAATAATTGAGGAAACAGTACACCAATCAATGCGACGTAATTTCTACATCAATATAGAGGGCAGCAAACACATTTAAAATTGCATCATAAGGATGTTGAAATCTTAATAATTGAGGGCTCACTACTAAAATTCTTAATATTTCTTGGTTTGCTCGGTGAATATTAACACTAATAAAGTAAGTACTATGTACAGAAGTTGATTGTAGCATAAAAACCGAAATGACATTTTCAATTCTACTTCATTACTTGCCAAAATAGAATGTTTTGCCAAGTATAGTAATTGTTTTGTTTGTTTGTTGCATGATAGCACCTACAATTTTCAAGTTATCTTCCTGAATTTTTCAGTGTAAATAGCTATATACTTTACAGAACATGCCTATTGAATAACTTCACAAATAAAACAAGAAAAATTTGTATTCTTTTAACATGGACCAAAATATCAACATGCGCCCTCTGTGGCAATGTTTTGCCGAGTACTTAACTCAGTTTCTGAGTGCTTTCATTTGTTTGTTAGAAACACATGGTATACAGCAAACCTAAACTTTGCTACTCCACATCTATCAATTATACATGATTGTTGGAAAATAAATTAAATAAAAAGAAAAATTTTTATTCTTTTAACATGGCCTGAAATATCAACATGTGCCCTCTGTGGCAATATTTTGCTATGTACTTTAATTTGTTTGTTAGAAACACATGGTATACTGCAAACCTAACTTTGCTACTGCAAATCTATCAATTATACATGATTGTTGGAAAATAAAATTTGGATATTATCAGGTTGTCTGAAAAAAAAAGAAAAATAAACATCTAAAACACTTACCATGATCGTATACATGTAGTTGCCAGGTTCCCACAGGCTTTTCACCCCAACACCTAACTGTTGAAAAACTCCAATCTTTAAAACCATCACTAGAACTAAGAAACACAAGCTAATGGTTAGTTACAAAATGAAACAACTTTATGGATCATTTCAAAATTGTTCTACATTTTTACTGCAAAAATGCAGGATTTTATTTTCAATGTAGAGCTAGTTTATGGGGCAGTCAATGCAATAAATAGTGTATATGATTACGAAACAAAGGTTGCTTAATAATTGCATAATAGTTTAAAGAGTAAATAAAATGTATTACTGCAGTAGGCCAGTAAAATAATTTTAACAACTTTTATACCAAGATTTTACCAAGTAAATATGGCACCATGATCACAACGCATATCGACAGCCATTTTGGCAGCTGGGTATGGAATACCTAAATTCATGGTGCGCCATCAAGGACAAATATCATTTGGCTTAACCAGTGCATATTTTCTAAAGCTCTGTCTACACTATCAAACTAGTTTGACAAAAAAGTATGATGTGCCCAAATATGGTAGTGATGACATTATCATGTCCATATATGGGCACATCACATTTGTCACATAAAGTTTTATAGTGTAGACAGATCTTAAAAAATATGCACTGAATAAAAAAAGCATTTTATCAACTTACAGATCTTTATTTCGTTTAGCACCAATAACGGATTTTGTTCCACTGGGACAGAACAAGACAATCTCTAAATCGCCTCGCTTTTTATGTGAAATGGTAACCGTGACAACCACGTGTTCAACTGTTGCGCATTCCTCTTTTTCCGCAACGGATGCACTCACTGGAAAAAAACGGTAGAAGTTAAAGCAAGAACCGACATCCATAAACATGAGAGATAAGTGCAATGCATTTGTGTTTTAATTAATAAATGTTCTTATATAAAAGTGTATAAACCTGTATACACAAGAAATGCTTATCTGTTAAAGGAAGACAATTGAATACACTTAACACCTAAGATAATCAACAGAATCTCAACGTACATTAAAATCATTACAACAATTTATTGGATGGATGAAAAGATAACGAGCATGTGACGTTAATTGCGCTAACCTTTTAAACTAATTACAGTGCATTGAAAATAGCACTGAGTTTGGAAATGACATAGATAATGGCCAGGATAATGTACTATTTGTAATTTAAGAATATAAAGAAATCTATTCAAAATCTCAAAACATGCATATTGATGAACTGTAATATACAGTATATCTTGATTGGCTTGTATTGTATAATTATATTAAATCGTTTTTGAAGAAATTAATTTAAAAAATTGATTTTAATTAAAGCTAGCTTGTTCATTGAATATTTTCAAGTTTGCAATACTTAAATTTCAAAGACAGGTCTCCCAGAGGGCCGGTTGTGTGTGTACTACTGTAGTACACTGGGGTAACCTTCTACTCATCTCGAAAGATGTACTAGCTTCTTTAAAGTACACATGACCTAGATGTGTACACTGGACCTATGATTTATAGTCCTTATCCGAGAAAACTTGTTCTACCACCAGAACCAGGGAGCGAGTGAGCCTTGAACCTTTGCCGATGTTATGGCTATGGATTACGGTTCTTAACTGCTCAGCCACTCACTTGCTAAGTTAAACTCCACAATTATTCGAAAAATAAAAGTTCTATCAATTTTTTTTTCCCAAAATTAGAACAATCCATGATCTATAAAGAGTATGGTATTAGAAATGAATTGAACAAAGAATTCATATCAACAAAACTCACCAAGATATGTTTGCGATACCTTCCCTTTGCCAGGAATCTTAACATTGACACGTTGAGAATCTGAGCAGATTGATGTCATCCATGGAACGGGAGGCCATACACGTGCAGCATTCACGAGACGCCAGGCATTGAGGAGCCCGAAGCCATGTTTGTGAGAATGGTGAAAGCCAGCTTTATTTATATACCATTCTGCGTTTGCCTCATCGACCTTAAAGTTTAAAATAAAACAATTTAATTTATAAATTGTCGGCCTGTATATTTTTTTTTAAAGTCTTATTATACATCATAAATGTTCTTCTATCTCATTAAAAAAAATCTTCCTCTTCCTTTTGGGCAGCACATTTTTTTTAGAACAGAGCAATAGTATTAGACCATTACTATAGATGATATTGCAAATGAATAGTTATAAAAACTCAAAAGATACCAAGTTTTGATATTTCTGCTAACAATTTAATTATCTAAAGTGCTTTATAGATCCATATAGGTGATATGATCACACTCGTAAAAAGTCTTCAATAAAAATACCCAATTATCATGATTAGCAATATATTTTTAGTAACAAGATAATTTACTAAAGCCACTATGATTCTGAAAAGATAACAGAAATACATGCTATTTTTAGTTTAAAATCTACTGTACTGTACTACATGTAAGTGTGTATGTTTGTCCATTTGTGCTAAATGACATTGAGTAAATAAAGCTCTGTCTACATTATCAAACTTTATGGATGACAAAAAAATGTGATGTGCCCATGATGATGTCATATCACTACCATATTTGGGCATATCAATACCATAATTGGGCACATTACACTAATTTGATAGTGTAGACAGATCTTTACATCTGTGTGGAATTTGAAAGTGCAGGATAACTTAATAACAATAATGAAGGAAAAGAAATACATTTGCGTTTCTTCCTAAGAGAGTTTTCATAATTATATTTGTCAGAAATTAGACTCGGTTAAAGTAAATCTGATTTCTTATGTATAGAACTATTAGTTTAACAGCATTCATTCTATAAGTGGCGCATAAATGTTCGTAATATTTAATTACTCGTAGAAAGGTTTTCCTAGATTTCGGTAGATAAATTAGATCGGAGAATCTCCGGGGGATAACGGAATGTTTAGGGAATATCGTGTGATTAACTACGGAACACACAGAGAAATTTCCAGAGGAACTGGAAATAAAGCAGACATCCTGAAGGGGACCTACAGTAATGGAGATTTCAGAGTGTTGAATATTGCAAGATGGAGGGCATAATGGAGTGGAGTTGTGTCTTTCAGAATGGAGTTGTGACTTGGAGGTTATGATGCTTGGCTACCAATCCAATGGTCTTGTCATACAGTATGTCAGGATTTTTTTCTAATGGCAAAATACAACTCCACTCTCAAAGACTTGAGTAATAAGACTTTGTTTATGTAGAGCATCTTGTGTATATGTTTGTCCTGTGAACTTGATTGCCACTTTAAGAAGGATAGTGAATGAATTCACTTATGGTTATGGCAATTTGCCTAAATATATATATATAAAGAAAAATGAAAAAATTCTGATGAACAGAGAAATAACATAATTAAATGTAATATACCTTAACTGAAGTGAAAACAATAATGTGTTGTATGTCACGCCACGTGAGGCATACTCTTGCTTCTAACATCAAACCAATGATACCAGCTGCTAATGGAGCTGCTGCCGAGGTACCGGTATGAGCTGTGGTGCAGCCGGTTCCATGACCTGACGTCCAATCAGTTGTTACCTTAAAAAAAACACAAAAATGTGTACTACTGAGTAGGATATGGCGAAATGGAAAGGGATATTGGATTTACTTTCAGAGCCACTTTCATTGGATCGTATTTCAAGCTCTGTCTACACTATCAAACTTTATGTGACAAAAAAATGTGATGTGCACACATGTGGATGATGTCATATCACTACTATATTTGGGCATATCACTACCATATTTGGTCAAAATAGTTTGATAGTGTAGACAGAGTTTTAGATTGTTTGTAAATTGTATACGTGAATCTTGAATGTTTAAAAGTATCTCTCTCTCTCTTCTTTTGATTTGATTTCAACTTGAATGTGTGAATTCAATCATGCAGAAAAAAAAAAACTTACTATACTTCGTAGATTACCACTACCACTGCTGAAGGTTACAGCCAGCATTGCCGCACATTCCTCAGCGTAATACGGCATTCGACCCCTCTCATCAATAGCACCTATTTAACACAAAAACATGTAAAACTAATAAATTAGTAATTATATATTTTCATATATATAGTTCAGATTTATCAGCACTGTATCTAAATTTTTTTAGTATCAAAGGCAAATTCTTTGATACTCATCACATGTGACATTGAATCACATGTAAGAGCCTGAATTATACACCCTAACATAACTTTTAACCAAACCTTCCATGATACAGGCATTAACATGTGAAACACATAAGATGGCCAATACTGTGATATAGCATCATATGTTTCACAAGAATCGCTAGTGTCATAGACCATAACCTCAATGCTTACATGATACAGGCATCACATGTGAAACATGAGATGCTGTATTATAGAATTTGCCTATGAGACTGGACAATGTTATATGTGAAAAAATAAGTGTACAAATAATACATAATACAGCATTTCAAGTATACTGTACTACATATTTAAAATATTAACACAAGCAGAAGAAAATAGATTGATTCAATGTGTACATTAGCAAAGGAAAACTGAATTAGTGTTTATTACTCACAGATATCAATTTAAGAATTATTGATTCGATTAACATTTTAAATGTGAGTGTTATAAAGCGATTAAAATAATTCATACTATTCATATTTCCGCTATGTGAAATATTTAGTTATATTTGTCAGGGGTCACAGGATGTCAGGGGTCACCGGATTGTTTTTCCATGTATCATACACACTGTTTTGTGTCAGTGTCTGTCTTCTACATTAGACAAACTAAAGCTCTGTGTACACTATCAAACTTCATGTGACAAAAAAATGTGATGTGCCCATATATAGACATGATGATGTCATATCACTACCATATTTAAGCATATCACTACTATATTTAGGTACATCACACATTTTTTGTCAAACTAGTTTGATAGTGTAGATTGAGCTTACATTAATGCAGTAAAACTGTAGTTACTGCAGTAAAATGAGTAAATTGAGTAAATTGTCCTTACCAATAGTAACAGTGTATATGGAATTAGCATAACCATCAAAGTTACAGTTATCGTTGTTTTTCCCACCATTTCCGCTGGCGACAACAAATATAGATCCGTAACCTTTCCTGCCAACAGAGACACCATGTTTGAGGGCGGTCTACATAATAGAAAAATAGAAAAGAAAAACCGGTTACAAATGGATATACACTGATGCATTATGTTAATATTTGTCTCAGGTCATAGTCCTCAGGTCAATTTCAACTCAAATGTATGCGCACTATACATTAATATGACGTCATAGACGTCCAACTGGAAGCTCCCTAACATTGCAAGAATGGCTAAATGTAATTTTTTTTTTAAAGCGATAATATGGCAAAATTTGTGAATGAATATACACATAAAGTATGCATTACAATATGTCATTTGTCTCAAGTCGCACTCAATTAAATCTATTTTAATTTAAACTTTAACACATGCACACTATAAATAAACATGATATCATAGACGACCAATTGGAAGTTCCCTAAGTGACATCATACCTGAGCCAATGGATGTGGACCGTCTATTGTCTTCCCATCATCATCAGGACCCCAACTGAAAAATGAATTATAAAACATTACATTTTGTAGATCTAATAAAGCTGTGTAATTTATTTCGTTCCTTTAAAAACCAATAATCCTACTGAAAATTAACAATTAACCAAAACAATATCACACACACATATGTATGCAAATTATTTACTAATCACATGTATGCAAATTATTTACTGATCACATGTATGAAAATTATTTACTAATCACATGTATGCAAATTATTTACTGATCACATGTATGCAAATTATTTACTAATCACATGTATGCAAATTAATTACTGATCACATGTATGCAAATTATTTACTGATCACATGTATGCAAATTATTTACTGATCACATGTATGCAAATTATTTACTGATCACTTACCTACAGCTGTATATATCATTAATTTGCATATATTTATTAAATGCCGTTGCTTCTAGGCTGTCAGTCATTGGTCCATCTAACAACCGGACACCTGTATGCAAAAAAAAAAATGCAAATAATTAACACATTCATAATAAAATACTCAATGAAAACAAACATTTTTTTTACATTGCTCATGGCATTTATGTCGACCAGTTCATTGCCAGCTCAACACGAACTACACTAACATTGTAAAATGTTCATGATACGTACGTTAGTTGTAAGGTGTGACAATATCAAATACTTATCAATAATTACTTAATTCTAGAATGAATCAATGCATCAAGCGGACACATGGACATGATGATGTCACATCACTAACTTATTTAGGCATATCACTACCGTATTTAGGCACATCACACTTTTTTTTTGTCAATAATTACTTAATTCTAGAATGAATCAATGCATCAAGCGAACCCATATATAGACATGATGATGTCATATCACTACCATATTTGGAAATATCACTACCATATTTAGGCACATCACACTTATTCTGTCAATAATTACTTAATTCTAGAATGAATCAATGCATCAAGCCGAATCTCACGGTTTGTTTTACTGCATTAAAAAGAAGGCAAATATTAATATCTGTCATACGATGTGCTTTAGGGTGACCTATAAATAAACTACATCCTCTCATTTCAACTTTCAACCTCATTTTTATATGAAATATCTATTACTCATTGTACTGTTACTGTATGTTCATTTCATTCTTCATAATGAATAATACAAATATATTAAACATTATAGACGTATACGTGATTGATTTTTAAACTTTAATTATTAAAAGCAAATTACACACGCTTTCGAGTAATGTTCTTGTATAGTCATGGAAATATTTCTTTAGGGCAATATGTATTGTATCACCTTTAATTACATTATGATGAGCTCATGCTAACAAGAGCATTTTGTTTGCACAGAGATTATCTGAGTTGTTGACTCTGTGTGTACGATATATGCAAATAATTGATCTTTGTAGGCCGATTAGAAATTCAATGCGAGCGTAAACAAATTGTTCAACAATTATTCGTGAGTGTGTTCAGGGTGTGTTTAAAGTAAACATTTGCTGCAGTCCTGAAAACAGTCCTGGTATTTAGAAATTGTTTTTATCAATTGGAATCTTAAGCCCCTTTCACACAGAACTGTAATAATGTATTCCTGAAATATAGGAAATAAGCCATTACAATGCCAGTATGGTTTAAATGGGTCGTGCAGTATACAGTATAACAGCATTTTTTAGGCACGTGTGAATTGGGCTTTAGTCTTTCTCTACTTTTCTTTCCATCAAAATGTTACATTTTGTACAGAAATAATAAATTTAACATGATCCCTAAACATAGAGCAATATTTCCTCAACGTGTGGACATACATTCAGAACATCTATAATGAACTCAACATAGGAAATAAACATAATGTTCAAACGTGCTATATTTCAATACCCTGGTAAAAATGTCACTTCCTTGATAGGAAATTAAAGATCATGATATCGAATGAAAGAGTTTGAAGTGTTCCAGTTGACAGAACAATATGTGTCTGTAAAAACTGTAACATAGTACACACTGCTTATCATAAAACAGTAGTTAAATTATATTGGAAATAAAATCGGTTCAATTTAACCTTTGACCTGTACATGTTACTGCTGACACAAATGTCAGTATTATTACAACATATTTTGTATAGTCTCTCCCAACCCTTAGAAATATACTTTTCTAATCTACTGTATCCAATAGCAAACCTTAACTAAAACATAACTATTAAGCTCTGTTAACAACTATCAAACTAGTTTGCCCAAATATGGTAGTGCTTTGCCCAAATATGCTAGTGCTATGCCCAAATATGGTAGTGCTATGCCCACATATGGTAGTGATATGACATCATCATATCCATATATGGGCACATCACATTTTTCACATAAACTCTGATGGAGCATTAGAATTGTGTATTGTAGACATGGCTTCAGAACTAGCAAAAAATTAGAACTAAATATTTTTTTATATTAAATAAGGCTTCCACTATCAATATGAATCATTTCTTGCATTTATATTTCATCTCGCTATGTTATTCACATTTCAGCCATCATCCAGAAATCTTTACAAATGCTGCATCATATAATATCATATCATTTATTTTGCATATTATTAAAAAAACATACATGAAAGCAGAACAAAAGTAAATCAATGCGGCACCTTGCAGCTAAGAAGCTCTCCACAGAAATACTTACATAAAATTAAGATAAAAATACATAAGAAAAAACTGACGCATTCATTAAATAATTTAATATTTCATAAACAGCTGCATTTTGAAACAAAACCTATGAAAATAATAATAATAATTCCATCTGTGAGGACGGCGACTTAAGCCAAATTTCCTCATCTCGTCCCGTGAGAAAGAATGCAATTGTGATAATGTCATAAGTGTTCCAAACTGATCTACGAAATGTATTAGTGTTCCGTCTACATGTTTTATTGGAAAAAACAATTTCCATTACATTTGAATAAATTTAAATATTTTAGCACAGAAATTCAATGTTTTGTTCGTTTTCATTTGAACTTGAATAAAATGTATAATATTTGTTGCAGTCTTTTGTATCATAAGCAGATTTGTAAATCTAAATAAAAATTGTGTTTGAGCAAGTATCTTATAAAATGTTAGGGGTCCTGTAACGACCACCTAACATGTCACCTCCCCAAACACCCCTTCTACCTCCAAGATCATGGAATTATTAGCCTCTTAAATGCTACCAATACTCTTATGCTCTGTCTACACTATCAAACTAGTTCGACAAAAAAAGTGTGATATGCCCAAATATGGTAGTGATATGACATCATCATGTCCATGGGCAAATTTTTTTACCACATAAAGTTTGATAGTGTAGACAGAGCTTTACCCGGCCATATACCATGGAAAAATACTCAATGCCCATATAAAGAACTAAAGTCAATATTGTGGAAGAGTTAAATGTGACTGTATACAATCATATGGTTCACAGATCACAGATTTTTAAACTCTTACACCTACACTAATATCACTTTCAACTCTGAACTAGGTGCTGCAGCAATTACATGCCTGCATGAACTACTGTAAATATTGACGGTCCAAGAGGCATCATACAATTACAGTAAACAATTTACAAACATCCGAGGCACAAAATCAAACACTCTATTGTATGTAATGTAAACACAGAATATGGAACATATACTGTGAGCAGCCTGGATAAATTGGCAATTCTTGGTCCTGTGGGCCTAACAGTACAAATCAGGCAAATTCTGTGACACACATGTACTGTACGTGTACTGTAGGCCATAAGACTAATCTTAACATAATATAGGCATCACATGTGACACTATATTATAGACCATAAAGCTTAACCTAACCTTAACATAATACAGGCATCACATGTGACACTATACTATAGGCCATAAAGCTTAACCTAACCTTAACATAATACATGCATCACATGTGACACTATATTATAGATGTAGACCATAAAGCTTAATCTAACCTTAACATAATACATGCATCACATGTGACTCTATATTACAGAACTTGCCTATGATACTATGACATATAATACCATAAGTGAGCACTGTGAATTAAATCCAATTGCTGTAGGTTCTGCAAATGCATACAAATCCATATCAAGGAGTCACTTTATTTATTGGGCCCTGAAAGCGTCCCCTTAATATAAGGTTTCAGGTTGTATGGGGGTGTCCTGTCAAAAAAGGTTTATCAAATGTATTACTGTAGTGGCTACAGCCCTGAAGTGCCATACTGTACATCATTTCACATGTACCAGAATATTGTGCTAAATGCAAGTAATTTGTTCAATTACATGTAACAAATCATCCGAACTGTCGCTTACCAGCTATTCATTAAAATGCCTGAAAAGATTGTTATTTTGCGTTAAAAAATTGCAATATGGTGTTCACTGTCATGTAACAAAGACCGTTTGTTCTCTAACATTTGATCTACACTTGATAACACAGCTTGTAAATCAGTCTTTTGTGTTTTAGCTGCTCTTATCATCATATGGTTAAAAACCAAACAAAAGTCATAAGTACTGTCAACAGTCTATTCTTTTTTTCTTAAGGAGATAATTATGTAGTCATGTATAAAGGACTCTCTTTGAACAGCTAAGGAGAACAAAAACAGTAAGTGCCACTTATACCTGGATAAACCAGTTAATACCAATCCTTTAAGAAGATGACTTAACACACCCCCATAAATAAATGGTACAAACTTTTAATATACATGAATTATAGGCTACTACAAAAGAAACACAGAAACCATTCACAACAAATGCCAGTTACCTGGATAAACTAGACAATACCAATCCTCTAAGAAGGTATCAATGACTTAACACACCCCCATAAATAAATGGTACAAACGTTTAATATATACATGAATTATAGGCTACTACAAAAGAAAGACAGAAACCATTCACAACAAGTGCAAGTTGCCTGGATAAACTAGACAATACCAATCTTCTAACAAGGTATCAATGACCTAACACACCCCCATAAATAAATGGTACAAACTTTTAATATTTACATCAATTATAGGCTACTACAACAGCACAGAAACCATTCACAAGTGCCACTTACCTACAGTAGATAAACTAGACAATCATCAATCCTCTAAGAAGAAATCATTAAAAATCCCCCATAAATACTGTAAATGGTACAAACCTGAGACACATGAACTAATAGGCTACTACTGTACAACATCCATTCACAACAAGTGCCACACTTACCTAGATAAACTAAACAATGTCAACTAAAGAAAAAATCATTAAAAAAACTCCCCCATAAATAAATTGTACAAACCTGAGATACGTGAATTATATGCCACTCCAACAGCACAGAAGTCATTCGCAGCAGCAGCTATCTCACCAGCGCACCTCGTTCCATGACGATTCTTTGTGCCGTCATCTGAAGACTCCGGCGAAGGATCAGCATCGTTAGAATTTAGGTCCCAACTTCCTTCTGGGCACTACATATAAAACAAGAAATACTTCTTACAAAAAACGGCGCTCATCTAACGATAACTACTGTCTACATGCGTCTCAATATTTATCAGCAAATATTTTTATAGACTCTCTTTTCTCAGATTTGTTTTGGGGTGTGCGCATGCCCAGTCCAATTTTTTCAGCCGTAGTAAACAATAAGCTACAGTACCGCATGGTAACTATTTCCTAATAATTCCATTCTCTTGAATATAACTGCCTAAAGGAGCGGCGCGAAAATTATACAATATTTGATAATTGAGTTCTTTTGAGTAATTATAGTGATAGTATTTTATCTTTTGATGGTTTACGCAAGAATATCTTTAGGTTTTAGAACCAATATTTATCTGATCATATAATCATTTAATACAATTATGATTATTAGTTTTGTACTTACATAATTAGCTTCAATATCTGGATTATTCCATTCTAAACCTGCAAAAAAAAAAAATAATAATAATTTTAAGTAAAGCAAATGCTTTGGAATAAAAAGAATGATTTAAGTATTATATTGAGAAACATTTAAAATGTTAGATAAGGGACCACAGTGGAAATAAGTTGCTTTTTGTACTTTTCTGTGTTTTTATCCTTGTTTGATCCACTTGATCAACAGAATGAATAAATAAATAAAATAAAAATTATTTTTTTCAAGTAATATATACATAGACAAATAATGTTGTATACATGTACCATGATATGGGTTTACATGATTTTAAGTTAATACAACTAGACCACCTAAGGTTTATGCAAATATCTTTAGTAGAAATCACCATAGGGGGGATCAAATTCAAACTGCTATAATACTATCACCGAAATTGCTAGTAACTGTCTATCTCACTTGTCTTGTCAATATCAATCAGTAGAAAATGTAGATGATGAGGCATTTAAATGACAATTTCGTTAATGGCACTAAGTAAATGTGACAGTTGAGTATAGTTGGTTTTAAATGTGGTTCTGTGAAAACAGTATTTTATTGTATTGTACCTGCAGTATTTCTAAGAAGGTCATTGTAAAGTTCAGATTTACCAAAACTATGTCAATTAAATATTTACTTTAGGAAGGAAATTATGTTGTAAATGCTGCTACTGTATTATTTATTCCAAAAAAAAAACACGATAAAATAAAAATAAAAAATTTGTATTCTAACCTTGATTTTAATTTTTATTACAATACTTTGTGTTACAATGTTATATGGTCCCGTGGAAGAACACCTTTCAGAGTTTTTTCCGTTGCAACAATTATTGAAAAAACCAATAGAAATGTTTATATTTTTTATTTATTTATTCTTTTTTTTTTATTTTAACTTGATTTTAAGCTTTATTACAATACTTTGTGTTACAATGTTATACGGCCCCGTTGAAGAACACCTTTCAGGTGAACGAGTTTTTCCGTTGCAAAAATAAAGATTTTATTATTATTATTATAACGCGGGTTTAAAAAGCATACAGAATGTACTGTAATTACTGCAGTAGAATAATTTCGACATGATCCCTTATGTCTTGAGAATATAAAACTATAATCTGTCACACTCAAATATTGACATTTAATATATTCATGTATTAATCTATCAATTTAACTTTGATTTGACTTACAGTATGCCATCACAGATCATGTGACCTCTCATAACTGTTTCAATATTTTAATGTGAATTTCTTTATCTATAAACATTGTACTATATAGTGTAGCACTATAACGAAGATGTATACGTCAGTTTTTTTCAGCTTTCCCACTTGGATGCAGAGCAATGACGTACTGTAAGCGAACTCTCACTTGGATGCAGTGCAATAACGAAAGCGCGACACAAGTTTATTATGAACAATCATGATGCGAAGGATCATCCGAACTATCGCTTGCGATTGGTCAACTCACTTGATTGTGCTTTGCATTGCCTGGAAAACTGCGATAAACAGCGGCTGTTGACTGTACCGTTAAATACATACAACAAGCTGTTGTAATATACAGGATTTATTAGTAGTTTCATCATTGTTTTGTTTATAATAAAGGCAATTCAATGATGCCCCACTATCATTGCAGTCAATGATTCAATACAGTAAAACTCAATGATGTATTTGATATCATATTGTTGTACAGTTGTGTTAAGATTACATGCTAACAGTCTAGTGTTAAGTTTATCATCAATAATTCATCATCACTGTCAATATTTAAAAGCAAGTTCCAGTTCATTAGTTCTTTGGTTTCATATTTTCCTTTCATTATTTCTTTGCATTGCATATACTCATAGAGGAATTATACTAAGCTTTATATTATATAACAACAATTCCAGTTCAAACAAACAGACATAAATTTTCATTCTTAGCGCTATTATATTAAACAACAATGAGTTCCAAAGATAGGTCATTGGGTCTGTTGTATTTTTTATTGCTGATCATTTGTTGTTGTAGATAGTTCCAAGTTGATCACGAATGTAAATATTATGTATGTATTGTTTTGCTTGTGTTTTTCTGCCAAGAAAACAATTATCATTATACTATGTATGAATGACTTAATAAATCGAATCTGAATCTACAGGTATATACTATTGTAGTGCTGTTTCTATTGTATGGAAAATGGTGCTCCTTGTAAATGTTTTAACTAAAAAATGATGATACAATTGAAAACATTCAAGAAAAGGTTGAGTTTTAATAGCAGCTAGTTAAACACAATAGGCGGAGGATTGGTTAATAAAGTACTACATGATTATCATATAGTACTTTATTGATAATAACATTGATATTAGCATACTAAGAGTAAAGGGCAATTTACACAGTTGAGTGGTAACGGTAATAAAAATATAGAATCTATGTTATTCATTATGACCATTTACACACAACGCGGAGCGGATGGGCGTTTTCCGCTCAGGATAAATTTACACAGTTGAGTAGCAACGGTAATAAAAATATAGAATCTATGTTATTCCTTATGACCATTTACACACAACGCGGAGCGGACGGGTGGTTTCCGCTCAGGATAGATACAGATTCTACAGTACGTGGTACGTTAACCGCTCGTCAGTGTAAATTGGCCTTAAAGGTACACATTTTGAACCAAAGTTTCCCCAAAATCAGGGACAGATGTCAGTAAACCTTTACATTACATAACATTATTATTTATTGTCAAGGATTTGAGTGATTTATCTGGCAGCTATAAATACATTAATGTTTTATAGCAACCAGTAGAAAGGTTTAACTATTAACAATATAATACTAGTGATATCCCAGAAGGATTTATAGCTATATTCATTTACTGTATAACAAAAAAAAACTATTTTATCTTTTTAAAAACAAATTGTAATCAAGGAGATGTTTTGATTTTTTTTCATATGCTTTAAAACTGCAAAATCGCATATTTAATAAATAAATATTTTATAAACCATAATTTGGGGGGACAACACATCTTTAAATTTCACCAGAATCCTGTTGGCTTCCAGAAAATTGGCTTCTTTCTCTTAGGGGTTTTTCCACTGAAACAAATTTTGGACAAATATGGCCATATATAAACATTTTTTTCTCAATTATTTTTCATGACAAATACATATATCCAAGGAATAGGATGAACAAAGGAGAGTTCAAATATTGATAAGGACAAGATATTGATGTAACTTTATTTTCATATCTTTGGACAACTACCAGTAAATGTCCTTCCTTTTATCTCATTTCCTTCCTCTACTCAACAACAAAATTTCTTCCAGTAATGAAGTTCCTTAATATTTATCTAATACTTTTTGTTACAAAGTGATGTACAGTACTTTTTAAGGAAATACTTGGTTTAAATTGTTATTGTTAATATAATTAATTGTGACCACATTTATAAATAGCATCTGTTTTTCCCACAAGCAGAGAACATGTAATGGCAATGTATTTATAGTACAATCCTTTTTAAACTTACCCTGCTTTAAAAGGATATGATTATTGATTCACAACAGTAAAATACCTCCTTTATTTGGTCCCGAATGTTTCCCCCCTTTTTAAAGGAAATAAGGGTTCTAAAGCTCTGTCTACACTATCAAAATATTTTGACAACAAAATGTGTGATGTGCCCAAATATGGTAGTGATATCCCCAAATAAGGTAGTGATATGACATCATCATGTTTATACAGTATATGGATGGGCACATCACATTTTTTTTGTCACATCAAGTTTAATAGTGTAGACAGAGCTTAACTGTATTCAATTCTTGTCCAATATCATAGACCATGTACTCTACAGTACAATATAGGGAGTGTCACTTTTGCTGTAGCATGTACAGTATGTGATGCCTTTATTAAATATGTCACATGGGACTATATTTAACTTTAACATTTAAAAATAAATCCATGATACAAAATACATGCATGTTTGTTTATTAATAATAAAATATTAATTTTTCAATTTAAAACAACAAATTGAGCATTTTCTTCAAATCTATCTATCTTGCTCAATTTTGCTTTATTTTTATTTATTTTTTACAGATCTGTTGCGTTTAAACTTTTTCACATTTGCGAAGAACGTAATGGTATTGTCAATTTGAACGGTAAATTGCTTAATTACGGTAATGACTTTAGAAGATATAAGCGTATTCTCATGGGGAAAACGTTTGCAAATGTTTCAATGTTCTAGGAAATTATGAAATCTTACAGTACAACCATTCATATCCTTTGAGAAATTGCACTAAATCTGAATAAATTATTTGTAAAAGATATGAATATAGCAAAAACAACATCATATTTTTTTTACATTACCACAAATAACTTGTATTACTGAAAAAAATAATTGGTTTTAAATCCAAGAAATTTAAATAATAGAATTTGAAAATTTCCCATTTTAAAGAATAATTTTTAAATCAGAGAATATTAATAACAAAATACCAAAGTGTAATCCTTGCCATTTGATTGGTTGATTTGTATCACATGGCGTGCATTATTTTGATCCATCCTCATGGTTAGTGATACACTATTGCACATTTAGGTTTTGGTAACCTTTTGATAATTTTGAGTAAAGCTCTGTCTACACTATCAGACTTTATGGGACAAAAAGTGTGATGTACACAAATATGGTGGTATGACATCATCATGTCTATATATTTTTTGTCACATAAAGTTTGATTGTGTAGACAGAGCTTAAGACTGGCGACTGTTACATGTTGTACACAATCAAATTCCAAGTAAAATTATTAAAGACAGTTTTATGATACAATTAAGCTACAGAATTTTCAATCTTCTGAAAAAATTAATTTGTTTTTGGTATGCAAACGATTTGATTGAATTTGAATCTTTCAAAATTAATGTTTAAAGTACACATACAGAAGAAAGCATACCTTCATTTGTGATTCAATATTATTTTCCAAATTTCTAAAATGTCATAATCTTCACTTGATAAATCAACATTTTGCGTGAGAATAGCACATCGGGCGATTTTATTTTATTGAAGCAATTCGGACAAAAGATATTTGCATATTAGAAGCCATATTGTGCGTTTTATAGGTATTGCTATCAACATATACTGTAACTTTTACATAAAACATATAACCTTCAGTAAAATATTACACAAAAACCCCATTAACATGACGATTGCTTTTATTAAAAATTTAACAAAAGATTTAATTGGCAATTTTATCAAAAGAAAACAAATGTATGCACTGTAAGATTGTAACAATAACAAAATGTTTCTATTGTAGTTACTACCACCCCTGTGTTTATTTAGGGGTAGGGGGATGAGAGAGATGAGGGGGATGGGAGAGATGAGGGGGATGAGAGAGATGAGGGGGATGAGAGAGATGAGGGGGATGAGAGAGATGAGGGGGATGGGAGAGATGAGGGGGATGAGAGAGATGAGGGGGATGAGAGAGATGAGGGGGATGGGAGAGATGAGGGGGATGGGAGAGATGAGGGGGATGGGAGAGATGAGGGGGATGGGAGAGATGAGGGGGATGGGAGAGATGAGGGGGATGGGAGAGATGAGGGGGATGGGAGAGATGAGGGGGATGGGAGAGATGAGGGGGATGGGAGAGATGAGGGGGATGGGAGAGATGAGGGGGATGGGAGAGATGAGGGGGATGGGAGAGATGAGGGGGATGGGAGAGATGAGGGGGATGAGAGAGATGAGGGGGATGGGAGAGATGAGGGGGATGGGAGAGATGAGGGGGATGGGAGAGATGAGGGGGATGAGAGAGATGAGGGGGATGAGAGAGATGAGGGGGATGAGAGAGATGAGGGGGATGGGAGAGATGGGGGGATGGGAGAGATGGGAGAATGGGAGAGATGAGGAGGATGGGAGAGATGAGGGGGATGGGAGAGATGAGGGGGATGGGAGAGATGAGGGGGATGGGAGAGATGAGGGGGATGAGAGAGATGAGGGGGATGAGAGAGATGAGGGGGATGGGAGAGATGAGGGGGATGGGAGAGATGAGGGGGATGGGAGAGATGAGGGGGATGGGAGAGATGAGGGGGATGGGAGAGATGAGGGGGATGGGAGAGATGAGGGGGATGGGAGAGATGAGGGGGATGAGAGAGATGAGGGGGATGAGAGAGATGAGGGGGATGGGAGAGATGAGGGGGATGGGAGAGATGAGGGGGATGGGAGAGATGAGGGGGATGGGAGAGATGAGGGGGATGAGAGAGATGAGGGGGATGGGAGAGATGAGGGGGATGGGAGAGATGAGGGGGATGGGAGAGATGAGGGGGATGGGAGAGATGAGGGGGATGGGAGAGATGAGGGGGATGGGAGAGATGAGGGGGATGGGAGAGATGAGGGGGATGGGAGAGATGAGGGGGATGGGAGAGATGAGGGGGATGGGAGAGATGAGGGGGATGGGAGAGATGAGGGGGATGGGAGAGATGAGGGGGATGGGAGAGATGAGGGGGATGGGAGAGATGAGGGGGATGGGAGAGATGAGGGGGATGGGAGAGATGAGGGAGATGGGAGAGATGAGGGGGATGGGAGAGATGAGGGGGATGGGGGATGGGAGAGACGAGGGGGATGTACATTAATCATACTAATCATATATTGTTTATTACCGTGACATTGACGACTTCGTATAAATAAAAATAAAGATTCAAAAAATGAAATAGAGAATATGGAAATGAAGTCAGGTGACAGGTTAGACAAGGTAAGTAGGTACTGTAGGCCTCATAAACTTTAAAGATGTATTGTCCCCCAAAAACATGAAAAAATTAAGATTAATAAAATCAGATTTTGAATAGGCAATTTCACAGTTTTAATAAAGTTATTCACTCCTGTAGAAAAAAAATCATAAAAAATAATTATTTCACTTATAAAAAGACAAAAGAAATGGTTAATTTCAACCAAAAACCATTGTCTTCCAGACAATTTAGTTATATTTTGCTTTAAATTACATTTTTTCGGTGGAAAATGTTTTTTTTTTATCAAGTTTTTGGTCAAAGTGAATAACTATTATGTGATATTAAAATGGCATATTCAAAAAAAAAATTTTTTTTATTATTGTTTTAGGGGGACAATACATCTTTAACAAAGTAATTTCATAAATGGTTAATACAGTATAAACTGCAGGAGAATACATGATGTTTTCCTTTCCCAAGTACTGTACAGGATTGAGTCTCTCCTTGCATCATTCCAATAGGGAATAGGAATAGCTCTGTTATTATTTTTAGTCTTTCCATCATTTTATGTTTGATTTCATCAAACAATGGTTGTATAATCCAAGAACACTTTCACAACCTTTTTTATTGAAATCATTCGTACTCTACAAGCTTTCATATCATGTTTAAAGATCAAATGTTAAATACTGTACTGTATGCTATTAAAATTGTTAAAAAACTCAACATCGTAAGGGCGTGTGGCGCTGTGTGTTGGACATTAGATTACTGATCATGAGATCGTGGTTCGAATCCAACTCTCGCCGCATTGCTTGTATCCAAATAGGAAGACACTTTACTTACGTTTGCCTCTCTCCACCCAGGTGTATAAAATGGGTACCCAGTTAGATCAAGACACAACTTTGCACTGATTACTAGCTGCATTATGGGAGTATGTTTCCATATGTGTTTGATCCAAAAAATGACCGGGCTAATAATGTTTTTTGTAAAGCGCATTTGAGCATGATTACTAATGAAAAGGGTGCTATAAAAATGTGGTTATTATTACTAACATCCATGTGTCCAATAACTGGACCGTATCATTTTGCTATCATGGCAACATGGATAGCACGCTGTCTGATGCTGTAATGCAGAAAATAATAAAAGTGTTATGCTTACCATCGTCAATGACAGCTATGACAACGCCCGTCCCTGTTATATTATACTCCCATAATTTGGTGACATTTATATCCATTTCTGGGTATTTGTCATTATGCTATGGAAATAAAAAACAAGTTTATGTTAGTATTTTTATACTTTGAATGATATTATTGTTTTATAGACAATGTTTACTACATTCAACTACATTGAAATGTAATACAGTAAAGTATACCTCTATTGAGGGGACACATTTGGGACATAGCAAACTGTCCCTTAATAGGGATGTCACCTGATTATTAAAGTGTCTGATCTAAAGCTCTGTCTACACTATCAAACTAGTTTGACAAAAAAAGTGTGATGTGCCCAAATATGGTAGATATGACATCAACAAGTTCATATGTATATGGGCATATCATATTTTTTTGTCACAGAAAGTTTGATAGTGTACACAGAGCTTTAGCATTATAACATAATACATAATACAGGGTAACAGGTATTGCCCTTCTTCCAATTTTTGGGAAAGTGTCTCTTTAATAGTGTCCCAAAGAAGGGTGGGGGCGGGTGGGAGGTATTCAACATTCTACTGTTCTTAAATTTAAGTGTACTGTATGTTTATGTTTTGCACAGTATGAATATTTATAGGATACAGTAGATACTGACAATGTTTAGATTAAAAGCTAATTCACACAGACAAGCTGTAATGTAATAAAAATATAGAATCTATGTTATTGCTTTTGACCATCCCACAACGCTCAGGAGAGATACAGATTCTACATGGGACAAGTTGTGCGGTTTTCCACTTGTCTGTGTAAACTGGCCTTTAATCTATGAAACTTTAAATGATTCATGTGTTCTTTAATCCTTGTACTGTATGTCATTATTCAAATGATACTGTGCGTGTTGCATAATTTTTGTTTCGCCATATGATTGGTTCAATTGTATCACATGCCGTGCATTATTTCGATCCATCCTCACGATTAGGGATACACTATTGCACATTTAGGTTTTGGTAACATTTTTGCAATTTTGAGTAAATGTCTGTCTACACTATCAAACTTTATGTGACAACAAAATGTGATGTGCCCATATATAGACATGATGATGTCATATCACTACCGAGCACATCATACTTTTTATGTCAAACTACTTAGTTTGATAGTGTAGACAGAGCTTTAGGTGAGACTGGCAAAATTATTAAAAGACAAAAAAATGAATTTCTGTTTTCTAGTACTGTAGGCCTAGGTTCTACAGGAAAACATACATTCATTGATTCAAGAACATGTGTATCGAGTCCCATTGCAAATTTCTGTGTGCCTGCTGCCAGCCTAGGAAAACAAATTATGCATGCAAACTAGCCTTTGTTCATATCATCATCAGAAAGCTATTGAGTACAATGAAATTATGACCACTATTATAACTGAGTAAGCTTGTTGAATAACCTTTCATTAATCAATACCTTGGCTGCTGAGACAATTTACCTTCAACTTTTAATACGAACAGAACAAATGCAACAAAGCTAGGACAAATCAATTGTATACAGTACGTACTGTTACACAGTACTGAACAATATGTATTGTAGAAAAACGAATTTATAAATAGAATGTTAATTATTTTATACTTAATATAGAAAAATAAACAAAGAAAAGGAAGCCTGATAATGAGTATGAAAAAGCATTGTATTGTGAAGAAAAATTTATTGTAAATTACACTGTAATTTTTTTTCGTTTTTCTGCTTTTAGAAAAGTAGTGTATAGTTTACAGTATATCAGTTCAGTAACTAAACTATCTTTATAGCATCCAGTACATTTGTCCAGGTTCATTTTATTTTGTTAAGCAGTACTACTTCCGGTTTCTGTTCTTATCTTATTTGTGCAATTGTGAAAACATGAAAAGTAGCTACTTAAACCATGAACGTATTTAATTTATAGGGCCCACCGTACAGTATACAGGTACAGTACCTCCATGCTTAAACCATGGCGGTACAGGTACAGTATACCTCCATGCTTAAACCATGGCGGTACAGGTACAGTATACCTCCATGCTTAAACCATGGCGGTACAGGTATAGTATACCTCCATGCTTAAACCATGGCGGTACAGGTACAGTATACCTCCATGCTTAAACCATGGCGGTACAGGTACAGTATACCTCCATGCTTAAACCATGGCGGTACAGGTACAGTATACCTCCATGCTTAAACCATGGCGGTACAGGTACAGTATACCTCCATGCTTAAACCATGGCGGTACAGGTACAGTATACCTCCATGCTTAAACCATGGCGGTACAGGTACAGTATACCTCCATGCTTAAACCATGGCGGTACAGGTACAGTATACCTCCATGCTTAAACCATGGCGGTACAGGTATAGTATACCTCCATGCTTAAACCATGGCGGTACAGGTACAGTATACCTCCATGCTTAAACCATGGCGGTACAGGTACAGTATACCTCCATGCTTAAACCATGGCGGTACAGGTACAGTATACCTCCATGCTTAAACCATGGCGGTACAGGTACAGTATACCTCCATGCTTAAACCATGGCGGTACAGGTACAGTATACCTCCATGCTTAAACCATGGCGGTACAGGTATAGTATACCTCCATGCTTAAACCATGGCGGTACAGGTACAGTATACCTCCATGCTTAAACCATGGCGGTGCAGGTACAGTATACCTCCATGCTTAAACCATGGCGGTACAGGTACAGTATACCTCCATGCTTAAACCATGACGGTACAGGTATAGTATACCTCCATGCTTAAACCATGGCGGTACAGGTACAGTATACCTCCATGCTTAAACCATGGCGGTACAGGTACAGTATACCTCCATGCTTAAACCATGGCGGTACAGGTATAGTATACCTCCATGCTTAAACCATGGCGGTACAGGTATAGTATACCTCCATGCTTAAACCATGGCGGTACAGGTACAGTATACCTCCATGCTTAAACCATGGCGGTACAGGTACAGTATACCTCCATGCTTAAACCATGGCGGTACAGGTACAGTATACCTCCATGCTTAAACCATGGCGGTACAGGTACAGTATACCTCCATGCTTAAACCATGGCGGTACAGGTACAGTATACCTCCATGCTTAAAATACAGGAACAGTATACCTCCTTAAACTGGACAGAAAGTCCACTATTTTAAAACTTTGATAAGATAATACAGTACCTGTATAAAACTCACTCTTTTGGCATGTACTGTACAGTTTATTAAGCAAGAAATTGTATATTGATTTTTTTTTTTTTAATGCACCTTGAGCACTCTTGAGTGGTATGTGCGATATATAAATCCATATTATTATTTTTATTATTATTATTATTACATTGCAAATCCATTCCTGAAGATGAATCAAGTTTAAACATTCTAGCTTACTCATTTTTTTCACAGTTTGTTTTATTACAGTAATATTGTACTTAGCATTTAAAGGTTATGTTTCTCCTATTATTTTACTGATTTCTGTTCATCATATTTTAAAATATTATTGTACTGAATATTTATGTCATATAATGGTAAGCACGGTTTTGATAGCTACTTAAACAGACACTGCTAGATTGAACTGTACGTAGTCCAACATCTAATTATGTCCAAGGGTTAGTTTTAATGCATCACTAAAGCTCTGTTTACACTATCAAATTTATGCGATGTGCCCATATGGACATGATGATGTCATATCACAACCATATTTGGGCATATCACAACCATATTTGGGCATATCACTACCATATTTTGGCATACTGTATCACTACCATATTTAGGCACATCACACTTTTTTTTGTCAAACTAGTTTGATAGTGTAGAAAGAGCTTAAGAGCCTAACAACATTCTACGATTATACTGTATAGCGTGAAATATCACGATATGAGCCGAATCCTGACTTCTGATAGCACATACTATAAAAAATGCAGATAAACTCAAAGCATAAAATGTACAAATTTTTGTTTTTTAAGTGACATCAATATATCGTCACTGTTTCAAAGATCAAATATTGTTGTCAATACCATCACGTACAATAATACATTGCATATTTCAAGCATGAAACAGGTTTACTGAAACTAGTGTTTTCTTGTAACAGTACAGTAGTACAGTGTTAAGCTCTGTCTACACTATCAAAGTAGTTTGACAAAAAAAGTGTGATGTGCTAAATCTGGTGTAGTGATACAGTATTCCTAAATATGGTAGTGATATGACATCATCATGTCCATATGGGCACATCACATTATTTTGTCACATAAAGTTTGATAGTGTGGACAGAGCTTTACAGTAAAGTTCAGTTGAGGAGAATGTCATTGAAATTATTCTATCTACTGGACAGTTACTTATTGCACTGACTTACTGCAGAAAATTTATTTGTCTTTACTCATCAAGTTGATACTGTACAGTTATCCATACAGTGTTTATTGCAGTTTATAAGGTCAACATTATTCTACTGCAGTTACTGCAGTAATACATTTTCTTTGTTTTTTGTTTATGTGCCATTCACTGTAATAAACAGTAGGTTGTACAGTTATACTGTATGATGAATACACACAAAAGCATCCAAAATAATTTCAGGTTATTATGAGTAAACAAAATGTAGTTTACTGCAGTAACTGCAGTAAAATACAGTAAGTTTGATTGGTACTTTATGCCTCATAAATGTAAACTTTTATCACTGAAACAAGGTAAATCATGTTATTCCAATTTAAAAAAATGTAATACTGCACTTTGCTAATAATTTGCTTGATTAATCTTTTGTTACTAAAAACAGCAAAGTCACTCAGTTTAATGTAGCTCCGAAATATCTCATTAATATTATAATAATCGTGTGTTTTAAAAGTGTTTATAATTGGGTCAATCTTACAAAAATAGAGTGACTATTATTAAAGTATAAATTTAGCTAAATTACATAATGTATTATTTTAGTCATTACTTTGACTGTATTGTAACCTGTTTCGATTCATTAAATCTGTCTATTTCATGTTTACCGTTTTTTAACAATGATTTAAAAATAACTATTGGCACTTCATTTTATGGTGCCATTAAGTACATGGTATTATTTATTTCCTTTTATAATTTCCATTACAGTTCTAAATAGAGCACAATACAGCATACAGATTAGAGTTTTATTTTTAAAGTTTTTGTAAGAAATTAGTTTCGAAAATAGACCCCTCAGAACACAATGGGATTTCGCTTAGTTTTCACTTGGACGCAATGCAACGACATAGGCACAATGCAGTTGACCAATCACTATACAGTTTGGGTGATTTATTGCATCATGATTGGTCAAATTTCTTGTGGCATGCTTATGTTGAACTACAGTACTGTATATCATTAAACTGTACATTTACTGATAGTGAGTTTTTTTCTGGGTTTATACAGTACAGTGTGTCTGATATTAAATATGTTCTTTTTTATATATTATATCTCTTACAAGCAATTAACTTACCACTATATGTTTTTTGCTATTTAATGAATCATAATGAAATGAAACACTGTGCCCAAGGATAAGCAGTACACTATAACTTCAAACCTCATTTACCTATTAGATATTAGCTATACTGTAATAACCCTTTGAACTTTCATAATAACTCATCCTTCTGATGGGTCATAAAGCTGTTGGTTGGTGTACTGTATGTGTTTATAAATGCATTATTTTATATCCTAGTAGTAGTGCTGTACAATAACATTATGCGCAGATAATATTCAATAAATCAATTTTATTGTGAACAACACAAACGAAAGCAGCTACAATACTGTACACTGCTGTACTGCAATGCAGCATTACTACTGTTACAAATATTTCACTTTCGCTATATTTGTTTAATTAATTCACAAAAAATCTAGCAGCAGCAGCTGAATTGTGTATGTTAAACAACAATACTGTAAAATAATTTAATCAGAATACTATAAACAGTAACTGTAAAAACATGGAAATTGCAACCAAAAAAAGACAGAAACAAAACATGTACAGGTATTGTACTGTATGTATGCATTACAGTAATATGACAAAAGCTCAAAGCTGGTTGCAAGGCTTTCCAGAAAACCAAGACATTATACAGTAGTCAGGCTGTACAAAATGTATTATAAGATAATATTATAAAATTATAATAATTATATGATTTTGAGTTACCTACCAGCTTGGTTTACACTAGGGCGCAATGCAAGGACGCAACGCAAGGACGCAACGCAAGGACGCAACGCAAGGACGCAACGCAAGGGTGCAACGCAAGGACGCAACGCAAGGGTATAAACACAATGCAGAATTTGATCAACCAGAAGCCAAGGAGTATCCAAACTAGAGGTGCTCGTGATTGGTCAAATTTGCGTGTACATCCTTAAGTTGAGTCCTAATAATGGGATTCACACTTCATTAAGCAGAAGACTTACCAAATGCCATTGACGTATATATCCCGGATCGTGGAACTCTCTTTTAGTTCGCCTTCGTATAGTCTGTTGAATGTACCACATAATTTCTTCGTGTTCGTCCAACGCTTTTTCAACATCTGCACGTATAACCTCCGTCTGCTCCGTATCGAGAGAACGGTTTAATGATTGGTTGTAGTTCTCGTGCACAAACAAATAATGTTCAGAAAGTTCACCGACCTGGCCGTAATTAAGTAGTCCTGTATCTAAGGAAATCAACTCCGCTTTTTCGTCCATATTAGTTCTATTTTGTTCTTTTCTATGTGTGTTTAGTTTGATTTTTACAGCCCATGATAGTACTTCTTGTTCTTGTATCTCCTCGAGGTCATCCTCCGCGACCTCTAGCGTGCCCTGTTGTTCAGGGACGTAATTTAAGAATACACCTTTGATATAGTTCATCTGAAGTAACCAAACATACGCCATTATCAGCGCTTGGTTGCGAGAGGGAAGACAATACTGTAGAAAACATGATTGTAATACTTTTGTCATCTTTGCAGATTGTGCAAAAGTTCGACAGCAGCAGGACAGCGCCCTCAAAGGGCTGTTTAACCCAGCTGCAGTCAAGGACTTAAAATCCTTGTGGTTTAAAAAAACAGGCTATGATTCACATCAATACAAAGCAGGAATATCTACAAAAATAAAATGTAAAAACAATACATTAATCTGATGAATGAATATTATTATGAATATAGTACCATTATCTGATAGGGGTGTTCAATACAATTTTATATATTCAAGTTGTAGCTCTCTTCTTGAAGAGAATAGGCCAATGTTGGTTTATCTATGTAAGCTAGGCACGAAATAGACTAAAATACATTTAACCTGTTAATTATTTTGCAAACCCTTTTTTATTCTACAGCAGTTAATAAATTAATACTATATTATACCATTATCTGATAGGGGTGTTACATACAATTTTATATTCGAGTTGTAGCTCTCTTCTTGGAGAGAAGACCAATGTTGGTTTATCCAGGTAAGCTAGGCACGAAATAGACTAAACCACATTTAACCTGTTAAGTATTTTGCAAACCTAATCTAATTCTGGAGTAGAATGATTTTTACATGATCCCTTAAAACTATTTATTGGTTTTGGCTATTTTTATCCCCACAACAGTTTATTTAATAATGTCTTATACCGTGCTTAAATTTCACCTACTGTTACTGTAGCTATACAGTTCGTCAGAAGGAAAAAAAGCTTTAAGTTCTGTCTATACTATCAAACTTTATGTGAAAAAAAGTGTGACATCCCCAAATATGGTAGTGATATGACATCATCATGTCCATAGTTGGGCACATCAAATGTTTTTGTCACATAAAGTTTGATAGTGTGGACAAAGCTTTATTTAAACTGATTCTGCTTTGGTTTGATGCACTATAAAATGCCTAGTACTGTACAAAACCATATGTTACAAATCTTATATATGTACATACACTGTACTATCCATTCAACATATGGTACAAAAAGTATTTAAAAGTAAAGTACAAACTTTGTAAATCTGGCTTAAAAAAGAGATTATTGAAATCTCCATACAGTATGAGTCCTTGAACTACTGTGTGATTAGAATTAGATGTTCTTTCTTCTGGATTTAAAATCATTACTTTGCAAAAGTCAATAAATAGAATAATGGTTGTCTAATACTAATAATACAGATGACCCTAAGAAGAGTTTTACAAAAACAAAGAGTCCATGAAATATCCTAAAATAATCAAAAGAAACATTCTGCAGCACTTTTTATGTTCCAAAATTAGATCTCGTCAGAAGATAACTCACAGGAGCTCGAGTGAAAAAAGCGTCCGACGATCCTTTTCTATAAAAAAAAATATTATGCTTAGAATACAGGTACATTATGTGGAAAATAAAATTAGAGTACTGACATGACAACAAGGCTTTATAGAAAGGTTGAATTGAAGGGTGAATAGACACAATCAGTTTTCATTATGTTCTTTCCATTGTGTTGGTCACGGTTGTGACACAATGGCTATTTAAACTGTATAGTAGAATTGATGATTGTATGCACAGCAGTGGTACAGTGCTGTATTCTGAATAAACGTTATTGTGATGTACTAAGAAAAGCCAGGTAAAATGTGTAAATATAAACCACATAAAAATACAATTGTATTATTCGCAATCAGGATATCAACAATCACATTACGTACATAAAGTGGGAAATATTGTGCATTGTACTATTATAGACTTTGAAGTTTAGATACTGGCAGAAAAAAAGAAAAAACAAGCCTATTTGTGAAAATTACTCATTCTTATAAAAAAAAACTAATTGGAAAAGTACAGGAAATAAGCATTTTAATACATTGATGGTACTGTAGTAATGTATCGTTGTTCCCTTGACAACAATTTAAAATAACAATTTCTCAACACAATTTACAATAGAAGGAATTATGTAAAATTTTAATTTAAAATATTTGTTTTCTCAATTGAAATAAAGTGTCTTACTGTATCTATCTAAACAAATTACATAATAATATGAATTTGTTTTAGTGAGTTTCTCACAAACATGATTACAAAGTGAGTGAATCACCAATAATACTTAAAATTGTTTATGCTATTGAGTACCTTTGTTTATAGAATTAAATAAGGTATTAAAGTACCACTTGTTATAAAATCATCATAAGTGTTACAGGTAAGTGCTGTTTGACATTATTTAAGTTTGGTGTATCAAATGTACAATATTGCTACAGGCATTTAAAGGGACTTCATGAGTAAAGGGACAGTAATTTCTACATACTTATTGTAATGAACAGTACATAGGTAGATTTCTCCCCTTTTTCCCTATCTCAAAATTCTGGATCCACCACTGCTGTTAAGGAGAAAATCTATCACAACATAGTCGATCTTGGGATTGGAAGGCAAGCACATTAACCACCAAGCTACTGTACAGCTCCATAATTTGTAAATTGTTTTGAATTTAAATGTAAACGGGCCAGAGGCCTCTGTACATAAAGAAATAACCCTAATGTAGGCCAGGTATCATGGGAAAAAATTAACCTTGCTAAACCCAGAAAAAGTGTTTACACACCATTCATTAATTATTAGGTCAAGCAACAAAAATGCTATACTGCACTGTACGTACTGATAATTTCAATGGAATACCTGTACAAAGGAAGCCATACTTATAATTAAAACACAATTAGTTCCTGGCTACTACAATACAAACACACAATTCTGAATTATTGTGCGTCAGCTAAAACAAATATGCAACCAACCCGACTCACCATCTATGACGATGTTCAATAATCAATAATACATACAGAACTGTAAAACTAAAATAAGATTAGTGTAAAGCTCTGTCTACACTATCAAATTTTATGTAACAAAAAAATGTGATGTGCGCCCATATATGGACAGTCATGATGATGTTATATCACTAACATATTTGGGCATATCACTACCATATTTGGGTACATCACACTTTTGTTGTCAAACTAGTTTGATAGTGTAGACAGAGCTTAACCTAGTATTAAATAATAGGATTTAAATAAACCATCTCAGTCAAATATATAATCTAGATCATAACCTTTCATGAACGATATCCGACCAGGAACGAACCAAACAACATGAATTTTTTCCGCAACCCTAATCCAAAATTTGAATAGGGGTCGAGAGTACAGCAAACAAACACTCCTTTTCAATGAATATCCCTTTTCAAACTAAAGAATAGCAGTGTGTGTTATGGTATTACAGTATGATTTTGGAAAAAAAAGGCACCTTCGTACTATACAGTATAAAGCTCTCTCTACTACACTATCAAACATTATGTGACAACAAAAAAATGTGATGTGCCTATACAGTATATGGACATGATGATGTCATATCACTACCATATTTGGGCATATCACTACCATATTTGGACACATCACACTTTTTTGTCAAACTAGTTTGATCATGGAGTTATTTTTACAACTCCATGGTTTTGTCCATGTAGACAGAGCTTAACAATCCTGGCCACAGGCTTGATAACATTAACAGTAAATGGTGAATAAGCTTACATACTCCATTCAGCTTTGGAACATGAAACATCAATAAATGTTTATGAACAACAATTTTGTGGCAACTATAGCCTAGGTTTGGTCATCCTTCACAAAATCCTACCCAGTATTCACAGGATCGCATCAGAAGATTATTAAATTAAAGCATTAAAATCCAACAGATGTACTATACAAAAACAGTTAAAGCTTAAAAATGGGAAAACAGTATGTAGAATCTAAGGAAATGTGTATTTGGCATTAGCCCTGAGAGAGAAGAGAAATAGAGGCAGACCAAGCTGCTTATTGGATAAGGTTTGTTCTTAATGTTTTCCAATTAGGGTCAAATGTCTGTAGAGTATAGAGGTCAACTTGGGGTCACTGATTTAAGAACTGAGAACATAAGAAGCATAGCATTAATTTAAATACTCTAGCAATTATACATTTAGTACAGGTATTATGGTACAGTCTAAAGAAATGCACATAGTTATAGTCGTGAAATAAAATAGAAATATCTTACTTTATAAATTGAAGATGATAATAATATTATATTTCCAACAGAAATTCTTCTATGCAATATGTAATTACTTCCAACGGTCTTCTAAAAATTTATTAGAATGCTTAACTTACAAAATGACTGTACTGTAGTACAGAACAATGCTCACTTTCTGCTATGGTACGCAATTGCAGTCAAAAGCTTATTGGCGAATCACAACAATACATTGCATACAATACATTTCTCTTTTGATAATACAGCTGGTTAAAGATTGACATGTGACCAAATCACAATAAACAAACCGAAAAGAAAATTAGTGCTAACACGTGCTTACACTTTTAGATTTCAATAATTGTTAAACAATATCCATTAAATGGCCGCCAAGGTGTTTAAGTCAAGACAATAGAATAGGTCTTTTTAGTAGAATAGACACTCCCATTCTGTGTGTGTTACAACATCTGATCTTTTGTATAAGGTGATAATCAATTTAAAGAATTACATCGCGAGTGCTGACGGCTGTTAGTAATTAACGACTTCCCACATCTCAACAATTCACAGTATAATATATTGACAATTGTGTAATAAGTACAAAGAAATCTTTAAAATGTAATAAACAAAGAAAAAATTAAAATTCAAGAGAACAACAACATATGGTCAAGATTACAACAATTTTGTGTAGTAGTTTTTTCTTGCAACAGTTCTCACTAGCCCTAATATTAATACAACTAGCCCACATGTCCTGTGCTTGCTAGCCCAAAAGAAATACAAAACTACAGTACCTGCTGGAAACTAAATAAAATGGTTATTTTTCACTAGACAAATTACAGTAAACTGTACATAATTAATATGTTTAGTAAAGATAGAAGACAAGAAATATTTCTTACAAAAAACGCTGCCTGACTCATTGAAAGTTTTAATTATTGTTCTTCCTTCATTAAATGATGCTTTTATTGATTCTATTTAATAAATAAATTTTTAAAAATAGTTTGAAATGTTCGATTTGGTTACACCAAAATCGAGATCTAAGTATAAACTATGTTATACACTTTTATTTAATTTTTGATTTATATAATTTGAGAATAAGAGCTACGTTATTCATTAATTAAACTATTTTTTTTTTTTTTTTTTTTTTTTAAATTCAATTTCCAGGTAACATACAACAAAACAGAACAAAAGCACTATCAGCACCTGCGGGTAACCAAAAGTGGATCAGTTCAAAAGAACTGCACTGTCGAGTGGCTTTCCCAACTAATAGTACGAAAAACGCAATAGACATACTATACTATACTACAGTACATATTTGTATATTTGTACAGAATCAATCTGCCCCTAACCAAGGGTGGGATCCTGACGGTTACTCTCCCCTCGGGTCAAAAATAGCCTTTGCATCACAATAAAACAATCAAAGTTTAATTTACTATACAGTCTGCGACTTGCTATATCAATTGTTCTAACAGCTTTAGAAAATTTAATATTTTAAAACGAAAATGTTTGATGTTACTAAATGATTTAGTTTTTCCTGCACTTAAAATTGAATGTAATATTTATTGATTTTCAGAATATCCTACTGTTTCCTAATACATTTTTGTGCATCTGTTTTTTTAAAAAATAAATTTGTCTTTTCTTTGCAGTCTCAAATGCGAATTAAAAATTGAAAAGGTTGAATTAATAATAGGTATATAAAATAGAATGCATTTAAATTAAAATCAATTAAAATGGTTGAAATGACCTTTGTATTTTACTCCCAAGGGTAAAGGTCAGTGTGAAAATACTTTACAATATACCTTATTTTAGAAACTTAATTATTTCAATCAAAAAAAACATTTTTTTTATAATAGTAACTGTACTGTATTGATGAATAGTTAAATCCTGTGTTGACTTATTGGAAATTCTAGGCTTATTATTCTGAATTTGAATACTTGTCAGACCATATTTGGAATATTAAAAATGTTAAAAAATAATAATCAAAAATGATATTTATTTAGGCTTAGAGGTGCTTGAATTTATGTTTTCCAATTTCAGCCAACCTTACAACAGAAAATAATGAGATTTTCAAATGAAGATGAGTCCGAGATCTGATAATTGTAAAAAGTTTAAAATAATCTGATTGCCAGAAGAAAGTACATAACTTCTACTCTAACAAAATTTGAAAAAGTCATCATTGTCTTTGTATTTACTGTTTGTATATAGGCCTATATATTCAAAATTCAAATAATTATATTTTTACCAAAAAAAGTGTTGATCTATTTATTTACCTGGGACAAAAACTACTTGCATACTTTTTGGAGAGATTATCATATGCGTGCATATAGTACTAAGGCATACTCATAACCATAAACACACACAGCGACCCTTTCTTTACTTGGGCCTAGCCAGACCACTCAATGGCCTGCATAAGCCTACCTTAGCTTAGTTAGCTAGGCTAGGCCTACTACTACTACTACTAGGCCTAGCTAGATTGGCAGCCCGCATAATTATATAAACTTCCTTTTTAGTCCTAGGCCTAGCTAGGCTTGCGTACGACGTGCACATAAAATAACACAATATAATAACCTCAGTATAATATTTCAAAAGACCTACCATAAAGTGCAGAGAATCACCTTAATAATCGACATGTTTGTGTAAAGTTAGCCATGATTTATTTTTAGTTTTCCCGTTCTAAATATTACACCTATTTCGCACTTTCTAAATTCAACATCAGAAACTCCTTGTTTTGCTTTTCAGAAACCGGAAGTAACATAAAGTAGGGTTCACACGAGGCTGACGTCGTCGTTCGACCGTCGTCAGACTTTATAGAGGGCGGTACACATCTTTAAAGATTTTTTTATAACGAGAGATTTATTTGGGGACGGATCCCAAAATTATTTTACTGAAAGAAATCAAAAACATCGTGAGAGCCTATTCTTTTTTAACAATCCATTATGCAAAAATGTAAGACTTATTTGTAATATTAATCCAAAGGCTAATTACTGAAAAAATGACAATGCTGTGGGTATCAGTGGCTGGATCTCAATGGAGATACAAAAAAAAAAGCGAAAAGCTAAATCAAACCGATAAGTAAAACAGCCAGAAAAGTTAGCAGAGCTTTCGGGCAACACTAGCCCTTCATCAGTGCAAGTGAAGGAATTTGGATAACGTCATAGTATAAGAGCTGGCAAGTGCTGCCTGGGTGGACAGGAATAAAAGAAATACAACAAAAGGAGGCAGGGTGGAGTCTGAATAATAGTAGAAAACAAAAAGGTAGCTTGGTAAGAGATATAAACAATCATGGAATGAAACTAAAAAACAGCTTAAATGGTGGTTAATATTTATTTATTTGTAATATTGTTATAAATTTGTCATTGATTGCACGGTTGCCTAATATATATTATTAATAAAACCAAACACACACCAACACTGTATACAACAACAATAGCGTTATTTATTAAAACATGAATCCATAAAACAGGTTGTTGGTGATAATCCTTTTATAATATCTTGTAATGTAATCTTTTACTAATACAAAAATACAAATATTGATAATAGCGGACTAAATACATTTTAAAACAAACATTAGGCACGTGTACATAAATGTGTCTATTCTCAATTACATTTATATATAGGCCTAATGACAGCAAAAAAAATGCAAAGAAAAGAAAACAGCGTTCACTGCCATGGGCACTAGCAGGCGCGGATTTAGAGGGGGAACCAATACAAGTTTCAGAAATTATTGTAAGAAATATAATAACAATTTTTTTAAAACTTTTTTGAAATTATTTACTACAATAATGCAAATAGAGAGAATACACTAGCCAGACTAGGCATCGGCATTTTTACACATTTCTATTTATTCCTAATTTTCTGAAATAACTTAGGTGTTAAATTTGAGGGCGCCAAACATAAAATTTACGAGATCGAAAGGAGGCGGGAAGTCACAGAAAAAAAATGATGTGCTCCCTTGCCTATAGCACGGTAAGGCTCTCATACAGCCTTGGGGGTGGGTGGGGGGAACCACAGCATCAGATGATTTGGTGTTATATCGCCTCATGATGTGTGGTGGAAAGGGGCCCGACGTTTAAATATGTGAACCCCAAACACAGAAGCTCGCATAGCTTTAACTCTATTCCACTGACCGGCATGGGATCGAATCGATCCCATGCATTCGTGTTTCTGTTATCAACACGGCGCTGCCAACTGAGCTATCCGGTCACGTTCTTTATAGCAAGGTTAAAACTAGATTCGTTTACTCAAATTACGTCATGAATATGCACATTTATGACGTAACGATATAGAATGACGTAATATGAAGCGCGTATAAGAATAAATACTATTGTCACCCTTCATCACTCGTGTACATTGTGGCATAACGGGTAGTGCTCCATCAAATATCGCTCGACTAGCTGGGGTTTGAACTCTACGGAGTTTTATTAAATAATAAAATGTTTTTCTTTTATTTGGAAAGAGAAATATTAATATTAATTTAGGATATAGGCAGGGGTTGGTCCTGAAGACTACTTCCATATTTCGAAGTCCAATTTCGCAACTACATTTTTCAAAATTATTAGCTCCACCCAACCATGGTTGGCTGGTCCTGTAGACTTATAATTTCGTTTCATATATCAATGTATACGTGCAATTAGTTTTTTTAACTAAATCTTATCACCTTTCTGTCAATTTCAAAATGTCGATAATAGACCCTACATTTTGTACTACAGAACGTTATAATAATACGTATATGTTGTTACGTAACTTCTCTCGCATTCCTTACAAATGAGGGCGCTAGAATCAAAACAACAACAAAATTAGCACTACACTACACACAGCAGCGAACCTGTCCTGTCACGGTACGAGAGCATCACGAGTGAGTAAAATGTTTCAAGCATGGAGGGCCTAGCGACGTAGACTTGGCAAAACATTTCTGAGCAATGACAGATGATAGGAATTTCCGGTCACATTATTATGAAAAGGTTGGATTTCGTGGAGTTGAGGAAAAGAAATCATTGCAAATTCTCCTTAAAGATGATCCTCTTGGTAGGTTTTTTGTGTGGTGTTACTGTTTAAAAGGGGACAGCAGACCTGCACGAAGTCTAAACAGAGATATAGGGGCCTCTCTGTCACGTGTGATCGGCCTCTCCTCCTGTGTCTAGTAGAATTATTAGGCTCAGGCATGAAGCTTGTTGTAATGATCGATATCGTAGAGCCTATCCTAATTAACTAATACTGGTCTGAGTTTGTCAGGTCTGGTGGTCAGGACCAGGAATTAAAAAATTAATATCTTTTCTCTAATTGTTAGATGACCAAAAGCTGGCAGTGTTCTGTCAGCGGTTCCCAGTTCCAGTGATGTATCGTCAACTGGTATGGAAGGTGTTGCTTGGTAAGAAGAAGAAATATTAAATATATGCGTATTTGTACAACTTTTTGTTAGTAAATAAGATAGCCTTACCTTAATCCTCGGACACTATATGACATGTGACACCGACCATCAGCCACAGCCAAACACCCTCACCCTCCACCACCTCCAAACACACTCACCCATCTATTCTGAATGAGGAAACAGAAATAACAGCTTTGGTCTCACTATTGCATGTTGTGAACAGAACATTCATTCAAATTTTTATTTTTTCATATAGATATTCTCCCAGTTCATCAATCAGTACATCAGTTTGTATGGCAACAGAGGTCAGAGCAGTGCAATGACCTCCAAAGGTCACTAAAGGTCATGAATATCATCACTGACGAAACTCCACAGGATGACATTATTTTTAAGATGTATCTTTTACAAGAAGGATTGTTACCACTTGAAGAGAGCTGTCTGGTAAGATGATGACATCTTCACTACATCTTTGCGGAATGATATATTCAATGTATCATTATTATTCAATTTTCATCTGAATTCTTTGGGGATAACTACAAAAATGTGACTGCTAGAAATGTTATTGTTTAGGCCGACATCTGTCGTGAACGACAATGTCAATTAGTTTTACATTCATCTGAATGATGGATGAAACTAAGCCAGGACTGTTTAAAGCACCATTGATTGGTCCTAACATTAATCAAGGGCTTCTCTTGTCTAGTGCCCACCTTGACCAGAGGAAAGGCATGGGCGTAAAATGATGTAAAACATACTACAAAAATTAAAACCTTCATTTCCTTTGTCCTAATTATCACATTTATTTTCAGAATGACATTGAAGACGCGGCCGTTTACATTGATTTAGCAAATGCGGCCTGTGAAATGACAGAGGACTTGCATGAAGCCTATTGGTTGACTTTTAGAATATATCAACTACGTGAAAAGCACTCTGAATTGTTGGATACAATGGTAAAATAAGTTATTCAGTACTAGCTTTTATAATCTATTTCGTGTCGTATCTAGCTTACCTGGATAAACCGACATTAGCCTCTGTCCGAAGAGAGGAATAATTACGAAAAGAAGAACATTAATATACATTAAAATATCACAAACAAAACAAATGTGATGTGCCCAAATATGGTAATGGTATGCCCAAATATGGTAGTGATATGACATCATCGTGTCCATATATGGGCACATCACTTTTTTTTTTCACATAAAGTTTGATAGTGCAGACAGACTTGATAAGTAGATAAGTCAGGTGAACACTTCATTTAAATATATTAAAATTTTTCTAGCCATCTTCGTTTCTCTGCTATCTATCAAAGGAAGACCCTGCTTTAATTGAACACCTTACGGTTTTAAGGTGTTGCAAAAGTCTACCGTATGAAAAGTGGTTCCAGTCAATGTTTGCATCGGTTTTCCCAGTTAGTACAGTTGAAAGGTAATGTATAGTCTATTTCGTGCCTAGCTTACCCGGATAAACCGACAATAGACTATTCCCATACAAGAGCGACATATAACTTAAAAGTAAAAAATTCTACCTCTCTTCACACAATGGTATAGTTCACAAAGTACACATAAACCAATATTGTTTTGTGTGTTCTTCAGCACATAGCAAGTAGTAATATATTGCTTATTAAAAACATACAATTAATTACATGCCTTCTAACTTATAAGGGATATGTAGTCAATGAGCTGATTGTAGAAATCAATAAATAACTTAATAAAAACATTTTTTTCTAGGATATGGGACAGGTTTATTGGGGGGTCACATAAATTTCTCGTCTTTGTTGCTGTGGCTGTTTTTCTGACGTATAAAATGCAACTAAGAAGCAAAAAGAGTCGACAAGATCTGCTGAATTTTCTAGCAAATGTACGTTTTCTTATATTATATTTATTTAGTCTGTCACTCTTGTATTACTAGATAATACAATTCTGAATCATAACATTTCCATAACATTTAAAACAAATATAATTGATAAAACCATGGAAATCTTTTAAATATACTGTATAGTACCTTTGTCCTTAAAAACATTAGTGTCTATTTTGTGCCTAGCTTACCTGGATAAACCAACAAATGCCATATTCTTCTTGAAGAGCTAGATATACCCAAAAAGTAGAAAATTCATTCAACACCCCTCTCTATAAATGGTACAGTCCACATTAATCATGTTCTTTGATCTGTCAGATTCCATCTGAGAACTGTGAAGTAATGTTTGTGAAAGCATCAGAACTTTGGGAGAAATATGGTACTACGAAAGCAGACTGACGGAGCAGCCACAGAAATATTCACAGGGTAGCCAAGCGGCTCAACACACTATAAATGTACTCCTTATGATCCGGAACGACTGCTAATGTTCTTTAACACCAGGACGGCCAAAATACGCTATATGTATAATAGCAATACTGCTTCGTACCATAATCTGTATTTTGGAAACAAAAAAGGATAAAGGAGGTAGAGCTATGGTTTGGATATAGCAGAATGTTTGTAAAGCTCTGTGTACACTACCAAATTTATTTGCAAAAAAAATGTGATGGACACAATGATCATTGACAATGGTCATATCACTTCCATATTTAGACATATCACTACCATATTTAGGCACATCACAGAGTGATGGTGTAATGGTTATATCGGACTAGCATGTGATAGGTATGGGTTCGAGGTTATCTGTACCATACTAATTGCATCCTTAGGCAAGATGCTTTACTTTCATTGCCTCATCCTTCGATGGGATGTAAAGCTGTTGATCCTGTGTACTTAGCAGTGCATGTTAAAGAACTTGGTACACTATTTGAAAAGAGTAGCGGATCATCTCCCGGTGTGCTGATCTGGTAGGCGCTGTGCTGCTGGCTGCCGTGGGTCCGTGGAGGGTCTAATCCGAAGTTTCCAGTTAAGCTTGAGGACCAGAATAATACATTTAACATTTTATATTTAGGCACATCACACTTTGATAGTGTAGACAGAGCTTAAAAGGAATCTTTTCAAAACCTCACCTCATAATCCTTTACAAACCTGTGACTCTATTTGACATGAAAGATACTTATAATATTATAAATACACGTCATATTCATTAATTTTATTTAATTAATCTTTTCTTGTTAATTAAATATTTATTTAGCTGGTTGGTTGTTTGTGACTGGTTTCCATAGAAACATGAATTTAACATGGATTAACGTATTAAATTAATTGTGATTACACAACTGGTAACTAAGTTAATCTAATTAAAGTCTATATATGGTATTTATGAAATAATAAAATGAACTGGTGTACATATTAACTTTTGTTATATTGCTTGAAATTTCTTCTACTTCTAATTAATACATAGTGCATACAATATAGTCGATTTACATAATAAAACAGTCCTATCCATCCGAATATTGATAATTATTACATAATTTAATATTTACATAGATTATCTCATCGACTCATCATATATTGATGCAAAGTCATAATGAAAGAATTAAAGGGACTATAGCTATGTAGTCTAGTCTACTTAAAGGTGCATTGCCAGCCATTATCTCTATACTGCGGATACACCATACATTAAAAACATAACATATTACGTAATTATGCCTTTTATAATGTATAATTTAACATTATTTCTATGAGTTATCATTTCATTATAATCTTTACCTTGTAAGAATTCATCTCCCGATGTTATTCACAGGTAATTTATCTATGCGCATGCGTCATTGATGTCGTCATAAAAGCAGACAAGCAATTAATATTATGGCTAGCTTGAAAGGGATAATGGATCTTTAGAATAAATCGGCAAACCTCCTGTCTTCTTATAGCTGTTTTATGATAAAACATTGGGTTTTTAAGCTAATAATTTTGCTAACAAGTAATTTCTGTTTTAAAGATATCCACATTTTCCGAAATATCTGAAAGCTGTTCGTTGCTAAGGTGTAGTTACCACCAGCAAATGAGTTCTATGGCTACGCAACATCCGCAATAAGAAGCCGCTATTGTTATCATATTGTAAAGAAGCACTGATGAAACGGTTTAATTATGGTAAGTATAGCCTAGCATATTTGAATTTTATAGATATTGTAACGCTATTGTAAAACAACTTTTTGATAAAACAAAATAAGCCATAGACAATATTTATTGGAGTATGTTCTGTTTGTATACTATACTTACCCATATACATTTTAACCATGATGATATTTATATTTATATTTTTGTTATTCGATAGCTTAGTAAATGTATTACAATTTTCCCAGTTATAATGTGTATGTTTTGAGGAAAGAAATTGAGATGATGATTAGTACAAAAATACTATGGTAGACATAATTCTGAAAAGAATGAGAGATGGAATGGTCAAGTCTATTTCGTGCCTAGCTTACCTGGATAAACCGACATTGGCCTATTCTCTCCGAGAAGAGAGCTACAACTCGAAAAGAGCTAGCACTCATAGACTAACAACACCCCTTTTGGTTTGTGTAATATGATGGACATGTATGCGTAAAAGTTACGTATAGGTTGAAAAATAGGCCTTCTAAATTAGGCCTAGTTATAGATCCTGCAAAAATGATGATGATGAATCATGTTAATCTATGGACCAGTGGCCGTATTCACCAATTACACTTAAGTGAGATTTGTCAATTAAATAATAAGTATTTCACTTAACTCAATAATATTTAAGTATTTCCCTCCAATTGTATTCACTTTAGATAGGAGATTGTTTTTCTATTTAAAGGTGTTTCCCTTAGCCTAAGTGTGTATGATGAATACGGCCACAGTAGTACATTAAGTGTATGTTAATATATCATTAGTTTGCTAATAATTATTTTAAAGCAATTCAAATATTGGAACATGATTGTTTGTTCTCAGGAGTGAGTATTGTTACCAAAGTCACTTAAATCGATGTTAGCAAACTGATGTTGTACCGTCTCAGACGCCTACGCATCAAAACCAATTAAATATAATAATAAACCGAAGCATACAAAAATATAATATTCGTCATGAAAAACCTAACGACAATTAACGAAAAAAAGCTGATTATCTCAAGGCAAACATGTTTGACAGTCAGAATGTCGCCTTAAGTTTCGTCGATATCGCGAAGTCCTATCTGAATCTATTATAGATCTAAAGCTCTGTCTACACTATCAAACTAGTTTGACATAATGTGTGACGTGTCCAAATATAGTAGTGATATGCTTAAATATGGTAGTGATATGACATCATCATGTCCATATATGAGCACATCACATTTTGTTGTCACAAGTTTGATAGTGTAGACAGAGCTTTAAACCAGTAAAAACAAGCTGAGTTTGGACTTCATCATTAATATTCAGTTAACGCCGCAATGCTCTCAGGGACTAAACGCTTGCGGGATTAGATGTACATCTACATAATTTCCACACTTGATTTATGACTTTGCGATACGATATTCTTAAAATATACATACAGCAGAACATGTTATGACTATGTAGATGCAATAAGATGGAGGATGTATTACGAATTTACATCATGAATTACAAAAAATATTAACAAAATTCTTGGTTGATATTGTATAAATTAAATTTAGAATCATTATGCAGACTTATGACGAAGGTCTTAAGGTCTGTCCACACTATAATGTGACATGTGATGTGCCCATATATGGACATGATGTCACTACCATATTTAAACATATCACTACCATATTTGGGCACATCACACTTTTTTGTAGAACTAGTTTGGTAGTGTAGACCGAGCTTTACGTTACTTTAATGAGGAATGAATTCAGTGATAGGCTGCAATAACTGATATAATTCTCTCCTCGGTTTATTTCTTAATTTATGTTTATTTATTCTTCTAATTTTGTTTATATTCTTATTTCCTCAATCTATTTCAATACAGATTTCATTCATGTTTCGAAGAATTTCGTGATTTAATAGAATAATAATTTGACTTGACATTGCGGCGATTGCCAATTATTGACTTATGAAAAGCATCTCGCATGTGAATAATGAGATGATCTTAATTATGGAACGAAGCAAATACAAGGTCAATGCTAATTATTAATGTGACGATTATGATAATGATAATGATAGTGTTAAATATATGTAATAACAACACGAACTCTAGATGATAATGACGTCATTGAATACGGTATCTAATAACAACGAAGTCTAAGATGATGATGACAATGTTGAATACGGTATCTACACGAAAAGATGATACTTAAGTCATGTAATTTTAAAAGTAACCATGGAAACATTTGAAGAAAGGTTAAATAATGAAAAGAAACATTGTGGAATTGTGATTGGTTAATCAACGTTCACATGGAAACAATAATTGCTAATTATGAAAAAACCATCAGGGACTGTTTTGTATAGAAGAGCGAAATTCATTCTTTTAAAAGCACAATTTTTACATAAAGTCTAGAAGGAATAAATATTATTTGTCTAATCGTATTTATTACTATCGTCGTCATTATTATCGTAATTAGTTATCATCCTTCTTAACATAATTTATTGTCATCATCAAGATCATGACGTCATCTCCACCATTACATTATAGTCTGGACATATAGTTATTCTGGCGTTTATTGATACATTCAACAAAATTGATTTGTTATAAAGTTCTTGTGATGATGTGATTATCACAATTTTACCATTTTAACTTATAATTTACGTTGTTTTCAGATGAGGCTAGGACTTCTTACCATCACAGTGTGCCTTTTGCACCAGGTGGGCGCTACAGTGATAGTACAACTAACTGATCTATCAACAAACTACAATAGTGACTCTTCGGTAAGTAGACCTCTGAACGAGAATCGTGTAACTCTCCATCATAATGAATGCTGTGTGTCAGATACATTATAATGATTATGTATTTATTCAGTGGCGTACTGCTATGAGCGCTCAATGGCTAAACCCAGCGCCCCGGAGCCTATGGGGCCCCTGAGCAGTGACTTAGACCTCCAGTGTTAGAACTTGGAAAACCACTTAGGTTTCCTAAACGAGGGGCCTCAGGCCTCTGCGTTACGCCACTGTATTTATTACCCCACCCTACTTTTTTTTTGCAAAAGAACTGGACATATTTGGCGTCAGAGCTGTTGAAGATTACGGACACTGAGTCACCGGTTCTGAGTACTGGAGAGGACCTAGGTTTGGCACTACGTTTGGTTGTCAAACTAATGGATGGTGCTGTAACTACATTAGATACGGATAACCAAACGACGCTTATAAATGTACGTATATATAATATTATTTTATCAATGAGTGACACCACAAAGAGACACAGATTCGTCGCGCGCGTACAGACACAGATTCGAAACCTGTGACACTATTATCAATATTGGAACGCGCGTACGCGTAAAAATGTTTTAAAAATTTTTTATTCTGTCAGATTATTCGTAAAAATGCTTCTTGCTTTTAGTGGTTTTTGTTATATGAAATCACTTCCGTAAAGTATGGCGGTCTTGTTTTTTTGCCATAAGTGACTATAGGCCAGATGAGCTCTAACGGTAATACAAATATAGAATCTATGTTATTTCTTATGACCATTTACACATAACGCGGAACGGACAGGCGGCTTCCGCTCAGGATAGACACAGATTCGGACAAGCTACCGGTACGCGGTTTTCCGCTTACCGTTACCGCTCGTCTGTGTAAATTGGCATTAAAACTAAATTTAGAGACTCTAAATATAGAGAAAAAGAATATAAAGAAAAAAATCAAGAAAAATCAATAAATAAGCAACAAAAACAAATCTAGGTTGGAAAATGTCCACCAAGCCGTGTCTACAGAAAACAAACGCGCGTACCATTTTGTCGATGACGTCATCTGACTGTAGGAAAGCAATCACCTTGTGCTACATTAGTTTTACAGCATTAGTATACCTCTCATAAAGATTATGTTAGTTTACGAGAGCTGTTATATATTCGATTGATTTTTACATATTCATTGATTTTTGTCGTGTGCTTGTGTCAAATGCATGATTTGTCCATTATAAGAAATATACTATAAGTAACTGTAAGTAGTATTTACATTAAGTGAATCTCGTTTGCTGTTACGTCACACCTCATGCACCATATTACATTTAAAATCAAATAAAAAACTGGACGTTGTCAATTTAATTTTTTTTTTCTAAATCCCAATCTACCAAACCTAGGCCATTATAATATCAAGTCGTGTTTAAAAATACTAAATTTCACTTGTATGCTCTATAATGCTAATGTTTCTTGTAGCTCAATGCATGCAACGAGATATCTGTATTCAATTTGTTTACTGTGGTTGTCATCTTCTTCTATTTGACGCTTTCCATATTTTTGTGCTAAAGTCTACATTTTGTCCTTTTAAATCATTTTTTTATTTTGGTTTATCCAGTTCTTTTTGTCTTCCTCGTGGTCTTTTTACTTTCTTTTTAGTTTCTTTTTTCCTTCGTTGTTTGTTTAATTGTCGTATTGTCCAGTAGTCTAATTATGTGTTGGCATACCTTTTCAACCGTGGTTGTCATGGACATCCTAAAACTATAGTAAACTAATTATCTTTATCTTTAATGAAAAGTCCTTCAAGTTATATTTACTAGTAATTTCTAAAACAAATTAAAATCGTCACCGTAGTAACGTTTAAATACAGAAACCTCATTACAATAACAATTAATCATCTTTGTAGTTTATGTAGGCCTAACATTATGTATTTTTTCCATAGAACACATTCGAAATAGTGAATAATTTAGTTGATACTGTATACACGGACATATGGAGTGAATTTCAATCGGTAAGAGCGTGCAAAATTCTTGAAATAGTTTGTTTATTTTATTTATTATTTTTACTAATATTAAGTCAAAACTCCGTCTGGAACTCAGACTAGGTGGTTATAGAAGGCAAACTGTATATATTATACATGTTTTTATCATAGATAATTTTGTTGTTTGTTGTCAGATCTCGATTGAAGAATGTAAATCGTTTCTACTAAGCGTTGATACGTTTGGTCATAATATCAGTAAACTATTAAAGGCGTCGAATATCACTTTGCCGAATCTGGACCTCAGCAACATAGGTAAACATTATTATTAAATTTCAGATGTAGGAAAATATTGTTTTGTTGCTCAGTATTGTGACACTAATTAAAAATAACAAACAGTTTCTAGCCTAATAAAAATACAACATGGTGCATTGTTATCGCTTGTCCATTATTAGCTACTTTGGTAATAATTGGACGCAATAAAGAATGATAAATTGACATGTATATTTGTTGTCTACACTATCAAACTAGTTTGACAAAACAAGTGTGATGTACCAAACATTTGGTGAGTGATATGCCCAAATATGGTAGTGATATGACATCATCATGTCCATATGGGCACATCAAATTTGTTGTCACATAAAGTTTGATAGTGTAGACAGAACTTTATACTACTATTTCGTGGCCTTTTATTTTACAGAAGTAATATTTAGGCGGTTACCATATGAAGAAGTCAACGATACGTTTGCATTTACAAATTTTGAATCTACGTTACGATTAAATGAAGATGCCATTTTTTCTGGTGAGTTTTTTTGCTAATTTTATCATCATAACTCTTACAAGTTTCTTTAACGACATTATCATTGTCATTATCAGTGTCAACATCATCGGCATCTTATCCTTTCCAATCTTTAAGCTCTGTCTACTAGTTTAACAAAAAGGTGTGATGTGCCCAAATATGGTAGTGATATACCCAAATATGGTAGTGATATGACATCATCATGTCCATATATGGGCACATCGCATTTTTTCGTCACATAAAGTTTGATAGTGTAGACAGAGCTTTATCATAGTTAATCATAATTAATCACGAACGATTTACAACATCTTCTTCATAATCACATGAATTGATGATGAATAAAACACCGTTGCCGTTTCCATTACAATCACCGCCGTCATTCTAGCTTACCGAACGCGCGGCGACGCGACGCACCATTATGCATTTTATCATGTATATTTTATAATCTATATTTCAGCTACTCAATACATAGGAATAACAGCAATTGGCTATAAATCACTCGATAGCTTATTAACAACGTCATCAAAATTGTGAGTTAGATTTTCAATCGATATTTTTTATGGACTGTCGTATTTGTTGAGCAAATTTAATATTAGCAACTCATGACTGTGTTATTGATTGCTGTATACTGTAGGTAAATAATGAATAAGTGTTACACTAAAGCGTGGCTTCACACTAGCGACGTAACGTAACGCAACGTTAGTGGGAACAAAGCTTTAACCCGAGCTTATAAATTCCGGTTTTATGTGGATTACCAGACTTTCCCCGCAGCCCCAAGTCTGTATTTATTGCCTTTTTTATGTTAGTCCACCAGTCGACTTTCCGATTTTTGTCTGAAAATACAAGCTTAAGTAGTATACGTATGAAACGCCATTTGTTCCAACATATTTATCTTTTACTAATCATTAGGTCAAAACTCCGTCTGAGACCCAGACTAGTGCATTACTTAATATCGGTAATTATAATATATGTATGCTAAATAGGTTTTAAATAAATGGTTCTATTATTCATCTTATAGGACCCGTTTCTATTGAGCAGAGATATCCGATATCCGGAAAACGGTATTTTCTTGCTAAAAGAAATGGATCCTTTCAAAACCCACATAAAAAAAACGATCTTAAAACGGTTTTAAAAGCATCGATATTCGTCTCTCAGCCTCAAAACCGATTTTTAACAAGGCCAACAGCCATAAGTCGCGTGCTAAAATGCATACCGTAGTGATACCGGACCGACAGACAGACAGACCGACCGACCGACATAGTGAACTATAGAGTCGCGTCCACGCGACTAAAAACGGTTTCCGTGGAGCAATTTTTAGCTGCAACACAATCTTAATTTTACAGGCTAAAAAACACAAATTACTCAAACCAATATGTAGCAAGTATGTTGGTTTCGTACTCGGTGGCCACATCCACGTCAAATAGTGATAATGGGAAATTAAGTGTTCCGAGAGCCGTTTTAATTTAAAAGTTAGCCAGAGCCTTTTTCGATAGGCTATAAATAGAAAGTTACCGAACATTTCGAGCGACGCGAGTTCTGACTTCCGTATTTTATAGGCTGTCTAAATTTCCTTTTTAACTCGTTTATATTAAATTATATTGCTGTTTAATTGATTTCTGTGTATTAGGAACATTTATATTAAACAAAAACCACAACAGTGCCAATTTTTGTTGATTATGGATTCATTTATTCGAATTCTAAGATAAACATCTAAGCCAAGTGTAAGCGTAAACAAAGCGAGTCATACGACGAAAACAAGAAAGTGAAAACTAACTAGTTTGTTAAAATAGTTAACATTAATTTGGAACTTTTAAATGAAATTCTGAAAACGGTATAATATAGTCTTATATGTATTTTCTAAGATTTCCAAAAATAAGCTTGGTGTTATTTTTCAAACAAATTCTATAAGGAGTTGAATATAGGTCTGTTTTAAGCGAAAGCACGGTGCGCGTAGGCCTAGGGAGACGCGGCAGGGCTGGAATAATCGTTTTCTTAGGCGAAGAGAATGAGGGAAGATGCGCTTCATCATTGGCCCCTCGATTGTTATTTTTGTTAAGTGGCTGATTCATAATCTTAAAATATGAGGACAAAGGGCTTATAAATTTTGAAATAAAGTGTTGAACTTTCATTTTTCTTAAAATTATTAAGCATTGGGTGAAGTGGGTGACTGTCTGCAAGCTAGGCCTGGACTGTTTAAATTGGTAAAATACTATAAAATCAATACATTCTTGGGGCTAAATAATTAATGAAATTTCACGATTCCCTTCTTTTTATTATAATAATGGAGCAATAAATGAAATACACACCATTTAACATAAAACTTTTAATATTATCACAAATTACACAACAAGTTTTGTATATTAAATTAACATCTTTTGTACTAGGCCTTTTTCTATTTATATTTATAATGATTATTTATTGCCGATTTGGAAATCACATTTAAACTTTATAACAATTACCGCACAACAACCAACCTCCGCTTGAACCTTTAAATAAGTAAATTAGGAAAATAACAAGATTTTAAAAATTAAATGTCCTTTGGCAATAAAAATCTGTAGATATCCATAATTACTGTATGTGTTGTTTCACATATGCCGGTAAATTAATGAGGAATTGTTGTTGATTAATGCTATTTCTATTGTATTGAAGTATGCAAACAGCTTAAGAACATCCCTCTGTGATCTGTAAAAAAAACAACATTAAATTAATAATAATCAATATTTAGTTTTATTTGTAATCATTTATTTTTATTTCCTTAGGCCTAGGCCTATAAATACGCGCGCCCGACAATGAACACGCGCCAACAATACACGCACTACTCCACTATACAGGCTAAAGCCTAGCTCTCCTAACTGTAAACTAGGCCTAGACTATATTGATTTTTGAATAAAATAAAAGAGGCTTTGTAAAGTTTTATGATTAAAAACAGCTTTCCTATATATTATATAATGTTCTTATTATTTTAAAAAGCAACATTTTTAATCTTATGGTGTAAAAAAATGATTTTAGCTACAACCATGTGTTCCATTTTCAGCAGTAAAATAACCAAAAAGGCACATGTTTAAGCAGCCATTAAAAAAAAATAAAAAATAACACCAACGAGATTTTTTTATTAACTACTATTGAAAAATTAAATATCCAGAAAATATAAAACCCACCTTCTCAAAAAGTTAGGTTGTTTTATTACAGCCTCAACAAATTAGACGAAATTTTAACATTCGAATACCCTAAAATTGTTTAAAAAACATCGGTGTCATTCACCCTTGTTTGACACAGATATAATGGCTTTGTCGATAAAAAAACAATATCACGTGGTTCGTAGATGCTGTGTCAAAGGTTTTCATGAATTATTCATTAGTAAATAAAACCAAAAGTTCCAATTGGCCAATTTGCAAAAACTTAATATTTATTTTTAAAAACAAAGTTGCTTCCGGGTAATTATTCACGCTGTCTCGTGTGCAAAAACGATTCGCTGCCGATAGAGGGCTCACTACTTTTTTTCCCTGGTGAATTGAATGTGTGGCACCAGCATCGAATAACACCTTTGACAACCTTATCCAGCTACAGCTGACCGTTACTGAGAGCCACAGAAACTGGATGTGCGGGTTTGTAAGCGACGCTCAGAATGGAAGGTAAGAACACATGAAATCATCAGTCAGCTGTCAGACTGTTTAAGGCCAGCTCAGACAGCGTCGTATAATGTTCTCCCGAAGGCCTAAAAACTACGCCCGATGCGGGCCTCGTCTCGTCGGGATTCAACTCAGACAGCACTGACGAGTCAAGACGTTTTGTCAGGCCTCGTCGTACGATGCTGTCTAAGTTGGCATTTAGGCCTATACTTCCATTTAGCAGGCACAACATTATCCACTGCATTCAGCTTATCTTAGACGAACTTACTGGTACATGGTACATTGCTAGATTTTAACAATTTTTTTACCAATTTATCATTCAATTCTTTGAACAGTTTGTGGAGCATAGATGGATGTAGTGCTTACGAGGAAGACTCCAAGATCACGTGTTCTTGCAACCATCTTAGTACATTCGCGGTCTTGGTAAGAAATTAATCGTTTATTTGACATCATTGTGCTGCGTCCTAACGTCGACACTAGTACTTCTTTCACACCAAAACACCGAGGCGTCATCACCTGAGTGTCTCCGGAGTTTTGCTTCTTGTGTGAAAGGGGTATAACTTTTATTTATAGAGATGATGATGATTTATACAATGTACCGCATCTAATTTGATACGATCAGGCTAAATGTGATTATCTTTCATTTAACGGAAACTTTGTATTATTTAGGGTTGCGTCGCACCTTCGTTGCCGTGGCAGGTAACAACCGCACTAGTTCTTTCAAATCTTGTTATTGCCGTTGTCTTTGGAGCGTTGCTATATGTTAATAGGTAAGTTGACATGGCAATCTAAAGCTCTGTCTACACTATCAAACTTTATGTGACAACAAATTGTGATGTGCTCATATATATATATATATATATATATATATAATTTGAAACGATAAAGATGAGGAAATCTGTGAGAATGAGAAAAAGTCGCCCCAACCGAGACTCGAACTCGGACCGCCTGCTTGATATGCAGATGTCCTAACCATTAGACCACTGGGGCTTTCATGGTATTGTTCGAACTCGATTGGATAGCGACTCTTTAACATATATATATATATATATATATATATATATATATATATTTTGTACTGTGTATTGTGATATTTTGTATATTTTGTAAGATCATTTTAATCCAGACCTTTTTATTTGAATTGCCCCGTGTGGGATGATTAAAGAATTTTGAATTGAATTGAATTGAATGGACATGATGATGTCGTATCACTACCGTATTTGGTCATATCACTACCATATTCGGGAACACTTTTTTGTCAAATTAACTAGTTTGATAGTGTTGTAGCTAGACAAAGCTTAACAACACTTCCTTGGTTCTGATGATTGCCATTTGTTCGTTTCTGCCTTAACATTGTGATGGTTACTTATAGTATTGTTCTGTTTTCTCTTAGACAATATTATACTGACATTGTCGTATTGGTATTATGCATTCTGGCAACATTGTTTTTGGAACAACTTTGCATTGTATCTGGTATTTACGCGGTTTGCAACAGAGTACGTATTTTCAATATTATATTATTATATTAGTTCATATTTATTTGACGGCATGGTGAAAGGTGGGTAGACTTTCGATTTGCCACGACCCGACGACCGAACCTTTATATAGAAACGGGCTTAAACTAAGTATATGTGGGGAAGATGTACGAAATCGAAGAGAAATGTATAGGCCTAAGAAAGAGAAAAGGAGGAACAGCAAGAACAACAACAACCAGACAAGCATTACCATAATCTCTTCTGTTTCATCAGTCAATGTAATCCTTGTATGGTATTTTTGTTTCAGTCAGCATGCAAGGCGATGGCATTAATAATTCACTTCTTCGATCTCTCCATTTTCTTCTGGGTCTTCGGCCAATCAGTCCAAATAGCACTGAAGGTTAGTTGCTGTTATGTCACTATCAAAAAGTAATACTTAAGCTCTTTCTACACTATCAAACTTTATGTGACAAAAACAACGTGATGTTCCCATATATGGACACGATGACGTCATCACTGCAATATTTGGACACACTTTTTTTGTCAAACTAGTTTGATAGTGTGGACTGAGCTTATGAAAATGTTGGTTTAACAGCCTCGACAATGTTGTCTTATTATAGATATCTTACGTTACGATGGAATCAGGAGGTATTATGCAGTATTGTGCCTTGGGATGGATAACGCCAGCCTTTATTGTCGCTAGTTCCGTTGGACTCGTCCAAGTCGATTACGAAAACGACCAGTAGTAAGTCGGAACAATTGTTCATCTTTACATCTCTCCTAATCCACATTTTCCTACTCGCATTATTATCACTATTCTGTCATAATATTCTTGTTTACAATTTCACACTCTCGTACATTCGTAATCGTCAGTGACATCATCAAGTTGACTCACCACAACAAAAATAGTTGACACGCGCGTACAAAAACCGTCAGCATTTCATCAGCATTTGTACGCGTCTGTGTGTCTGCAAAAGTTTACGCGCGCGTACAAAACCGTCAGCATTTCATCAGCATTTGTACGCGTTCATGTGTGCCTGACGACACTGAATAAAAGTGACAAATTATTCTTATATGATGATTATTCAATTTTTAAATATCTGTGTCATTGTTCTTTCTTTCTTGCAGTTGCGCAGTGCCACAAGTGTCACATGCTTCGCTTGGTCCAATCGTGTGTGTGGTCGGGGTATGTATAAAATACAAATAATTGTAGGCCTATGTCACGATGTAAGTCTAGGCTATACTATTAAAAGTATTATGCTGTCTTTTTATTTTCTTCTAGTGTACATACATCTGTTTGGTGTATCTTATTTACGGATACAACAATATTCGACGGACTGACAACAAAGCGTTCTCCGTTATCAGAGCTACCAAGTAAGTTTCTATCGGTGGTGCAAAGCTCTGTCTACACTATCAAACTAAGTGGGATGTGCCTAAATATGGTAGTGATATGCCCAAATATGGTAGTGATATGACATCATCATGTCCATATATGGGCACATCACATTCTTTTGTCACACAAAGTTTGATAGTGTAGACAGAGCTTAGCCACATCCTTTTCAGCATTTTCATACACGTCATCATCTATTTTATAATCATATCGACCTACCATTAACTTCACAAAGTGACGTCATCATCATTCGTTATCATCTTCGATTTTCATAGGTGCAATATAGCTGCCAATGGGATTATTATAACGTTGATGTTTATTTCGTGGTTATTCTGGACTTCGGCCGTCGAATCACCAAGTGACGCACTTAACTGGCTGTGGGCAATATCAGTTATTATACTGGTCAGTATATATTTCAATTCAGCTAATCGTGATTAATAATTCCAAACTTATGAGCTCTAGACAAACGATTCTATTTTACTCTCCTGATAGAAATATCCATGATCTATTGTTTTTCTAGCGATTTTATAAAAATATTATTTTCACAAAATTGACATCATACTCATACTAATAGTTCTAAAACTACTTTTTTTTCTCCTCGAAACTTTCAGGGCTTTGCTGTATTTCTCTTATATGGTGTATATAATCCGGAGGTAAGAATAATGCAGTTCCAACCGATTCTTAGTATTGTAGTTCAAGAATGTAGCCCATGTTGTTTTGTTGAAATAAAACTCATAACGTTGTCAAAAATTACCACACTAGTGATATTATTACATTGCAGGTTCAGTCAGAGATATTATCAAGATTTGGCAGTAAATCTGCCGTTCAAGATGGCTCGGTCGCCGCCGGCCGTGCCGCCAGAAGCCAACACCAGCTAAACGAAGCGATCCGCCTTAGCCAGATAATTGAGAATAGCGTCGTACGTGACCAAGACAGTGTTGTCGGCGGCGTCGATTGCGACCAAATTACGAACGATTCTACGTTATCGTTGACGCAGACAATGACGTCGTCATTCGCTCAGCGGGTTGGTTTTCGCAAAGCTCGATTAGCCCCGTCGAGTACTACGACGGCGAACCCTAATGCAAAATCTGAAGGAGGGACAACGTCTAACATCTAAAAGTGCCTCGAATATCACGTTAGGCCTCAGGATAAACTCACGTGATGTACTCAACAAAGTACGGGGACAAAAGAAGGCGTGCTTGTCACTCGGATAAGAAGGCCTAACCGCAGTGGCCTAACGACTATAAGCGCTCACTGGCTAATATAAACCCAGGGGCCCAGAGCTTAGGTGGGCCCCTGAGCAGTGCCCAGAAGAAAGACATTAAAATATGTCGAAAAGAGCTAAAAACGCGCCAGTCCTCCAGCGCCTCCATGGTTCCTAAACCGTATTTATGACGTGCCTATTATTGTATGTGCCCTTATTTCAATGTATTATATAATATTACTGCTTTTAATACTGCACATACACACGCGAAAGTGGAAATTTCGAAAGATAATTCAGTTAGTAAGGTGATGGTTCAATGTTGTAAAAGTTTTATTTTAAAAATCATCACATGGGCATTAACAAAGATTATGGACTTAAATGCACCACTTATACACATTTTAAATAAATATCTTCACCTTATAACAATAAATTGTGACGTAAAGAAATATTGTTTGTGGTGTCTTAAGCAACTTGAGCATCAATCAGAAAAACACACGTAATGCCACTATCATTATTCTGCTCATCTCCACATCCAGAATCCGCCTAGTAGCTGCCACTAATGCTTGGTTCCCACTAGTGACGCAACGTAACGTAACTTGTGATTACGCAATACATCACTTTGCGTCAATACGTTGCTGCGGTGCGTTCTAGTGAGAACCACGCTTGAACGTTATCAAACCTAATGTTTCTTTGACGTTATAATATCCATGACAGTTTTCTCCTTGAACAGCTTCCAGTTCAGGTGGTCTCTGACGTGGTTCTGAATATCCTCCAGGTCTGGGTAGGGCTTAATTAACGTTTTCAACGCTTTCTTATGGTCCGATGATAAATATTGTAAGAAGAATTGCTTTTGAAGCAATATACACTCAGCACCTTTGCTAATCTATGGATATTCGAAAACAACATTTGAGCTGATCTTATACCCTGATAGGAGTATCAAGAATAAATGATTTCTTTAAATACCTGATTGTGTAATCGAAAAAGCCTAATATAATTGTCATAATCTTTATTGCTTTTTGAATCGTGATACCGCATTGTGCAATAAAAAAGAACCAAATCGTCATAATCAGTATTTTTTTTTCGTTCTTACCAATTGTAGACTCGGCATTTCCGTGTCAATAATTCTTAATTCTTCACAGAGCATTGCCAATCCCTTCAATTGAAAATTATATTTAAAAAAAATTGAGAATATGTTTTTCTTTATTAACATTAGTTGAAATACATAAACGTCACGAGGTATGAATTAAGAGGTCTAAGACAAAAAAAGCATCAGAAGAAATAAATATATGTTATACGTACAAATACGTCTTTAGAAAACAGTTCGTCTATTTGGACTAAGACCTTCTTCTTATGTTGAGGCTAAAATGAATTATATGAGATTAATGTAATATACTCTACAAATAGCAAGTAGGCCTACCGCTGTTAGAGTTACAGAGATATACATGTCACTTTACGACCGTTTCATCAAGTAAAGAGTGGTCCTCACTAGGACGCAACGACGTATTGACGCAAAGTGCTGTATTGCATAATCACAAGGGGAACCGACGACGCAGCAATACTTGCAGGCGGGGAAACACATTGGAAGGACATTTTCTTACGTTGCATAGGTTGCGTTATTTTGCGTTGCTAGTGGGAACCAAGCTTCACTATTGTTAATTGGTTTCAGCTGAGATGAATCCAACAAAACATGATTTTGTACCAATATAAGGAAGAACTATGCTATAGCCTACTTGACACGGTAAGAATTAAGAAAGGAGGAGTGATGATACTAGTTAAACTGTAAAATAAAGCAACAATCTAAATTCTTACCAGGGCAGCGGTAATGCCTTCTTCGTGTTTACCATCATCTTTTTGTGTTAAGAATTCAAATTTGTTTTTCCATCTATGGTCAACTTTCGAGTCTGAAAATAGCAAGAAAACAAACACATCTGTCGTATAAATAACACATTTTCAAGAACAAGATATAGTATCAAATTCAAAAAATATTGTTCTGATGCCTTAACAAAACAAGGCTGATATGGTGGAGGAACTATCTCTTTTATAACACGGTTTTATAAAATACCCACTTACAGGCTCGCATACCCTTTGACGCAAGGTACATGTATCTGTCAGCCTTGGTCTTTTTCTTTTTTATGTATCGTGGCCCTCGGTTCACCGTCAATTCAACCCTGCAAGAACCCTACAAAAAGAGTAATAGTACAATCATATCAATCAGATGTGGAATCTGTAAAATAAAACAATTGATTTTATTTTATGCCTTCTCGGAAAGACTAAAGCTACACTATCAAACTTTATGTGACAAACAAATGTGATGTCATATCACTACCATTTGGGCATATCACTACCATATTTGGGCACATCACACTTTTTTGTCAAACTAGTTTGGTAATGTAGACAGAGCTTAAGAAGACCTATGCAGACTCTGGTTTATACTTACAGACTTGATAATGTACATCCACTTGGAGTTGTTTGAATCAGAAACTATGACTTCATCCTTTCTGTTAAAGAAAACGATATTCAGCATACTCATCCCAATTATCATCATCATCATTATCGATCATCATCATCACATCGCCTTCAATAACATACGTCATAGCCTAAATAAAACATCTTTCCATGTAGTATCACCAATCCAATTATCATTATCTTTATCACTACTTATTATCATACAAAACCACCATCGTCATCATCATCATCATCAGTAGCGTCATAATCGTCATCATACCTGTAAAAGTGTGCTAAACAAAATTCGGGATGTTCTACTAATTTTTCTACCGGCCAACCTTCCATAAAAGGCAGTGATCTAAAAAATGAATTGTCTTTTCAGGGCACTGACTTTATTTCATTATATACAAACAGACTTCAACATAAATTATAGTCAAGCCAATTTAGATAACAAATATATAATATATAAACAATAAACTTACTTAGTAAATGCTACATGAGCCGGTTCATTGGTCAGTTTGTCCACCATTAAAAATATTTCCAAGAAATCCTGTAAAAAGCACAATTAAATCGATCGATTATTGGTGAATGAGACGACAAATTGACATCGATGGTAATACAAATTATACTGATTATTAATATTAGAACGCAGTAGTAATACGATACTATTATAACAATGATTGACAATGACAATAGTTACTCTTTATTAGTTTGATCAAGGCAATCACGCTGACCTCACCGTGCCAAGATAGGAACTCGTAACAGTCCTTTGATCTTATGTCTGGTTGCGACAAATACCAACAGTACTGTACTATACATTTCTCCATGGCGCAGAAAAGAGACCACACATTTGAGGATTCCAATTGACCAATAAAAAATCAGTAAAAAGTTTAGGGGCGTGGAATTGATCGTGTCGCAGCCACAGATAACCAATTTGATCTCTGAAGCTCAGCATCCTGTTGTTAGATTGCCTTGGTTTGATTACCATACGATGGTAACAATGTGAGAGAGAAAGGATGAGAACATTATGACGTATTGATTTCAAAGATAGGAATTAAAGGTCCTACTTACATCTTTATCGATGAATAATAGTTCACATGAGGAGTTACTAGTAATAGTTGTAGTCCTGTTCGTACCATACAACATGGCAGAATCACCGAAACAATCTCCTTTACGTAACACTCTTTTCAGATGAACACGATCTTCTCCAGTCGTCGAGTCACGCTCTACGCTACTTTCAATGGCTTTAAAACAATTGAAAGACTAATCATTAGGGCCTACTATAGCTTTTCTATTACTAAACTGTTTTAAGATAGGCATACTTTGCTTTTAAATATTATAAGTTGATATAGCCCTCCTACATATACCTAATCATAAGTATGAACAATTTTAGTGTGAAAAATGTCATCGTCCAAAAGAAAAAGTTAAGAAAGGGATATCGGTGAATTTACAAATAAAAACGTACCTGTTCCATGAATAAGAAAATAAAACGTTTCTGCTCGATGACCCTGGCGAATAATAACTCTATTTGAGGGCAGTCTGCAAAATAGAATAAAATGTACCTGGGTAAAGCTCTGTCACACTATCAAACTTTATGTGACTAAAATGTAATGTATTTCCATTAATGTCATCGCTACTATATTTGGGCATATTACAACCACATTTGAACACATCACACTTTTTTGTCAAACTTGTTTGCCAGAGTAGACAGAGCTTAAGGTACTATAGGATAGTCGATGATGGGTTCGGAAGCATCGGAGTTTACTTTAGTGGTGGATTTGAAACTGTTGAGTGGTTATTGGAAATTAAGTTGTTTTCTCGTAATTGCTTTAAAATAATATATTATTTTCTTATTCTCTTAATCTGCATTTTTCATGTTTCGGAGACAATACTTAGAGTAAGATCGTGTTCATCTGAAAAGAGTGTTACGTAAAGGAGATTGTTTCGGTGATTCTGCCATGTTGTATGGTTTTTTGACCGCACCACAAATGGGTTTTGTTTTTTGATGAGTGTCACCGGTGAAGTGTCCAAATTAAATTAAATTGCGTTAACTGAGATTTGTATTAGTAAGTATACCTCACGATAATGAATATACATACGAAAATAAGTAGGCTACACGAACGAGCTTCTCTTGCAAATGCAGAGGGTATTCGGTAAAAGACGACAGCGTTTGCAAACCAGTCAATGCCTTTAGGAGAAAATTATAAAGAAAATTATGTATTGTCGAGTCCAGATATGTTATTTTGAATCATATTTTGTTTTGATGGGACAGAGTGGCTATGTAACTTAAGTAAACTGGCCTAAATAAGTTCACGTACTGTTTTAAGCTCCTCTGCTGTTCTCATTGGTCTTCTGAGAATAGACTTTACTTCGGAAGTAAGTTTTGCCTAAATGTACAAACAAAATCAGTTTTTAAAGCATTTGAAAATAATACAGAGGTTTTCAGTATAGTATAGACACTATATTATTTGTTGCTGCATCAGGAGCTGAGAGCAATACCATTTTTGTGACTTAAAATAATGTTTGTACAAACAAAATCAGCTTTTAAGGCTTTACACATATAGTACAGAGGGTTTTGGTATAGTACCTTAATACCATTATGTGTTACTGCATCAGGAGAGAGAGCAAGACCATTTTGTGATATTTACCCTACCTCTTTTTGTGACTTGAAATAATGTTTATTAAACGTTAAAACAGTCGATTCATTCCCATTGTTATCGTCATCTTCCATTTCGTGAAATACCTCAAACGTGAGCATGTGAGAAGTGTCTTCATTTTCTTCTATTTTTCTAAAAAGTTTACAAAATTTATATCAAGGAACTTGGTAAAGATTTAAAATAGTCATATACAATAACATCATCATGTTACGGTTAGGCTAGGTGCCAAAATGAAACTAGCAACACGATTTTGGAAAATTCTGTAGGCCTAAGAATTAGGAAAAATCACGTTAAAACTTCCATCAAATGTTTATGTTTAGGGGTTGGTATTTGACAAGTACTTCTTTTTCCGATCCATGAAACAGTTTTTATTTATTGTTACCATTTAAGTTATTGTAAATGTATGTTTCTTTTATTGCTTGAACCGGTTTCTAAATAAATGTTGAAAGAATCTTAAAATAATGGAAAATGTCGTTCAGACCTACCTACTTATCCTATTATTTATGATAACCATCAGGGTTGCTTTTCTAAATCGCTTTCTTGCCTAAGAAAAAAAAACAAGGAGCGTCATAGAAACATCTTGCCTTCTAATACTGTGTTGTCTTCGACATGCCATTAGAAATTGCATATGTGTAACATAATATAATATCAAATTCATGAACTTCTTTTGCAGTAATTCATTTGATACTGTGCTAGTCTAAATGGCATGTGGCATGTCTTGTCACTTGCCTATATGGAAATCATACTTTTTAAATAAATAAAATAATAAATTAGGAGCTGGACTTACCACTGATGACGGATCATCATGTAAATCTGGTTCTACCTTCTGTAGGCCTACCTCAGAATCCATCGTCTGACAACACTGATAGATATGACACCAGCGATGTACCTTTCTACAGTAAGTTTAAATACTTTCGGAGCAAAACTGTGGGCCTATATGACAGGCCTATTACAAACAGATGACAAACTGACTCGTATTTACTTTTGTACAAAATAGGCCTATTTCCTCAAGCCATTACCTTATTTCAAAAAATTAATAATACTTGGTTAAAATCCGATCTTCCTGTAAATGTATTTACTTGCTGTTTGTTTCGCTTCGTAGAGGTTGTCATGGTTATTTGTGAATACCGCAAGTTTAACAATACCAACGTAGACAATATAATAATAACTTTACGACAGCCACGAAACACCTCAGTGAATATTTAACAATAGGATAAATATACAATATTCGTATATATAGAATATATCAAATTAATAAGAATCTATGAATAATTCAAGTCATAAAGTAAAACATTGCTGTTGCCGACAAATGTAAATGAAATAGAACATGTCATATTTATACCAAACATACCCTATACAGTAATAAGTTCCATAATTTGGTCGCAAAAATATATCGGACAGGATTCAAAATCTGACATTTCGCTTACAACACGAGTGTCATTAGGTTTGAACAAATTGGAACGAATTACTTTTTGGTAAAATGACTGGTGTTCGTATTTACTGCGTGGAGTAACCGAATTGTGATGTTAAAATAAAGTTTAATTATTGTGAACAACGAACGCGGTCTATGGTTAGAAGATCGTGATGAAAAGGGATTGTATATTTTAATATTTATTACTAATATAAATATATTTTTTTATTTTAAATCAGCATTTCTTATTATGTCAATGCATATACACTAGTGGAATGCCTTGCCTAACCACAATAGACCATACAGTTTTATTGTTTATTGTATTGTTACATTGACTTTATATATTTATATATTTGTATGTTATTCTGTAATAAATTCTAAATTCTTTCTGTACAATGTTTTCTTAGATTAAGCTCTTATTTTTAGCTATGGATATATTATGTCATCATGGTATTCAGTAATAAAAAGATAAATACAGTAAATTAATTTCAAATGAAATAATATAGGCCTACAGTAATATAAAATGTTCTTAAAATTATTTTGTTTTCAATTTGCTGAATTGATTGATGTAGGTTATTCCATGCCTTTATTTGTTGACACGCATTTTGGTTGCAGGAATAATACTAATATCTAAATATCGCTGTATATGGTACTGTATATGATCTTCTTGCCTTGCTGTAATCCAAGATTCCAATCCAGATATGGTTTTAATGGTTTTAATGATATGAAACCAAGAATCTCTCAAACAGTGTTTAGTAACATCTCTAGGCCTTGTGGTGTTGACATCCGATGAGTGCCAGACTTCACCAATGTCATCTGTACATCCACACTCTGAATCTTCCTCGCAAGCTCAAGAGCTGAGCTCAAACGTCTTTACTTTAAATTAAAAAATCATCTGATGTATCACAGATATGATTTAAAACCAAGAATCTCTTTAACAGTGTTTAGTAACATCTCTAGGCCTTGTGGTGTTGACATCCGATGAGTTCCAGACTTCACCAATGTCACCTGCACGTCCACACTTTGAATCTTCCTCGCAAGCTCAAGAGCTGAGCTCAAACATTTTTACTTTAAATTAAATCATCCGACTTATCACAAATATGATTTAAAACCAAGAATCTCTTTAACAGTGTTTAGTAACATCTCTAGGCCTTGTGGTGTTGACATTCGATGAGTTCCAGACTTCACCAATGTCACCTGCACGTCCACACTCTGAATCTTTCTTGCAAGCTCAAGAGCTGATTGGTAGTATACGACATCATCTTCCATTCCGTGGATCAGTCGTATCGGACAGTTTATTGTTAAGGAACTTTTGCAAAATAGTTCTCGGTTGTGTTTGCCAATAAAAGTTTCCATGTCGAATACCGAATTTCTGTTTTTTGCAGTTTCCTGTGTTTAAAATACAAACATAAAAACTTATTTAAATGAATTAATATAGAAGTTTAATAATGGTTGAAATGAGAAAGCGAAGATACACAGGCTGCACCATGTGAAATAACACAACAAACGTTTTTGAAATTTATCACTTTAGTATGTTTAATAAAACAGATAAGAGTAAAAATTGTTACCGGATTCCTTTTATCTGCTGTCGAAGAAGTATTTTCAAAATTTGGTGTTGATACGCCAATTAGACTATGTATTCGTTGTGGTCTTTCTAATGCCAACATTAGCATTATTACACCACCCATGCTAGATCCAACTAACACCTAGAAAATACAACAAAACTTGTTTTAATATAATTGTAATTTAATCATACAATTGTTACGCAATAGCCTAGCATAAAAAAAAGTGGAATACAATTTAAAATTATTATTCTAAAAAACACTCGTCGCTTTATAGGGGCATCTCAACAACCGGTTTACCTCTAGAGAGGATACTATAATCGAAAGTGACACTACACCCGCCTCCTTGTTGGGCGACGGTTGTCCGGTCGGCAAAATGTCTGTCGATGAAATGGCGTTCGGCAAAATGTCTTGTTGTAGAGTCTATCTGTGTAGTCTATCGACTGTATACTACCCCATCCCACTCGCCACACCACTAAGGACTTGTCGGTTTCTCATACGCTTGCCTGGATAGTAGGTAGGTCTACTGCAGTAACTGCAGTATTTTGCTTACTTGAGGTCCAGTAGTGAGGTTATCCAAAACTGCCAATGCATCGTTTTTCCAGATATCAAAGGGATAGTTGTTCAGATCTATTTCTCCCTTTGATTCACCACACCCTTGATAGTCAAATCTATAATGAAAAGGTAACTTTCAACAATTGAATTTTAAATATTGTCATAAAAAAAATATTATATGTTATGCACAGACATATTTTAATTAAATTTAAAAAAATAATAGTTACAGTAATAATTTATTTGGTTACTATACTAATGAATAATAATATAATATTATTACTAAGTAACCAGGAGACAGAACTGAGATTCTGAACTAATGTATAGGTCTACTCATATTTTTAAAGTAAACAAAAAATGTAATTAAAAATAGACTGGGCCTATAAGTATTAATATTAATACAAAAATGTAACTACAGTATACATATTATTATTGTGAAATAATAAATTATTGAATTTGTATTATACTGTATAGTAAATCATTATTAGGCTGGCCTAATTAATATTAAATATTATTTTTAGTCGCGTCTCTATAGTTCACTATGTCGGTCGGTCGGTCTGTCTGTCGGTCCGGTATCACTATGCATTGTAGCACGCGACTTAATGGCTGTTGGCCTTGTTAATATAGGCCTATATTATTTAGAATGATTAAATTCACCTAATAAATTCATAGCGTGATTTTTTACAAAATCTTTCAAGGGTCAATGCCTTTTCACCATTCATATTAGACATGAAGCCAGGAAGAAACATAATTCCTATTCTTGTTCCCTTCTTGTGTTGATTGTGATCAGTAGGCCTACTCGCTGTTGTTGTTGGTGGAGAGTCTTTATTATCTTTGGTTGACTCACATTCCACTTTTATCTGTCGGTAAGCCAATAAATTACCATTTCCTCTATCCAAAAATTCAACACTACTCATCATGCGGTGATTCATACGAAAACAGTTTTTTAAAATTGATATAACACTAGTTTTTTTCCGAACTAAATTTGAACTTACTAAACCTATGGGCGCAGACATATTGAAATAATCCCAGAATGCATTTCACTTGAGCTGTTGAGTTTATTATTTATTTTTATTTGCTGGGAACATACGAAAACAAACTTAATACAAATTTATACTATTTTTAAGTAGCAATTATTGTAACTAACCACCATTTTAAAATGTTAATATTATTAGTGTGAATTTTAATTTCCTCATTGAAAATCAAGAGTGTTGCCTCTCTGTCCAGGCGCTTTGTGGTAATCAGGCAACTGAATTGAAATTCGAGAATTCGGCGTTGCGAATTTTGTAGGTCGTCAATATTTTATCTAAAATGACAAGAAGGAAGGTATTTATTTCCATTTTTATGGTTAAATTAACAATTTGAGCAAACAGCTGTTAGAACCTTTTAATTTTGAAAATGTGTTGTTATCTTAATCTTTGTTTAATTAAGCAATGTCTAGAAAGCTAAGCCTGCCATTTTTTGATTTGAGCGCCATCGCCTGTTTTCAAAACAACAAGTGAGATTAGGCTAGGCCTAGCGCGGCGTTTAGCATGTCGTGTTGTCAGCCGACACCTAACTGTCCGGTCTTGCTGCTGATGAGGGAGCGTTTACCACTGATTTCCGAGGCCTGGCCATCTAAGTACATTGAGTGTATATTGTTAATAGTATACGATAATAACAGAATCAACCCAAAATGTTAACTTAGATTTATTTAATGATAAAAAGTAGTCTCCTTTCATAAAATTAGATAAAATAATGTTAATTAAACGTTCAGTCGTCAGTGATGCGTAACGAACATAAATAACAAAGCAATTAATTATAATTATACAGGAATCCGATAGGCGGCGGGCACATGTGACATATCTTGGAATTGATAAATACATTTAATATTATCACTATCAGTGAACATACTGAACTGTGAACTATACTCCAAATCAGAATTATTATTATGTAAAACTTTAATCTGTTTGAAATCCTTCTTTTTGGAACTGATTAATGTTTAATCCATTTCCTATATTTTTATTAATCTAAAAAGAGAAAACAAGTAAATGGATTGCATTCAGATTTTACATCTGAAGGAGAAGCAGAATCTGACACGTCAGTAGATGTCGAAGAAGTGTCCAGTACAGACGAGGAAGTCCAGCAAAGATCACAGCGGAAAAGCACACAGAAGGGAGTGAAAGATGAAGGTAACGTATGACGTATGTGATACTTCGATTCAGTGGTGGATGATTTTGAAATAGGGGCTGGGTGGAGGGTGAAATAAAGGGCTGAGCTTAATTTGATGTCCTATCTTTTGCATTAAAATTTGCGAAATTTATGTGGGGCCGAGCCGAAATCTGCCCTCCAATATTGAAATATACAATCTTAATACAAAATAACTATCTTGTATTCTTACATTAGCAAAGAATACAAATAAATATATGTGTAATTCTAATATATTGTAAATTGTTTGCTAGGCGTTTCAACAAGATTACGTCAAAGGTCACCGGTAAAATCTCTACGGTCCTCTGCTCGCAAACTATCTTCCGATTCGTCTGATGTAGAGTCCACAGAAACTATTCCGCAAGAACCGAAAAGCACGCGAAAATCAAGAGCCACTGCAAAGATGGATAAAGATTTAAACGGTTCTGACTGCGAATCCAACACTTCTGGCATTGCCTTGAGCACTAGAGGGCGCCGTAAGTTGGTCCAGCCTACAGATAATCAGTCTGATGTTGAGACACCAGTTGTCGCTCTTCACACGCCCGCATTGAAAATCGTGAAAAAGCGTAAAGCGAAGGAAGATGCGGAAGAGAGCATGTGTCTTTCGCAGAAGCGTTTTAAGTCTGACACGGTTGAGCTTAAGTGTCCAGTTCCTGGATGTGATTCACAGGGTAAGAAACAATAACATAATATTATCTTAAAGCCAAATTAATATATAATAAATATAACCTGCCATATCCTGCTTGAACTTGAGTAAAATTTATAGAATGGACTTAAGCTCTGTGTACACTATCAAATTAGTTTGACAAAAATGGTGTGATGTGCCCAAATATGGTAGTAATATGTCATCATCATGTCCGTATATACCCACATCACATTTTGTTGTCACATAAAATTTGATAGTGTAGACAGAGCTTTAAACTAAGACGAGGCAATTTAGTGTATATTATATCCACATGGTTAATGTTACATTAGTCAACAGTTTTGGGTGGCCTTAAATTCGAGTTAGAATTCTACCAAATTTCTTTTGAACCAAAAATGTTTCATCATATCTCAAAAAAGTGATTTTAGAAACGTTTTTACTTGTTGTTATCAGGACATTTTAGTGGTAAATATGACAGACATTTCACCATCTCCGGATGCCCTATGTACCACAACCTTACCGCAGTGGAGTGCAGGCAGAAAATGGCTGCTAGGCTGGAGAAAGAAAGATTACGAGCAGAAGCACGGAAGGAAGAAGAAGCAGCCAGGAAGGCACTCAGAACTCCGGTAGGCCTACAGATATTTTGCTAGTCCGGAGGGCTAAGTTTTTTAAAAATAAAGCTTATTATTATATATAATTTATTGATCTACTACCTTAATACTGTACTGTAGATTTGCAATATGCACATTTTTTTAAAAATAAACCTTATAAGCATTAATTTATAAATAAATATGTTGTTAATAAATCAGGTAGAATTCGTCCTTTAATGTGCAATACCACTCGATGTAGGAAATCATTTGTCCACAGCTCTATTCGTGTTTCCAACTCAACATTTCAAAGATAGTTGTTTTTTTTATCCTTCTGTAAATATAACTTGTTTATTTACTTTATAGTTTTAATGTATTGATATTTTTAATGTTTTATATATTGTATGTGTTTTTAAGCATCAAGGAAAACCAATTTCATGTTCGCCTTGTTGTGTTCATGACAATAAAGATTTATCTTATCTTCTTATCTTATATTTCTACTGTAATACTGTATATTTTCAATATTATTAATATATGAATATATATAAAACAGAATATTAGCAAACAACAACAACGAAAACTAGCAGTTCAGGAATTAAGGCGACAGAAGAAAGAATTTGGCTCCGCCCACAAGGAACGTAATCGTGGACATCGTGAAGAATACCATTTATCACGTGAACCATTGCTCGATAATTTAACTTCGCAATATGATCTGAATCTGTTCCGTGAGGCGCAGATGAAGGTCTCGGCAGAAATGGTAAGTATTTAAAAATACATGTACTAGGCTGTGTGTGATTACTGCGATACCACAATATATGTTGCGGCAGGTATTTATGACGCCTCAAGGTTGATCGTCTAAAGCTCTGGCTACACTATCAAACTAGTTTGACAAAAAAGTGTGATGGTAGTGATGGGACATTATCCTGTCCATATATGGGCATACAACATAAAGTTTGATAGTGTAGACAGAGCTTTAGGTGCTACAGTTATATAAATCGGCAACAATGTGGGTAGAGTGACACATCTTAAGCTCTGTCTACACTATCAAACTTTATTATTTATTTACAAGAAAATGTGATGTGCCCATATATGGACATGATCATGTCATATCACTACCATCTTTAGGCACATCATACTCATTTGATAGTGTAGACAGGGCTTTAGGTCAACTATGTTGGCAACATTTTCTAGAATACATAATTAATTTTTCTTTCCACAAGGAGCAAGAGAATCAGGGCCAAAATTTTGAAGGTAGCATCAACAAGATTGAATTTGGAAGGTTTGAATTGAACACCTGGTATACCAGCCCGTACCCAGAAGAATATGCCCGTCTTCCTAAATTATTCATCTGCGAGTTCTGTCTCAAGTACATGAAAAGTGCGACTATTTTACGACGACACACAGCAAAATGCCTTTGGCGCCACCCGCCAGGAGATGAGATTTACCGTAAAGGTAATATATCTGTATTTGAAGTGGATGGGAAAAAAAGCAAGGTTTGTCATTGTAAAATGTTTTTTTTATTTCATACACATCCAAGTAACTCGCCAATTACAGGATAGAGAAATTATCAGGTTAAGTCTTATTTAGGCTTAGGGCCTGTTCGGAGTTATACTTTCGTATTGTACGCGGTGTACAATTCCATCTGAACCAGGAAAAGATTAGTGGAAGCCATCTCTTACAACACTGATCTTTCGTTCGTTACGGCAACTCAGGGTACAAGATTAGTGAACAACGTTTATGATACGAAAGTCATGCATTAACGATTTTGATCTCTAACCAATCAAATTTACTCCTGAAAGTTGAATGTAATCTAGAAATTCTTTTCTCTTTCAGATTTACTGTCAAAATCTGTGTCTACTTGCCAAGTTATTTTTAGATCACAAGACATTATATTTTGATGTGGAACCTTTTTTATTTTATGTAATGACCGAAGCTGATTCAACCGGCTGCCATATTATAGGGTATTTCTCAAAGGTATGTAGAACATGGATCCAAGTATTTGAGTGATTAGCTAGGTTTTGAATACAAAAAACACGTATTCGTTTTTGTACAGTAAGCCAGTAAAAATCTGTTTTTCATGGCAACGAAATATTGAGGGCTGTGTCAAAAATATAACTGCAGTAAATTTGTACGAATCGCAGATTATATACATCATGTTCAATTTTCATAGTTGTTTTCTGGTTTCTGTTTTTAGGAGAAGAATTCATTTTTAAATTACAATGTGTCCTGTATATTAACACTACCACACTATATGCGACAAGGATTTGGTAAAATGCTCATCGATTTTAGTAAGTATCTTGGTGTCTTTTATTGAGTATATTGGTTCCTACCACCTGATGTGAGATGTATGTTATGCAATTATAGACTAGTAATAAATTCCCATATAATTATATTTATACCTTTTTGAATTGCAGGTTATTTATTATCCAAAGTAGAAGACAAAATAGGTTCACCTGAAAAGCCGCTATCGGATCTTGGGTTACTTAGTTACAGGTCCTACTGGAAAAGTGCTGTTCTTAAATATTTACATAATTTCAAAGGGAAAGAAGTTTCAATAAAAGGTAAGATTTACTCAATTGTATTACAATTAATAGAAGAATATCTTGAATAGTTTCAAAGTATCAAAGGTAAATGCTGTGATACAGTATCATATGTGATGTATGTATCATAGGCAAATGCTGTGATACAGTATCATATATCATATGTGATATCTGTATCATAGGCAAATGCTGTGATACAGTATCATATATCATATGTGATACCTCTATCATAGACAAATGCTGTGGTACAGTATTGTATATGTTACATGTATCATAGGCAAATGCTCTGATACAGTATCATATATCATATGTGAAACCTGTATCATAGGCAAATACTGTGATACAGTATTGTATATGTTACATGTATCATAGGCAAATGCTCTGATACAGTATCATATATCATATGTGAAACCTGTATCATAGGCAAATACTGTGATACAGTGTCACGTATCATATGCTGTGATACAGTGTCACATATCATGTGCTGTGATACAGTTTAACATATAATATGTCAATTGTTTCCACATTTTACTCTAGAGCAATTCATAATTGCTTTTGTTTCTTTTTAGACATTAGTCAGGAGACAGCTATCAATCCATATGACATTGTGAGCACATTACAAGCACTGAGCATGCTCAAGTATTGGAAAGGGCGCCATCTTGTGTTAAAACGTCAAGATTTATTTGAGGAGTATCTCGCAAAGGAAGCCAAAAGAACAGACGTGACAAAGGTTATTGAACCGATGGCTCTCAAATGGACACCACCTGTAGGGGACAAAATATGAACATTGGCTGTATAAAAGGGTTTATTTGGTGAGGGTCAAAGTTCACAAGGAATCCAACAGTTGGAGAGGGGGAAAAGTACAGTGTGTGGGATTCCATTAAATATTTGTTATCTTTGAAAATACTGAGACACATTGCAACTGTGCTTTTTTAAATGATAATTATTCACAAATGTAAACAGTATTGTACAATGTTTTATATGCTAATAATTGTATTATGTCATTCCATGGTATTTGGATTTGATGCCTGGGAGAGGGAGGGGGTATTGTCAGGGTCATTTGATTATTTTAGACATGGCTTTAGTCCATCTATGTTCCTTCCTAAAGCCCTGTCTACACTATCAAACTTTATATGACAAAACAAATGTGATGTGCCCATATATGGACGTGATGATGTCATATCAATACCATATTTAAGCATATCACTACCATATTTGGGCACATCACACTAGTTTGATAGTGTAGACAGAGCTTAAGTCCTATTTGTATTTTGAAGGGTGGGATGCCTTATGAAATTGTTTCTGTAGTAACCCTGTGTATTAATACAACTGTAAAAACCAAACTTCATTTTATTAAATATTTAAAACTTGTAGAATATGTAAATAGGACAAAATGATGTAAATGCTTAATAAATAAATGGTAGATGTGTGACCAAATATTTTTACTGAATTTGACAATTTTTAGTAGGATTTACGATTACGTTTTTAAGCACGCAATTTAAGCCTTAATTGGTATTTCGAAATGAATATGTGGTTTCTTGTTAGGTTATTGAATAAGAATATTGTAAATTTCTTTTGAGAATATTCTGTCAGATGAGTTATTGTTTCAGTTGCAAAAGCATTGGAGGAAGCATCTGATCATACACGCAAATTTACGTTAAGCTCTGTCTACACTTATCAAACTTTATGTGACAAAAAAATGTGATGTGCCCAATAGACACGATGATGTCATATCACTACCATATTAGGCACATCACACTAGTTTGATAGTGTAGACAGTGCCTTAGCTATCACAATGCTGATTACTTTGTAAGCATGATATTTCTATAGCAAATGGCTTGCCTGGCTTTTGTTCATTTGTTCATTTGTTTTAAATAATGCTTTTCAGGTTGGACGTGTTATATGTGTGAACTGTTCTATTGTGTTTTCTTTGTTAATTTTGCTATTTATAAATCTATTGTATGACACAGGTAATGTTAACAGTCCTGGAATTCTGCGTTCAGTCATTGAAATCGTGAAAAAAGTTAACATAACATTTCTTAGCTCTGCCTGCACTATCAAACTAGTTTGAAAAAAAAGGTGTGATATGACCAAATATGGACGTGATATGACATCATCATTATCGCCATATATGGGCATATTAATTTTGTTGTCACATCAAGTTTGATAGTGTAGACAGAGCTTTACACTTTCCAAATCATTATTTGTAAAGACTGGTCAATATTTTCCTATTAATTTCGTAACGTTTGTATTAACAACCATTTTCATATTTCCAATTCAAACCAATTACATTAACCGTATTATGGTGTTAATGGTAAAATGAATCACAATGTAGTCAAATTCTGTAACTGTCAGAGATACCTGTATATAAATAATAAAAACGTATCGTAAACATGCTGTCTCTGTTGTTGGTTCATTTCATTTTTTTTTTTTTTTAAGTAAGACACATAAAATCCTCCTCACTGGCAAAGAGGATGAAAATAGTTAAACAACCGTTTACGCAGAATGGATAAAACACTACTTTTTTAAATTTTTAAAAATTAATGTTGTATATTCTATTATTAATGTACCATACCGTACGGAATTATTGAGTCTTATTTATACTCATATTCGGTGTATATTTTCTTTTTACAATTCTTTTTATGACGTATGGTACTGTCCATAATATAAGTATATTCATATTTCTTGGCCACTAACCATCGTGAATTCTTGAATAAACGCGGGAATATGTGAGAAATATTAATTGGAAAAAGCAGATTATTTATCATATCAAATAGTAATGTAGGCCTACAGGAATATGAAATTATTATGACCATCAAATCACAACGAAAGCTGAAACAAAAATATGTCATTCCCATTGAATTGAAACATTCTTTTTTTAAAATGTGTAATTGTTAAAAATAGATTCTTCCCCGCCTCTAATTAGATCTAAAACCACATCCAAGATTGAAAAAAGGGAGAGTACTGACTCATGCTTTTATACTTTTAGTCTCACCAGCCTAATGATTAAAATGAATCCTTTGTTAAAGCCCTCTTCGTTAAAATATATGTAAAATGTAGAGATATTAATTAATTTGATTAATAACATCTTACATTCTTATGTCAAATTGGACTCAAATTTAATTCGGACTCTGTACTGACGACTCTCTCTATTTATTTGTGAGGTTGAACGTATATTAATTAATTGAATACAACGTTGAATCTAAGAAAAAAAAAAGCAAAAACCAGAAAAACTATAATATATAATAATATAATAAGTTATTATTAAATTAGTAGGCCTATTGTATCATCAGAGTATTTCTGCTCTGCTCCGGATTCCAAGTGTACAATCTTTTTTATTGTTTGTATCATTATTATGTATAGTGCCCTCTATTGATCTCAACAGGTCATGTACGGTTATGCACAGAAAATGGCGTCAAATCCTTCATCATGTACTTTATAAAATTGATAAGCAAGTGTCAGAAGTATCATAATATTTGTTTTTCCGTATAAATATGATAATGATTATTATGCAACATGGAATCTAATGAAATTGAAAATCATCAGGAAAATGAAGTATGTGGAAGTAGGCCAAGCGAACAGCCTGAAAACGGTAAGTTTTTAGCCAATTGGTTGGCCCAATTCCGCGATGTTGCCAAGAAAACTGTTCTTGTTGCAGCTTTCTCAACGTACGCCCTGAACAAAAGCTGTTTTGTCCCTGGCTTTGAAATGATGCTAGGCCTAGGCCCCGCAACACCCCGATCCCCTAACTAGTGTTAATGGAAGAATACCTGTTATATAAATAAAATTGACAGTTAATATAATTGTATACGATATTATAAAATTATAACTTTTCTTTGTTATTTTGTTATTGTTTTGTGATCGATTTATTTTACAAATTTGGTTTTGTGTGGTATTTTTCTTACCTCTCTTTTGTTTTTAATTTTAATAAAGTAAATAAGCCAATTTTTGTGTTTGTGAATTACCTTTTGTTTTTCATTTTTTTCATCATAATTCACCAAAACTAATATATTATTGTCCCATTGACAGTTTTATTAATGTGTAATTAAAAAGATGTAGTTTTTTCTCAAACAAATTTAATAAAAATCTCATTATTTCGCTCAGAGATCTTAGACTTTGAATGATAGGTCTTCATACAGCAATATAGGAATACATACAGATACAAAATAGCTTAGGTTCAATTTAGAGTCGTTCGTTCCTCTGCGTACAATATCCGTATGAAAACAATTTTAAAGAATGTCTTTCTAAACATAGACACAGAATACTATTATTATTATTATCAAATGAGTGTAAATATTTAAGCATGCCAACAATGACTTAGTTACATAACAGGATATAAGAAACTTAAGTACCTTGCTTGGTATTTATGATAAGATGTCTTTCAATAGCTTAGTGTACATTAAAATTAAAGCTACTGTAGTCATGAATTGAATTGAATTTAAAGAAGTTAAATTCTCCTTTAAAACAGTACACATCCAAATTGCCAATTCTGCTGTTAAATTCTTTTTTGTCCCAGTTAATATTACCTGTACTGTACGATGATATCTCGTCGAGGATCCAGGATTTTGAAATAGGGGGCTCAAGGCCTACACATGGTGAAATAAAGTGCTGAATTTGATGCCCTATCTTTCGCATTATATTTTGTCCCCTCCTCCCCTGGAAAAAAAATTTAAATAAGCCATCTGATTGGACATTGTGTAAAATGCCGATGCTCATCCCCCAACAGATACCATGAAAAGGTGATCATGCTATGGCTTTAAATTAAAAACTGTCAAATTATATTTTACTTAGAAGAAGATGTACGAAAATAAATGATTCCTCAGCTGTATAATTAAAAAGATAAGAATTAAACTGATGATACTGTAGATAATTTGTGTCAATGTTTAACAGGATCCGTACACCTGTCATGCGTTAAACAAACATTGTTATCTGAACTCCGTTATTAATTATTATTATTATGTCGTCATATATCGTGACATTAAATCCTTGTTATTAAAAAGCTGAGTTCAAAAATTAAAATTTAACATTATTTTTCTTTAAATTTACAGTTGAAATCACAACAACAAGTTTGCTAAAAGGAGATTTTCTTCTACCAATCGAAAAGTAAGTGTAACTTTATATTTTATTTTGTATACAGTCAACTCTCCCAATACCGGAAACCTTTGGGCTGGCCAAATACAGTATGTCTGGTTTTCGGGAAAATCTGGTATTCAGAATGTGTTCAGAATTTTCCAGTTTTCAGAGTTGACTGTACTATAAAAAGTAATATTATTATTTTTTTTTTTTCAGTATAAATTCTGGTAATGAGGCTGAGCGCAAACGTCGCGTGCACAATGAAGTGGAACAGCGACGCAAGTGTAAAATTAACAGCGGTATTGATAAGCTTGGTCACGTTATACCAGCTTGTATTCAAGAAAAAAAGGTTATTATCGGATTGTATTATTTATATAAAAAAATTCAGTTAATGTTTTACTCTTGTGTGTTTAAATCTTTAAATTACTTTTAGTTCATTTCATAAACATTTATTTCTATTAATGGTGTATAGAAAATATCAATAATGAAATAAAGAAAAAAATACCATTAATAGTGGATTTTACAAGAAGAAAAAATAGAAAGATAAAAAAAAAAAATAAGATATTGTCCCCTGAAAAAAAAAACCCCAATTTTTACAATTTGGTGAATATGCCAATTTAATGCCACATAGTATTTAGTCACTTTGACCAAAAATTGGATCGATAAATAAAATTATTTACCTAAAAAAACTGTAATTTACAGCAAAAAATAGTCAAATTGGTTGCCATCCAAATAGGGTTTTTTTTTCATGTTTAGGGGAACAATACATCTTTAAGTAATGTGTGTTGTTAAGGGAATATAGACTAACATTATTGAGCCTACCTAATAATGTAATTTCTTGTATCAGGCAGTTTGATGATGTATGATTATTTCTTTTATTATTTTAGAGTAAAACACAAATACTTGAGCTGGCTTTGGATTATATTGCTGAATTAAAAGAAAAATATAACAGTGTGATTATAGAGGGAGCTGATAAAGCTAGAGGTAAGGAGTTAACATTCATTCCGGATTTGTAATTGTAACTTCGTAGCAGTAGTCATCTTAAAGCACAAACTCAAGCACTTCACATTAGTAACAGTTGCTGAAAACCTATCTCTTTCGCATAGCATATGAAATGACATAATTTCTACCTAGTTTGAGCCTTGTGGTCGTGGCGCTTTATATAGTGACAATTTATTTTGGTTAGGAGCTATACAAAAGACAATTATTATTATCATTGGATCATGATGATTGAAACTTATGATGTTCCTCTCATTATTTGGAGTAATTTTTTTTTACATACTCATTACATCTCTTGGTTTTAACTCAATATCTTTTTTTGTTTTTAACAGTTGAAGAGTTGGAAAACCTAAAGAAGGAAAATAACCATTTACGAGAAGAAAACAGACGAATGTCTACACTCATAAATAACATGAAGGTGAATTCTAATGGAATCCAGCAGATCAATTCTCGGTCAAAGAAGTCGAGGAATAACCAGAAGCAGCAACTATTTGCAAAGACTATCGAACCAATGACAGACTTTTCTGCAGATATTGCTAAGTTAAACCTTGAGATGGAACAAATCCTGTTGAATCAGGACATCACTGTCGAACCATCAAACCCTGCCAACCAAAATGTCACCACTCAAAACCTTCTTGATCAGCTGACACAGCCTGCGCCAACTCAAGATCTTGGGTTGATGTCACAAACGATTAAAGTTGTTCAGAATCAACAGAACACTGCCAATAAAAATTCTACAAATGAGATTCTGCTGAACTCTAGCACGAACACGTCACATGCTACAATTATGAACTCAAATTTAATTATTAAATCTGAAGAGTCAAAAGTTAACCAAGGACAAATGTTATTGGTCAATAATCCAAAATTAGCAGCAACAGGTGGAACTCAACCAATGAGATTACAGGTTGCAAATGTTGATTCACAACCTCCAGGAAGTCAAAGTATTCAACTTCTTCAACAACCAGGAAATCAAATTCAACTTCAAAGTGGGATTCAAAATCAAAGCATGACAGTCAGTAAACCAATTCAACAAATTCAGTTATCTGACAGTACGGACATTAAACAAACACCAACAACCTCAATTCAGTTGCCAGGAAATCAAAATATTATTCTTTCAAATCAAATCACAGATCAGTCGAAAGTGAAAAATACGATACAGAATCCACAAGCTGTAACAATACCACATAATATAAATAGAACGGTATCCCAGCCTGCTCCAGGCCAACCTGCAGCTGCAGGTAACCCGGTTATGCAACCCATGCAGCCAATGCAACCAATAAGGTTGATAGTTCCAATCATGACCACATCAACCGGTCAAGCCAGTATGACACAACAGTTAACCTTTCGTCTACCAAATGGTCAGACTCAAACCTTTCCTCTCCGGATAATCCCAGCCAGTACTGGTGCATCTTTGAATACTAGCCAAACCACCACAACAACAACCACAAATACCAGTAATCTCATGCCTCTTGCTCCTGCCCAAACACCACTTGCTAATCCTTCTGGAATGATCAGAATACAACCTGCCCCACCGGTAGCTTCGACAACTTTTCCAGATATAAAACCTAATGGAAAAAAGAAGAAAAGCAAAGCAAAACCTATTGCAGATATTACCACTCCAGTTATTCAACAAACGTCTACAGTCACTGCGCCTGGAAATCCAAGAGTGGTTCGTGTACAAGCGCCGATCCAAATTGGACAGAAAACGCAATCTGGTTCGCAAAATCTTGTTTATTTACAACAGAGTGGACAACTAATTCCGATATATCTACCTTCAAATGCCACTCCAGGACAGAATATCCAAAACATTATCACAGGACAGTCTGGCGTTATTGCTGGTGGAACGCCGCAAGGTGGAACATCTCAAAGTGGACCGATTCAACTAACAATCCCACACCAAGGAATCCAAAACACTTTTAATACACAGCAGTTGAATGCTGGTCAAACCACCAGTCAGCCTCAACGATTAACAATAGTTCCTCAAGGAAAAGAGACAATCTTAAATCAAGGTACACAACAGCAGTCTCAGACTGGAAGCACGATACTACAGGCAAGTGAGCAGCAGGATACGCTTGCAAGTATCATGGCATCGTCAGAGATTTCAGACCAAGATTCTGGCATTGAATCACAAGATTTACAGAAGTCACAAAAACAAACCACAAATGCACCCTTGTCTCCACTTTCAGTATTGACTGCAGAGCTTGGAATCAATGAAGCAGAAAGCCATTCTACTAAATCAAACGAAGTCGATGGCAGTAGTCAAGACATTCTAGCAAAAGCTGCAGCTTCTATATTTTCTCCCGGATCATTAGATAATGGAGATAATGAACATGATGGAAATTCTCTAATGCAGTTGGAACCGGATAACAAAAATAACGTGCCTCAGGTGAATCGTATGAACTCAAATAGTTGTGAAAATCAAAGACCTGTGTTAGAGTCACAAACTAGTTGGTTGTCCGAACCAGTTCAACCAAGTAAGCCAAGTGAAAAAACTACAGTGCCTTCGAAAGAATCTAACGTAAAAACAAAACGTAAGGAAAGTCGGAAGAAAAAAAGGCAAAAGAGCACTTCTAAAGAGTCAAACCCGCTTAATATGAGTGGAGCAGGTATAACTCAAGAGTTGTTACAGATGGCTGATATAGCGTCTGAAATGCCAACAAAGTCTTCAGAGTTAAGAACTGAAGATAATTTCCAGCAACCGTTAGTTACTTCAAACAGTCAGTCAGTAACTTCTAGATACTCTGCAGAAGCTATTATAAGTGGTATGGTCTCTGAATCTACCACCACCACTACTCAACCAACAGATACTTGTTCAATATCTAGTACGTCGTCAACTCCAAGTAATTCTTCGTTTCCATCGTACACAGGATCAAGTAGTTATGTTAATGATATTTTAAGTAATTCGATGAGTGCAAGTGGTTTGCCGACGTACATAAATGAAGATGAACAAAACCAACAGAACAGTCTCTTTTCACCTTATAAATCGTCAACCAAGCCTTCGGGTGATGTAAAAACAGAAGAGGTAGTAGTACCCTCTAGATCTGTAGAAGAAAAGAGAAAATCACCAACAATGAAAAACAGAGCCTTTAGTTCACCAGTCCAAGGAATATCAGCTGAACTCTTAAATTTAGCAGATTCCGTATCAGATACACAATCTCAGAGTTCACTTTTACAGGGTCAACAAGAAAACATTTTGCCAGAATTTCTTAGCCCTTCAAATTCTGAAAGTTCATTGTTATCTGAACAAGAGCCTAAATTGACAATTTCTTCAACAGCATCAGTAGCACAAAGCAGACCTCTGTCGTCGTGGATAAGTCATCATTCAAGGGCGTCTGAGTTAGCATCAGTTACGCAACAAGCTCGTTCACAATCTAATAATCAACCATCAATCACATCATTTTCAACGAGTACAGCCAGATCCCAGAGCCCCACCAGTAGACCCAGCTACTTTTCACAGCCATGGCTGACAACCACTTCAACAACATCAACGACTAGTAGTTTAGCATTTGCGCAGAGTGGATTCTCGAGTCCAGTATCATCAACAGCTAGAAGCTCACCAAATTTGATTTCAACTCAACATCAGCAGCTAAATGTTAGTTCGGTTATTACCCACAGTACTAAAGCACTAAATAGTCCATCAAAACAAACAAAAACGACAGAAAGTAAAGTATCACCATCACCGAGAATCTTTACAAAAGAAACGATTCACAGAACACTGACAATGGACATTGCTGAAGAACCTACGGAGGAAGTTGTAAAACCAAAGAAACACCACACCTTACCAATTTCAGTGCCAGATAGGCCTCCTATGTCGTCGGTTCCAGATAAGCCAGCAACACCAACGACAGCGAAACCAAAAACAAAATCTAAACGCAAAAAGAAATCAGTTGAAAAGAAACAAATTGTCGAGCCACCAATTGCGAACACAAATGAATCATTGGCCAATGTTGGAAAACGCGCCTTAGACAAAGACTTGGTTGATAAATTTCCGTGGTTGTCAGAAGCTGGTGAGGGAAGTCAAGAGGACCAGATGTCTGAAGGCATAAGACCAAGTACAAATACAAAAAATAGTACATCCTTTAGTGTTCAAACGTTAAGTCAAAGTTCAAAGAACAAGGGTGATAAAACTGCGAAACAGAATCAATCTACTAAAAAGAAAATCTTGACACCAGTTGAAGAAATATCAAAACCAATCACAACAAAAGATAAAGAACCTGAACAGGTTACAGAAACCAGTAAAGGTCAATTTTGGAACCCTAGTTCTAGCTTTGGAATGTTATACCCGCCGCAGGAACCTGTTCCCGAAACTGTTCAAAGGTCTAACAGTCAGAAATCAAATGAACCAGCTTACTCCAGTACCTCATCTGTTATCACTTCAAACCATACAACATATCCAAGATACACATCCCATCAAAGGACTAGTTCTAGCTATACTCCTGTAGAAGTATCTAGATCATCATTTTCTAACACCATGCCAACCAGCAGTCCTCAAGCTATTAATACTTTACAGAATACCGACAACAGCACAAGTACGCCCAGTTACGATCCATTCTCAACCTTACCCCAGAGCTTTGCCAGTGCGAATACTTGTCCAACTAATCAAGATAGTGTTGATAATCTTCCAGAACCTGACATAGATTTTTTATCAGCGCCATCAGAGCCTGCACCGTTGTATCAACAATCGTCAAACAGACGGATCTCAAAACAACAAAAAGAAGTTACAAGTTCGATGCAGTCGCATACATCTGTTGTACAGCATGTGCTTGAAAACAGCCCAAGTAAGCAACACACGTCGGTGTCGCAGAACTCTATGCAGCAAAACAGGGATTTCAGCTGTGTTAAATCATCCACACAAAATTTGCAGAGCCCAGGATATAATGAACAAATACCAAATACAGTTTTAAGTTACCAACCATCCGTGTCAAAAGGTTCCGACAATGTGACAGATTTCTCCTATAGCCAACAAAATAAATTGCCAACATCTTCCAAACCAGATTATTCCCTCCAGAATGAAGACCATACTGATATATTTGATACAAACGCATTAGACTTCCCATCACTGCACGATTCACCGCCCCAGGAAAACTCCTCACGGGCAAGCAGCTCAGTGTCATCAGCCCACATGTTCCCATCGCATGGAGACAATCAACAGATGCGTATGGACACGCCCCGATTCGATAATTACCAACATAGATCTTCTGACAATCTTTCTACAATGGACAGAGAAGGAACCATGAATTTGTCACAAAATAACCCAAATTATTATAATAGACATTCAAATATTAGCCATCAGGTGCAACAGCCTAGTCTGAAACGATCAGCACCAGATCAACCTCCACACCAGATGTCCGCCAAAAGGCCTTCTAGGGTTGAGACATCATCTGTAAATCAGGATAGCCGCATGGGAGTCCCAACACCAGACAGTTTACCAAGAACCCCATTGTCAGTCGATGGACATGTGTCACAGGACACTGGAAGGTTACCTACCGGAACAAGTAACACTACTGCAACGCACCAACGACATCACTCATCAAAAAGGAATGCACCAAGTTATAATAACGCTACTGACAATTATTCTCCGTCAAATAGGACTAATGGAACCGCCCCTATCTCATCAAGGAATCACAAACGCAATAATCCCGCACAGTATTACTGTGCGCCACCACAACCGCATAGATCAGAATCTGGAATATCACATGACCATCCGCACGATCTCTGGTCAGCGCTCGGTTCGCCAAGAAACTCTGTACCACCAATGTCTGAAGCGTCACCTTTTTTAGCAAATTTTTCGACTTCGCAACCAACGCATACCTCTCTTTTATCACACAGCGAACTTTCGAATGCACCTTCAAGCACCAGTTCTAGTATATCGCCAGCTCGCCGTATTCGACATCCAGAACATCCGACATACCTTCCGGCGCCTTTAACAAGTTCTTTGCTTTCGAATCAATCGGCAAAGGGTTCCAGAGAACCGGATATAGCTCATTTCAACCCAATGTTTGCAACCAGAACACCAACGCTTTCTATGAACGCACTGCAACATAATTTTCCTATTTTTCCAGATCATCACGCTCCTCCGAGTTTTAACGTTGGAAAAGGACCTCAGATACCAGGAAACATGAATCTCGCAAGCCATCCGCACATCTCGCCGAATTTCAATTTTAATAGTATATTTGGTGACGTCGGGACAGGGAGCAATGGACATGTGGATCCTAGTTCGTTGAACCCAGGTCTGCATGTTCCTCATTTACATAGCAACACCAGCCTTCCTGTTGAAGAACATTTATCGTTACGTGGACATCACATTCCGTCAAGACACGCTCAGACGTTTGGTGGGAATCCCGTTGGTTTGAATTCGTTGATGAGACCAAATGTACCACCAGATGTAAGGCCACCGTACAAGGTGTCCATGGCCATGCATGGCCAGCCACACTTTCATGGTGCTTCATTTAGTGGCCTCCCACCGTACTAATGCATTTGCTACATTATGTAATTTTAAATTTATCTAAATTAATTCTCAATTTGGTTTTAGAATCTAGTATCAGAAACGCATTTACAGGGTGTGCATTTTTACGTCGAAATATTGTAAACCGTATTTTCAATAACCCAAAAGAATTTTTTTATAATCTGATTATTGATAAATTAGAACAAGCAAAAGATTTGGCTTTTAAAATTAAATTATTTTAGATACAAATGTACACAACAGTGTTTTGTAAAGTATGGTGAATTTGCCTAATCAATTTGATTACCAACACAATGATATATATTTACTTAATTATAATATATTTATTAAAAAATAACTGAAAAAATTTAATTGGACATAAATTATGTAATAAATTATGAAAATTGCAGAAACTGAAGCTATATTATGAAATCATGGTTTACAGTTTTATTTTTTGAAATGAAATATTGTTATTAATTAAGTATACGTGATTAGGCCTATAAATACTCTTTGTTTGTTTGTTTGTCAACTTCTGCCATGCGAGATTTCTGGGTCACAACATCAATTTGCTGGTTCAAAAGTTTTTTATTTATTTTTAAAGATATTTTGGTAAACATACAATATTTTAAGGTATATTTGTTTTTAAACAAAGTACATTCAGTCACTATTGGGTCGGATCCAGGGGGTGTCTCATTGGGGCACGCTCTCCTCACTTTTGACAGCTAAAACGGAAAACTACTTTACGATATCTATTTTTGACAGACTAGCGCGCCCCTGTTTGAAAAATCCTGGATCCTCCGCTGACTATTATTGCTTGAATTATTTTGTGATCATTTTCATGTAATTTTAAAGCAGTTTTTATATGAACCTATATTTAGCTGATATACTGTAGTATACGTTTTACTTTTTTATTAGTTGGTTTTATGTGAAAAACAAATGTCTGATAAAGTGTCATAATTTAACAAGTAGTTAAATTGAAGTTCAGTAAGATGAAGTTATTGTTTTTCATGTGAAATTTTGTTGTATGAACATTTTAACACTCGCCATGTACATTTGTAATTTTTTGTTGCATTTTTTTAGTACTCTTATACTCGATTCATTCATACAATGTGATAAATGTAACAAAATGTACGCATATTGAGTGGATGAAGCACGTCGCAATGGATCATTGAATTGTCCCTTGTGATTGGTCAACTTGCCTCCAAGTTGGAACCTAACTTAATCACTCTGAATGTAAAGATTACATGCAACTGCAATGGTGTACACTTATTAGCATATATATTATCCAAAAAATGTAACGCAAGAAACGGATTTCTTTTTGGCCAGTCAACTAATTAATCTCTTATCTAGACTTCCATTTAGGGACCATTTCAAAATTATTTTACTGCAGTTACTGCATTTGTTTTACTCTCTCTGTCTACACTATGAAACTAGTTTGACAAAAAAATGTAATGTGCCCAAATATGGTAGTGATATGCCCAAATATGGTAGTGATATGACATCGTTATGTTCATATGGGCACATCACATTTTCTTGTCACATAAAGTTTGATAGTGTAGACAGAGCTTTAAATTAATTATTTAGCAAACTTTTTTGAGTAATAATACCCACTGTTCATTGCAGTGAACTACATTGAACAAACTAATATGTAGTTACTGCAGTATAATAGTTTTTACTTGATTCATTAATATTTACTACTGGGAAAAAACAGCAATTTGTTGCATTTCATTGTATGTGTGAATCGCATATTAAAATGTCTATTATAACCTTTAATAATGATATGTATATTATATAAGGACCTATCAGAGGTATTTATAGCATGGAGCATTTGTAAACATTTCATGAAATTGTACAACAATAATGAAGTATATGAAATAATGTAGTAGAGTATCTACCTGGAATAGGTTTTAAGAAATGTGTACAAACAACTATTTTTTGATGATTAGCCTAAGTTTTGAAAAAGCTTTGTAAATTTTGCCTGAAAAAAGCGTTTTAGTACTCGAAACGGCGGTATGAGATGGTACCTATGTTTTCAATGTGTTTATCAGTATTTTGTATCTAACTGTACATAATTTGTACATATTGAAAGAGGTGATAATGTGCCACATATGTTTATATTGTACGATAACTTTTCTCTTAAATAAAATATGATGTATAATTGTAAGGTAGGGTAATTTGAGAGGGTTATTAAGTACTAACCAAGATGCTAATTTCATACCACTTAAAAATAATATTTCATATTTAAGTTTTCAGTTAATAATGTGGTAATTATTTTTTTTAAATTACAAAACCCACATACAAACTGGTATAATCCCTAAGTACTTGTGGGCTTATAAATGAGGACCAAAATGTGATAGGGTGTCCTTGCATGAACATTTGCATGTAAAATACTACAAATTGAGTGTTGGGGGGGGGGGGGGGCGGGGATGGTTTGGATATGTCGGGTATGAATCCTAAATCTGGTCTTATTTGAATGAATATATTTGTATTTATTTAACTGTAATTAATAAACTGGACAACATAATAGCAATATTGTAGGTGTTTGTGCCACAGTTGTTAATTAATAAACCAAATCTCTAAGATCTGGACACCCTGTTAAGCTCTGTCTACACTATAAAACTATAGTTTGACAAAAAAGTGTGGTGTACCCAAATATGATAGTGATATGCCCACAATGGTAGTGATATGGCAAAATATGGTAGTGATATGCCCAAATATGGTAGTGATATGTCCATATATAGGCACATCGCATGTTTTTGTTAGGTTCAGAGTATATGAAAGTAAATTTCAATCATGTAAAAGAAAAACTGGTTTTATTGTACATTGTCTAGATGTACATTTGAAAACAATACGATCGCAAATAAATATTTTTAAGTGGTTTGAAAACATGCTCCTATTTAAAAAAACAATTATTGAACATCTTTGCTGTGTTTTTATCAGCAAAGAGAAGATGACCTCAAATAAAAGGAATATCTACAAGTAAAAATGCAAGTGAAAGGTTTTATTTATATCTGACAATCAATATACAGCAACAAGAAGCAGTGGCGTAACGGCCAAACCTAGGGCCCAGGAACTTATGGGGGCCCTGAGCAGTGTCTAGAGGAAAAACAGGCATTAAAATAGAGACCTCAGGTCTCTATGTTACATAGACACCCCTATTAAGGAGAAACCCCTATTAGGGGACACCCCTATCAAGGGGATACCTGTTAAGGAGACACCCCTATTAAGGAGATACCCCTATCAAGGGGATACCTCTATTAAGGGGACAATCCTATTAAGGAGATATTAAGGAGATACTTTATTATTGTATTGGGTCTCGAAAGTGTCCCTCCCTGTACTATAAAGTTTGTCAATTATGGGAATAACAAAACGTCAAGAATAAATGAGAAGGATTTTCACATACAGTAACAGATCAAAGGGGGTGGGGTGTGGGTTGAGCCAGCATCTAAATTTCACAAATTGTAATGCAAAAGATAGGACATCAAATTAAGTTCAGCTTTTCACTACTGTATTAGGCTCTGCCCCCCCCCCCGCCCCCCCCCCCCCCTTTTCACAATCCTGGATCCCTCACTGAGTAGTGTTGCAGCTGTAGCTTCGTGGTTACCATACATACCTTCCAATTTCAAGGTCCAGGGTTCAATCCTGACTTAGTGCCAGACTCTTTCTACTACACTCCCTAATCATTCAGGATTATATAGTGTAATTGGCGAATTTGAAACAAACACAAAATCAGGTGAAAGCAGTCCAAGATAATTTTTGAGTCGAGATTTTATAAATCTGTTTATTTCAATAAAAGAGTCTCCATTGCATACAATTACATTTCATACCTCACTTAATATTTTCCACATTTTCACAATACTAAAAATTAATTACGTTAAATAAGATTCTTAAATGATAAATTTTAAAAATACAGATATAGTTTGTGATAACATATTATTATAGTATTATTGTCCATTTGTGACAATATATATTTGTAATACCAATCTCAAAATGGTCTCTTAAGCTGTGTCTACACTATCAAACTTTATGTGACAAAAAAATGTGATGTGCCCATATATGGACATGATGATGTCATATCACTACCATATTTAGGCACATCACACTAGTTTGATAGTGTAGACAGAGCTTTAATTGTAGGAAAAGTGAAGAAACCATTTATCTTTTACATTTAACTTAAAATATAGTTTTAAAACACACTTCTTAATACTGGAATTAAATAAGTTATATTAATATATTAATAATTCTTATATATTTTAGATGAGATGACAAATGCTGTATTATTACTAGTGAAAATGTAATGAACTCTCTGTGATACCATTAACTTGTGTACCTAGGCCGGGCCATGCGCATCTCTCGTAAAACCCCCTAGGCCTTGAGAAGAGCATTAACAACAGCACGTACATTCAAGTTACGAAGGTCACGGTAGGTCTGACCGGTTCCTACAAAGACAATAGGTTGACCGGTTGTATAGGTCATGGAGATAGCAGCTCCCACCTGTAAATAACAATATTCAAATATTTTTTGTGATTGTGTTTATTTTTATAACAAATGTATATAAATGTTTGTACTGTATTGTGGTTCTTGTCATTAAACATACCTTGTCATCAATCGTATCAAACTTTGTGAGGACAATGCCATCAATAAGTCTTGGATTGGACATATTGGAGTGGTCAGCAAGGGCCTGATTGAACTTGGTCAGTTGGTCAACAGCCTCATTTCCAACCAAAGCCTCACCAACAAAAAGCACTAGGTCTGGTTGGTTGATCTTAATTAGCTGAAAAAATGAACAGAAAAATCTAGAGATCTATTCTCCCCTGGTAGCATATAAATGTACTATAGCTACAGTACTATATGAGTAGCTACAGTACTATATGAGTAGATATAGGCACTGTGTAGCTTTAGGCACTGTGTAGCTACAGTACTATGAGTAGCTATACGCACTGTGTAGCTACAGTACTATGAGTAGCTATAGTACTATGAGTAGCTATAGGCACTGTGTAGCTACAGTACTATGAGTAGCTATAGGCACTGTGTAGCTACAGTACTATGAGTAGCTATAGGCACTGTGTAGCTATAGTACTATGAGTAGCTATAGGCGCTGTGTAGTACTACTCTATGAGTGGCTATAGGCAATGTGTAGCTATAGTACTATGAGTAGCTATAGGCATAAAAAAAACTTACTTTAGAGAGGGATCTCATCAAGGGTTCATTGTCTTGCATTCTCCCGGCAGTATCTACGAGCACAGCGTCAAAATGCAGGTCACGAGCTGTACGAAAAAACATTTGAATTTCATTAATGAATATGTTAATAATTAACTATATTGTTTTAATTTAAGAAATTTTAAAAAAAGTTTACCAAATTTGACAGCTTCCATTGCAATACCAGCAGCATCCTTTCCATAGCCTTTCTCGTACAGTTGCACATTCTGTTGACTGCTGCCCTCAGCTGCAGGGTGTAGCCCATTCAGGCGACGAGTGTGAGTTCGCAGCTGTTCCACAGCTCCGGATCGGAACGTGTCACACGCAGCAATAAGTACACGAAAGTTATTTTCCAATAGCCAAAAACAAATCTTTGGAAAACAAAACATTTATTTTTGAAAGCCAATTTGATAAAAGAGTCAATTTTCTATTTTTAACATTATTTAGAGATATACCAGCAGTATATTGTTACTTTTTTTTAACTTTTGATCCCTTTTATTGTACTACTTAAATTTAATTGTAAATTGCTTCTTATATTTTGGGCAGTTTCTAATAAAAATGAATGAATGATTCGAACCGACAACGAACAACAACCTCAAAGTCTGGGAATTCACTCACCTTTGCCAGATTAGTCGATTTTCCAACACCATTGACCCCGCAGAAGGTCACCACATAAGGTCGGTTCTTAGCCTGGCATTCCATGATGTCTCTCAAGATATCAATACGTCGATGTGGCGACAGAAGCTGAACCAATGATTCCTGTACGCCCTCACGTACAGTGGATGCAATGCCTGACATGAAAAAGACAAAATCAGGGGTGTATTCAGAGCACACACGCAAATCATCTTTATCACGCAAATCACACGTATAACTTACGATCAAAGGTTCCCAAAATCTTGCCCTCCAACTTGGTCGCAACGGAGTCGCAGATCTTCTCAGCAATGTCAGCAGCCACATTTTTGCCTGAAAATGAACAAAGAAACAGAGTTATGCCTTGTCTAGACTATCAAACTAGGTTGACTAAAAAAAGTGTGATGTGCCCAAAGATGGTAGTGATATGACATCATCATGTCCATAAATGGGCACATCACATTTTTTTGTCACATAACATAATGTTTGATAGTATAGACAGAGCTTTAGTTAAGGGAAACATTAATGGTTATTTTTTCTAAAGCTCTGTCTACACTATCAAACTAGATTGACAAAAAAGTGTGATGTGCCTAAATACGGTAGTGATATTCCCAAATACGGTAGTGACATGACATTATCATGTCCATATATGCGCACATCACATTTGATTTTGTCACATAATGTTTGATTGTGTAGACAGAGTTTTAATTAAGAGAATCATTATTAGTTATTTTTTCTAAAGCTCTGTCTACACTATCAAACTAGCTTTAGTTCATATTAAATACATTAGTACTAAATATGAAAAAAACAATTACCAATAAGATGATCCCTCATCTTGATCAGCACTGGCTCCATGTCCTCTTTGGATAATGTCTTTGAGCTCACAAGCCCCTTAAACATGTTGAACATACCAAAGCCTCTTGATTCACTGAAAGAAATATATATATTTGGTGTTAGTCAAAAAGCTATCACAAAAGTAAGCTGTTCTGTTTGTTATGCTCTAAAGCTCTGTCTACACTATCAAACTTTATGCGACAAAAAAATGTGATGTGCCCATATATGGATATGATAATGTCATATTACTACCATATTTGGGCATATCACCACCATATTTTGGCACATCATACATTTTTCGTCAAATTAGTTTGACAGTGTAGACAGAGCTAAAGTCTAATGCCTCAAGTCTTTGCTAAGTAAACTACTTGTGTAATCGTTTTTTTATTGGGCACTAAAACTTACGTTGACTTCGGTTTGCTTCCATGTTCTTCCTCTACTTCGTCCTCTTCTCCTCCACTTGATTCATCATCAATGTTCTGTAATGCTCCTCTCATTGTACCAACATACTTTTGCTGCAATGTTAATAAAATGCTATTTATTTACTGTTGTTTCTGTATATAAAAGCTTATTGTTAAAGATTTATTGTCCCACTAACAAATATGCTATTTTAATGTCACATAAGAGTTATTTACTTTGAACAAAAACTGGATCGAAAAACAAATTATTTACCTGAAAAATGTAATTTAAAGCAAAAAATACTTAAATTGTCTGTCAAATAATGTTTTTTTTGGTTTAAATTATTGTTACTTTTGTCTTTTTATAAGTGAAATAATTATTTTTGTTCGGTTTTTTTTTCTACAGAAGTGAATAGCTTTAAAATTAAAACTGCAAAATGACCGATTCAAATTCTGTCTGTTTTTATGTTTTGGGGGCAATACATCTTTAATTTATTGTTGATATTTGAATTGATTTAATTGAATATGAAATACTCACGTCATCTGCTACTTTATCATTGATTGGTATCTGGTTGTCTATTCCATTGCTATCACCTGTACTGTTACTGTAGTCCAAATCGGGCTGGTCACTACTTGTCCCTCCGTTCTCCCATTTCCGGTCCTGCTTTGGACGCTTACTCTTAGTGACCGGTTTACTAAACATTTACAAATACATAATTAATGTTTTGAAAATTTGTATGGTGGAAAAAGATTAATGAATGCTTGATTAAATCAAAAGTACTGGATTTTACAAAATATTTAAAAAATTTAATTCATTCTAATTTAAGTGCAAATTAGGATTTTCAGTTTGAATTAAATTCTTGCTGTTTATTGTTAAATTGTTAATTTAATTTTTTGTATGATGTCTTACGTCCTTGTGGAAAAACACTATTGAGGTGAACAAGTGTTACTGTGATTAAATAAAGTTTATTATTATTATGTGTACTGTTTAACCAGGCTGGATAAAAAAAAATATGAATGTCTGCATTACAGTATGTACGCCCTGAATTATGCAATGTGTTAAAAACCTATAACACTTACACTGGTGCTGGTTTCTCTTTCTTCTTCTTTGGCCCGAACAATTTAGCACGGTTGCGATTGATAGTCTCCTCATCCAGAACTACGTCATCATTGTTAGCATCCCCGACTGGCTTGACAACTACTTCTTTCTTGGGCCCTACAAAATGATTGAAATAGTTTAGTTGAAACAGAATGTGTATCGTGGTATAAATACAAAAATACTAAATAGTTGAATACAGCTCTGTCTACACTATCAAACTAGTTTGACAAAAAAAGTGTGATGTGCCCAAATGTGGTATGCCCAAATATGGTAGTGATATGACATCATCATATCCATATACTGTAGGGGCATATAAAGTTCGAAAGTCAGACAGACAGAGCTTTATACAATCAAACACAGAATAAATTGTATAACAGACTATTAATAGGTATTTAAGTAACATAGTGAATCTCCTGTATGCAAAGTATATGCAAATTAGATGCATATACCTTTCTTGTTTTTAGTTTCCTTTTCTTCCTTCTTGTTATCTTTTATCATTGACTGTATCGTCTTCTTGGATTTTTGAGATTCCCCAAAAGTTTTCATCTGCAAACAAAATAAATATTATTAAATAAATAAATGATTTGATTATAAATTGAGTTACTACAGGTCTCAGAGGCTAGATACTAATGTGGAAAATATTCTTAAAAACTTCATTAAGTTTCACTACATTCATTTTATTAAAGCTCTGTCTACACTATCAAACTTTATGTGACAAAAAAATGTGATGTGCCCATATATGGACATGATGATGTCATATCACTACCATATTTGGGCATGTCACTACCATATTTGGGCATGTCACTACCATATTTGAGTTTCATACTGTACCTGTATCTTTGTAACTACTCTACTAGAATCTTCAGCCTCCTTCAACATCTGCTGAAAGCAACTATTAAAATCAAAGCTTCCGTAAAGATTGTTGGTATACAGGTCATCTTTGTAAAGGTCACGAAACTGACGGTGAACATCGTCCAGAAATTTATCAATGTATGACAGGGTCAAAATCTTTTGGTAGGCGACCTAAAAAAACAGGAAATATATTGTGTTATTTTTGTTACAAAATTAATAGGCTTAGTGGTACTGTGATAGCATGCCATAGAGATATTATCATATCTCTATGGTAATAATAGAGACAGATAGCTTGCCAGTTTGGGCAAGATGATTTAGTTTTGTTTGAACATTTAGAAGCATTGTCAGCTAAAACTCCTTAAATGAGGAGAAACTTCTTTACTTCGTTCTAAAAATGTACATTAAGATTGAGTTGACATGTAGAACTTACCACGAATATAAGTTCAAACTCATTATCAAGTTTGTACTTTAAAGTCAACTGTCCATGGTTGTAGGTGTTAGTGCCACCTCTCTCCTGTAATTATAAAATAATGTACAAAAGGTTATTTAATTGATCCAACAGTCAATAGGCAGTAAAATTGTCACAATTCCGATGTGCCTATCTAAATTTAAACCAATTTTAACATATTTTTTATTCATCATGAATAATAATTATGATAAAATTAAGGCATAACTCAATGAGACTATAAATACATTGCCTATGTAAGTTTCAAAACCTTTTTAGAATCAATTACACTTAGCGAATTTAGCTAGGCCTAGGCCGTGAAATTTTCTAATTAACAACAACATCACAGGCACGCACTCTCTACTTTGATCCCACAGCATGTGCACAATAAACCGCTAGAAAACCAAATTGTTGGGCCTAGATAAATCGAAGAAAAATCATACCTGTAAAATAACGTTTTTGATCAGTTCATTGACAGATGGTCCATAGGACTGGCAGATTCCCTGGACATGTTGAAAGCACCATAAAACTATCCCACCCTTACTGAAAATTGTAAATAAATCTAACATATTGAATTGTTTCGTGGCGATTGCACAGAACTTTTTGTGTGGTTTTGTGTCATGCGCATTATTAACTTGGTGATTACGTAATCAATATTTTAGAAAAAAGTAGAGGGCGGGCGATTGATCGAAGACCTTTAACTTGTGTAACACGCTTGAGCGAGCAAACACACAACACGCGATTTATCGATCAAACAGCAACGGCGGCGATGTAGCTAGACCTTTTCATCCAAATAAAAAGAATATTGTACCCTTGTTTTCGTCTATTGTATTTTATAAAGTACCTTTGGTATTGTGTGTGCATCAGACCATGATAAAGTCATCTTTCAAAATGTCGAGGGTGTCACTTAGACCTGTCCACGTATTGCGATGGCTCTGTGTAACTCTTGCAATTGTAGGCCTCTTATTTTGGCTTTGGGAGAGAAGGGAGTATCACATTGAAGAAGCACAGCGCGTGGCTGGCCCAGTTGCACGAAACATCAATCCACCGTCCTTACAAAATACAGGAAGACAATTCACCATTAATGGTAAAAATGTCTTGCTTCTTGGAGGTAGCCTGCATTATTTTAGGGTTGTGCCTGAATACTGGAGGGACAGAATGATGAAGATGAAGGCATGCGGCCTCAACACAATTACAACGTAAGAATAACTAATTTAATATTATTAATTGATAAAATATTAATAATTTTCTATTATTTATTTAATTGATATAATGTAATTGGGACTGGACCGTTTTTAGAGGTGTTTACCACATGTTGGTCCCGATGCTTCACTAACAGTGTTAGTGAGAAGTTGAATAAATGAAAAAAATAATATAAGAATTTTCTATTATTTTTTTTTTACATTTACTTTTTTCTTGTTGAGTATGATTTTCACAATTTGTGCAAAGAAATAAATAATGTATAATAAATTCAAAATATAATACTGCATAACTGCACAGCCAGGTAATGTATGTACGACCAAATTTGATTAATCAACTTACAGCAAGAAGTACATATTACTATTTTATTCAAATGACTTTTATCTCTATCGATTATATGTCTATTGAAACTGGGAGCTTTTTATTTTCACATTTAAATTCTATTTATAGTTACGTTCCATGGAATATGCATGAAGAAGTACGAGGTGAATTTGATTTTAAAGGCATTCTGGATATTGTGTAAGTCTCTTAGTGTTTATGCTAATTATTATCAATATATAAATGTATATCTTTTGTAATAATATTTGTGTTAATGATGTTTTATATTAAACCTGCTAAAAGACATTAAAAAAGCAATAAACAAAAGCATTTGTCAACAGACGTTTCGATTTCTCAAAGTTATTGTAACATTTTGTTAAAATTAAATTATTATTCAAACAGCAAATTTTATAAAACAGGAGGTAGTAAACAGCTGCATAATAGCTGCATGTAAATAAATTTACACAGACAAGCGATAACGGTAATACAAATATAGAATCTACAGTATGTTATTCCTTATTGTACAAACAATGCGGGCAGGCGGTTTCCGCTCGGGATAGATACAGATTCTATATGGACAAGCTACGCGGTTTTCCGCTTACCGTTACCGCTCGTCTGTGTAAAGTTGCCTTAAACAAGGTACAGTTTTTGAAAATGTTAAAGCATGATTAATTTTTAAAATACATCAAGATTGTCATAAATGCTTAAAAACAAGGACAAAAAATGTTTTCATGCATAGTTAAAATTCTCACTGTATTTTTTAAATAGTCATCCGTTACACTCCATCCCCGTTTCTTGAAAACTCACCTATTTCAATAGTTATTCTTTCATGTTACGCTGTGAGACTCCAGGAAAGAGCGCTTTATAAATGTTCAATATTATTATTATTAATTAGGATTATGTCTTATTTTGATTACCGAATATTTAGTATTTTCAATTACTCTTATAACTTTCATAATATTTTTTTTCCCAGTGCTTTTCTACGTCTCGCAATGGAATTAGATTTCTATGTCATTCTTAGACCTGGTCCATATATCTGTGGTGAGTGGGAATTTGGTGGCTTACCTAGGTACGTAAATGTTCTTTTTTTTATAATTTAGTTTCATTTTATTTCACTTTACTAATACTGTTCCTTAAAGATGTATTGTCCCTTGAAACACAAAAAAATGAAAGTCAAAATATTCTAAATTTAAATTGGCCATATCAAAGTAATATTAAAGTTATTCACTGTAAGTCGAAAATTCGAGCCAAAAGCAACAAGTTTACGTAATTAACAGGTAAATTAGTTTGATTACATTTCATCTGGAAAATCGTCGCGAGCGAAAGTAAACAAAGATTACAAACCACGAGTACACATTATGCATATGCTAATTAGGATTGTTTACAACTCGTCACGGTTGAGAAGGTATTTTCACACAGATCGTGAGGAAGTTTTATGATAATGCATACAGAGTAGCCAAACAAGCGCGTTTCATTATGGGATATGTTTTGATCGAAAACTTTGACTGGAAGTCAAAGTTATTTTTTTAACAAAAAAACGTCTGTATTTCAGTTAAATGTTTTTTTTTCCAACAAATTTTTGGTGATAGTTAATAACTATTAACATACTTCAAAATGACCCACCTTTTTTCGAAATCTGTTATTTTTTATTTTTTTGGAATTAGTCAAAGGGACAATACATCTTTAAATAAATTACAAAAGCAGAAACTCCAAAACAACAGACTTCCTATAATGAAGATATTATAATATTTTTTTCTCTAACACATATTTTTAACAAGGTAAAAAGACAAGTAATATAGATTTATAAATTATTTAAGATAATTTTTGTACATATTATTTAAAATTTGAAAGAAAGAGTTGTGAATATATTTAACATTAAAAAGAAATTTAATTTATTGATTAAAATTGTTAAAATCTTTGTGTTGTATGAAAGCAAACATAAATATAATAATTAATACTTTATACATCTTCCTTTTCAGCTGGCTTTTGCATGACCCAGATATGAAAATAAGATCAACGTATCCACTATTTTTAGATGCTGTTGAAAATTACTTTGATAGGCTCCTCCCACTTGTGAGACCTTACCAGGTACAGTAAATAGTGACATCTGGAAACATATAAAAATTTTCTTCGAATAATGTTTTCGTCTGATTTTACAATAACTATCTGTATACAATTCTTTACATTGTGAGGGCGTGTGGCACAGTGTATTGGGCTTGTGTTGGATTACTGATCATGAGATTGTGGTCCGAATCCAACTCTCGCCGCATTGCTTGTGTCCTTAGGAAAGACACTTTACTTATTTGCCTCTCTCCACCCAGGTGTATAAAATGGGTACCCGGTTACAGCTTTGCGCTGATTACTAGCTGCATTATTATGGGGGCATGTTTCCATACGTGTTTGATCCAAAAAATGACCGGGGTAATAATGTGCAGCACATTGAGAGTTTGCTTATTAGCGCTATATAAATAAGAATGAACTATTATTATTAAGAATTGTAGACAGATAGAAAAATTATAGAGAAGTCTGATTATTATTGTATCATATTTATTTGATTGACTTCTTATTTCCATACCATGTTTTTATGACTCTGTATTGTTGGTTTAGTTGGCATAATTTTAACTGTAATAGAAAAAAGTGCATGTGTTATGAATCGATGCCTGGACCTAATAACCACCAAAATTTGAATTTTGTTAAGCTCTGTCCACACTATCAAATTTTATGTGACAAAAAATGTGATGATGTCATATACTATATTTGGGCATATATTATCACTACCATATTTGGGTACGTCACACTTTTTTTGTCACACTAGTTTGATTGTGTAGACAGAGCTTACGATAAGCATTTACCAAGTTTCCTCATGCGCACAATGAATTAACATGATATTAAGCTTTGTTCTCACTAGAACGCAAGACAAGGACTTGTTGGTCTTCGCAAACTGAGAGCGTCCTAATACTTGAAGAACTGATTATAACACACATCATCATGATTATAATATAATTAATGTTTCTTTTTTAAAAAAAAGTATATGATTGATGGTAAAGAAACATGTTTTTTCTTTTGTTTAGTATCATCTTGGTGGGCCTATTATTGCTGTCCAAGTTGAGAATGAATACGGCCATTTTGGATCTGATGTTAGTTACATGACAGCGATTAAGGATGTAAGGAACAGTAACATTTATTTGATATAAAACTCTGCCTACACTATCACACGAGTTTGACAAAAAAAGTTTGATGTGCCCAAATATGGTAGCCATATACCCAAGTATGGTATTGGTATGACATCATCATGTCTATATATGGGCACATCACATTTTTTGTTACATAAGTTTGATAGTGTAGACAGAGCTTTAAACGTGATTTCCTGTTTCCGTTTAGGAAACATTGAACATTGTAGGCATATTTTATTACAATACTTCCGGCATTACAACTTTAAAATTAAAAACTATTTCCTCATAATTTCAATTTTATTCCGAAAAAAAAATTGCATCCATTTTAATTTTATCTATCTTTATTTATTTCATTTTGCCTTTTTAATATTTTGACAGACATTAATCACAAGAGGGATTAAGGAGCTACTGGTGACATCTGATGCCACGGAACTCCTTAAGCAAGGGTCTGTACCAGGAGGTTAGTAGTTGATGAAAAATACCTCTAAAGCTTTGTCAACACTATCAAACTTTATGTGACAAAAAAATGTGATGTGCCCATGTATGGACATGATGATGTCATATCACTACCATATTTAGGTACATCACACTTTTTTTGTCAAACTAGTTTGATAGTGTAGACTTAGCTTTACAGTATGTCATATCTGAATGTTAAACTAATACAGTAGAACCTATATTGAAGCTCTGTCTACACTATCAAACTTTATGTGACAAAAAAAATGTGATGTGCACATGGACATGATGATGTCATATCACTACCATATTTGGGCATACCACTACCATATTTGGGAACATATTTGTTGTTGAACTAGTTTGATGGTGTAGACAGAGTTTAAGTCTTGTATATGTTTTTTTTATTCATATATGTTATTTACAGTATTCAATATCAGTTGTCTCTTCTTTTTTTTCAGCTCTGATGACCGGTAATTTCCAAAAAGATGCAGAAAAACATTTTACAAATATCAAGAAAATACAGGTTAGGTCAGGTCATAGGTTAGGTCAGGTCATGATAATGTTTAATGATAATAATGTTTATGATAATAATGTTTAATGATAACAATGTTTAATGATAATAATGTTTATGATAATAATGTTTAATGATAATAATGTTTATGATAATAATGTTTAATGATAACAATGTTTAATGATAATAATGTTTAATGATAACGTTTATGATAATAATATTTATTGATAATAATGTTTAATGATAATATTGTTTAATGATAATAATGTTTAATGATAATAATGTTTAATGATAATAATGTTTATGATAATAATGTTTAATGATAATAATGTTTAATGATAATAATGTTTTATGATAATAATGTTTAATGATAATAATGTTTAATGATAATAATGTTTAATGATAATAATGTTTAATGATACTAATGTTTAATGATAATAATATTTAATGATAATAATGTTTATGATAATATTGTTTAATGATAATAATGTTTAATGATAATAATGTTTAATGATAATATTGTTTAGTGATAATATTGTTTAATGATATTGTTTTCTTTATCAGGGTGATGATAAACCATTAATGGTGATGGAATTCTGGCCTGGATGGTTTGACCATTGGACAGAACAACACCACACATATCCCTCACAAGGTAGTACTTTATTCTCCCCCCCCCCCCCCAATGACTGACCATATTATGTTTTTTTTTTCATCCCTGAATGAATTTATTTTCATTTTGAGGTTTTTAATTTTACAGGACTTATTCCAGCTGTAAGTGAAGTTCTAAAAGCTGGAGCGTCTATCAACTTCTATATGTTTCATGGCGGGACAAACTTTGGGTTCTGGAATGGTGCCAATATCCATCATCAGGTCTACCAACCAGATGTAACAAGCTATGGTTTGTACACATTCGTACATTTATTTGAGCGCCATTGAAAAAAAAGGTGCATATTATGAACATCTATGGTCACGTCCATACTATATTTGGGTAAATACATTCACATATACAAATCAAAACTTATTTATTTATTTTTTATTTCAGATTATGATGCCCCACTATCAGAATCTGGTGATGCAACCGAAAAATTCTTTAAGATTAAACAACTCCTAAAAGAAGAAACTAAAGGAGTTGGTATGTAGTTATAAAGTGTTTAAAAAGTATTATCCTCCTCAACCTACCTCAATTACTGCAGTAATGTTATGATGTAACTACAGTAATGTTAAAGAAACAAATAAAATAATAGACTATATTGTTTCATTAGTAGTTTTTTTCAAAAAATTTGCATTTTATGTATAGTATTGGTTAATTGTATATTATCTTCTAAATAGTTCCAGGCAATTTGCCGAATGTTCCAGTTTCTGCTAAAATTGCCTATGGTGACGTATCCATGACGCATTATATCTTGTTAGAGGACACATTGACTCTTGTTGGTGTAAGTATAAACACAATACCTCATTGTTTGATATATAATCTGACATTATACAGTGGCGTAACGCAGAGACCCCTGGTTTAGGAACCCTAAGTGGCCCTCCAAGGCCTGGCGTTTTTTTTTGGCCTTTTTTGACATATTTTAATGCCTGTTTTTACCTGGGTTTAGCCAGTGACCGCTCATAGCCGTCACGCCACTGACGTTATATTTCAGTATCTTATCTTCAACCGTAAAGACAATCAGGACATGTTGTTTCTCTGTGTTAAACCAAATTATAAACACTGTCTCTTTATACAGGCGCCTTTTCAATCTGATAAAGTTATGTCGATGGAAATGCTACCCATTAACAATAATGGGGGCCAAGGGTATGGGTACATTTTGTACAGGACAAGAATCGCATCATCAGCCAGCAAACTGGATTTTGTCCAAAAACCACACGATAGAGCTCAGGTAGTTTTTCTTAATTTACATTGTTGTAGCATTGTGTATATATCCTCGGATATAATCCCACCCCTACTTTATATCTGATTTCACAAGGTATAGTCCCAGTATTGACTTTTGGTTTGGTTGTACAGTAGGCCTTGGTATAGACTGTTCTGATGAGTTTTTACAAGAAATACTTGCCAAACATTTTTTCCTCAACCAGGCTTTCTCGGGTATAGTCTCACCCCCAAAAGTCGGCACAATTTCGTGTTCTAGTGGGATGGGATTAAACCAGAGGATATTCAGTAATAACTGAAAAATAATATATTGTATTTGTATATTTTGTTGTCATTTTTTTTATTTTTAAGTTTATTGCTTGTTTTTTATTAGGTATTTTTAGGTGGACACCCAGCTGGTGTTGTCTCACGAACAGGTACTAACTCGGTACCATTTCTCAACCTCGAAGTAAAAAAGGTATTCTTTGCTTTTTTACAGCCTGCTTAAATGGGCTGGGCCAGGACTAGTGTTATTTATTTATCTGTTATATTGTATACTGTTTGGGCCAAAGGTCATATATATTGTATATTGTTTCTTGGATTTTCCAAGGAAAGGAAAAAAAAATAGTATATTGCCATAAACTTTTTAGTGCAGATGAAATACATTAAGTTTTCCAATACCCTTTTCACATCTGCAAAATGTAACAAGTTGTAACCAGGTTTGCATAGTGTGAAGACAATTTTTCCCTTATGAAATCTCGGAAGAAAAACATACCAACAGGAGGCTTGTGTTTTTGTTCGAGATGTTCCAAGTTCTTACTACGTGTGCGGGTATTGCCCTGGTATTAACTAGACTGACCAATCATAGTAATTAAATAGCGCGCAACTATTCTTTCCTCCCGAGATTTCACCAGGTTTGCATATGTGTGTGTGAAAACATGAAATAAATCAAACTTGTTACAAGTTGTAACAATTTATGCAGATGTGAAAAGGATATTATTTGTTTCTTTATTTTTTAAAATCAGGAATTAAAAGTTGCGAACGAGATAACACTTGATATTCTTGTTGAAAACCAAGGAAGATCTAATTTCGGGACAACTATGACTGGCGAAAGAAAAGGTAAAACGTCACAAAGATTGCAATAAATTAACATGTCAATTAGTTTAATTGGTAGTTATAATATTTAAACAGATTTTGATATAAACTTTATTTATAACTCTAAAGGCTTGTCTACACTATAAAACTTTGATGAAAATGTGATGTGCCCATATATGGACATGGTGATGTCATATCACTACCATATTTGGGGATATCAGTACCATATTTGGGCACATCACACTTTTTTGTCAAACTGGTTTGATAGTGTAGACAGAGCTTAAGTCTTGTATATGTTTTTTTAAACAGGTTTATTAAAAGATGTTGAAGTTAATGGAAAAGTACAAGCTGGCTGGGACATCTATCCTTTGGAATTTAAAAAACCATTCATGGAAGGGTAAGATGTTTTGATTATATTAAGCTGTCTACACTATCAAAACTGTGTGATGTGCCCATATATGGTAGTGATATGCCATCATTGTGTCCATATATGGGCACATCACATTTTTTTATAAAGCTCTGTCTACACTATCAAACTAGTTTGACAAATAAGTGTGATGTGCCCAAATATGGTAGTGTTATGACATCATGTCCATATATGGGCACATCACATTTTTGTATAAAGCTCTGTCTACACTATCAAACTAGTTTGACAAAGTGTGATGTGCCCAAATATGGTAGTGATATGATATCATCAGGTCCATATATGGGCACATCACATTTTTGTATAATATAAAGCTCTGTCTATAATATCAAATTAGTTTGACAAAAAAAATGTGCCTATATGATATGACATCATCATGTTCATATATGGGAGCATCACACTTTTTTGTCACATTAAATTTGATAGTGTAGACAGAGCTTTACATCATACTAATATACACCATATATATTTCAATGTATGTATTCCTACCATTTCCAAAATCATGTGTTCGAATCTTAGGTGATTCTTTTTAAATTTTTTTTTTTTTTTTTAATGTTTGTAAAATTAATAATTCATAATTTTCTACAGGGTGATGGCTTCCGACAAATGGAAACCTTTTAATCCCGATATCAAAGTACCAGCTCTTTATAAAGGAACGTTTGATATTGCACACAGAACACCCAAAGATACGTTCTTAAGCATGAAGGTATGGTACTCGGCTAAAGGGTCTTTCACACCTGTTCCGGCACGGTTCTAGTCCGTCGAATCGAACGTCAATGTTTCGTTTTCACGACACTGCACGCGGCAATGCGCCAATTGATATACGCATAGCCGCGTGAATACGAAACATTGACGTTTGATTTGTCGGTGCCGTGCCGGAACAGGTGTGAAAGACCCTTAATGCATGACTACAGTTTAGTAGCACACTCATGCAGCGAATTCTCGGTACTCGGTATTTCCGAAGTATCATGGGAATATTTGGTAATACAATATCACATCTTGTAGTAACCCAACCCTTAACCTAACATGATATAGGTACCACATGTGATATAAATGAGGTGCTGTATTACCAAATATTCCTATAATACTTCGGAAAAATATAGTATGTGGAGATACAGCACTGGGAATCGGGTGCCTTGTGTATATTTATTAGTTAAAAACTGCTAAGATCGTATTGTCCTTGGTTTCTTATTATTTAGTTCCATTTACTCCAGTTCTTAGCTCTTAATATGTAGGTCTATTAGTAGAGTCTAAAGCAACAAGGTTTGTTGGTAATAGAAAATATGACAATGGTTTTATTGATGATACCATGAGCAATGTTGTCATAGATTTGTTACACTCAAAGCACCATGCTTAACATTTTAACCACCCTACAAATATATTTTTAAAATCCATTTTCTCTTTGTCTATCTCATGAGGTTGTTACTGCACAGTTAAGACAAGTTTACTCAACCAAAAACAAATTTAAAATGTATATTTTGTTTTAACAGGGTTGGGAAAAAGGCATTGTTTTTATAAATGGCTTTAATATTGGAAGGTATTGGAAAGTGGGACCACAAACAACATACTATGTTCCAGGCCCATTGTTAAAGGCAGGAAGAAACGAGGTAGGTTTCTGCATTATACAATCTTTGTACTGTTTGAAGTATTATCAATTCCACAGATTCAAATATGTTGACCACTAAATGGTCTTAGAATCATTTAGGCACATGTGGGATGCCGTACCTATACTTGAGCTGGTGTTTCCCTTGTCTGATTACAGACAAAAATCAAAATGCACCCATAAAGGGTGCGAGACAATAAAAAACGTTAAAGACAATATCTACAGACTTTCGGAAAGTCTAACCACTAAAGCTCTATTAAACTTTATGTGAACAAAATGTGAAGTGCCTATATATGGACATGATGATGTCATATCACTACCATATTTGGCCACATCACACTTTTTTTGTTTGATAGTGTAGACAGAGCTTTAGATATATAACGATGAACTTTCTAATTCATTTATGGTTTCAGATTGTTATTTTTGAACAACATCAAAGTGCAGAAAGGGTCACTTTTGTTGATAAACCTGATCTTGGTCCAACTGTACGTAGAGATACGTGGAACGAGTGAGGGTAAAGGTTAATCAACTAGGCTGGATACGTGGAATGAGTGAGGGCAAAGGTTAATGAACAAGGCAGGATTATCCAGGAATAGCACACAGGATGTTTGAATGAGGAAAATAAAAATGTTACATTATCAGGTGCCTTTTTGGATTGGTTAATGTGATGATGGTGGGTGTGGGGAGGCTGAAATGGGGGAGGGGTTAAATTAGTGTAGGTAGCAATCAGTAACAGTACTTGGAACATCATCCAGTAGGTGTAGGATTTTGGGTGCATTGCATTGTGGGATATCCAGGGAGCAGCTGACATTTTTTATTTAATTAATAAAAGAAATGATACAAATTTAAATCTATTTAGTTATACAAACTGATTTTTCAAGCCTTGAATTATAGAGTATTTTAAGCAAGAATTGTTTTCTTGTTTTTGGCTAATATTAGTATACATTTTCTGAGAATGTGGTGTTTGATACACTAGAACATATGGGCCTAATTTATGGACATATGTAAGGTTTTTTAGTATTATGGAAAAGCATATCTCTAGTCCAGTTTATATTATCACCACCAGATAAACTTTCTTCGTTTTCAAATGGATGATTGTTAGGGAGCAGAACACATTTGACCATACTGCATTTGAGAAGTAACTTTATGGGTTAATTTTTAAAGCGAAATAGTATAACTATTATTTAGAATATTTATTATATTTTGTTTGCAACATGATTGGTCCTGATACTATGTGTATGCAATATAGATAAAATGTGCCCATCGAAAATGATTGTATATTTATATATCTGCTATAAAAGCTGTACATTTTTAAGATCAACACTTTGACCAAAAGTCAAGTCGAACTTGTGTATCAAACTTTTATTATTAAGCTCTGTCTACACTATCAAACTTTATGTTACAAAAATGTGATGTGCCCATATATGGACATGATGATGTCATTTCACTACCATATGTGGGCATATCACTACCATATTTGGGCACATCACACAGCTTTACCTTATATTAGTTATTTATGCTGCTAGGTTTTTTCAGTACTTCAAATTTCTTCATAATAAAATTATTTGATATTCTAAAGCTCTGTCTACACTATCAAACTAGTTGACAAAAAGAAGTGTGATGTACCCAAATATGGTAGTAATATAACATCATCATGTTCATATATGGGCACATCACATTTATTTGTCATTGTGATAGTGTAGACCATACATTCTCTTTAGGCATAGGTCGAAATTAATTAAAATAAAAGATATTTAATTAAAAATTATTCTTAAAATGAGTGTCGGTAGGCATGTAGAAAATACAAAATTGTTTCTAAAAATATTAACTTAACTATATTTAAATTCATTTCAATAAATATAATTGAGAAATAAGTTTATGCCAATTATGGTATAAATACAGAATTAAATAAAATACATAGTATTAAAAAATAAATTTATCTAAAGCACTAGCATTTATTAAAGTTCATTTTGTTAAATTCTGTTTAGTGAAAAAATGATCATGTTTGGATGTGTTTTATCTTGATTCTGAAAATAGCACTCATAGTAAAATGGTTTCAATGGGCTGTTTCAGACATTAAGGTATGGTTTACTTAAAAGGCTAGCTACTGTGAATTTTACTAGCCCACACTATACATCGTAGAATATATATTTTGTGAACATAACTCATGGTGGACACTAGCCAAAAGAAAAGGAAATAAAAAGGCTAGTCGAATGTACAGTAATTTATAGTTGTCCTGATATAATGGGCTAGTGCCAGCCAGCCCAGGGCAGGTACAAAACATCCTCAACTTTAGCTCTGTCTACACTATCGAACTAGTTTGACAAACAAGTGTAATGTGCCCAAATATGGCAGTGATATGCCTAAATATGGTAGTGATATGACATCATCATGTCCATATATGGGCACATCACATAAAGTTTGATAGTGTAGACAGCTTTACAAATAATTCAGAGTCAATTATATTCCATAATAACTTCTACTCCACTTCGATAATTGAATACATTTAGTAGTTAGGTTTTAAGAAACCTTTTTTCTTTTTCCTCTTCACATGCTCCTCACTTGATGATTTGTCAGTGCTCATATCTCGTTTTTTAGCAAATTTCTTTCCTATTGTGTTTACTAGAGTTGAATATCTGAATTTAAAAATAGTAACCATATTAAGTGAAGTATTATTAACATTTATTGAAGCTTTGATTAAAAACAATAATTCAAAATAAATTTATTTCTGAAACAAATTATTAAAACAGGGAAATCTTCTATAATAACAATAACAAATATCTTTTAAAAAAATGTTTTCATTATTATTCAATATAGCTTATTATATAACACCTAAATAAATTCCTGTCATTTGATTGGATGATTGTGGGTCACATGGTGTACAATAGTACGCACTATTGAACGGCCTCATAAACATTTATTATTTGTATAATATAATATACATGGATTTTGGTAGCTAGCGGTGGGTGTACCTTTAGATATCCAGAATTGTTGTGGTTGGATACTGTGTTAAAATTAGGCTGGGTGCTTTAAAATAAGCTTTAAGCTACGCGATGGATTACTTTAAAAGACGTGTGTATGTGTATGTTGGATACTGTGTTAAAATTAGGCTGGGTGCAAGGCTTTTTAAGCCAGCACAATTACATCCATGACTATAATAATACTGCTATCTAATATTTATAGAAATTCATATCTAATTTTATATCTTTCCGATATTTTTCAGGGAAGTATATATTGTTATTTTAATTTCTGTGATTTATATATAAACACATCAGGCAAAGAACATTAATTCTAAACCGCCCGGTGATATACTGAAATTTAATTAATTAATTTGAAACGATAAAGATGAGGAAATCTGTGAGAATGAGAAAAAGTCGCTCCAACCAAGACTCGAACTCGGACTGTCTGCTTGATATGCAGTTGTCCTAACCATTAGACCACTGGGGCTTTCATGGTATTGTTCAAACTCGATTGGATAGCGACCCTTTAACATTCTCGGCGTGGTACGGCGGAACAGCACTAGTGATTTATATATATATATATATATATGTTTTGTTTGCTTTTGTCTGTTTTGTTTTGGCGTCGCTGACACAAGCATTTGCTTTATTGGTGACGCCACCATTTTAGAAATAAATGTTAATTTTGATTGATTGAATAAATAAACGTACTGTATTGCCATTTCTTCATCCGTTATCATCGTCTCTCCAGGATCAATCATCGCTTCTTCTTCTTCCTCCTCCTCTTTCCTCGTTTCATTGTTTTTCATAATTTTCTATAAATAGAAACATGAATAAGTAACATGAAGTAGATTCTTAAGCTCTGTCTTTACTATCAAACTTTATGCGACACAAAAAATGTGATGTGCCCATATATGGACATGATGTCATATCACTACCAATACCATATTTCACTACCATATTTGGGCACATCACACTTTGTTGTCCCATACAGTTTGATAGTGCAGACAAAGCTTTATATTGAAATACATGGCTTTCACACGATAGCCTTTGTTTGAGTAAACTTACTTGATACGTACCTCTATAATTGGATCCATTCCTTTAAATGACATCCTTCCGTACATTAAATCTTCACACTTCACATAACTTGCTTCAATTTCATATTTACATCTTTATAAAATAAATAAAAAATATGTTTTACAGACAGAGCAAGCATATATATATGGGACACCACTGATCAGTGAATTAATAATAATAATAAATGAGTGGAAATGCTTTTTAACCCCGTTTCCTTCCCATCATGCTGTGTATTAGTAAACGGTGAATGTTCACATCATGTTGTGCGTGAGTGGAAATACTTTTTAACACATTCAGGGACCGTTTGTTTAGTCCTAAAAGCCCCAGACATTGAGACAAAATAGCCGAGACAGATTTTGGCTGGAACCTGTTCACATGCCCGCATAATACCGCACCATGGGTCGTCAGTGAACAATTATTTTCTCCATGGGGACTTACGTTTTGTGTTGTAATTCTGGCAGGTCCAACACCCAGTGCTCATCATCTATTTTATGTTGTCTGTCCTGTTCTTTAGATTCTTCTACTACGTCTCGGTCTAATTTTCTTTGCATAAACTGTATTAAAATAATAAAAAGAGAAATTTAAAGTATAATTAGAAACAATATACTGTACATTGTTGAAGTACTAATAACAGACTATATAGTAGTAGCACTACAGTAGGTTACAGTAGGTAGTAACATTTAATTTTAAATAATTTAATTTAATAAATTAAAAAGTATATTTTTTTCTTCTACAAAAACGAACAAAAAAGACAAATTTCAAACCAGTTACATTAATACATTACCTAGAAACATTAAAAGTATAAATACTACAATATATCTAACTCATAATTAATTTTAAAGCCTAGCCCCAGTAGGCTCATCTGACACGCAGCACATAGGTTATTGAAAGCCATATTTGCAGGCGAGTGAACATGTGTTCCCAGCCGATGGGCCTAACTAGACGGCCTAGCGTAAAATAACTTCACGTATTTTAACATTTAATTTAAATAAATTATGTATTAGTTAGAATATTGCCTAATTATATGTTAGGATTAACACCTTCATTTGTTTAACATTTTTCGACAGCGATATTTGTGATTTGTTCTGTCCATTTTTCTTCTGCGCTGCCATTTTGTTCGGTTTTTTGTAATAATTGAGAGCGCCCTCTCTTTCGGACATGTGTGTGTCGTAGGAATTGGTTTTCCTGGCCTGGGCCTTTGTGCTCTGCATCGTCTGATCTGAATGAAGTTTAGTTTGTTCATAAGTTTCTTTTATCAAAGTGTTACCAATTGATGACGGATTCGCTGTTTAACTTTTTATACAAAAAAAAGATTACCAAGCAGAGAGAGAGAGCCCAGCCTGAGTTGAGGCTAAGCCAGGCGCCACCAGTCCAGATCACCACCACTCACTCAGGCTGTCGTCTGGCCTCTCTCTCCCCGCCGCCCTGACAGAACTTTTTAGTAGACAATTTAGTATTTAGCTAGCTTGTAGTAGGCCTAGGTCTACTACTATAGGGGAACCTTTCATTGGAAATGGAAAATAAAATGGCTCTCCTAGACGTAACCATTTTGAAGGTAACAAAATAGGTTTAGGCCTATAATTATATACTACCGCATGAATGCTTGTGAAATATAAAATTAATTAATATTTTTATTAGCTAATTTGTTTTCTTATTATTATTTGATAGGCCTATTTTAATCGTTTTATGCAAAAAAAACAAATCAAACTGTGAATTGTGCCCCCGATGACTTCCCATCGTGCTGCTCATAATAGAGCAAACGTTGAATGTTTCCCCATTTCCTTCCCATCATGCTGCGTGTTAGCAAATGGTAAATGTTTCCCCCATTTCCTTCCCATCATGCTGCGTGTTAGCAAATGGTAAATGTTTCCCCATTTTCTTCCCATCATGCTGCGTGTTAGCAAATGGTAAATGTTTCCCCCATTTCCTTCCCATCATGCTGCATGTTAGCAAATGGTAAATGTTTCCCCCATTTCCTTCCCATCATGCTGCGTGTTAGCAAATGGTAAATGTTTCCCCCATTTTCTTCCCATCATGCTGCGTGTTAGCAAATGGTAAATGTTTCCCCATTTCCTTCCCATCATGCTGCATGTTAGCAAATGGTAAATGTTTCCCCCATTTTCTTCCCATCATGCTGCGTGTTAGCAAACGGTAAATGTTTCCTTCCCATCATGCTGCGTGTTAGCAAACGGTAAATGTTTCCTTCCCATCATGCTGCGTGTTAGCTTTTCATCGATAAACCTTACAGTGGATATAAACCATGTTATTTTCATTAAATTATTTTTTTGTAATAATATTTTGTTTATATTTATATTTTTTTAATGAAGGTGGACAACCCATGGAGTTTCTGGTTAAAGGAAGCTCCTGGTCCGATGATGTCTATCGAGACCAAAATGTTTCTAGAACTGAACGAAAAAATTCAAGACTATTGCTCAGGACAACTGCATATTCGTAAATATTTATTACAACCCAAGAAAGGACAGGTTAGAATATTCAATATATTCTATTAATCTCTGTTTACACTATCAAATTAGTTTGACAAAAAAAGTGTGATGTGCCCAAATATGGTATGTGATATGCCCAAATATGGTAGTGATATGACATCATTATGTCCATATATGGGCACATCACATTTTTTTTTCACATAAAGTTTGATATGTAGACATTGTTGTGACTATATTGATAATTATTTCCCATGTCATTATCGTCAGTAGCACTTTTCATTAACATTACAATAATCTTTTTCTTTTTTATCATCAGGTTTGTTTGGCAAAAAGATCAAATGATAAGCGTTGGTACAGAGCTAAGATTTTATCCATCAGGCAATCAACACAGGGTCCTCAAGCGAGGTAGGCTAATATTCTATCGGGGACACATAAAATTGTTTTACTGAACTTGAGTATTGTTTTACAGTTGAGTATTTTAGGAACAAAAGCATCATTAAAGAAAAATATTGTGATCACATAAATTTCACTAATAAATGATTATAATTAAATTTAAATTGAAAATAATTTATTTTACTAATTTTGTGTTCATCAGTTTGCATTTGCTGGACTTTGCTGAAAATATCAGAAGCCCAGTAAGCTGGTAAGTGAGTAAATTGGAAAGTTGATTATGTAACTGTACTCAATATTAGTTGAATATGTATTGTCCCACCAAAAATTATTCAAATCAGACTTTCAATAGGCCATTTTGCAGTTTTAATAAAGGTAATCCCTTCTGTAGAAAAAAAAAAATGTTTTTTTTACAGGAAAACAATTTTTTTTTTCCGATACAGTTTTTAGTCAAAGTGAATAACTATTATGTGACATTAAAATGACATATTCAACAAAAAATTTTTTTTTAGGGGGACAATATATCTTTAAAATTTAGGAACAGAAAAAGACATTGAGAATGTCTCGACGTTTTTTGTAGCGTTATCAACTTTTATTTTTAAACTTTAACTTTAGTCATCATACAAACCTTAACAAAATTGTTAAAATTTATGTTCTTGCTTAAAAATGATTTGTCACCTTTGACAGGTTGCGAGAGGTTCCCAGTGAATTCTTGCACGTACCATTCCAAGTGAAAGAAGGTAGACTGTACAACACACAGCCAATCACTCTTCAGACTTGCGTTATCGACCTAACTGTCAGTCCTGTGTAAGTGTACATTTTGTTTATTTATACGATTAAAAGATTACTAGATTGTCTGGTAAAGCATGGTACCCACTAGGTCACAATGCAAAGACTTAAGCATGCCTCATAATTTGACCTATGGATGTACGTTGTACTCATTATAGATTCAATTTTATTAGCTACCAATGCTATCAAAAGCAAATATCCACATAAACAGACAATGAAAATACATACTACAATTACAATTTTTTGCAATTGATTGCAATTTTAAAAACCATTCGGGAGGGCAGAAACTTTATAGGTGGGAGAGAATGAATTGAAGTGTGGAGTGGAGGAGGTGGTAGGACTGGAATGGAAGTATCCTTTTTTGTTTGTTTTAATAGTAAACACATTTTCTTTTTGCAGGCCATGTATGGTGTGGGACACTTCTGCAGTTGATTATTTCAAGACTGCTGTTAAAGGTAGGAATATTAACCACCTTAAATATGTCAGAGTCCTGGGTTCACATCGTGTGTTAGTCACAGCACATTTCTAATGTCCAAAAAAAAAGACTTCCATAAAACCTAAAGCTCTGTCTACACTATCAAACTAGTTTGACAAAAAAAGGGTGATGTGCCCAAATATGGTAGTGGTATGCTTAAATATGGTAGTGATATGACATCATCATGTCTACATATAGGCACATCACATTTTTTGTCAATATTTGATAGTGTATACAAGGCTTTAAATAATTTGTGTTTACTGCTGTTGTTACATAATCTCTGTAACCTTTCTCTCAATTTACTTTTCGCAGATGCAACCTCCTCCAAGGTTAAGGTTCATCACCATGACAACTCAGCAAATGTCTTCTATGTTACTCTCTATCTGAACAGGCCTTTAGAAGGTTTGGTAAGTCTTTGTGGAATGCAGTTTATATATTTATAATATTTGTTTAATTTCTGTAATACTGTACTTTTTTTTTGTTAAATAAAATTAATTTAAATTTATGTCCAATTGTTTTGATTTAGGTGGATATTAATGAGTATCTTATCACAAAAAATTATGCCATAGCTAATGAGATTGGGCTTTCACGTAAGTTTAACAATTTCTTGTAAAATCAAATATTGCACCTTAAGAAAAATTTGGTTTTAGGAGAGTTTTCAGAAATTATGATATTGTATTATGATAGTCGATTGTATTAACTTTTTCCCTTTTCAGTTGATATATGGAAGTTATTTTCATTATAAATTTAATATAAATTGCAAATTATTAATTTCAAAATTTTGTTTAGCCCCAAAAAGTGATGACATCCGTCAAGTGGTTGATGTAGATGAATATTTGCAGATACAGCTGAAGAAATATGAGATGGCAGAGAAACAAGCCCAAGAGGACACAGTGAAATGTGATACTTCAGATAGCACTACAGAAATGGCAGTTGTAAAGACCAGTTCTGAACACTCGCTTTCTGTAAAACAGCTTGAGAAATTGAGAAGTATTAATAAAGAAGGAATAAAACATAACAAACCACTCCAGCAGTCCTGGGGTTTCCCTGATGATGAAATTTCAAAGAGCTCTGAAGATCAGTGGTCTGATGGCACTCCAGAAAGAAGGAAGAAGTATACTATTGGAAGAGGAAAAGTCATTGAAGATATGCTCTCAGGTTTTGATGGCAGTAAAGCAAGAGCTAGGGCAATAAAGTCTGATGAACTGCAGCCGGTAATGATTTCAAGGAGGAAGCAGAAACCAGTTGAATCGTCTTCTGTAGACTCTCCAGGGTTAAGTGAATCAAGTTCTTTTGGTGCACATAGCACTCCTTGGTCAAGACAATTTACAAGAGATAGTGAAACCAGCAATGACTCGAGTCTTCTCTTTCAACCATCTCAGAAGAACAAAGAAAGAACACCAGTGTTTGCAGAAGAATCGCTGAACTCTGAAAACTTCACCAATAAGACAAAACTTAAGTCTCCAGAAGAGCGACCTCGCAAGTCAATGGCAATGATGTTAAAAGCGGTAGTTTCTTCTTCATCAATCGATTCTGATTCGACTGATGTAACCTCACATGTTAGGTCAAAGAAGAAGAAACGACATAACATTCTCGACTTATTAGACAGATCAGTTGAAGGAGATAACTTTTCGGAACCATTTTCTGAAAGTTCCAGCAGACTCATGGACGTTGCTGCGGATAGCAAATCTTTGCAGCCGTCTTCTAATAGACTTCAAAAAGAGAGTTCCATGACCAAATCTTCTGATAGTCATAGCCGATGCATAGATGGAGATGTACCATGGCAGAAGTCTGCTGTAAGTATGGACAGCAAAATGCTGCAAGAGTCTTCCATTGCTCTTGAAGATCCTAGAAGTTTGGTAAACACGTCACCTCATGGTAAAATGAATCAAAGCTTGGATAGTAGTTTTGAGCATAGTAAGCACGTTCATTGGAAACCAGAACTTGAAGCCGAAAAAAAAAAACAAATGTAAGTAGCCCAAATATGGTAGTGATGTTCCCAAATATGCTAGTGATGTGCCCAAATATGGTAGTGATATGACATTATTATTATATGGACACGTCACATTTTTTTTGTCACATAAAGTTTGATAGTGTAGACAGAGCTTAACAGTAGGCAGATTAGTCGGCATAAAATGTAAATGGTTGAACACTCAGTTGAATAAAGCGCTAAACAAACTTAATTCCTTTCTTCATAATTATTTTCTTCTTTTAAAAGGTCAACAATGCCGCATAGTTTAGTTAGTATTTTAAAAACACCAAGTCCAGAACCAAGGTATAGCAGTAGCTTGGATGAAAGGTAACAAACACACATCATTTCCAGAAAAACAATAACTGAATGTATGCTAGTGTTTAAAACTCTTACTGTACAAGGGGATAAATAGTGTTTTAATAATAATAATAATAGTTCATTCTTATATAGTAGTTCTAGGACACCTACCCCCTAGACAGTTACCCCCCGGATGTTTACCACCCGGACAACTACCCCCTTAGGACAACTACTCCCCGGACAACTACCCCCTTAGGATAACAACTACCCCCTTAGGACAACTACCCCCTTAGGATAACTACCCCCTGGTCAACTACCTATTATACACTGTTGCAGAGTCAGGTTGTTCCTAGGGGGTAATTGTCCGGGGGTAGTTGTCCAGGGGGTAGTTGTCCTAAGGGGGTTGTTGTCCGGGGGTAGTTGTCCTAAAGGGGTAGTTGTCCTAAGGGGGTAGTTGTCCAGGTGGTGGTTGTCTGGGGGGTAGTTTTCCGGGGGGTAAATGTCCAGGGGGTAAATGTCCAGGGGTGAATATCCGGATACGTTATATAGTGCATATACGCAAGCTCTCAATGCACATTATTATTATTTTTTTTCTCCTCTGTAATCTTTGTTTTTACTGTATATTTTTAGATTTAAGAATTCAGATAGTGAGACATCTCCCAGGAAGAGTTCTACTATGGAGTCAGACAAAAAGTTGATACAAGAAAGGTATCTATTATTAGTAACTACTGTAGTAATAAGCAATTGAATTTTATGTATGTAATTACGTAGCCATAACATCGGCAGGGGTTCAAGGCTCACTCGCTCCATGGTTCTAGTGGTAGAACGAGTCTTTCCAGATAAGGACTATAAACCGTAGGTCACTGTACACATCTAGCTCATGTGCACTTTAAAGAAGCTAGTACATCTTTCGAGACGAGTAGGAGGTTACCCCGGTGTACTAATACATCACAGCCACTCATCATAACTGGACCATTTGCGAGACCAGTCTTTGACTGAAGAGGTCGCCCAGTATAAATATTTCAATTCACCCCTATTGAGGGGACACTTTGATTCCTATGTGCCAAATTTCCTTCATATACACATGTGTATTTTATGCATACATGACCCAAATGCTTGCCTTCCCATGTGAAGGCATGGAGAATATAACGTTGTGTCCAATTTTATCTTTTGAAGAGCAATTTCATTTCATAAGTAAACTTTCTTTTAGATTAACAAGACAACTACTTGGAGATGTAGTACCAAAAGAAAATGCGCAACTAATCGAGGACATCACTCTAGTTCACGGAGACCGCCCTCTACGGCCCATTGTAGAGCTAAGCCAAGCACCATTTCCAGATATGTTTAAGAGAGTATGTATTAGAGTAGGTCTAAAGGTCAAGTTTCATGTACAGTACATTATCAATGCTGAAAAAGATAAGTTTATCGCGCATGTCACAAAAAAATGTTGTGAGAATCTATGAAAGCATAACCAAACAAAAGAGGGTGCTATATACATTTGGAAAAAAACATCAAACTATAGATGGTGCTATTAAAAGCAATTTTAGGCATTGATTTCTATAGTAAATAATGAATATGGCAGAGCCTTTCCAGACATGGCAAAGAGTATAAGATGAAAAAATCACTTATAAAATAAAAAAATTAATGTGTTTATCTGTTTGTTTTTTCATAGATGCTAAAAAAGAAGAATTTGTATAACCCTACTTTGATTGAGTCCCACGGCTGGCCAACCATTCTGAGAGGTCGCGACATGGTTGGTGTTTCCAAGGAGAGTAGGAACCTAGCTTACCTGCTTCCATTGTTCACTCAGGTCGTTCAACCTAGTGCTTATAGTGCCCTGCCAAAGGGTAATGGGGTGAGTTGCATTATGGGTTGGAGTAAAAGTACAGTTAGCCTTTCCACATACATTCAATGAATTGCAATATAGTATTTATTAATAGCTCTTAATTTTTAATATTTTTATTTGTTGAAAGTTGATTATAAGTGGTGGATCCAGGATTTTGTTTAATTGGGGAGCTCTAACATATAATATTAAAGATGGTCCCGCTGGAAAAATAATTTTTTAACATGTTTTTGTTAAATATGCAATTTTAATATTACATAATAGTTATATTCACTTTGACAAAAAATTGGATAAATAAAATTATTTACCTGAAAAAACTGTAACTTAAATAAAAAAATAGTCAAAGTGACTGCCAGCCAATGTTTTTTTTTATAAGTGAAAACTTTATTTTTTTTTACCTATTCAATTTTTTCAGTTGCAGTTATCTTTTCCACATACAATCAATGAATTTTAAAATTGCAATATAGTCTTATTAATAATAATTTTTAATATTTTTTACATGAGGGAGCTCTAACATATATATTTTTTTTAAAGCCATTGATTATAGTTATTGTTCCACGTTGGAAAAAGGCGAAAGAAGTATATGATGACGCCCTCAGCATGTTGCCAAGCTCAAAGTATATCCGAGCGTTAATCATTCACGGGGCAGGCGCTGAAGAAAACAAAGAAGTAGGTTTCAAACCTTTTTATTAACTGCTTTAATCAGAAATTTAGTTTAGTAAAGGCTTTTGAAACCATGTGATGGATTAAAACGACACTTTACACTTCAGCTCCTGGAGAGGAGTGACATCCTTATTCTCTCATTTAATCTATTTGTTTTAATTGTTGTTTTTTAATCGTTTTAGATTGATTTGATCAACGGTTGCGAAATACTAATTGCAACTCCGCTGTGTTTTTTACGTTTATTAAAGAAATCTCACCTCAACACAGACAGGCTATGTCACTTGGTAAATATACCTTTTTTATTACTTTTCATAGTCAATGAAATTGTCGATAACAATTTGCTACATTTTTTAAAAGCCAAACAATCAGCCATTAGAAGATACTTATATTATTATTTGAAGGTTTTTGATGACGCTGATGTGGTCTTCTCCGATTTCACTCAAGAAGTCCGTGAAATTATGCAGGCTTATGGTAAAACGTTGTTGGAGAAACCAAATCGTTCAGCTCCACGGCAGATACTAGCCTTCAGTGCCCACTGGACTGCTGGCTTAGAGTCCTTTATGAAAGCGTACCAATCGGATCCACTTGTCGTCATCACTCGGAAAATAGAAGCAGCTGTATATGGAAAAGTCTGGCATGTAAGTCTTTCAAAATTATTCTACCGCAGTTACTGCAGTAACTACATGTTTTTACTGCAATAATAATAATTTGTATGATTACTCTAAGATTGCTAAAATAATTGTATGAACAGATTTAATTAAAAGCAAACAGAATGTATAGTTACTGCAGTAACTACATTTTTTACTGCAACAAAACTTTTGCAATATATGTGTATGATTAATCTAAGATTGCTAATAAATTGTTTGAACATTTTATTATTAATCTTTGTATACCAAAACCAAATGAATTTCCCCAGAGTTTGGGATAATAAAGTTTTATTAAATTGAATTAAAAGCAAACAAAATGCAGTTACTGCAGTAATTCCTTAAGTGTATTTGTAGTCGGCGAGGATATTGTAGTACTGAATAACATCTGGGAAGCCTTTCTTGTTCCACGTTTGTTGGACAAGATATTTTTTTGCAATAATAGCCATATTACCGTACATAATATTAGGTTGTCCACTTAAGTCGGTATAAAGTACATTCCCCTGGTAGTTCAGAACATACCGATTGCCATTATAGTCTGACACAATTAAAAATCCATTTGGCGATACAGCTAAACAATAGCTATTAGCGAATGTGTCATATTTGCATACTAGACTAGGATTTATTATACTGGTTAAAGGATTTCCATCAAGGTCAAACGCACCGATGACATTATCATCTTCATGATTGCATGTCCCTGTATGTCTAGCAGCCCATAGTATATCGGTTTTGATGTCAATCCAAGTTGGGAAAGCTATCCTCTCAAGAGTGATTACTCCACATTGGTCACCTTTTAACGTGAATTTGACAATATCATGCTTAGGCTGATCTGTCAGGCATGTTATAATATAAAATACTTCTGAGCTGTCACAGGTCAAACCATGAAGATGAAGCGTGTCAAGTTTGGAAAACAAACCCTTTAGAACGACTTGACCTTTTTTAATTCCACGAAGGTCAAATTTCATCAATACATATCTTTTTTGTTCAATGTCTAAACATAGAGCGTAAATAGCGGTGGTCGTGGCAACGCTTGTGCATATGTGTACTTGGGGTTCTACCGAGTCGGAAGAAGATTGATGTAAAGAGTTTGTTTTTAAGTCTGATTTGAACACAATGAGTTTTGTGTACACGTCGTTTGTTGTTTGCCTCATGCAAGAGATTACTGGATAACCAGAGGGAAGAATATGCAGACTCTTTATGTTGTAGATTGAATCTTCCGTTTCTAGAAATAGTCTTTTAGTAATAGACGATATCCGGACGTCTTTCGCATGCATTGGGCTTGTCAAGTAAGACCTCTTAAAAAGTTTTAGAAATTCTTTGGCTGTTGGCCTGGTTGTTGGATCTTTACTCCAAGTTCTACTTAGAAGAAACAAGAGTTCTGAGCCACAATCCTCATGTAGTGTTGGCCGCAAGTCCTCATGAATTATCTTTCTCATAAGTTGCCTTGTGGTTTTTGAATAATCCTTGTAAGGCCTTTTTCCACTCAAGATTTCATTGACGATGATACCGACAGAGTAGACATCAGACATGATACTTGCTCTTTCAGGATCACCAATGACTTCTGGTGCCATCCATTGCACGTTGCTATCCAAATAGTCGTCTGTCGTTTTGAAATTCCTCTGGTTGGTAAGAGCGTCGCTTATTTTTAGACGAGATTCAAATATCAAGCAATTTAAAGATTTTAAATTTTTGTGAATGATTCCATGGTCGTGTAAAAATATTACTCCTCGTAGTAAATCGTTGATCCAGGAATGAAGTATGGTTGTTGAGAGAAGATTCCATTTCTTTTGGTAATATTGTAGAAGATTTCCGTGTGTCGATAACTCCATGATAAACCAATTAGTATCACTTACCATCCCAAAAGTCTTTACCAGGTTTTGGTGGTTAAGTCCAGCAAAGAATAGAACTTTGCAATCATTCGTTTTGTCTTTCTTGACATCCTTGAGGGCAACTTTTCTTTTTTCTATCACCCATTCTGCTTCGTAAACAGTAGAGAATTCTCCACTTCCAATTACTTTACCAAGCTTGACATCATCCACAACAATTTTCTCGGATCCGTCATCCTGTTTTTGTGGTTGCTGTCTTTTGGTTTGAAATCGTGACACAATAGAATCCATGTTTATTCTCTTCCTTTGAAGTTCAGAATAAACATTAACATTGCCATTAAAACTGAAGAACAATAAGAGCCATGAATCAAACGTTCTCTAAGATACTTTTATTTTGTAAGTACGCTCAAAGGTGCTGTAGACAGAAATGAACTACACAGAAAGACACATTCTGTTTGGAACACAGCAACAAGTTCAAAGAGCGGTTATTATCAATGTACTGTTTACTTAGTCAAAGTCATCGATAATGGTGTCTGATATCTTTTTGTTTACTTTGTAGTTATATCTTTCAGATAAGTCTATGGATATTTGTTTCATTGATTACTGTCTAAACAGATTGATTCAATTTAATTGTGAAATTTGTAATTTATGATGTATCTTATTTCTGTTCTGTTTCTGCAATAAAACTTTTGTGGGAGCGGGTGGGGGGAGCGGGGGAAAGAAAAAATGATGAAATAAAAATAATTTGTTATATTTGGGTAGTTGAACTTGGGTGTTTAAATCTGTTTTTAATGGTTATAATTTTTGTTTTTTCTATATATATTGAATATAATAAATTAAACATTTTTTGTGAATTAACAACATACATTGTTATCACAATTGTTTTCAATAAGATTTTTTCACATTTTTTGTAATTTTCAAAGGTTGTTCATTCTTGTCGATCAAACTACAAGTTCAACAAGGTTCTAGATTTGCTAGACACATCTCATACGCAGGTCGAAGGTCGCCGTATTGTTATTTTCACGCAGAACAAGGAAGATGCTCTTAACCTACACCATGTGAGTAAAGCTCTATCTACACTATAAAAAAAATGTGATGTGCCCATGTATGGACACAATGATGTCATATCACTACCATATTTGAGAATATCACTACCATATTTGGGCACATCACAATCACAAGTCATTCTTTCAGGCAAAACAATTATTATCATCATTATAATGCAGATATATTTAGAAATTGTATAAAATGATGATGGATACCTATTTATTTTCCATTTGAAGATGTTACTAAGTTCCAGTTTAGAAATTGTATAAAATGATGATGACTATCTTTCTTATTTTCTATTTTATAGATGTTACTAAGTTCTAGTCATTATGCGTTGGTTGTCCATAATGACATGAATGCCGATGAAGTAGCCTTAGTTAACCATGAATGGCGGGCCAATCATAAACAAGACTCCATGCCAGTACTAGGTAAGGTAATTAGTCATTTTAGAGGACGGTACTAAAGCTCTGTCTACACTATCAAACTAGTTTGACAAAAAAATGTGTGATGTGCCCAAATATGGTAGTGATATGCCCAAATATCGTAGTGATATGACATCATCATGTCCATATATGAGCACATCACCTTTTTTTGTCACATAGAGTTTGATAGTGTAGACAGAGCTTTAGATGGCAGATTCAGCATGTTTCAACCAAGCTATAGTTTGCTACTTTTGTACTCTTTGACTGGCTTTTACAAGTGTTGTACAACTCCCCCCTGGGTTCAACTCCCTAGAACCAAAGTGTATATCTTGGAATCTCTCTGTAGATGCTATTTCTTGTGTTTGTACTGGTTCTTGCTGATTTATTATAGCTTAGAAGTTTTTTTAAAATACAAATCACATTATTTGATCATTGGATCATGCAAACAATTTTTCAACTGCAGTTACTGCAGTAACTGTATTTTGTTTACTGTTTTTACGCAAATCTTTTTTTTCTTCACCCATAGGCCATGTACTAACTGTACTTTTAATTTAATAATGCTTGTTTTTTTTAAACCTAGTGATGACAGATGAGGTGGATTTCACGCTCACAAATGCAACTTGGGTGATACATTTTGACTTCCCGTCCTCACGAGTCATGTTCGGTGATCGGCTTTCGTTCTGTAGGGAAAACTTTGTAAACCAACTTGAACAGAATGACAGTAAGGTTGGTTTCACACTAATTTTAATTTCTTTCTTTCTCATACCCTTATTAGTGTGAAAGGTAACATCTGTAGTGAAATTATTACACGTAAGTGAAATTCTTAAATAGTTATATTATATAGGCAGATCAGGTCAGATCAGGTCATACCCTGAATGGTGTCATTCCCTGAATTGTAATCATGTGTGAAAGGTGACATCTTTATCTTTAATAATGTTTTTTTTTTTTTTTCATTTTAGAATACCAGCAAACCACAATGTCTTTCCCATATGCTGATTGGTCCTGAGGATTTTGAACACTTGACTGGTTTCGCTCAGTTTCTGAAACGAACACGTCAAAAACTGCCATCAAAGTTTGATTTAGAGAAAGCAAAGCTGGTAATCATTATTATTATTAAATCAACAATCATCACAATTGTCAATAATTAATTATCTATTAGATCCTGTATCTTTCTGGGATCCTCCCCCAGATGTAAAATAAGTATTTTTGTTTACTACTATTATTAATGTAATTATGTTTAATGTTTTTTATACCTGATTGTTGTCTTATAAGATAATATAATTAATACTTATTTGATTTTACATTTTAGGCGAAAGAAGAGAGAAAGAAGACAAAAAAACTATGCAAAAAATTAAAGACATACGGCACCTGCAAGTATGTAAATGGTTTATTTTTCTTATGTACAATTTGTGAGATTTCCTTTCTTGAATGTGTCTGTTGAGATTTATTATACTAGGTAATAGTTGTTGTCAGAAAAGTTTTGGTAAGCAGCTTAGCAGTTATGTTATTTAAATATGTTATTACTACATTGAAAACAGATAAAATTGTTTATCTAATATAATTGTTGTTTTTTATATAATTTTAGGGATGACCATTGTCATTTTCGACACAAACTCTACGCTGAATTTGACAGTCCAGTGATGCTGAACAAAGATACAAGCATTGCTGATTCAAGATACGTCAAGGTATTCATTTATTCTCAGTACTTCTGAAATTACGTCAAGAACCAGATTTCAGATTTCCAGAATAGAAATACCTGTCTCATTCAAGAGTCTCTAAAGTGACACTTTAGTGAAATTGTTAAATATTTATTGACTTAAGTGAAATATCTGGTATTTAGGGAAGTGGTGAATATAGCCACTGTGGCCTTAGATATCAAGAAGCTACTTCTGTCCTAAATATTTATTGACTTAAGTGAAATATGTGGTGTTTAAGGGAAGTGGTGAATTGGAGCCATAGATATCAAGTTTCACCAGAGGATTCTTCTGTCTAAAATATTTATTGACTTATGGAAAATTGGAAATAGTGAATATGGCCACTGGAGCCTTAATTATCGAGTTTTCACAAAAGGCTACTTCTGTCCTTAAATATTTATTAATGGCCACTCTTAAGAGGCTACTTCTGTCCTAAATTTCAATATCTCTTTACTTCTCTAGGTTCTCATCAGTTACATTATGGATGCAACACATTACTTCGCTAGAATCGTTAGCACACAGAACGACCTCTCTGGCGAAGAGCATTTGCTTGATTCAGGAACAACCATAAAATTGAACTCTGATCTTCAGAGTTGGTTTGAAGACCCTCGTCGTCGTGTGACACATTCCGATGCAAAGTGTGGTGACTTGTGCGTTATAGAGGACAGCAGATATATGTTTCACAGGGCACGTGTGGAAATGTTGTTTTCATCGGAGCATGGCACAAAGCAGAATGCTACAGTATGTTTGTTGATATATTTTAGTAAATAAAAAACTTCTACAATACTAGCATTGCCTGTTTTGCCTTTAAAAAATGTTGTGAAGTTGATATAGTATACATTTATTCATTTCCTAGGTTCAGTTAGTAGATAATGGAAGGTTCGAAGTTGTTACTGTTGATAAGCTGTTAAATCTTCCTGCTCATTTATACCACATTCCATTTCAAGTAAGTAACTTTTTTTTTTTTTTACGCATCCAACAGCGAGTAACTCGCCAATTACAGGATGGATAAACTATATTTGATAATTTATCATGCTTATAACATCATCTCGTTGAAAGAGCCGTGAGTTACAAAACTGGCACTAGGTCAGAATTGAACCCCGGATGTGGGGAGTGGAAGGCAAGCATGTTAACCACCAAGCTACAGCTCCACTAAATTTGTTTTAATAATTTATTATAAATCCAAAGGCAAATTACTGAAAAAATTACAATGCTGTGGGTATCAGTGGCTGGATCTCAATGGAGATACAAAATAAAAGCGAAAAGCTAAATCAAAATGAGAAGTAAAACAGCCAGAAAAGTTAGCTTTCGGGCAACACTAGCCCTTCATCAGTGCAAGTGAAGGAATTTGGATAACGTCATAGTATAAGAGCTGGCAAGTGCTGCCTGGGTGGACAGGAATATCATAATAAATAAAAAATAAAAAAATAATAATTATTTATTAGACAATAAAATAAAAACAATAAAATACTTAAAGCCTTGAATGAACTGATAATGGGAAAATGGGGTGACATATCCACATGTTATGCTTAACATTAGATTGTTTAACATTTATAATTTTGTCCATGTCTTTAACTCTAGGTTGTTGAAGTGTTTTTGTGTCATCTAAAACCAAAAGATAAAGACACAGATTGGACTAACCAGGTACATTTTTTGTTTGTTTATGAAAAGCAATGAAAAGCACTCAAATAGACTACATTTTTGAGCAAGTATTTTTTGATAGGGCTAGTAAAATGGCATTTGGGCAAGTATTATCTGCAGCTAATAAACCTAGTGCGCTATTGAAAAAAAAGCAATAATTAACTTATTTGGGGAAGTATACTCTCCAGCTAATGTGTGCTAATGAAAAATATATAAGTTAACAATGAAATGTTACTTTTTTTAATCTTCTACAGGCATCAGCGTTTGTGCATAACCTGATCTACCAAAAGGAACTTTGTGGTAAAGTGGTTTTGAGGTATTAAGTTTATTATTAAGCATATCACTACCATATTTGGGGCACATCAACTAGTGTAGAAAGAACTTTATAGTCGACGATTTTTGTGACATGCATATTGGACTTAGATGTTACATTTTTCAATACCTGCTTCTCCCCAAGGGTCATGTCATGTCACTGCTCTATCTTCTTTGTTATAGCTTATAAATAACGTTTTCTTTTTTTAGTCTTGGGAATACACTTTGGCTTGATCCACTGGTTGAACGAGTACAACTAAGTACCATCAAAACGGTCGTCAACGAACATAATATCAGGTTGGAACTACTGAGGGCAGGCTTCGCTGAACATAATACTGAGGTAATATTTCAACAATGTATGTTTACCTTTAGTTTTGGTTTTATTTATACATATTTCTTGTTTATTTAATGATTAGGAATCATTCCAAAATTCTGCAGTTACTGCAGTAACTACAATTTGTTTAGTGCAATAATATTATGATTTCAGTTTGTTTCAAACAATCGGATCAAATAACTTTTTTCTCATAATGGTGGTAATCATTGTCATAATACTAAAGATTATATTTCTTATTTTTTGTTTCTCAGCATATAAAATTACTGAAAGAGCGTTGCCAAGGGAAAATAGATATCTGCTCCCCTACTGTTAGTGAAAAAGATGAAGAAAAGTATAAATAAGTCATTTTTTTTGTCACATTGTTTAAATTATCATCACTATCATAATTACCATAGGCATGACAATGATGATATCTTTAAAGTATTTGTCTTCATTATCAGCATTATTAGGCGAGTGAGTGGCTGAGCGATTAAGACAGTGGAACCGTAATTACGTAGCCATCTTACATCTGCAAGGGTTCAAGGCTCACTTGCTCCATGGTTCTTTTGTTGAACAAGTCTTCTCGGATAAGGACTATAAACCGTAGGTCCAGTGTACACATCTAGCTCATGTGCACTTTAAAGAACCTAGTACATCTTTCGAGACGAGTAGGAAGATTACCCCGGTATACTAGTACATCACAGCCACTGATCATAACTGGGCCCTCTGGGAGACCAGTCTTTGACTGAAGAGGTCGCCCAGTATAAATAAAACATTTCAATTCAATCATTATAATCACCACCATCATCATTATCTCTCAATTAATATAAACTACAATTTTGACTTTTCAGAGAAGCACAACAATTGGTGACACAGTCAATGCAGCTATCGGTACGGGGCGTCAATGAAGTGTACCTGTCAGCTATGGACACTCCGGACCTTATCTATGTCCAACGGATCGATAAATTCAAGAGGTAGGATTTTGTAATTCATCAGATTTTCTTTAATTTGAGCTTATAGCGCCCCAAATGACTCACAATTGTCGCTTATGTCAACTGATATATTTTCAAGTGACTGTGTCACCTTTTTAAATATTTTATATAAATATTTTTTTACAGACTAGAGGCATTAATGAAGGAAATAAATGAAAGAATGGAAAAGTCTTTGGACAATTCAGCAGAGAAAGCTCCTGTAGACGGTGGTGGGGATTGCTTGGATGATGGATCAGCAACAGAGGGAGGAATGACAGATAAATCAAAAGCAAGTGTCAGACAATGGAATCCAGGTTCTTACTGCCTGGCAAAGTTACTATTGGATGAAACGTAAGTGATGAATAATAATAATTATCAAATCAATAAATCAAATCAATAAATGATGGTTTAATGGTATTTTACTTGTCCTATCCCTGAGAAATCACAGGGTCTAATCCAGTCCAGCTCTAAAATAAAATAGAACTGATTATGATTGCATGTTCCAATTTGAGAACAGATTTATTGACATGTTTTGACTAACATACTTGTAGGTGGTACAGAGGAAAGATTGTTGAACAAGTAAAATCAGAGAAACTAGTTTATACCGTGTTCTTTTTGGATTACGGGGATCTAGAAGACATCGCAGGGGAAGATATCTATCCTATTTGGGAGGATGCCTTACAGGTAAAACAAGTATTAATTTCATGTGTTATCTTTACTGTGATCTTTTATGTCCATGGAAAAAAGACAATGGTATGCAATACACAGTATATACATACATACACTTTGGCTACGCTCCCCTCTAAAGCTCTGTCTACACTATCAAACTTTATGTGACAAAAAAATGTGATTTGCCCATATATGAGCACGATGATGTTAAGCACTACCATATTTAAAAATATTGCTACCATATTTGGGCACATCACACTTTTTTTGTCAAACTAGTGATAGTGTAGACAGAGCTTTAGCAGAAAACATAACGTATATACATTTAGATAAACACATACATATACATTGTGATATTTACTATGAGTATCCGTTTTATTTATTTACCGTAACACATCGCAATTGTAATACCAAGAACTACTATTATTTTGTTTTTTATAGCTACCATTCCAGGCGATAGAATGCAGACTATATGGTGTGCTGCCCACCGATGAAACATGGGACCAGGATGTTGGCAATGCAATGTGGGATATATGTAATGAGAATGAAGGCAAACGAATCCTGGATGCGACAGTGAGATTATTTACTTTCCGGGTTTTTTTTTAATCCGCTATATGTACCTCATGATTAAATTCTCACCATCTAATGTGTTGTAGGTTTTTGTAGCTTTCTAACAAGCCAAAATTGTCTTTTTATTTTACTTTGCTTAAAATGCACTGCAATGTAGAAAATTTGGAGCTAAGCATAACGTTTAAGCATGGTTCCCACTAGAACGCAAGAGCCGTATTGCATAATCACAAGTGAGAACCGACAGTACTGCAAACATCGCCACAGGAAATCAAATCAGTTTAAATTCATGCAAAGGCAAAAGAACACTGGGAAACATAGTACAGTGCGTACTCAAAAGTATGTGGGGTGAACCAGCTCAAAGTCTACGGCATGCTAACGTTGACATGCAACAAGCAGATTTGATTTCACACAGGCGGGGGCAAACACAATTATTGGAAGGGCATTTGCTTACGTTGCGTCGGTTGTGTTACGTTGCGTCGCCAGTGGGAACCAAGCTTTAGAGGACGCATGGCTCCATGTGATGTCCGTCCAACCTCGTGAAGTGAATTTTTTTGTAGATGACGTAAATGCAACTTTGTTTAATTTTGTTTTACCAGGTGAAATCAAAGGAACCATCAGATAGCTTGACCGCTGTTGAATACTATAATATTGAACTGAGGTTTAACGCAGCTACACCAAGTTCCTTAAGCTGCACCAGCTGTGACCTCTCTGTGAATCTTGTGCTGCAAGGTCTTGCTCTGCCATCTGAAGACACAACTCAGGTGAGTATGTCACAGCTTCCCTAAAAAAAATTGAATATCTAGTGAATTTATGAAAGCATAGTTAACAAACTGGGCCTAGTACTGTAGTTTAGCCTAAATAATAAATGTATACATTATTGAGTTATTTTTATTTAAAAATAAAATGGAGAAATTCTCCTTAGTGGGAGGCTGGAGGATGACTCAAAATATTACCAGCTTAGGGGGTCTTGTATTTTCTGCAGCAGTGATAACTATAACTTACAAAAAGCGGTTTCCTTCAACTATATTTATATTTTAAAATCCAATTATAAATTGACTTTCGTTTCATTTTAGCGCATGTTTCCAACTTCTCAAGATTTAGAGTCTGTATCGGGCAAATGCAAGGAATATTACCAAGCCAAAGTAAGACATTTTTGTAAAGTAGAGATGAGATTATTGGATTGTGTTAGGAAATTAGCTATGCTTCTACCAAATATCTTCCATGCTTCTACATTATGATAATGACAAACATAATAAAAACATAGTTTTGTTTACAGCTCTGTATACACTATCAATCTTTATGTGAAAAAAAATGTGATGTGCCCATATATGGACATGATGATGTCATATTACTACCATATTTGGCCATATCACATTTTTTTGTCAAACTAGTTTGAAAGAGTAGACAGAGCTTAAGAGAATAAAAAAAATTGCTAATAGTCTTGTGGTTATGATGGTACCAGAATGTCGAGCAGATGAGTCTAGATTTGTTGAAGAATACCGACTCGCACAAACTCACACCTGGTTATCAAATTACATTGTGTCAAAGTTCAATGTTGTTTTTTTAGGATGATGATATAAAGCTACAGCTTGTTAAAGATATTTCAAATATTACTTCAAACATTATAAAAAGGTTTGTAAAGATTTTACCACTGCAGTTACTGCAGGAAAAACATTTTTTTAAACTGAATGATTTGATTTAAGGTTATTTTAATATAGTAGTTTATGAGACAGACACTGTAATAAACAATGTGTGTAACCAAACAAGCTTAAATGGTTTCATAAACAGAACAAAAATAGTTACTAAATACACATAATCCTGGAAAACGGAATAAAAACACGGAGCAATTACAGTACAACATTCATAAGAAATAGCCAAAAAACAGATTTTCATTAAATAAATTCATCTGGTTTCGAATATAATTAACTGAAAAATTATTACTTTTTTGTTGAACCAAAACAATACATACACAATTGGTATAAATACCTTTTTTTAAAAGATTTTCGTGTTTGCTATACCAAATGCTTATTTTTTTATTTATTTTTATTCAACTTATGTTTAATGAGGGTGACTCAAATCAGCCGAGGCTGACATGCATGAGCCACTCGACACTTAAACAACGGGAACAATACAAATACGAAAAGACGAGAAAAAGGATAAACAAAAAGAGAACAATAAAAAAATATATATATATATACGACAGCAACAATGTGGCTGATAATGCATAATTACTAACAGTCCCAATTGTTGTATATTAATTCATTATTGATATTTAAATTTGATTTATTACAGTGATGTTGGTCTTGAACCTCAACATGTCCGATCTCTTTGTTACGTATTCTCGGTATCCACCAATCCAAATGAAAGGTTACTGTTGTTACAATCCATAGTCAGGACTTCATATAGGAACTTCAGGTAAGCACATGAGCTTTATTGTACTAAGGCAATCTAACAACAGGACGCTGAGCTCGCCTTGCTAAGATAGGAACCCGTAACAGTCCTTTGATCTTATGTCTGGCTGCGACAAATACCAACAGTACTGTACTATGTACATATTATCCGTGGTGCAGTGTCTGTTAACCAAACATTAGAGGAAGCCAATCAAAAATCAGTCAAAACATTAAGGGTGTTGAACTGTTTGTGTCGCAGCCACAGATAAACCCTTTGATCTCAGGAGCTCAGCATTTCTTATATATATTTACTGTATATTTAACAAATTACATCTGTAGTTCACCATTTATTGGTTGCAATATGATAAAAATGGATTGCTCAGAAAACTAGGAAAATATTTCAAAATCCCACAAAAACTTTCCATTTTTTTCTTTTTTAGAAATTGTGATGTAATAATTGAACATGGTTGTATCAAGGAAGTGTGTTCACTATTGAAAAAAGTAAGTTATAAGAGATTATGTCAACAGTATCAAACTTGTTTGACAAAAAAAGGTGTAGGTGTCTGTGTTAATTAACTAACCAAATTTCTTAAGACCCTTGGGCCTGTTAAGCTATGTCTACACTATCAAACTAGTTTGACAAAAAAGTGTGATGTACTCATATATGGTAGAGATATTCCTAAATATGGTAGTGATATGCCATTATCATGTCCATATGGGCACTTTGCATTTTTTGTCACTTAAAGTTTGATAGTGTAGACAGAGCTTAAGAGAAAATGTCAACATTATTTTACTGTAGTTACTGCACTTCATTAGTCTGTCCTGTAATAATATTGTGTATGAAAACCCCAAAGACATTTTTAAATCAGTCTCCCCTCCCCCACCTTCCCCCCCAATGCAGTGCAACACCTTTACTGTTACTATATTATGTTCTCGAGAAATATATTTCCCTCATCTAGCGCTTCGGGAAATATATATTCCCTCGAACAAAATATCATTCCCTCGGGGATGTCAAATCTTATATTTAACCTCTAAGCAGGCAATATCTGTATAATATTGCTTTTTTTCATTGATGCACTTATTTTATCATTTGTATAGTATATATTTTCAGTTTGATCAGACTAGCTTTCAATTAATAGATTAACTTTTATAATGTTATAACTTATTTTTACAGTCAGATGATTGTGATGTAATTGAACAGGTTCTTTGTATTCTGAAGATTGTATCAATCACAAAGAGGTATGGCATGATATTTATATTATTATATTATACTGTAAAGTAGAACCCATTGGGAAACCACTATTCAGGGGACAATTTCCTGTGAAACGATCGACTGGAAATATGTATACAGCTAACCCCCATTCAGGGGACATCCCTATTAGAGGACACTTATACTCACACAGTTAATGAGAGGCAGGTTATGTTTTAACACCAAGACCAGCCCTCTATTCAGGGGACATCCCTATTCAGGGGACACTTTCTCACAAAATTAATGAGAGGCAGTCTATGTTTTGCCACCAAGACCAGCCTCTATTCAGGGGACACCTTTATTCAGGGAACACCTATTCAGGGAACACCTCTTTTCAGGGGACATTTCCAATCAAACAAACTAAAAGGCGTACCAACCCTTATAAGGGTTATATATATATAAGTCCATATGTGCTTATAAAATCTTTGATTATGTTCTGCTCATCTTTCTGTTACCAAACAGTGTTATTCTTTGTCTTTTAGGGTGCGAGACAATTTGAATGAATTAGATGTGGATTCATTATACGGTTTACTCGCTAGTAACAATCCATCTATTGTTAGTAATTGTTGTTTAGTTTTAAGAAAGCTGATGGCAGAGCATCCGGAGTAAGTACTCCTTGAAACTTAGTATTTCAATAAATAATATTAAAGATGTATTGTCCCCCTGAAAAAATAATTTTAAAACATTTTTTTTTAAATATGCCATTTTAATGTGACATAAAAGTTATCCACTTTGACCAAAAATTGGATCTAAACAAAATTTATTTACCTGAAAACACTGTAATATAAAGCAAAAAATGATCAAATTGGCTGCCAGCCAATAGATTTTTGGTTGAAGTTAACCATTAATTAACTATTATGTTATTTTAAAAGTGAAAACATTATTTTTTTCGTTTTTTTTTTCTACAGAAGTTATTTTTTAATATTGGTAAAACCACAAAATAACCTATTCAAAGTCTGATTTAATTAAACTTCATGTTTTTGAGAGGACAATATATCTTTACTAGAATAAATTGCTTATTCAATAATATATTAATGTTGGTATGTAAAGGAACCAAGAACTGCTAAAACAAGCTGGTGGTCTGAAGATGCTGTGTGATCTTCTAAAACTGCAGAGAAAGGATGTCGATACCTGTCAAAGTATTCTTGGTGTGCTTGTAGAATTTGCCAGTAACAGTAGGTAAGGGTCAAAGTTCAAAGTTCAATTCCTATTAGTAGAAAATGCATCCATAAGAGGTAAGTTTAGAGGCCACAGGTTTTTTTTAATCCAATGGTTTCAGGTACATGTGCAAAAAATGATATATAAAATATATAATTATGATAAAAAAAAAACTAAAAAATCACTCTTTTTCATCAGTAATGTTCACAAATTTTTCCTACCATCTAGAAAATCAGGCATTTTAGGCCAGCTGTTTTTTGTTTAATTTTTTAATAATATAATTTAAATTGATCAATTTCTATCATATTTTAGGTATCGTGATGATATAAGGCAATTAGGTGGCCTTGAAGAATTGTGTGATATAATGTGGAATGTAGAACATGAAGAGGTATTTCTTTTTGCCATCTCAAAATTATACATATCTAAATAAATAACCTGGGCAGCCTATTACTATAGGTAGCAACTGACTGCAGGATTTGTCTACACCAGAGTGGGTGGGCTAGCAGGGTAGTGCCTCGGTCATGCATTCCCCACAAATGCTGACATTATGAACTACATTTTCATATCTTTTTTTTACAGACTATTGCTATTATTATGATAGCTCGTCCACGTTTAAAAAAATCCTGGGTCCACCCTGAAATGATATAACATGCATTATCTATAATTAGGCCCTTTGTTGTTGTTCTTTTTAGATACTCTGTCTCTCAGCGCAAACTTTAAAGTTTTTAGGAAACGGTAACACAACCAACTTGACAGCAATGATTAATGAGGGTATGCAAGATAGTATTGAAAGGTAAAGAATTATACCTTATTGTACAGTTCATAACGTTGCATCCAACGGCTTTCAAACCATGATTGATTGAAATGATAAGAAAGTGAAGTGAAATACAAAGAATGTTTTTAAACTTCAGTAGAATTTTAAAGAAATACCTTGGGAGCCTAAAAAATTGTCCCCTTAATAGAGGTGTCCCCTGAATAGGGGTTGGCAATAGTCTTAAAACATAGACTGCTCCTCATTAATTTAATGAAAATTGTCCCCTTAATAGAGGTGTCCCCTGAATAGGGGTTGGCAATAGTCTTAAAACATAGACTGCACTTCATTAATTTAATGAAAATTGTCCCCTTAATAGAGGTGTCCCCTGAATAGGGGTTGGCAATAGTCTTAAAACATAGACTGCGCTTTATTAATTTAATGAAAATTGTCCCCTTAATAGAGGTGTCCCCTGAATAGGGGTTAGCAATAGTCTTAAAACATAGACTGCGCTTTATTAATTTAATGAAAATTGTCCCCTTAATAGAGGTGTCCCCTGAATAGGGGTTGGCAATAGTCTTAAAACATAGACTGCGCTTTATTAATTTAATGAAAATTGTCCCCTTAATAGAGGTGTCCCCTGAATAGAGGTTGGCAATAGTCTTAAAACATAGACTGCGCTTCATTAATTTAATGAAAAATTGTCCCCTTAATAGAGGTGTCTTGTGAATAGGGGTTGGCAATAGTCTTAAAACATAGACTGCGCTTCATTAATTTAATGAAAATTGTCCCCTTAATAGAGGTGTCCCCTGAATAGGGGTTAGCAATAGTCTTAAAACATAGACTGCGCTTCATTAATTTAATGAAAATTGTCCCCTTAATAGAGGTGTCCCCTGAATAGGGGTTAGCAATAGTCTTAAAACAAATATTATTGTAATTCCTTATTAAGTCTTAAACGTAACAACCCTGCCATGTGGCATAAAGGTATTAAACAACTATGTAATCTTAAGACTAAAAATTTCACCTTGCCTGGGCTGTCCAAAGTTGAAACTGCCTCTGAGATTAATGCCCATTTCTCTAGTGTTTGTAATGCCATCCCTCCTCTTAATTTAAACGATTTGCCTGCTTATCTCCCAGCCCCTGGGCCACCACCTTTAATATATGCTGGTCAGGTCCTAAAAGCCCTTTGTAATCTTAAGCCTAACAAAGCTGGCCATCCAGATGAACCCCCTATTAAATTATATCGAGATTTTGCTCCTGAACTTGCTGAGCCTGTTGCGGATATCTTCAATCATGCATTGAAGGATGGTGTTTTCCCCGACCTTTGGAAAAGGGCTACTGCAGTTCCCATTCCTAAAACTGTGAATGCTAGTTCTGTCTCTGACCTTAGACCTATTTCCCTTACCTATATTCTTGCCAGGGTATTTGAATCTTTTATTGTTAAGTGGATTCTTGAAGATATTAAGGGTAAATTAGATTCTCGTCAATTTGGTAGTAGGAAAAAGGCTTCCTCAACTCACTATCTTGTTAGTCTTATTGACTCTACACTCAAAGATGTTGAGAAGGGTAAATGTTATGTGAACCTATGTGCCACTGACTTTACTAAAGCTTTTGATCGTGTTGATCATAATGTTATTATTATAAAGTTGATTGAACTGGGTGTGAGGTCGTCCATAATTCCCATCGTCTGCAGCCTTCTCACTTCCCGTTCTCTCAACACCAAGTTTGCTGGGACTTTGTCATCTTCCAAGTCACTGACTTGTGGTGTCCCACAGGGGACATTGCTTGGCCCTGTACTTTTCCTAGTACTTATTAACGATGCTTGTGTTGATTGCTGCAGACGATGGAAATATGTGGATGACCTCACACTTGGGGAGGTCGTTCGCAAAGGTGATTTGCCTTCCATGCAATCCCTGTTAGATGATCTGAGTGTTTGGTGTTCATCCAATAACATGATACCCAAACCCTCAAAATGCCATATCTTGGTTGTCAATTTTCTTAAGGACAAGTCGGACGATATTATATCGCCTTCTTTTGGTCTGAGTGGTTCCATTTTACAAGTAGTTGATCACATGACGCTTCTTGGTGTAATCATTCAAAATGACCTGAAATGGGAACTTAACACTAAGAATATTGTGTCTAGAGCTTCTAGACGTTTATTTTCCTTGTGCATTTTGAAAAAAGTTGGAATCTTAATTAATGATCTGTTGACTGTTTATATGGCTTATATAAGACCTATTTTAGAATATGCTGCCCCTGTTTGGCATGGCGCTATCACTAAGAATATGTCCAAGTCTATTGAAAAGGTACAAAAGAGAGCATTGCGAATCATGCTAGGTAACAACTATTTGTACTATGATCATGCATTGTCTGTTACTGGTTTACCTACTCTTGTTGAGAGAAGAAACAAACTGGTGTTGTCTTTCGGGGAAGGCTTACTAAAATCCGAGCTGTTTAGAGAAATACTTCCCCCTCTTCATAAGCCAGCTCGGTCTCTCAGATTCAACCGATTTCTAGAAGTACCTCATTGTAAAACCAGCAGACTTAGGTCGTCTCCATTTCCCACCATGGTGGATATAATTAATAGGCATCACTAGCTCTTTTTTAGATATGTAATAAGTGAATGTTTTAAGGTTTTTTATTCATGTATGGTTTATAATTTTATGGTACGATATCTAATTTTAATAAGATGTTTCTATTTTTATAGCAATTTTAACTAATTTTTATTTATTTGTAATACATTTCATTTCAGTCTTTGACTGTCGTTTTGTAATATATTTTTATATACCGATTAAATAAAAAAAAATAAAATAAAATAAAAAACATAGACTGCTCCTCATTAATTTAATGAAAATTGTCCCCTTAATAAAGGTGTCCCCTGAATAGGGGTTGGCAATAGTCTTAAAACATAGACTGCTCCTCATTAATTTAATGAAAATTGTCCCCTTAATAGAGGTGTCCCCTGAATAGGGGTTGGCAATAGTCTTAAAACATAGACTGCGCTTCATTAATTTAATGAAAATATGTCCCCTTAATGGGGTGTCTCCTGAATGGAGGTGTCAAAAGTTCTACTCACCAAACAAAATACACTTGGTTTACATGTATTAAACAAAAACAATATGGTGTGTTTGTACACCTCCACGCCTATCACCTCATTTCGTAGTCACATACCTTAATTTTTGACTGATGCTTTCCCATACAGTTTATTATTGTCACCTTCATACTCTGAAGTCACCATGCACACGCTATCGGATCTGGACATTCAGCTGCTAGAGTTTAGTTTCATGAACAAAGCAAAATTAGAACTCATTAAAAGAGCTGAGGTAGAGGGAGTAGACATAAACACCTTACAGATTATCGAACCGCAAAGAAAACCATTGGCGATTGCGGACAACATTCCAGAAATTGCACCAAAGAAAAAAGTCGAACAGAACATTATTGTAAAGAGTAAATTGGTCAGTAGATCAAAAGATATGTCTGAGATGTACCCTGGTTATAAAGCCGCAATGTCACCGATTTATACGCCCAACAGCTGTGACGTTGAAGACGTTGATTTGTCGGATCTTCCACCCCTTATTATTGCCGATACTACAACAAGGTACAGTATTAACATTATAAAAATATTTACTAAATCAACAGATAATTTTTAATACTTTTTTATAACTTAAGCTCTGCCCACACTATCAAACCAATTTTACAAAAGTGTGATGTGCCCAAATATGGTATTGATATGCTTAAATATGGTAATGATATGCCATCATCATATCCATATATAGGCACAAAAGTTTGATAGTGTAGACAGAGCTTTAAATAATAAAAATTTAATTTACACAACTAACTTCTATTTTCAGAACTCATCCAAAGGTGCTATGGTCACAAAAGCCAAATTCAATTTTATTAAGTGTTCAGTTGAGGGGCGTCCAGGAGCATGACACTGACGTAACAAGCCAGACTGTGTCTTTCAGGTGAGTACCTGGTTAAAGTTCAAAGGTTAAATATGAATTAAGAGATTACTAATCTGTGACTATTAATCTGGTTGTATGAACATGATATAGGCCTTATAATAACTATATCTTAAATTTCTCTCATCGTTAAATTAAATTTAGTCCAATTCAAACCAAAATGTATTCTTCTCTAAAGCTCTGTCTGCTTTATGTGACAAAATAATGTGATGTGCCCATATATGGACACGATGCTTTAGGAATTTTGTATTGTATGTTAAGCTCTGTCTACACTATCAAAGTTTATGTGACAAAAATATGTGATGTGCCCAAATATGGTAGTGATATGATGTCATCATGTCCATATGGAGTAACATAACGTTTTTTGTCGCATAAAGTTTTATAGTGTAGACAGAGCTTTGTGGTGTTGATATTTTGCTGGTCGAACAAACAAAACAAAATCAAAACTGATGTAAATTTGTAGAAATAATACATATGTTTATTTGTTTGAAATCTAGCACTATTTTAGATATAACTTGCTATGAGTTTAACCTGGACCTATTTGGTAGCGTATCAACTACAAACCATGTGGTGTTAGTAACGGGTAGCGAGGTTCTTATTACATTGTTTAAACAAAATCTTGTTCGTTGGCCGAGATTGACAAAATCAAAGACAAAGGTAATATTGTTTACTTCACTTGATATAGTATTAGTTGCCTTTAAATGCCTAAAGCTCTGTCCACACTATCAAACTTTATGTGACAAAAAAATGTGATGTGCCCATATATGGACATCACACTTTTTTTGATAGTGTAGACAGAGCTTGATTGGTTGATTACATATCGCTTATTTTGCATTATTTTAATTCAACATTATTTAACCAAGGAGGCCCAGATCAACGCAAGGTTGTCCTTCCCTGGGACCGTTGTCAGTGTGTTGACAATGATTGTACAAAATAAAAACTTTTCCCATACAAACATTCATGTTTTGTGAATTTTTTCACGATGTGAGGCTGGTGACTATTGCAAGTTACTGGTAACCAGCAGTGTAACCTGTTCGTTAGGGCTACTCCAAAATTATAAGTACAATAGATTATAAAACAGTTTATCCGTCCTGTAATTGGTAGGTTGCTTGCTGTAGAATTCGGATAAAAAATAAAAACAATTATTTAAAAATACCTGGCTGTCATAGTGTATAATTCTAAATAACTAGAAAAAGATACCATTACAGATATATTGTCCCCCTGAAATATGTCATTTTAATGTCACATAATAGTTATTGTGAGGGCGTGTGCCTCAGCGTGTTGGACGTTCGACTACTGATCGTGAGATCGAGGTTCGAATCCAACTCTCGCCGCATTGCTTGTATCCTTAGGCAAGATACTTTACTTACGTTTGCCTCTCTCCACCCAGGTGTATAAAATGGCTACCCAGTTAGATCAAGACACAACTTTGCGCTGATTACTAGCTGCATTCTGGGAGTATGTTTCCTTGTGTGTTTGATCCAAAACTGGGGTAATAATGTTCAGCGCATTGAGAGCTTGCTTATATGAATGAACTATTATTATTCACTTTGAATAAAAATTGGATTGAAAAAAACATTATGTACCTGAAAAATTATAATTTAAAGCAAGAAATACTTAAATTGTCTGTCAGACAATGAGTTTTTGGTTGAAATTAACCATTTATTTTGTCTTTATATAAGTGAAATAAATGAAGTGAAGAACTTTATCAAAATGGCCTATTCAAAGTCTGATTTTAATAATCTTCATTTTTCATGTTTTTAGGGGGACAATATATCTTTAAACTATCGTGTATAAATGTGGGGGTAATTTTTATATTGTAGTTATCATTTATTGGTGTTGATTTTGAACGCTGGCAAGACGATTCGTCTAGTTCCGACGGCGATAAAAAGGAAAAGTCAGTCAAACCTACTGTAAAACCAAAATCAAAAGGTCAGTGAATGTTGTTTATTTTGTTATATATTGTTTGAAGGTTTGCATGCCGAAATCAAATGTTGATATAAAATTTGCGGTACACCACGTATATTAGAACTGTTGAGTTTCTCGACGTTTCACTCTTGAGGACGATCAAAGCATATTGAGAAACAGAACTAATATACGTGGTGTACCACAAACTTTATATCAATATTTTGTTATAGTAATTCTATTTTTTTATGAAATGTTTGATGCACAGTTTTGTTGTCAAGAATGAAATATTGTCATTGTTAGTTTTTTTAGGGTCTGTTTCTATTGAAAAATTCCAAAAGAAGGTTTTTCGTATAAACTGTTATCGGTAGTTTGTTTATAAATGAAGATCGTGTTCCAGCTTAATATTTACTACAATAAAATCATTTCCGTCGGGTATCGTTTGTTATGAAATGACATTATTACCCACAATACAGTTTGTTGAGCAGAAGTGCCACTTTTAAATTTTTGCGCTGTTTTCAGTGTGAGTTGACCTTATATTGATGCAGATTTGAGTTGAGGTCAAATTGACATCGAAGTCGTTTTCTAGCTTTATGTATAAAATAAAATAAATATACATTTCTTGCCGACCCAAACTGGAATCGGTTGGGGTTTTTAAAACTGTTTTTAAGATCGGTTCATTTTCGTGGACCCTTTCTTTTCAAAAACGTATCGAATGCCGCATTTTCTTACTCAATAGAAATGGGCCCTTTAATTACTTCTGTCAAGACTTGTCAAAAGTTACTCGGATAGTTGTATAAGTGGAGCTGTAGCTTGGTGGTTAACATGCTTGCCTTCCAATCCCAAAGTCCGGGTTCAATCCTGGCGTAGTGCCAGGGTTGTAACTCAAGACTCTTTCAACTCCACTCCCTAAGCCTCAAATGAGACTTTGTTTATAAGCATGATAAATTATTAAAATAGTTTATCCATCCTATAATTGGCGATTATTATTGTACTCGCTGTTGGATGCGTATGAAATAAAAGAAATAAAAAGATGTTTCATAAACTGTTACAGCAAACAAAGTGATATCAAGTCAACCACAAACAGTCGTGCTTCCAGAATTTGATTCGTCCAGTGGAAAAAGTTATGACACCTCCAGCAACAGTGAAGACTTTAATTTTTAGAAACATTTTTGATGTTTTGTTCAAATATTGCAATTAATTTTGACGTATTAGTTTTTTTAGTGAATGCATGCTCACAAATTTTAATGGTCAGAGAGATATACAGATTTTTATGCAGAAAGAAGTTTTCTTTCCAAATATCTTTTTCTACGATTTTGAGAAAAATGTGCATAAAAGTATTTGAATAAAAAAAAAGTAATATTTCTTCTGTTAAAAAAAAATTATGCAGAATTATTGTTTTATAGTACAAATTTCTTTCCAAATATCTTTTTCTACGATTTTGAGAAAAATGTGCATAACAGTATTTGAATAAAAAAAAAGTAATATTTCTTCTGTTAAATTTGTATTTGTTTTATTGATAATTTACAGTAATTTGTTTTAAACAGATCGAGGCATATACGTTGTAGTTTGTAAGTAACGTTTCAGAAAAGGTACGTTTCTTTCCAGGGACGTTTCTGCCCAGGGACGTTTCTTTCCCGGGACGTTTCTTTCCTGGGACGTTTTCGCACAGGGCCGTTTCTGTCCTGGGACGTTTTCGCCCAGGGCCGTTTCTGTCCAGGGGCGTTTCTGCCCAGGGGCGTTTCTGCCCAGGGGCGTTTCTGCCCAGAGGCGTTTCTGTCCAGGGCCTCTTTCTGTCCAGGCCTCTTTCTGTCCAGGGACGTTTCTGTCCAGGGACGTTTCTGTCCAGGGACGTTTCTGTCCAGGGACGTTTCTTTCCCGGGACGTTTCTTTCCTGGGACGTTTTCGCACAGGGCCGTTTCTGTCCTGGGACGTTTTCGCCCAGGGCCGTTTCTGTCCAGGGGTGTTTCTGTCCAGGGCCTCTTTCTGTCCAGGCCTCTTTCTGTCCAGGGACGTTTATGTCCAGGGACGTTTCTGTTCAGGGACGTTTCTGTTCAGGGACGTTTCTGTCCAGGGACGTTTCTGTCCAGGGACGTTTCTGCAGAGGGATTTGTAAGCAAAAATAATAATAAAACAAAAAAGATACCAATATGAAATTGAGCTATTGGTATGCAAGTTCTACTGTATATACTGTACTACTAGCATCAATATACAAGCGAGGTAATAAAACATGAATGTTTTATATTCATGCAATGGTACAAATAATTTCATCGGAAGTGAAAGTTGTTCTATTTTCACGTCAGAAAATTATTTGAAACTTTCTTCCCCATAAAGAATCTTTTCGTGTCCATCTGCCGCCAAACGACACTCATTAGTCGTCAGTCCATTTTGTTGACATTTCTAGTATAACTTTTCTTCTTTTCCATTTTGAGTTTAAGGTGTTAGGGACTGGTCTTTAAATGACACTATTAGTCAGTCCATTTTGTTGAAATTTCCATTGTAACTTTTCTTTTTTTCCATTTCGACTTTGGAGGATTTGGGTCAGGTCTTTCAAATCGTACTATTCCCATTGACTCCTCTATCCGACTGTTCATCAGTTTTGAAGTACCCGTAAAATAGTTACATCTTGAGTTCGGTGCCACGTGCTGTATAGTCGTATCGTTTTGATCTTTTCCCTGTTCCACTTCTTTGGAGCAATCTTTGATAAAATTGGATTGTAGCCGTTTAAATGTTGCTAAATCTTTTTTAAATGAATCGCCATATTCAACAATTCTTTGTTTGAATCTTTTCAGAAAATAATCATAAAGTTGACTGTCTGCCCAATTCCAATTTCGAATGTGTTGTTTAAGATTGCTGTCGAGTACACTCCGTTTAACTTTTTTTCTTCGATTTAGTGGTAAATAAACCAAATCGCGTAAATCCCAGCAAAGAACTTTGCTAAGTAAAACTAAAGATTCGTCATAGTATTCATTTATCAGTATCAAATCCATTTCTTTGTCAAGTTTTCTTATTTTCGTATTTACAATCCCGGTATTTCTGAAATCTTTCTTGTCCAGGCCTAGATCAAAGAACTGACTGTTGTGAATGTATGGTAGTTTGTCGTAAGTGATGCGTGACATGTAAAATTTCGTTTTCCTGAAGAACTCTTGCATTTGGCTGAAGTGGGTTCGTCCTGGTACGAACTGACCAAAATAAAAGAAGATAAATGAGGACTCAAATTGTAGAGCTGGCTCTCTTAGAATGGAAATATAGACGGGATCACGTCGCATGAACTCGTTAAAAATGTCCGGTGTGTATCGAACATGTAGCGTCAATATATTGTATTTATATTTCTTAAAGTCTCCCACAGCAACTCCTTGAGGTGGTATGAACGATTGATAAGATATTGCGTTAAATCGTTTGTTGCTGCTGTGAAAATTGGTTTCATATTGTAGCTTGCGAACAAACGATAAAGAGTGTTCATATCCGTAGATGTCAACGAGCCGCGAAAGCGTCGTGCTGCCTGTTTTATGAGTTTTGGCAAAAACTATCGTCTGTCTTGGCTTGCATTCCCGCCAACTTTGATATGAATGAAGAAAGAATAATATGTTATATTTTACACTATTATAGATAGGCTCACTCATTACAGTAATATTAATGTCCTATTATTTTTTCAAACTAGATATTTCATGCAATTGTACTATATTTTGTTTAATAATATGAAAACTGATCCTTATAAACCCTGGTTCCCAATAAGGTAACGCAAAGACGGAAGTGCAACGCAAATTTGGTCAATCATGACGCGATGATAACAGACGCAATCGACCAATGGCAAGTGAAAGTTTGAATAATCCAACGCCTGTGATTGGTCACTTTCGTTTCTTGTGGGAATTGAACCAAGCTAATTCCTTGCGTTGCGTCCATCCAACCAATGATTCGTAATAAAAATAGTAACATTTTTGGTTTCGTGAGCTGTGATAAAGTTAAATAGCTTAATATTAATAACGTGGTACTGTACCTTCTGTGTGGTGGTCCAACCTGCACAACCTTAGATAAATTCCTTACGGGTGCACTACATGAAATGAAAATGAAAATGTATTAGGCCTGAAGCTCTGTCTACACTATCAAACTGTATGATGTGTCATGATGTCATATCACTACCATATTTGGATACATCACACTTGTTTGTCAAATGAGTTTGATAGTGTAGACAGAGCTTTAGGAAATCAATATGTGAAAGATATTGTCAAAGATAGGAGTAACCACACCGCACACAATCTTACCGTATTAATTTTTTCCTATACAAAGTATCTGCCAAACTTAATTTCCTGCAGGGAACAAACATATAATTATTAAATTATGATTTAAAAAATAATAATTGTTGCATCAGTTATTGAATGTCTACGAATTGTTTTTCATCTGTATTGTTTATTTGTTTTGGTTTCATCTTCCGTTTGTTTGTAAGAAGTCGAATAGTCTGGGTTCCAGACGGAGTTTTGACTTAATATTCGTAAAAAGATAAATATTTTGGCACATGTGGCGTTTCATACTACACTACTTGCGCTTGTAAAAACTCCGTCTGGGGGAAACATGTACAATCATATATGTTATTTTCACTAACATTTAACGTATTAATCGATTAATCGATCATAATCAGGTGGAAAAGATTCAGAAGCGTGTCTGCAAGATTGTGTTGGGCAAAGAGTATACAACATACTCGGATTCTCTTGCCATTTTAAATCTTCAACCACTCCACACTAGAAGATGGCACTCTTGCAAGGTTTTTGCCTCTAAAGCACACGCCTCTGGTCAATTCTCCACCTGGTTCCCTGCCCCTCAGTATAGATCCTGCATGACCCTTAGACATAATCGTAAAGTGGAAAACTATAGTTACAAAACAAAACGTTTCCAAACTAGTCCTGTCCCTTTTATGGTTGAACTTTTGAACAAACTGTAACTTTTTTATTTTTTTGCTTGTATTATTTGAGGTAACTGCAGTCTAACTTATTCGTTTTTATATATTTATGTATTGTTGATAGTGACTATTGTTTAAATAGTTTTTATAGTGTAATACATATGCAATTCAGCCATGTGCTGCCATGTATGTAATTTGTATGTGAATTTTGAATAAATATACCGATATATATAAATCATAAACATATTATAATATAGGTCCATGAATCGATAATCGATTAATATGAATCATTTGAATCATGGAATAAATAGGCCAATTTACCCGTGTCGTTTTTTCAATGGTTTTGTTGGTTTATCAGGCGGCTTTTTTCTGTTCGTCTTCACATCCGTCTTCACATCCGGTTTTACATAGTGATGGACACTGTAGAGTATACAAAATCAGTCAGTGAGGTTGGCTTGGTGGTTAGGACGCTCCCCCAACCTCTCAGAATCCCGGGTTCAAGTCGATGTCATGATCTTTATGTCAAACAACTGCATTATTATATTATTTGTTTCAATTATGTTCCCTGTATAATGGTCAAAGGTTAAAGATGTATTGTCCCTCAAAAACATGAAAAATGAAGATTAATTAATCAGACTTTGAATATGTTATTTTGTAGTTTTAATAAAGTTAATCACTTCAATAGAAAAAAAACTAAAAAAAATCATGTTTTCACTTATAAAATGACAAAATAAATGTTAAAATTCAACCAAAAATTCATTGGCTGGCAGCCAATTTGACCATTTTTTGCTTTAAATTACATTTTTTCAGGTAAATACATTTTTTTTCGATCCAATTTTTAGTCAAAGTGGATAACTATTATGTTACATTAAAATGGAATATTCAACAAAAATTTTTTTAAGAAATATTTTTTCAGGGGGACAATACATCTTTAAGCTCTGTCTACACTATCAATCTAGTTTGACAAAAAAGGTGTTATGTGCCCAAATGGTTGGTAGTGATATGCCCAAATATGGTAGTGATATGACATCATCATGTCCATATATGGGCACATCACATTTTTTTGTCACATAAAATGTGATAGTGTACATATAGTTTTAGGTCAAAGGTTAAGTTTAATGTGATGCTGTATCAAGTAACCAATTAATAAGTAATAAATTAACTATGATACTGGACAGCTTTATATTCACTACCGAGAATCGGTTATTAAATTTAGACTGGGATAAATTTGTAAGATCATGTTTATCTACACAACGATGTACCAGTAGCTTACTAAGGTTTAGACCGGCTGACATGTCGCCACATTTTTGGTACTATTTTGACAAACGGTGTGTGTACTTCCAAAGTGTACGAAAATATTAAAAAGAGGACAAAAATGACCAGTGATGAAAACAACCGTTGCATAGCCTGAAACAGAATAATATAGAGAGAATAATTAAATACAATACGCATGCGTGAAATATCAAATGGATATCTATCGTCACCCAGTGGCGTAACGGGCGCTCACTTGCTAAAGCCTGGTTTCCACTAGGACGCAACGCAAGGACGTAATCGCAAGTTGACCAATGACAAGCGAAAATTCGGATAATCCATCGCTTGTGATTGGTTAAAAATGCTTACGTCGTGCTTACGTCGTTGCATTACGTCCTGGTGGGAACCAATGTTATACCCAGGGGCCATGGAGCTTATGGGGGCCCTGAGCAGTACCCAGAGGAAAAAATAGACATTCAAAATATGTCGAAAAAGGCTAAAATCGCCCGAGACCTCCAGCATTGGAGGGCCACTTCTAGGGGCCTGAGGCCTCAGCGTTACGCACTGTGTCAGCACCACTTTCTAATCCCACTCTGATTGTTGATAAGCATAGGCTATTTGGCCCAAAGTCAAGAATATAGAAGCTAGTCAAACTTACCCTACGATGCATTTTAGCTGCATTCACTGCCTTAACAGTAACACATCGGGTTAATGGCCAATGGTTTATTTCTCAAGACACATTATCTGCTGCTATACATGCATATTATATAAGTAAAGAACGTCAATGTATTACTGGATTAAACTCATCCGATACTGCATCTATTTTAAGAATTATTATACTTATCCTTCCGAGTCGATCGTGTTGTTGCAATCAATTCTTATTGATTGTAAAACTAAGAGGTTAGATAATTTCTTAACAATGGCAATGACACTTGTGTGTTTTATTGATCTTATTGCAAGGCAACAACCAGCAATTATGAAGACGAGTTTATTAGGCCTAATTAATATCGAATGAAAAAAAGAAGAGAAGTTGTAGTTTGTTATTAATTCGTTGGATGTGAAGTCTCAGTTGTACCGTTCTCTATCGGATCGTCCCTTATTATTAAACATATATTGTCCCCCTAACACATCTTTTTTAATTTTACATTTTTTTTTTTGGAAAATGCCATTTTAATGTCACGTAATAGTTATTCACTTTGACCACAAACTGGATGGAAAAAAAAAATTATTTACCTGAAAAAAATGTAATTTAAAGCAAAAACAATGCTTAATATTGTCTGTCAGACAATGTTTTTTTTTGTTAAAATTAACCGTTTCTTTTGTCTTTTTATATGTTAAATAATAATTTGTTTTTACAGAAGTGAATAACTTTATTAAAACTGCAAAATTGCCTATTTAAAGTCTGTTTTTATTAATCTTAATTTTTCATGTTTTTGGGGGACAATACCTCTTTAAACTACCATTCCCTAATATTACATTATACAAAAATAAGCGTTGACTCGGCCTATAAACAATATTGGTTTTTTTTGTGGTTCCGCGCGTTAGGCCTATATGCTATTGGTAAATAAAGAAAGAATGTAATATATTTATTGTTAGTTCTTGACGTGTTCAAACAATATACCCTACTTCCTATGTGAAAATAATGTTAGTTTATAAACATATAGTCCAGATCCCTATGTATTTTCGTGTGCAGATCATGGGGAAAATGTAAACATTGTGTTTTGTGAATATTTGAATCATGCTGGTTATAAAAACCCATGTTGTCAAATTTCTAAAATTCATATTTGACCTCTGACCTCAATTTGAATGTTTTGACCCATTGAAAACAAAATGGCCATCTTTGCAACGCTTAGATTAAATGAAATAATTTTATTGTAAAATTATTTGGGAGATGCATATTTATATTCATTCTAATGGAAAAGTTTGTCCAAAAATGGCCAAAAGTATGATTTTTGACTTTTTTGACCTTTGACCTACATATCATAATATAAGGATCACGTTCCATGTCATACGTTGACGGCGCCACTCACTGAGTATTCGATATTTTACGGTAAAGGCCTGGGGTTATGACATTTTACATTGCATTGTTATCAATGTGCATATATATTTTGTCTTTGTATTATTAATTTACTCTTTTATTAGCAAATTTTAACGAGTATTTATGCATGTTTTTAACCTTTAATTTTCTAAAAACAGGACCATAGTAATAGGTGCTACATCTAAAAAAAAAGTTACAAAATAAACAACAACAAAAAACTTCTTTAATCGGTATATTTTGATTGTATTTTCGTTTTTATTAATGTAGAGACTACCGGGGAGGTAGATATATATATATATGAATATACAATTCCTATGCAATTATATATAAACGTAACACCATATGAATATTATAAGTACGAATATCAATCGTTCAGAATTAATTAAGTAAGCCTGGCAGATATTTTTTGGGGAGTAAATATAACCTCCCCAGACGCCTGACCCCCATTGTTCGTCGCTGTGGTATAATGTTGAAAATGACTCTGGTTAATAGGCACCATGTCTGCCATTGTGTAGACAAACTACCGGTGACGTGTTGGTTCCACTGCCTTTTAAAGCACTAATAGAATAATGTTTACTTATTGTTTCAGTTTACAGTTGGCGCCTTCATTAACTGTCTTATTCTCTTATTTGACTCAGTTGAGGCTTCGGTATAAATTCTGCATTCTTTGCTCATATTTTCTGTTTGGTTGTACAGTATATGCTTTCCACTGACGTATTGTCCAATAACGCATTTCTTACGTACATCAGCCATCATGTCACGATAGCGCATAAGATCTACGTGAAAAGACGGTCCATAATCACGTATACGTTCATGCAGTCTTTTAACAAAGTGATCATACAGCAATGTATCGGCATGGTTTTTTTCGCGCGCTTTTTGACGAAGTGCAGACGACAGTGGTGTCTTTTTATAGTCTGCCCGTCTGTTCATCGGAAGGTATAAAATGTCTTCAAGTTTCCAACAAAGGAGTTTTCTAAGTAGCAATAGCGATTCGTCAAAAAACTCGTTTATGAGAACTAGGTCCATTTCTTCATCAAGCTTGGATATCGTCTCATTAATTGCAGTTTCGTTGTGAAAATCTTTGTTGTCTAAACCAAGATCGAATATTTGATCGTTGTTAACATAAACATGTGATGCTGCTTTGGGGTATTTTTGTGTATTCAAAAGAAACTGTTCGATTTTTGAAATTAGATTTTGTGTTTTTCATTAATCTTTGTACGTTAAAAAAAGAAAATGCTGATTCCAACTGCGTGGATGGATCTCTCAAAAGTGTAAATTCTTCTATATATTATATATATAGTATAGCGAACATGTAGTGTCAGCATATTGTATTTGTAGTTGGAATAATCTCCCCTGGTTACGTTCGGTGGTGGGAGAAACCCACGGACAGATTGTCTATTAAACCGAAGATTAGCAAAATGAATTGACTTTTTGTCGTTAACTTTTCTAACAAACGTTAGGTTGTGTTTGTAGCCGTATCGTTCGATCGTTCTAGCTAATGTTTGAGAGCCAGTTTTATGAGTTTTTATAAACACCACTGTTTGTTTGGCCGTGCATCTCTTATCAAATCTAGAAGATAAAAGTATTACGTTTTTTTAAAAAAATATTGTCATTGGTTAATTATCCCAGGGAAGAGTGAGAATAATTGCACTCCTCTCTGATTATCCTAAAGCTCTATTTACACTATCAAACTTTGACAAAAAATGTGATGTGCCCAAATATGGTAGTGATATGACGTCATCGTGTCCATATGTGCAAATCCATTTATTTTGCCACATGAAGTTTGTAGAGTAAATCATTATTTTCCTCCATGTTAATGGAAGGTATGATGGGCGTATCTGTAATTGATTCAATAGGCCTAATTAAATATCATTAAGTAATTAACATTAATCTTTATTTTCAATCACACGAACAGTCTTTTACGTTATTGTAGCCTATTCATTACGAGCATTACGAGCAACTATTATGACACGCCATGTGTGCAAAAATGTATCACCATGACCAATATTCTTACCCAGCATAATAACCCTCCGTTTTGTAAACTCTTGGAGACGGCGGCTTTCCTTGATATACTGAATTAGTAGGTCCAGACAGTGTGCTGATTTCTGTATACATGCCTAACACTAATGTTGAAATCACAATACCAATCTGTGTTAAAATCAACATTAAATAAACATTTAAAGATGTATTGTCCCTTGAAACACAAAAAAATGAAGGTCAAAATATTCTAAATTTAAATTGGCCATTATTTGATCATTGATTAAAGTAGTTTAAATCACTTTAAATCGAAAATTCGAGCCAAAAGCAACAAGTTTACGTAATTAACAGGTAAATTAGTTTGATTACATTTCGTCTGGAAAATCGTCGCGAGCGAAAGTAAACAAAGATTTCAAACCACGAGTACGCATTATGCATATGCGAATTAGGATTGTTTACACGGTTGAGAAGGTATTTTCACACAGATCGTGAGGAAGTTTTATGATTATGCATACAGAGTAGCCAAACAAGCGCGTTTCATATTATGGGGTATGTTTTGATCGAAAACTTTGACTGGAAGTCAGAGTTATTTTTTTAACAAAAAAACGTCTGTATTTCAGTTAAATGATTTTTTTTTCGACAAATTTTTGGTGATAGTTAATAACTATTATGATACTTCAAAATGACCCACCTTTTTTCGAAATCTGTTATTTTTTATTTTTTTGGTCAAAGGGACAATACATCTTTAAAGCTCTGTCTACACTATCAAACTTTAGTTTGGGCACATCACACTTTTTTTGTCAAAATAGTTTAATAGTATGGACAGAGCTTTACATGTCTTCTAAATCGGAAGATACCTTATTTCCTATAACACGACGCTTTAGGATTAAGTTCAATTAATAAACGTTTTCAACTTTTATCCATGTCTTTAGCATCATACAATCTGCGGATATTTTAAACTATATTTTAAATTTGTTCACGAGCATCTTTAGTATTTGTATGTAGGCCTATCGGTTTGAGGCAAAAATAAACGAAAAATACAATTGTGAGGAATTCCGTAATGAGGCTTTTTCTGAATAAATTAGAATACAGCATTCATGCCTGTTGTATTAGGTTGTTCCGGTCTACTACCAGGTAACCACGGACAGGTGCATACATACAAGCAGCCAAAACGTCTAGAAGCCTTTGTTGGCCAAAATAAGTCTGTAAATATGATAATATCTCTATTATGCATGATTGAATTTATTTATTTTTTTTTTGTTCTATGAGCTGTTAGATTAAGATTTTTTTTTCTCTCTTTTGCTATGGATATAATATTATGTCACCATGATATTCCGAAATAAAAAGATAAATGAAATTAACTGAAATTATCAATGGACCAGGTGTTTAGATATTCTAATTTTTTTAACGAGCATGGATAAGTATTCATTCTAGGCCTAGATACTATACGTTGTTTTGTTAAAAACTTGAATGAACTTGGCAAAGGCGAATTTTTGTTATTATTGTTTCAAGAGCCTTTTTCGCTTGTATGTTTGTTAAATCACGTCTGCATGTGTGAAGGCTTATATATTTGATTTACAGTATAACATTTTACTTGTACGCCGTGGTTAGGATTCCGGCACCGGAACTCAACTGCCCATTGTAACAGATTCCGACAGAAACTTTTCACTGAGAACTAAAACCTAAAACTAAAAAAAAAACATCCCTCTAGGCAATGGTGGGTAAAGACGATGATGAATAAAGACGATGGTCAATAAAATACAATTTTTTGAATAAAAAAAAAATTTTAAAAATTGATCGAGAACCTACAATTGGTGTTGAACTGTGTACATGATGTTATAAAAATGTGCATGCATGAGCGATTTTCAATTGACCAATAAATTGCGTTCATTCTGCCGGAATCCTAACCACTTCGTTTATCACTTGTATTCGTGAAACACTATAGTAGCACGTAAATAATCTTATCATACATACCGGCCTAATGTTGATATTTTTCATCTTTTTATTGGGTAGACCTAGATAAGCTAAGAGTACTGTACCTTTAATCGTTCCATAATAATAATTATCTTCTAGACTTCTTTTACCGGAAAACTTACTCCGTTACCATTCATTGCCAGGAATTCTTCTAATTAATTGAAATATTTTAACGACGGTATATTTTTGCTCAACCTTCGCCTCCTGCGGATGCACAACTAACTCGATTTCAAAAGCTGAATTGTTACGCGTCGTCGATGCATGTCAAATGTCCATTACATTATGGTAGATACAAAGTCGCAAGGATTGGACCATGGAGCTATAATTTATAGCTCCATGATTGGACAATTCTCACTGCTGAGTAGGAAAGCATTGACATTTTAATTTAGTGTATAAAGAACTATTTTAGTAGTATAGTTTTTCCTTTCTGGGAATTCGCATTCATTTCGGCATAATTTACATACATTGCACAAAGTTTATTGTAAAGAATATCTCGACACAATTCTAACCAGGTTTTAACAAATTAATGAAAACCGAAATTAGCTCGACTGCTGTTTCCTACCAGCAAAGAATAAGATGTAATTAATCCAAAGATGCAAAAAATATATAATAATAAACAACTCTAACTTATGCTACATTTGCACATTGTAGAATTACTAAATTTATTTTTAAAAAGTAATAAGAAAAGCTTTTATTGTGGCCATGTATATCAATGAATTAGTTAGAGTAATATTAATATACCGCTTACACACAAAAATATGTAAAAAAAAAATATTCAAAAATTGATATGAATAGCCTGAAGAACCAAAATTATAATCCAGAATAAACGCGTCATGTTTGAATCTGGTTAGTTACCTATGGAACGCCATCAATGCCTCCGGCAGCGAACTTCAATTCTATTCGGCTCTTTTAGCAATTGGCGCTCCATATTTACCGGCTACATGACGTCATATTCAGTGGAGCCAATTATTATGCTTACAAAGTTTATATTGTTATCAGTAGTATTATGGCACCCTTTAGATTATTATTATAGTTTGGAACGTATATAATAAAGAGTGTTGCCCGAAAGCTCTGCTATTCTTTCTGGCTGTTTTACTTCGATTTAGCTTTCTCTTATTGTATTTTGTATCGCCATTGAAATCCAGCCACTTAATGAAGTGTTCCACATTTTGCAGAAATATCACAAGACGCCATCTATCGTTCTGTTAATATTCAAAGTGAATGAACAGAAGTAGGCCTAGATGTGGAAGTTTTAAATCATATATTTTAGGCCTCAACAGGTTTTAGTTCCCGTCCGGTAAAATTGGCCATTGCTAACCATTTCATAATCTGTATTTTTTAGTTGCGTTAGAGGAAAATGACCAATGACGTAAAGTAATAATTCATAAAGTGAATTAATTAGGTATAGAATCACAACAGTTTGGGGGCGCTACTATATTATACATAGTGTGTCTTTAACAACAACAACAACATCGAGAGAGAAAAAGAGTACAGTAACTCCGATCTCAGCACTGCGAACGTGCATCAGGCAGTGTGTTTTGCAAGTATGACGTCATGAGCTCAGGCATGCATCATGAATATGAACGCCCTCTATAGTTTCTGCCTTAACCTAATAGGAAAAAAATAATGCGCACGGCTCGCCTTCTAACTGTCTATTTGCAACTCTCTTTCCTTTTAACTTTCATTTCTGTCCATATTTGAACAAAGTTTGGTGAAGTGTGCGAGGTAAACAACTTCTGGTAGGCACAATGCGAATACTTAACTTGATAATTGTGGAATTTTGAATTTCCTTCTGGCTTAACGCCTAACTTTTCCCAAATAGTTCCAGCAAAGACATCTTCCAGATGTAAATAGGAAATTTCGGACGACACTTTGTACATTCTAGATACTAGATCACGTGACATTATATAGCCTGTACCCGATAAAAATGGCGGGTATATATTTTTAGAAAAAATCTGTTTTGGCATATACCATTTGCTTCTAACATTTCTGATTGGCTTAGTTTTCATATAGCAGCCAACAGCGTAATTCTTCTTTTTAGTTTTTCCCGCCAAAAACTGTACAATATTTAAGTAGTGGACAAACATATCATCGTCTGTTTTCATGACGTAATTAGCGTCAGGGCAAAATTGTGTTGACCATTTCAACGTTTGAATTGTCTTTAGCGTGAGGTTTTTATAAGTGTCGTCAAAATCTCCAATTATGATGTCATTATATTCCTTGTTTTCTTCCTCAACTTCGTATTGCAAATCATGATCGTGCACTCGACCGAGGAGAAATATTGTAACAATGTGTCTATCATCCACAACGTTAACAGATCCCCATGATTTCCGAATCAGTTTCCGATTCTCAAAGTGTTCATGCGTAGAAAAAACAACAACAAGTAGGAACACAGTACTATTCGAAGTTGTACATGCCTGGTCGTTGTTTAAAGAAAATGAATAATTACTACGCGGATCTACATTGAATGCTTGTTCTGTAGTCTTGGGAGCTTCCATTGGTATCGAAACGTCATCGTTTGGTAAATCCTTATTAGGTGGTAAGTTCCGGTATTGCAATTGCAGAAGTTTCTTCATTTCTTCAATTTCTGCTTTTTCAGTTGCCATAAACATCATAACGTAGAAATAAAACAAGAAATTTACAAAAGCAACTGTCGCTATGAGTAAAAGATTTCGATATAGATCCATTCCGACCAAGTATGGCACGTCAATGTAAAATTAAATGATAAACAATATTTAAACCGGCGTGTTATGCAATATTAATGAAATTTAGAAAAATAACAACATCCATCTTGCGTTAGGATCGGACACACCTGGTTGGTTTCATATAACACTTTATTGAAAAGCGCCACCCTGATCGAATTTTAATAATCGTGTATCAATACTTGAGTGAATTGATGAACGAAGAGGTCGCAATCATGTAAGTTTGTTATTCAACAGCTGAGCACTCTCTCTGATTTTGTACGTAATAGTGAAAATCTGCCGCATTCAAAATATCGATCGATCAACAGCTACAGTAGGCCTACCATTTTGAGTATTGTGTTATTGTGTAAACATGTTATTTTATCGATAATTTAAAATGATTGTTTTAACTAGGTGTGATTTATAACGAGTGCGCATGCGTGTGTGAAGAGCTATAGTCATGAGGTAGGCCTACCTCCATGAGCTCGTATCGTATGATCATATAGATAGTTTATCGATCTAAAATTAGCAAGTAAATGTGCGAGAACACTCTGAAATATTGTTTTATTATTTTCCTTGAAAGTAGTGCATTAGTAGGCCAACAAATAGAAACTTTTTAAAGTTTATTGCGTCCGGTGTGCAAAAAGGCGCGAAAGAGTTTTTCTTACAGCTCAGACTGAGAAGGATCGAAAGAGTATGCGCAATTACGTTATCAACAACCCCCTCTATAGATAGCTAAAGAGGAAAAAAAACATTGACGATGTAAAAAACAAAGGAAAATGTTCCAAAAATGAAGGATGTTTTGCTAGCAGCTGTGTCAATTTGGACAGCTCTAGCTGTTGTACTGTTATTTATTGCATTTGGTAGGTATCATAATAATGTATTAAACAAAGTCAAGCCTAGAATAGTAGAATAGTAGAACAGTTTAGCTAGGCTCAGGCAGACTTCTAGCCGATAGACTAGCACTGGGCCTAACTAGGCCTAGAGACTATAATACTGCCGCCAACTATAGCCTACCTTATCTAGGCTAGTAGGCCTAGCTGGCCTCCTAGCTGTGTAGTGTTATATTCGATACTTTTTAAGACTACTACGTAGGTCCTCAGTTGGAGTAAAGTATAATCATATCCTGGTAAGGTACATATTATAAATTAATAAAAGTACAGTTCAGTAGTAGTAGTAGTAGTAGTACTATACGTAACTATAGTAGGTCCATCGTTAGTAAGTGAAGTCTGGTTTAAAAATAAAATACTTGGGTTGCACCTTATTCTTTACTCCATGGTTGCACGCACAGATTTATTTTTATGTAAAAACTATGCTTTCATTAACAGACATCTAACAACAAATTTTATACATCATAAGTAAGAAAATTAGTTGTGTTTTTTGCAGGATGGTATGTTGTATGGAAAGCATTTCTTTCACGTTTTAAACTTGTTCGTGAGTTATTTGGATTAGGAAATGATAAGACAAAAGGTGGCAGCACACAAGAGCAGCAGCCGATTACGACGACAGCATCCACAAGAAGAAAGAGACTACATCAACAACAGCACGAACTAAACTCATGACCTCAGCTTAAAATACAGTATTTCTTTTAATTGAGAAAAAACAGTGGAAATGCTAACAGTTAGAGTTAGACATATATCCAGGAATTGTTACTGATTATGATGAGGCAGAAAATGTACATTTTCATTGTATTATGAGAATAGATCAGAGAGTTGTAATTGACGATGGAATGCTAGCAGTTGACTTTAATAGCATATCTAAGAATGGTTACTTAACTGTAGTACTCACCGTGTTTGATGAAGCTAAAAAAGAAGACATTTTATGAGCATTCAAGTACATCTGGCCTTCTAAAAAAAATAGTATTACAAACATGAATTTAGGCGTGAATATTTCCATGTATAAGAACTTGCAAAAATGTAGAAAAAAAACTGTCAGTATAATTTAAGTACAGTATTCTAAAAAATTGAATTGGAATTTTTATAAGATGAAATTACAAATTTGAGGGTGGGTGAAGAATTTAATTTTTAAAATAATTATATGCAATAAAAAATCAACAATAAAGCAAATATTTAGTGTATGTGCATTTCTTCTATCAAGTATGCAAGTTAAGTTTTGTTTAACATACAAAATAGATATATATACGATAAATATATTAACGTATAAACTGTAATAAATACATTAATAATTTACAGGATGAGCACTTGACTTAGTTTTCTGTTTAAAAACATGTAGCACGCCCTCAACAACATCGTTGTGGCGACGCTTACGGCGCCATATTTCGGAATAGCGGTAGCGTTGTTCACACAATTTTTTAGGGGATAACAATAAGTTATCTTCATTCATCATGAAACTCGTGAGGTAAACACACAATTTTTTGATATATTACTATTTTATAAGTATTTAGTTACAATTCTATATTAACATTTTTGACAATAGTTGGCTAATTCTTATACTTTAAGGGCATGCTTAGCTACCTTGGCAATGGTATTGTTTACTAGGCCTAGATAGTTTAGTCCCACTGCAATCATGTTCCTAGAGCCTGTCTAATCTCTCAATGTATTGGGCCTAGGCGAGTTTCAGTATTGTACCTATAGTTTTTATCAGTTTAACTCATGATCATTGGACATGTTCGCTAGGCCTAGTAGTAGTACAATCAATAGGCTATACCCACCACACGCTTGTTTCAGTTAAACGTTTTTTTATTTAATGGTAATTAATGGTTTTTGTATAGGCCTAGCCTACTACTAGCAGAGGAAAGTGTAAAAAAAGTAGACTAGCCTAGTAGTAGGCTAGCTTTCTTTCACTACCTATCTTGACCAGTAGGCCTATATAGCCTCTAGCTAACAAGTCTGACATTTGTTATTTATTCACAGATTTTTAATGAAGCTTAGTCATGAGACGGTGACAGTGGAGTTAAAAAATGGAACTCAAGTTCACGGAACAATAACCGGTGAATACATTATTAATTATTACTTAATTAATATATAGGCCTATCTTTTTTACGTTTTTTTTTTTAAATCACACATTCATTGTCAACATAAACAACAAATTTATCAAATTTTTTTTTTTTAAAGTTTAGATCAAAATAAGGTTGTTTCCTTTTGATAGAAATTATAATGTTCTTTCTTTTCTAGGTGTCGATGTAGCAATGAACACACATCTAAAATCTGTAAAAATGACCGTTAAAGGCAGAGAACCAGTCCAGTTAGACACATTAGTTGTTAGGGGCAACAACATACGATACTTCATATTACCCGACAGTTTACCGTTAGATACGTTACTAGTGGACGATACGCCAAAAGCCAGAGCGAAGAAAAAGGAAGCAGGTACGTTAGTCTATGTTATAAAAAATTAGTTCCGTTATATATCTGCATTTATACTAATAGATAACTATATCAAATCGAATGTTATTTGCAATATAAGGTAAACATTCTAATGGAATAAAGCAACTTTTTTTTCTTTGAAATTCAGTTTGTTTTTCTCCCATCTTTGTTTTTATTTTCAGTGATTTGGGACAATATGTATATTGTTAAAAGCGCTATATAAATTTGAAAACATTAACATTATGAAGGATGATTAAAATCGGTATCATTTTTGTTTTGCTTTTTTCAGCTGTCGGCCGAGGCAGAGGTCGAGGAAGTAGGGGTAGAGGTGGCGGACGGGGAGGTGGACGAGGACGCGGAAGAGGTGGTGGAGGAGGCGGCGGCGGGCGCCGATAGAATATGGTAGAATGACAAATAAAAGACTTTGTGGGTGGGGATTGGTACCTTGTTATGTGGACCTCAAATTTTGTCAAAAACTGGAAAAGGAATGTTTTTGGCGTAGAAAGAAGCACTAACATAGAGGCATGTACATTTGATTTCAGAAGATATTTTGTACATTTACAGTCCTATTCATGTGTATACGCTATGAAAGATTTAAAAAAAAAGTAAAATGATGCATAAAGCAGATGGGGACAGGTGTGTGACCGGATGAGGTAACGCCCAAGGGGTCGAGGTGTACATTTTTATACTACAGTATAGTATGTGTCCACATCATTCTACAAGCCACACAGATATTGAAATAAAATTTGATTTTACAGAAATGCCCTTTTGTGTATAGTATTTAATCATGGTTAGTAGCTCAAACCGCTCTACTGGCTAGCAAAACAAATTAGTACCAAGGTCAGGTACCTGTACCAGGCTACTACTAGACTGCGTTAAGTTGTCGAATTAGTGTGTCTAATCATTTTTTTAGTACAATACACCTCTTTCTGGGTCGTCGGGAAGAAATGACATTCCAACCAGTGAGGCTTTGTTGATTGAGAATAAAATTTGTAAAGTAACCTTTTAACTGTTGGTTTTGTTAATTAGTTGTGTACCTATGGTTGCCATCACAGTAAATATTTTGTATTTATTGAATGATAACTTATAACAAATTATAAAAATAATAATTTTATATATGAAAGTCATTTCGGTAACGTTTTTTCCTTGCCAATTCAGGGTGAAACTGCGAGTTGTACCGCCCTCGTGTTGTTTCAACTGTTTCGGGAACACTCATTGCAGGCTGATGCGATTCTTCTTTTTTGCCAGATAGTAATCGTTCCGTCTTCGCCTTTTCCGCAGCCTCTCGTTGCAATCTTTCTGCTCGTAGCCTCTCGATGGCAGCATTGCTTATGTTGCGCTCTTTTTCTTCATCACCGCTAGAATGTTCACTATCAGAGCTAGATGAGGATTGATGTTTGTTTTTTTTCTTGTGTTTCTTTTTGTGCTTAGATTTATTTTTCTTTTGTTTTTTTCTACTATCTGAACCTTCCCTATGTTTTTTGTGTTTCTTTTCTTTCCTGTGTACTTCTCTTTCTTTTAAACTACTGGCAGATGGTTGTTCTACCTAATAAAGAAAAATAAAATTGGGGTAAAAAAAATGAGAATTCTAGTTTTGGGAAGTTGACTGTACTACGAATTCTGTATAACAAACTTGCCTTGCGTACAAAATCCACAGTACTTCGAGCGACGAATGGTTTCAGCTGATCTACTGCCCTCTTTTGTCTTCCATCTGTCTTTTTTCCGAGATATCGGTTCATATCTTCCATAGGATCAAGCAATTTTTTCCGCTTTACGTCTATTGTACTGCTTAAAAAATAATAAAAGGTAGAAATTCTACATACAAAACTGATTTGATCGAGAACTTTGAATGTATATAAAAAAAAACAATAAAATAACCTTGTTTTTGATGGCTCATCTGCACTTGATTTCCGCGTATTATCATCTTTCATATACCACGGCTTTACAGTCTGAGTTTCCGCTGCACTTTGACCTAAGTACGTCAGTAACCCTATCTTTTTCTCATAGTTGATTTTTTCTGCCTCTTTTTCTGCTTCATGTTCAGCATTCACTCCTCCGATTTTTTTCTATAAATTTTAAATGTATAAGTACTATAACATTTCCAAACACCATATATCCTCTGGTATAATCCCACCCCACTACAACACGAAATTGGGCCAACTTTTGGGGGGTTCTACACCCAGGGAAACCCTGGTTCAGGAAAAAAATGATTGGTAAGCATCAGAATTGGCTAGAGAGAGGCCTACATCCAAACCAAAAGTCAATACTGGGACTATACCCGGGGATATGCCTGTTTGTGAAATCAGACATAAAGTAAGGGGTGGGATTATACACGAGGATATACGATACTTATATGATTTGTATTTAAAAACACATTGTAACTGATCGTAACCAAATGACACTAACATAAGTATATACTGTACTGTTATACAAAACCTTTAATTACAAACATTGTTGCTACAACTCTATGATTGCAATATTCATTCAAGCAAGCTTACCCCTTCTTGAATATCTTTAAAGAAGTTGATGTGTCCTTTTGGTTGGTCTTCGATTGCAACAACTGCAAGTTCTTCATCATCTGCACGATTGGAAAGTTTTTCTGTCGTGTCGTACCGTTTTCTTGCTTTTTCACGCAATCTTGTTGTCCTTGCTTCTTGCTCCTAAAAGAGAATGTTCGGAAAATTGTATGGTTGCTTAAACAAAAAATATTATATTGGTGGCTTTAATGTGAGACCTGTATAAAGCTCTGTCTACACTATCAAACTTTATGTGACAAAAACATGTGATGTGACCATATATGGACATGATGTCATATCACTACCATATTTTGGGCATATCACTATCATATTTGGGAACATCACACTTTTTTTGTCAAACTAGTTTGATAGTGTAGACAGAGCTTAATAGAAATTCTTGTAAAGGTAGCTTATAAATAAAAATAATACAAAGGTCCTGAAGATACAGTGAGGTATGGCCCATGGTATACTCACAGCTAGGGCAACTCTTGCTTGTCTTTGCTTCTCCTCCTCGGCTGCCTTGGCTTCATCCCTCCTAACTCTCTCAATATTCTCCTTTTTCAGAACATGCCAGCTGTCAAAATAAATTAATAACAATGCTTGTATATATTAATATTATAGTAAAATAAATAATAATAGTAGTAAATGAATAGTACAGACATACTGTAGTCGATCAAGAATTGATCTCCAGGCCTTCTATACCCATCAATTGCAGCCAAGTCTCTTTTTCAATGGTGAGTTGATGACAGGTAGGTAGGCATATTCATAACATTGACATTACACTGACTGGCGTTATATATAATAATAGTATTAGACTGGCATTACCTCTTTTTTGGTAGAATATTCATTTTCTAAGATTTTATTGCATCAAACACCACAACAAATGAAAACTGCAGATGATATGAAAAAAATAAGCATTAATACACATGGATCAGTAGGCTTCTTCCTAATTAATACCTAGGCTAGGCCTACTTATCTCCATCCTAGTCTCCCGTTATAAGTAAGGGTGTAGTACTACAAACAGCTATATAGTCTAGCAGCCGGAGATAAGCTAGGCATAGCTTTTAATTAATCATAAAACGTCTAAACAATAAATGAATTTACGACAGAAACTCCATACTGTTAAACTTAGATATGAGTATAACACTAATCTGCAAACAGAAAATAAGAAAGTTAATACGTACCGTTTTATAAACGATTATAAAAGAAGAGAGCTGAAAATACACAACAATTTGTTTACAAACGTACACACTTATCGCAGGTTAAAGACACGGCGGCCGGTGGTTTAAGGTATGAACTCTGTCAAAATATTTTGAAAGGTCAGCAGGGAATCCCTGATTTATTGAGACGAATCTATTATTTGTAAATAATATTTTGTTGTAACAAAGTTACATGAATAATTAACTTATAAAAAAAGTACAAAAATATCAATATTATTATTCATATTGAGAGAATAACACATCAATTGACAATATAATTATTTAGCTTAAATAAAAATAAAGAAGCACTTAGAATAACATGATTTAAACTACCTCCATTGAAATGGTCGAGTCAACGTTTTTGTTGTTTCAACTTTGAAAAATGGCGGTCGAGGCAACGGAGAAGTGGGTGCGAGAAAGAGTCAAATTAAACTACGAACATCTTGGTAAATGTTGAATATTACACGAGTTATTATTGACAATAAGTCAATATAGTCTTTTGCTTTATTAACTTGTTTGTTTTTATGACCTTACCGGTTTTTTTCTTTCAAGTAAAAATGCTAGGCCCCTTTATTTTTTAGGCTAGGAAGATCTCATACGATCAATCGCGGCTAACTCAGCAGGTTCACGAATCACGTCACACAGACCAACTAGGCCTAGACCTTGATAGGAAGTGAGGCATACTAGTAGTACAATACATAGGTTAATGAAGCCCTCTAAACCTACCTAGCAACTAAAATCAATTAATGGCCTTAACATGTATGTTTGTATTTTTAAAAATTTATAACATAATAATTTAATTTAATTCAATATTATTTTATTATAAATTAATAATATTTTATATATTAATAATTATTAATAATAATAATATATTTGTTATATTTTATATTAATTAATATAAATGATTAATAAATATGATAGCATAGACTAGAGCATAATTTAATACAATACCTCAATACAATGAGCTATACTAATAGAGGCAAAGAGTATTACTCGTATAGAAATAGGCTGCCTCCTCTCATAGTTTTTATGTGCGAGTTGTATGTTCGTTTAAAAATGTTGAGTGTTGTTGCATTCGTTTTTAACAATAAAATGTTGTTGTTTTAGGTGACGTTCGCTCTTTGTCTCTTCCTGGAAGCTATCATGAGAAGATTACTGTCCTGGGTACTGCATTGCAGAGCTTTGAAAGGCTGAAGAACTTAGACTTATCAAGAAATTCACTGACAAGCTTAGAAGGCCTAGACCATCTGAGTGTGCTTGAATCTCTCAACCTGTATCCTTTGCAGAGATGATGCTAGACAGTCTATGTCCAGTAATTATTAATGTTAACCCTTGATTACTTTATTTCTTTTATATAGTTGTTGTTTCTTTCTTATTGAATTATTAACATATTACTGGCAAAAGGTATACTAATTGTGAGTGAGTGGGTGGCCGAGTGGTTAAGACAGTGGAACCGTAATTACGTAGCCATAACATCAGCAAGGATTCGAGGCTCACTTGCTCCATGGTTCTTGTGGTAGAACGAGTTTTCTCGGATAAGTGACTATAACCGTAGGTCCAGTGACATCTAGCTCATGTACACTTTAAAGAACCTAGTACATCTTTCGAGACAAGTAGGGGGTTACCCAGGTGTACTAGTACACACACAGCCACTGATCATAACTGGGCCCTCTGGGAGACCAGTCTTTGACTGAAGAGGTTGCCCGGTATAAAAAAATAACAAATTAAAAAATGCAAACTTTTTCTTTAATTAGTGACCTGTAGATATTATAATAACATTCCAAGCTTACAAGGTCTGTTTTTACTTCGTCACAATAATCGTCTGCAAGAGTTGGATCTTAGACTGAATCCAGTCACCAAGAATGAACCAGATTACAGACTGTTTGTTGTGCACATGTTACCGAACCTCCGCAAGCTAGGTAAAAAAAACGTTTCATTCCGAAATTTGACGTGCTAAATTAAAATATATATTTCAGAAATTATTAGTAGTTATTTTGTTCTGGTGAAACCAGCTTATTTGTCTTTTCCGGTCTTTGCATCTTTTATTTAATACTTTGAATTAATCTATAATAACTTAACGAATGAATGAATAATATAATAAATTATTTTTTGTTACCAGATGATCGTTCTGTGCGAGATAGTGAAAGGAAAGCTGCTTTGCTTCACTTTAATTCAGAACAGGTAAACACCACTCAATACAATACTGTATGTTAAGCTCTGTCTACATTATAAAACAATTTTGACAAAAAAGTGTGATGTGCCCAAATATGGTAGTGATATGCTTAAATATGGTAGTGATATGACATCATTGTGTCCATATATGGCTACATCACATTTTTTGTCACATAAAGTTTGATAGTGTAGACAGAGCTATTTATACCATGCAGTACTAGTTTTGGAGTGTAAGAGGCGAGAAAAAGCAAAGTAAAGTGCTTGTTGACGCTTAAAATAATTATTTGTTTTGAATTATTTTAGGCAAATGAGCTTACAGAACATTTTCGGGAAGACAACGTAAGAACAAAAACAGAAAGAGTTCAGCAACCGAGAGCCGAGTATATACGAGGGATGAGCAAGAAAACATCAGGTAAATGTTTACCAGTAAACTTGTCAATGAACATATGTGACTTTAGACTTTCTGAGCTCTAGAGTGTTAAGCTCTGTCTACACTATGATGTGCCCATATATGGACATGATGATGTCATATCACTACCATATCTGGGCATATCACTACCATATTTGAACACATCACACTTTTTTGTCACATAAAGTTTGATAGTGTAGACAGAGCTTAACACTCTAGAGCTCAGTAAGTTTAAAGTCACAAATGTTTCTAATGCCTTAAGTTGTTAGCCCCAAAATCTCTAGGAGCTTATTCCTTACTTAAAACTGATTATCATCCTACCTTTTTCTCAGAAGAAGGAGATATTTCTCTTATATAACATTACATTTTCAGTTGTAGAGGATGATGATTCAGAGTTGTTGGACCTGATCGCCAGAACTGGTGGTGATCTCCGACAAGCGAGACATCTGTCTGGATCTTCTGCTGTAGCGCCATCAATCGAGCACCATGAACGAAATCCAGGTAATCCATTTTATTTATTAATCTACCCCAAAAAAACACTGCTTCAAATGAATGTTAAAAAAAAAAATATATGGGTGGTGAACTTAAGTTGTGACCCCAGTTTCAGTGTAAAAATAACATGCTACAGAGTAGACTAAAATGTATGTTTAAAAAAGAGTCTGTAATTCCTATGTCATGCACATATTTGGTCTTGTTATTTGGAGTTCCTGGTTTTTGAAAATGTTTACTTTTATATAGATTATATATAAAGTATAGTTTCTCATTTATACAATTTCTTTCTCACAAGGTATTCAATTTAGCAAAGACACGCATGCACCTATAGATGATCAGAACTTCTCCAGCTATGGCACATACGTCGGGTCACCACCTGCTCCGTCACGCCTTGTGCCTGCTGTGGCTACTGAATGTAGAGACTTGCATGACAGGGAGTCCTACAATAGGGAAGGGTTGTATGGTGGTTATGAAGATGTAGAGCATCGTAGAGAGATAGAAAGAGACAGCCATCTGTACTCAAAACATCCCATCCAAGGTATTTTTTTACATATTAGAAAACATTTTTCAAGTAAAATATGAACCTGGCAAACCTTTTTGTGACAAAAAAATGTTAGGTGCCCATATATGGACATGATGATGTCATATCAGTGCCATAATTATTTTGGCATATCACTACCATATTTGCACACATCACACTTTTTTTGTCGAACTAGTTTGATAGTGTAGACAGAGCTTTAGGTGAGTATCACACCATTAGCCCAATAGAGCCACATGGACTGACTTAACAATTAGTTTTACCTCTGCTCTGCTTGTTTCAACACACTATTGTACAACTGATACTGGAGTCTAAGTAATTTTGTTAAAAATAATACTTTAGCAGTAATTTGGCAAAAAATAATACTGAAAACTCTTTTACAAAATCTTTTCAGGCACTACACAGGCAGTGAAGCCTCATAGTCCCAGTAGACAGCGTACCAGAGTGCAGTTTCAAGATGACGTTGGGCCTAGAGAAACACAACTTGGCGATCCTAACCTTAAGTTTACAGATGAAACTGATGCTTACACGTCCTATAAAACTACTGGGCATTTTACCCCTAACCCTAGTAAGTTCAGCCGATTCTCGGTACTGTATCTATTTCTGAAGTATCAAAGGAATATTTGGTAATACAACATCACATGTGTTTCACATGTATCTAGTTGTAACCTAACCCTTAACCTGACCTTACATGATACAGCCACCACATGTGATATAAATGAGATGCTGTATTACCAAATATTCCTATGATACTTCGGAAATAGATAGTATATGGAGATACAGCACTGGGAATCGAGTTGTAAGTTTACATTTGTTTCGTTGTCACAGCCATTTATGTGCGTAATTGTTTTTTTTTTTTACTATATTTATCTTCTTTTATTTAGAATCCACTGACACCGATTCCAGGCATAATATTCCAAGGCCAAGGATGTTTGCAAGCAACCAGGACAAACAGACACACTTACAGCTATCAGAGATGTCTGATAGGTTACCAGATGACAGGGTAATGACATCACCACGTCACAGGCCCGTTGAGGGCAGGCTCTTAGACAAACAGAAACACTTACAGCTATCAGAGATATCTGATAGGATGTCAGATGAGAGGGTAATGACATCACCACGTCACAGGCCCGTGGAGGGCAGACTCTTAGCAGAGCAGCGTGATACCTACAAACCAGTTCCAATGCCGTCCAATGAGAATGTAAGACTGATGAGTTTATTGTGTTATTTTTTTCACTGTAATTCCATAATTGTCCTTCTTTGGGCAATGTCAATGAAAAGGTAGATTGAAATAAGATTTACTAAATTGATTGACAAAAAAAATGTGATGTGCCCATATATGGACATGATGATGTCATATCACTACCATATTTGTGCATATCACTTAGTATCATATTTGTGCATATCACTACCATATTTGTGCATATCAGTTATCACTACCATATTTGTGCATGTCGCTACCATATTTGTGCATGTCACTACCATATTTGGGGACATCACACTTTTTTTGTCAAACTAGTTTGATAGTGTAGACAGACCTTTATACTTTTACTAACAGAAAGAATTTTTACCACAGTCTTCGTCTTCGGAAAAAGAAAATTCAATCGATAGCGTATCAGATGAATTCCTCGTCAAGTTTCTGAATCTTGTTGACAGGTATTGGAATGGTTCCAAGTCGCTTCACAAGCATCACAAGTTTCAAGGTAAATTTAACATTGTTCATGTTCAGGGGCGTAGAGCTTGGGGCACATGACAGCTAAAATGACATTATTTTTTACAGAATATTAAAGATATATTGTCCCCCTAAACATTTTTTTTTTCTATTTTTTTTTTTAATATGCCATTTTAATGTCACATAATAGTTATGCACTTTGAACAAAAATTGGATCTAAACAAAATTTATTCACCTGAAAAAACTGTAATTTAAAGCAAAAAATGGTCAAATTGGCTGCCAGCCAATGGATTTTTGGTTGAATTTAACCATTTATTATGTTATTTTATAAGTGAAAATATTTTTTCCTACGGAATTGATTAACTTTATTAAAACTGCAAAATGGCCTATTCAAAGTCTGATTTAATTAATCTTCATTTTTCATGTTTTTGGGGAACAATACATCTTTAATGTAATGTTAATGCTCTCCTGTTAAAAAAAAAACTCCTTATTTTGTGGTTAAAATAGAAATATTTAACATAATATTTAACATATTTAGTACTCTGAAATCATTTTTCAATTTATTAACCTGTAAAACAGTTATTCATAAATAAATATTTTGTGGGCAGGTCAAGCCAGAACAATGCTGTCAAACTTTGTGTCGGATGTCACGGCAGACAGCCAACATAAAGCCGACATGTACCAAAAAGATTTTGCTAAATTTGCTCAAGAGAATGTCGGCCTACGAGGGCAGCTCACAAACACTGTGAAGGAAAACTCGCAGAATCAAATCAATCATGAAGGCCTGCAGAACGCTCTACAGTTGGCGCAGGAAGATGTGGTAAAAATACTTAACTTTCGTTTTTATTGGGTTCAAATCTGTTGTGCCAACGTAGAAAAACTTTCCAAGCATTCTAGTAACAAGTTTGTTTGATGATTTTCTTTAGGAAGTTTTAAAGGAAAAGTTAAACAAAACAAAAGAAGAAAACCAAGTCTTAAAAGGTCAAGTGTCATCAATAAGTATAGCACTACCAACAGTACAAGATTTAAAATCATCTGAATTACAAAACAAACATATAAGTAAGTGTGAACTTATGTATGGAAGGCAATAGCTGGCAAAAATACACATGACAAGGCTTAGTACAATGAGCTCCTAACAGCTCAATTAATATGGAACTTCGTTTACCTTACCCATATGGAAGGAAATAGGCGCCAAAAATACACATACCGAGGCTTAGTACAATGAGCTCATAACAGCTCAATTAATATGGGACTTATGTAACTTTACCCATATGGAAGGCAATCGCTGCCAAAAATACACATGCCGGGGCTTAGTACAATGAGCTCCTAACAGCTCAATTAATACAAGACTTTATCTTACCCATATGGAAGGCAATCGCTGCCAAAAATACACATGCCGAGGCTTGATACAATGAGCTCCTAACAGCTCAATTAATATGGGACTTTATCTTACCCATATGGAAGGCAATCGCTGCCAAAAATACATATGCCAAGGCTTAGTACAATGAGCTCATAACAGTACAATTAATATGGGACTTCGTTTATCTTACCCATATGGATCAATGTAAAATTTAAATGTTGATAATTTTAGGTGTATTAGAAGATGAAAATGAAAACTTACAGAGAGAAATAGACAAGATGAGGTTACAGCTAAAACACTACACACAACTACAAGAGCTTACCAACATGCTACAGGAAAGCCATAAGTTAGTATTATTCAAATGTATTCTAATTTATTCAAATTTGAAAAATAGAGAAAAGATGGAAAATAATCAATTTATCAAAACAATAAAATAGTATAGTAAGAAATGTTAGACCTCAAGAATTTTAGAATCTGGTTCAGTATTGAGAAAGTCTGTATGAACAATATATAACAATTTTCAGAAACTCCTGGTTTAGATAAATAAATGTGTTATGTCAAGTGATGGGTTTCTTTGAACTTTTTTTTTTTTTTTGCGATATTGAGGTTAAAGGTATATTGTCCCCCTAAAAAAAATAATCATTTTACATTTTTTTGTTGAATATGCCATTTTAATGTCACATAATAGTTATTCACTTTGACCAAAAACTGGATCAAAAAAAAAATTATTTTCCTGAAAAAAAATGTAATTTAAAGCAAAATATGCCTAAATTCTCTGTCAGACAGTGGTTTTTGGTTAAAATTAACCATTTCTTTTGTCTTTTTATAATTGAAATAATTATTTTTGTTGATTTTTTTTTCTACAGAAGTGAATAACTTTATTAAAACTGCAAAATGGCCTATTAAAAGTCTGATTTTATTAATCATTATTATTTTTTTTAGATCTTTAGTTACAACAAATGATCATTTACTTCAAGAACTTAATGAAACAAAAGATCGTCATAGCAACGAAGTAAAACAACTTCACTGGTCGTACAGTGAGCTTAAACGAACAATGGACATTATACCCAAGTATTCCACCTCACAAGGACCATCGTCCAGTAGTTTTATGAGTGACCCGTCCAGGCGTTACAATGGCGATGTTCTTACCTAATAATGTTTGGCGAATTGGTCATTTTCTCTTTTTGGCAGTATAATTGTTGCTTTGACCCATAGCCGTCGTGTTTATTTATATCATAAAGCTCTGTCTACACTATCAAACTTTATGTGACAAAAAAATGTGATGTGCCCATATTTAAGCATGTCACTACCATATTTAAGCATATCACTACCATATTTAAGCATATCACTACCATATATGGGCACATCACATTTTTTTTGTCACATACAGCTTAATAGTGTAGTTATATTTATAGCCTTATAAGGCCTCTTAGCCCACCTTTGTGTGTCCCTACTTAAAGACCATGTCAAAATGATTCTATATCATATTTTATATCTCAATAATGAAATCATCCATTCCAATGATGTAGGGTGCTTACATTGCAAAAGTGCATGTGACTTATTGACGCGATAATTTTAACCGACGGGTCATTACCTTAGTTAAACTAGGGGAAAAAAATAGACAATCAAAAAATAGGGTTACTTTTTTTTTTAGTAAAACTAAAAAACTGGCCTCTTGAGCTACTAGGGTCAGTGGCGTAATGGCTATGAGCGCGCACTGGCTAAATCCAGGGGCCCGGAGCTTATGGGGGTCCCTGAGCGGTGCCCAGAGGGGAAAAACGGGCATTAAAATATGTCAAAAAACGCCCGAGGCCTCCAGTATTGGAGGGCCACTAAGGGTTCCTAACCCAGGGGCCTCAGGCCTCTGCGTTACGCCACTGACTAGGATCTCTCTCTCCCTCCCGTATCGTATGTTTGTTTTATTTGTTTGAGGCAATATATAATAATACACCCTCCTCTAATTTTAATTTAAAAACCGTATTTTGTCCCAAGTCCCTTTACAAAAGGGCAAAATTTTTCTGTGTGTATGTCATATACAGTAGTAGAATTGTATTACTAACGATTGATGTGTGTCCTAATATGTTACTATATTTAATATATTTTTACGTGTAAATAATGCTAGCATGCGTTGTTTTATATTTTTACATTTTCAACATTCATTTTTATAGCCTTAATACACGCATTATATATAATTTAATCAATTATGAAGTATTTAAATAAATTGTGAACATACTGTACTTGTGTTATATTAAAAGCTATCGTCGATGGAAAAAAAGGAAAAAAACCGCACATGATAACAAATATGTAAATTATATTTCAATGTATTGAAGGCCGTCGTCGCCTAATTAATAAAGTAATGAATAAGAATTAATATTATTTAATTAACACTAATATGATTGTGTTTTGAAACTATAGAAATAGCCATACTGATTTACAGACATAAAGGGTCTTTCACACCTGTTCCGGTCCGCCGCCGGCAAATCAAACGTCAATGTTTCGTTCTGCGACGCTACACGCGGCTATGCGCCAATCGATATGCCCATAGCCGCGTGAAAACATCGTGGGACCGGAACCGTGTCGGAACAGGTGAAAGACCCTTAACACGTTTGATAAACTTAAGTTCACTTATAGATTCGAACCACCGACCCGTATTTTACTATAGCGTGGAATCATGCCTCTATGCCACAGACGCAATTAGTAATATAGTTTCACTGCAACGATCAGTCTCCTGTAAAATGCAGTTAATTAATTTGCATAATACAGACGTATTCAGCATTTCTGTGGTTGTTCAAGTCGGTACAGTAGTCCTTGGCCATGAGACCTGCAAGACGTAGGCCTACCTATAGTATTGTACCGGTACATCAATAGGCTCAACCTTAAGGTAAGACATAACACTTTGCAACTAAACCATGTGAAATAGCTTGGCTTGGCCACAATGTTGGGGTTTTCGATAGAGAATGCATCTTTTCTGTTTTTCGGTAGCCAGGCTTCGGAATGTATGTCTGCTTCCCATGAAGCCTTATAGTATTTACTTTGTGTCGTAGAGAAGACTGCTACCGAAGAATTAGTTCATTTATTGGTACGCGTGTTGTAATAGGTTGATTTCGAGCCACGAAATGATAATAGTCTGCTAATGAATATGATTTCATATGTTGATTTCAGTTTCCATAGCAAAGATCGCAGCGATGGACGATGCTATTGTTTGATTTTGCTTTCAATTATTAATTTGGTAAATGCATTGTATGAGCATCTTCGATGTCTGTCTATAGACGTCATTCGATTAACTTCCATTTACTATTTTAAACCAAGGCAATCTAACAACATGACAGTGAGCTCGTCTTGCTAAGATAGGAACTCGTAACAGTCCTTTGATCTTGTGTCTGGACAGTACAATGTACATTCTCCGCAGCGCAGTGTCTGTTAAGGAGCGTGAAACTGATCGTGTCGCAGCCACAGATAAACCCTTTGATCTCCGGAACTCAGCATCCTGTTGTAATATTGCCTTGTTTAAACTTGGTTCCCACTAGGACTCTATCCATCCACGATTGGTCGAAATGTTGCGCGTACGTGGCGGACCCAATCAAATGGTAGAATACTTAGCACGTCATTTTGGCCAGGGTCTCTATCTCTATTTGCAAACTCCTGAATCCGCCATCTCATGCATATTCTATTATTGCTACTGTAACTTTTATTTAAGACATCTTTGTTTTATCTATATAACAAATACCTGTAACAATAACGATAACGATAACATTTTTGCAAGATTTTTATATTTTATTAGTTATCCGCTTGGTAGAGCGGATAACTCCTTGTTACTGTATGGGATCAATATTTTTGGTTATCCGCAACTTAGTTGCAGGATAACCCATGTGATTGTAAATATCTTTTTTTTCATCTTCTTTGTTATTCTTCTTTCTTTCCCGGAATTTTGTTCGCAGCGTATCTCTAATTATGGTCAACATAAGATTGCATAACTTTGTCATAAGATTGACCTGTAGCTGTAGATGTGCAAGAAATTTCGTTATATGACGTTAGAGTCGCGCAGCGTAAGTTACGTGCGATTTTATGAATTTTAATGATTGATCATAGGTTATAAACCAAAAGTCATTTTGTATTGACACTTGGTGAAAATTTAAGTCACATTAAGGGAAAACTTTCTATGGATTAAAAATGGCATGTTTCACAAGAAGTTACGCGCGCACGCGCATTTAAAATTTCAAAATGCGCAAAATTAATTTCTAATCAACTTTCTACGCTGATCATGACATTTTGAGCATGTCAAAAATTCCCACGCGCGCGAAAAAAATTATGCGTAAGGTGCGCACGGAGCATAAAAATCATGTGTTTTTCTCTTGAATTATGATTTTACAGCCTTTCTTAGTCATTTTTAAAAAGATTGACATCATTTCAAATTAAAATGACGTCATACGAACACGTTGATTTAGACCATTTGCGCGCGTTTTAGTTGCAAAAGTGACAAAATATTGTCAAAATTATGCCTATTTTTAATCTATTATAGCTCCTCAGGATCATCCACGACCCCCAATTTTTTTAATTTAATATGTAAGCAGATATGTTGTAGATATGAATTCATGCAGAATCTTTACCCCTCGGATGTTATGACGTCATCGTATGGCCACACGAATGTAAAATATAGGATTTTTTACTTTTTCGTTATTGCTCATTACATTAAATATAGCGCATCTCGCTTATACGTATTCCATTTCCTCAGATATTTTAATACTGTCTAGGTCAATCAACTATCTTTCGCATGACTTAAAAATATTTTATTTTTTTATGACATTATCATGTCTAAAAATGTAAATAACGTGGGTCACCTATTTTTATCTTTACAGTAAATTTCAATCTGTTATAGCTCGTCAGAATAAAAAGTGATAATCATGATTAAAACGTTTTCTGGAAGCTATTGGATTGTAGATACAAATTCATGTGAATATTTTGCCAATCAGATGTTGTGACGTCATCATATGGCCAGTTGAATTCAAAAAGTCATATTTTCATCTCTTGCGTAAAAGTTCATTGCGTTTAAACAAGAGCGCATCTCACTTTTACGTGCCCAAAATTCTTCAAATTTGTTTTAATGTAATTATTTAGATAATTATCTTCTAAAATTGTTATCTTTATATGTCAATTTGATGACGTCATCGTGTTAATAATTAGATTTAAAGATGGGTCTCGTAATTTTGTTTATGCTACACTGTATATAACATATACAGTTTATTCTGTAAAATACTGTAATATGATGTATGCTACATAATAGGTACAATTCAGCACTGTAAACATATTTATTTCATGTCATAGGATGGCATAATAATTGTCGAGGTTCATATGGTTAAGAATGTGCATGTTGCGTTTGCGCGGATAACCCGAACTCGTCAAAGTGACGAGTTCAAATCTAGTTGGTTATCCGCAACTTAGTTGCAGGATAACCCATGTGATTGTAAATATCTTTTTTTTGGTTATCCGCAACTTAGTTGCAGGATAACCCATGTGATTGTAAATATCTTTTTTTTCATCTTCTTTGTTATTCTTCTTTCTTTCCCGGAATTTTGTTCGCAGCGTATCTCTAATTATGGTCAACATAAGATTGCATAACTTTGTCATAAGATTGACCTGTAGCTGTAGATGTGCAAGAAATTTCGTTATATGACGTTAGAGTCGCGCAGCGTAAGTTACGTGCGATTTTATGAATTTTAATGATTGGTCATAGATTATAAACCAAAAGTCATTTTGTATTGACACTTAGTGAAAATTTAAGTCACATTAAGGGCAAACTTTCTATGGATTAAAAATGGCATGTTTCACAAGAAGTTACGCGCGCACGCGCATTTAAAATTTCAAAATGCACAAAATTAATTTCTAATCAACTTTCTACGCTGATCATGACATTTTGAGCATGTCAAAAATTCCCACGCGCGCGAAAAAAATTATGCGTAAGGTGCGCACGGAGCATAAAAATCATGTGTTTTTCTCTTGAATTATGATTTTACAGCCTTTCTTAGTCATTTTTAAAAAGATTGACATCATTTCAAATTAAAATGACGTCATACGAACACGTTGATTTAGACCATTTGCGCGCGTTTTAGTTGCAAAAGTGACAAAATATTGTCAAAATTATGCCTATTTTTAATCTATTATAGCTCCTCAGGATCATCCACGACCCCCAATTTTTTTAATTTAATATGTAAGCAGATATGTTGTAGATATGAATTCATGCAGAATCTTTACCCCTCGGATGTTATGACGTCATCGTATGGCCACACGAATGTAAAATATAGGATTTTTTACTTTTTCGTTATTGCTCATCTCATTAAATAGAGCGCATCTGGCTTATACGTATTCCATTTCCTCAGATATTTTAATACTGTCTAGGTCAATCAACTATCTTTCGCATGACTTAAAAATATTTTATTTTTTATGACATTATCATGTCTAAAAATGTAAATAACGTGGGTCACCTATTTTCATCTTTACAGTAAATTTCAATCTGTTATAGCTCGTCAGAATAAAAAGTGATAATCATGATTAAAACGTTTTCTGGAAGCTATTGGATTGTAGATACAAATTCATGTGAATATTTTGCCAATCAGATGTTGTGACGTCATCATATGGCCAGTTGAATTCAAAAAGTCATATTTTCATCTCTTGCGTAAAAGTTCATTGCGTTTAAACGAGAACGCATCTCACTTTTACGTGCCCAAAATTCTTCAAATTTGTTTTAATGTAATTATTTAGATAATTATCTTCTAAAATTGTTATCTTTATATGTCAATTTGATGACGTCATCGTGTTATTAATTAGATTTAAAAGATGGGTCTCGTAATTTTGTCTATGCTACACTGTATATAACATATACAGTTTATTCTGTAAAATACTGTAATATGATGTATGCTACATAATAGGTACAATTCAGCACTGTAAACATATTTATTTCATGTCATAGGATGGCATAATAATTGTCGAGGTTCATATGGTTAAGAATGTGCATGTTGCGTTTGCGCGGATAACCCGAACTCGTCAAAGTGACGAGTTCAAATCTAGTTCATCTTCTTTGTTATTCTTCTTTCTTTCCCGGAATTTTGTTCGCAGCGTATCTCTAATTATGGTCAACATAAGATTGCATAACTTTGTCATAAGATTGACCTGTAGCTGTAGATGTGCAAGAAATTTCGTTATATGACGTTAGAGTCGCGCAGCGTAAGTTACGTGCGATTTTATGAATTTTAATGATTGATCATAGGTTATAAACCAAAAGTCATTTTGTATTGACACTTGGTGAAAATTTAAGTCACATTAAGGGAAAACTTTCTATGGATTAAAAATGGCATGTTTCACAAGAAGTTACGCGCGCACGCGCATTTAAAATTTCAAAATGCGCAAAATTAATTTCTAATCAACTTTCTACGCTGATCATGACATTTTGAGCATGTCAAAAATTCCCACGCGCGCGAAAAAAATTATGCGTAAGGTGCGCACGGAGCATAAAAATCATGTGTTTTTCTCTTGAATTATGATTTTACAGCCTTTCTTAGTCATTTTTAAAAAGATTGACATCATTTCAAATTAAAATGACGTCATACGAACACGTTGATTTAGACCATTTGCGCGCGTTTTAGTTGCAAAAGTGACAAAATATTGTCAAAATTATGCCTATTTTTAATCTATTATAGCTCCTCAGGATCATCCACGACCCCCAATTTTTTTAATTTAATATGTAAGCAGATATGTTGTAGATATGAATTCATGCAGAATCTTTACCCCTCGGATGTTATGACGTCATCGTATGGCCACACGAATGTAAAATATAGGATTTTTTACTTTTTCGTTATTGCTCATTACATTAAATATAGCGCATCTCGCTTATACGTATTCCATTTCCTCAGATATTTTAATACTGTCTAGGTCAATCAACTATCTTTCGCATGACTTAAAAATATTTTATTTTTTTATGACATTATCATGTCTAAAAATGTAAATAACGTGGGTCACCTATTTTTATCTTTACAGTAAATTTCAATCTGTTATAGCTCGTCAGAATAAAAAGTGATAATCATGATTAAAACGTTTTCTGGAAGCTATTGGATTGTAGATACAAATTCATGTGAATATTTTGCCAATCAGATGTTGTGACGTCATCATATGGCCAGTTGAATTCAAAAAGTCATATTTTCATCTCTTGCGTAAAAGTTCATTGCGTTTAAACAAGAGCGCATCTCACTTTTACGTGCCCAAAATTCTTCAAATTTGTTTTAATGTAATTATTTAGATAATTATCTTCTAAAATTGTTATCTTTATATGTCAATTTGATGACGTCATCGTGTTAATAATTAGATTTAAAGATGGGTCTCGTAATTTTGTTTATGCTACACTGTATATAACATATACAGTTTATTCTGTAAAATACTGTAATATGATGTATGCTACATAATAGGTACAATTCAGCACTGTAAACATATTTATTTCATGTCATAGGATGGCATAATAATTGTCGAGGTTCATATGGTTAAGAATGTGCATGTTGCGTTTGCGCGGATAACCCGAACTCGTCAAAGTGACGAGTTCAAATCTAGTTTTTCTGTATTATTCTTGGATCCTTCCTTCCTTTTTGTGAGTCGCGTTTCTCTAAAATGTGTAAACATAACATTTCATAACTTTGACAACATATGGGCATTTACGTGAAGTTGTGCACCTCCTATTTTTGAATGACGTCATAGTTGCGCAACGTGACTTACGCGCAATTTTATGAATTTCAATGATTGATTATAGATTAAAAACCAAAAGTCATTTAGTATTGACACTTTGACAAAATTTAAGTCATATCAGGGGCAAACTTTCTACGGATTAAAAATGGCATGTTTCACAAGAAGTTACGCGCGCACGCGCATTTAAAATTTCAAAATGCGCAAAATTAATTTCTAATCAACTTTTTATGCGTTTCTTGTCATTTTGAGCATGTCAAAAATTCCCACGGGCGCGCAATTTTTTACGCACGCGGTGCGCACGTAGCGTTAAAAACATATTTTTTTCTCTTGAATTATATTTTTCAAGTCTTTCCTAGTAATTTTGAAAACAATTTAGACCTTTTCCAGTTTAAATAACGCCATACGAACACGTTGAATTAGACAATTCGTGCGCGTTTTTTATGAAAAAGCTTAAAAAATCGTCAAAATTATGTCTTTTTTTAAACAGTCATAGTTTCTAAAGTAAACCGTGAACCGTTTATTTTTATTACAAAATCTAGAAGTTGATGAGTTGTAGATATCGGATCATGCATCGATAAGGCTAAAAAAACATTGTGACGTCATCGTATGGCCACACGAATGTAAAATATAGGATTTTTGTCTCTTTCGTTATTGCTCATCACATTCAATGGAGCGCATCACGCTTATCTGTATTCCTTTTTCGCCTAAATTTATATATTGTGTAGGTCAATCAACTTTCTTTAGCATGAGATAAAAATATTTTAATTTTTATGACGTCATCGTGCCTAAAAATTTTAATTACGTGGGTCATTAATTTCATCTTTACAGTAAATTTTAATCTGTAATAGCTCGTAAGAATAAAATGTGATAATCACGATTAAAACGTTTTCTGGAAGCTATTGGATTGTAGATACGAATTCATGTAAACATTTTGCCAATCGGATGTTGTGACGTCATCATATGGCCAGTTGAATAAAAAAAGTCGTATTTTCATATTTTGCGTAATAGTTCATCACATTTAAAAGGGTGCGCATCTATATTTTACGTATTCAAATTTCTTCTACACGTTAATATGTTGTTCCTGAGATAATTTCCTCCAGAAATTGCTATTTAAGTGTTTCATTTTGATACCGTCGCCATGTTAAAAATTGGAATAAATGGCGGGTCCCGTAATTTCACCTATTCTACACTGTATGTAATATGTATACAGATTATACTCTTTGCATGTATATACTATATGACACAAATTGACAGAATTCAGCACTAACAGCATATCATATTCTTCAGTTCTTGTCATAATGCCATAATCTTTATCTGTGTGCAATATTCCAACGTATGACGTGCACGTGGTGTTTGTCGTGGTGCGGATAACTAACTCGTCAAAGTGACGAGTTTCATGTCTAGTTACCTATTCTATTTACATCGTAAAACAATTGTTTCTGTATTTCAATATATAGAGCTATATAATTATTGTAATACGTAAGCTATTTTTAAAATTACCAATCAATTGCGTTCCGCTGACGGGACTCTGATTGTAAAATGTTTTATTATTTATTACTGTTTTTAGTCACGTGTAACGCGACTCAACAGCTCACTATGTCGGTCGGTCGGTCGGTCGGTAAACACTAACTTGAGCACGCGACTACAGCCATGTATATGGCCGGCATTGTTATGTATTGTTACACTATTTTGTATTTTTAAACCAAATAAGATTAAAGCCTGGTTCCCACTAGGACTCAAGGCAAGCGAGTTCACCAATAACAAGCGACAGTTTGAATGACATCGCCTTTTTGATTGGTCAAATCATGTTGAGCGTACGTCATTGCGTTGTGTCTCTAGTAGGAACCTAGCCTAATCAATTAATATTGTAATTAATAGTTTTAAATCGTAAAAAAAAAATCACACAGCAAATTGAACACTAAACTAAATACTCCAGGAATAAATATCTCATTTACAATTCAATCAAATTACTTACTAGATTATACAAACATTTTTAGACTTAAGCTTGGTTCCCACTAGGACGTAACGCAAGAACGTAAACGCAACTTAAGCGAGTTGACCAATGACAAGCGACAGTTCAAGTAATCAATCGCTTGTGATTGGTCAACTCACTTACGTTGCGTTACGTCCTTGTGTTGCGTCTCTAGTGGGAACCAAGAATTATAGAAATTCAGTGTTAGATATGAATAGAAGATTGAAAGACAGTGAAAGGAAAACGCACTACAGTAATAACCGACTACCGCGCATGCGTGATAAACAGTACGAAAGCTTAAAAGTGCCATTCAAAATGTAAACTATTTTGAAAGTCAATTTGAGCCTCCGTAGGTGGTGATTGGTCACGTACTCATTTTTTCTCATACGTATCCTTTTCTTTGTAGCCTTGTACATAGCCGTCGTTGGCCGGTCGATCTTTTCTACCGTCTAAGCCTTTTCCTTTACCCTCTGCATCGAATCTTTCTTTATGACTGCCTGTGTACTGACTTGCGTCCGTCATTTTAGCTACACCGCCTGTTTTAGACGTTCCCTAATTAAAACAAAAATTAAATTAAAATTACACAAAACTGTATAATCATCGCATTGCTACATTCTCGGCATTTGACCAATCTTAAATCTCAACAATAGAACTAGAAATACAATAATCTACTATTGCTAACAATGAGGCGTATATATCAAAGAATTTGGTGGTATCAGATCACAAGTCGGTATAATTACACATAACTGTATAATCATCCCATTGCTACATTCTCGGCATTTGCCCAACTTTATTTCTCAATAATAGAACTAGCTAGACTCCCCAAGTCTGTATTTATTGTCTTTTTTATGTTAGTCCACCAGTCGACGTTTCGATTTTTGTCTGAAAATAGGAGTTTACAAGCACAAATAGTATACGTATGAAACGCCATATGTGCCAAAATATTTATATTTTTTACTAATAAGGCAAAACTCCGTCTGGAACCCAGACTATGTCCCGGCATTTCCCTAACCACTTAACCCTCATCGTCTCAGCGTACTCACTGTTGTTCCGGCTGTACTTGGTCCGCTTCCAGCGACAATTTTGGCGATGATTTCATCAACTTTTGTGTCATCGCCAAGTTTGGCTTTCGCAACATATCCTAATGCTGTTTGAAATTGTGTAAATGTCAACACCTTATTCCCTGGTCCTCCTTTTGATCTATAACACAGAAAATAAAATAAATAAATGCTAGCGCGTATCCATACCCATTCCACCACCCGTGCCAATTCCGCCACCGTGCAAATTTTCCGGCACCCGTGCACATTTTCCGCCACCCGTGCACATTTTCCACCACCCGTGCACATTTTCCGGCACCCGTGCACATTTTCCGGCACCCGTGCACTTTCCGACACCCGTGCACATTTTCCGCCACCCGTGCACATTTTCCGGCACCCGTGCATATTTCCGCCACCCGTGCATATTTTCCGGTACCCGTGCAAAAATGTTCCGGTAACCGTGCAAACAATTTCCGCCACCCATGCAAACATATTCCGCCACCCGTGCAAACATTTTCCGCCACCCGTGCACATTTTCCACCACCCGTGCACATTTTCCGCTACCCGTGCAGATTTTCTGCCACCCGTGCCAATTCCGGCACCCGTGCACATTTTCCGTCTCTCGTTCCATCCAATATATGGCCACCCACATGCATGAATATCACTCGACTATATACTTACTTCGTAAATATCATGTCAACTTCAGTGCTGTTCAACTTCTTATCCAATAGCTTCTTCTCTTTCATCATCTTCATAAAGTTCTTGCTAGTGATGTCATCTGTTTTTCCTTGACGACCAAAGCTGGCGTATTCCTGGAACACTTGTTTTAGAGTGGGCATTTTGTTTGGTAAAGAATTACTAAAGTTGTTAACAAAAATCTGCAGTAAATAAAATTGAAAAACGATAGAATTTAACGGATGGGTGAAGTTAAGAAAAAAGACATTCATTTTTATTTATTATAATTATTTTATTTATTTTATTGTTCCACTCCTCTAATGAGAATTAACAAGATCGTAGTAGTGCGCAAAATCGCTGAAAAACGAATTAATAACAGATATTATTATACAATTTAGACTGAAACCAAACATGAACATCCGTCGAAAAACTTACTTGAAAAAACATTAATGTAGTTGCGTTTAATCAACTAGAAATAAGCAAATAATTTTCACCTGCCTATCATGAAGTCGCCGAAAGAATTCTCAAGAGGTCACTTGCACTTTTGACAAAAAGTACAACACAATCAATTAACAAAATGACTGATTCAAATATAGTATTTCAAATTAATTGTAAATAGCCTATGGGTCTCTAACAAACGATAAAGCTAGTGGTTGACTAGACTTGGCCCAAGTCTGTAGTTATTGTCTTTTTTATGTAATAGTCCACGATTTTTGTCTGTAATTGTGAGTACAGTATTATATTATACGTATGACACGCCATATCTGACAAAATATTTGTCTTTACTAATTACGGGCTAGAAGCTAGTCTGGTGGTTGACATCGAGTTTACCATTATTTCATACAAGTTTAACATTATTTTACCATGACTTAGGGTCCATAATTATCGTTGCATTTGTAAAAAAATAACGGATTATGAGCGTCTCTTTGGTTACGTTGATTCAGGACACCGTGTACGGATTAACTGTTACATTTTAAATAATGCTTTTGTTATTTTAATTCATTGTTCGCGAAATACAATAATCTACTATTGCTAACAATGAGGCATATATATCAAAGCATTTGGTGGTATCAGATCACTCAATAAACTAACATAACTAAAGGTAAATATTTACAGTTTCCATAGCGACGATGAACAAGCCGGTGAAGTGCATTCATGGAGTTAGTACTTCATTGCATTTTTGTACGTGGTTCTCAAATAAGGATATTGAAGTACCGACAAATAGCATTTGGTATATTTATGTCTATAGGGATTTTTTAATGAATAACTAAAATATCGACTTTTGAACATTCAATTATATGCAATGATGATAGTTAATAAACATTGTCTGTCTTTGTATTGTGTTTTATTTAAGTTTTTTATGAATGTTTTTAATCTTATTGCTCTAAAAAGCAGGACCATGTAAAAGGTGCAATGTTTTTATCCTGTCTAAATATGTTTTTAAATAAAATAAATAAATAAAATAAACTCCGGTTTCTCGGTTGTGCATTTGAAACAAGTTATAACATTATACAATGTTTTGGAAATCATATTAGCGTGTATTTACACTACCTAGCAGGTCTAGTTGTTCAACACCTGATCGACCCATACGTGATTCTATTCACGTACGTCAGTCAATACATTTTGTTCAATAAAATCAATAGATTCTAGGTCAGCCAACTCTTTATCATGAATAGGCCTACGTAATGTGCGTTAAATTCTTTATATTGAGTTTTGGAAAAACGACAAAATCCATATAGGCCTCAATGTTAAATACTACCTAAAAGCAATTGGCTCGTTAATTCTCTTTAATACTTTATGTGCCCCATTGTTGGAAAATGATTGGGCCACTACTATACTTACAACACCTGGCGGTTGTAAATACCACCCGCATATAATACAATTGAATGCATAGAACCTTTGAATAATAAATTGTCCCTTGAAAAGAGGTTGGATTGGCTGCGAGTATTACATTTTCTCCTTTTCGTTTCAGTTCAGTTTCGAGCCTAGCTGTCTTACAATACTTTTAAAAGTAGTTTTATATTTGAATTAGCCTAACTCTGTCTGTCTTGTTTAATAAGCTAAATTGAACATGATAGCTGGGCGACCAACAGAGCGTGTTGTTTGCGTTTAGTAAGGCGAAACTTGTTTTTTCCACAGTTGTTGAAGCATGTCTTTAAAATAATATCTATTTAGCGTATCATCGTCCTGCCGTGTAGAATTGCTCAGTGGGGTGGGGGTGGTAGGCAGTGACGTAACGGCGGTAGGCAGTGACGTAACGGATATGAGCGCTGACTGGCTAAACCTAGGGACCCTGGAGCTTATGGGGCCCCTGAGCAGTGTCCAGAGGAAAATACAGGCATTAATATAAAAAAACGCCCGAGGCCTCCAGCGTTAAGGCCACTTGGGGTTCCTAAACCCAGGTCATCAGGCCTCTGCGCTACGCCACTGTATGAATGATATAAGAAACAGTGGTGTGTTTGGTAAGCATGAGTTTTATAAATTGTCAAAGCAGCATTCTTAACGATCGTCTCCGACCGAAAGGGATTCACAACAATGATACAAATTAAATTGAACATCAACGAAGCAAACATAATGTGAAATCTTTAATTCCAAGCGTAAACAAAACCATAGTAACAATGGGCCATCATTATTTTCATAATTCTGTGACGTTTGCTAGACTAAAGGCAGACATCCATGAAAAGGTATTTAATTGAATATTATAATGAAGCCTGGATGATGAAAAATGCGATCGAAGCTTATCGTTCTCTTCGTTGAATTAGAGAGAGAGAGTGAAAACATGTAAAATTAGTGGTAAAATATTGATTAATTTGTGGCAATCCCCATATTACACATATAGACGAGTTTTTATAATAAATTATCATAATTAAGACAACTGGTTTAATTATTATCAGGACCAAAGTGCATTTCATGCCAAGTTAAATAACTCTGCTTTTTGATGACTGCCATTTTCCAGATATTTTCTCAGCCATAAGCCTGATAAACTAGATTGTGCATTATACGTTGTACGCACACTTATGCTTGGTTCCCACTAGGACGCAACGCAAGGACGTAACGCAACGTAAGTGAGTTGACCAATCACAAGCTATGGATTATTCAAACTATCGCTTGTCATTGGTCAACTCGCTTGCGTTATGTTTACGTTCTTAGTGGGAATCAAGCTTAAATAACTTATCACTGCCTTTCCTGTAGGCCTACCTCTACATAATTAATGCATGCACAGCTAACAGATCGTTCTTCATGAATGAATGCGTGACGAGTACGCGCACGCGTGACGTGTACGTGCACTCATAATAACTTAGCACTGCCTTTCCTGTACCTCTACATAATTAATGCACTAACAGATCGTTTCTTCATGAATGAATTTATAAATGAACATAACAACCGGATGAATTTGAATCCAATTAAAATGCCTTGATATTGTCGGTATCGTCCAACACGACTGTACTTACAAATTGAACTATTGCCTATACAAGTTTGTACTTGGCTCGTTATGTTAATGATTGCATTATATGTTTATGAGATGTGATTTGGTTCGTAAGTGATACGTACAGGCCTACTAGAATTTATGGCAGTTTACTATAATATCTCTATGGTGAGATAAACCATAGAAATATTATCTCTATGGATAAATTCAATTCTTGGAATTAATTATGACCTCCATATACTTAATTATTTGTATGCTTAGCATATGCCTTGTTAATTATTTGAAGACCGCCGTAACTAACCGCCTATGTCTCTATGCTCGTGATTAATGCATCGAGGAAAATGCAAAATAACCAGAACATTTTGATAAAAAAAACACACATGCAAGGTAGATGCACATATCCTGTACGAGCCGATGTTTTGTATCGACGATTTAGTTGAGAGCTAATCAAATAATTATGACGGAATTGTCCAACGGACTAAGGGTGACTCTACTCATATCACTGTGCTCTAAGACTATGCCATAATCATGTTTGATTCACAGACATATTTATATAAGTAATACTCACTAATTGTAGATCTCAGCTTGTTAGCTCCGATGTGTTCTCTGCCTGCTGATTGTAAAGCCTCTGCTTCCGTATTATACAGTACTGTATTGTAGTGATTATAATGACCTGCTGTGACGTCATTAAGAGTCGCGTCGTCTTTTCTTCCGTTGCCCCATCCTTATCTCCATGTTCCATTGATTTTATTATTTACTAAAGTACTTCAAATGATTGTTACGATGAATTCTTTAACAAAGGTTTACAGGGTCATATCGTAGATAACCTTTAATTAGTAGGCCCTAGTGATAGAGACGTAGTGTAAACTGCGGGCCTTTACGTTGCTTCATATTTAACTACCGTACAGTATAGTAAGCCTCCATTTAAAGTTAAAATTTAAGTTTTACTTGCCGTGTGATTTTTACAAAGCATCACGAAAAAGAAATATAAGTTAATAGAGTTTAATATTTGGCACCACATATACAAATTCTGATAAAAAAAATTGATCACTGAAAATTATTTCTGGCAGTGAATAAAAGTGCTTTTACATAATTTTGCTTGGTTCCCACTAGAGACCCAACGCAAGGACGTATACGCAATGCAAGCGAATTGACCAATAACAATCGACAGTTTGCATAATCCATCGTTTATGATTGGTCAAATAACTTAAGCTTGGTTCCCACTGGGGCGGACGTAAGGGCAACGTAAGTGATTTAACCAATCACAAGCGATGGATTATTTGAACTCTCGCTTGTCATTGGTCAACTCGCTTGCGTTGCGTCCTAGTGGGAACCAAGCTTTACGCTGCGCTTACGTCCTTGTGTTGCGTCTCTAGTGGCAACAAAGCTTTAGGCCTACAATCGGACAACATCAGTAGCAATTTACATATATAGAACTAATAAATACACTTATTGAAATCTAAAGTATGAGGTAGTACACAGCCCTGAATTCACATTACAAAACTATGCGTATTGAACCAGAAAAATACATACGTAATAAATCTAGTAATGTCCTTGACATTTCATACCAAAAACCATTCGTTGATACTCGATACGATTATTATGACATTACGGCTATGATGTCATGAACATAAAACAATGACACTTATTACGTTATTATGTACCGTATTTATTCGAATGTTTATTAATTGTTTACATTTTAATTATTTTTTATATTGTTCTGGATGGGGGGGGGGGGGGGTTATAGTTATATTCAAGGGGGCCGTTTATATTCAAGAGGGGACGTTTATTCAAGGGAGGCGTTTATTCAAAAGGGGGGGGGGCGCGTTTATTTAAAGGGGGCGGGGTTATTCGAGGAGGCGTTTATTCAAAGCGAGGTGTTTATTTAAAGCGAGGCGTTTATTCGAGGGAGGCGTTTATTCGAATAAATACGGTATTTCTTTTTTTTTGCAAAAAAGTATCTTTTGTTTGTTTGAAATAAAGTATTACATACAGAGTCCGGTCCTGTCGAGGAATCTAACTTCGTAGATCCACCATATCCGAGATAACTGACATATTAGATATTAAGCTCTGTCTACACTATCAAACTAGTTTGACAAAAAAAGTGTGATGTGCCCACATATGGTAGTGATATGACCAAATATGGTAGTGATATGACATCATGTCCATATATGGGCACATCACATTTTTTTTGTCACATAAAGTTTGATGTAGAGCTTTACTTTTTCAATTTCATTTTTATATATCTATTAAAAAAAATATTGTTCTATTACATTGATTAGAAATCTAAAATCTACATTATCATATATATTAATTATTTATTTTAAACTCTCACAAGATATTATTTCTATATTACAGTATAAACTAGGTAAATTTGATCTGTGAAAAAGTGAAAAAAACTAAATTGATCGCTATTTGAAGTCTTAAATTTAATAGCACAGTTTTAAAAATCTATAAACTGTTCCCACTTCTTATTAAGCTCTGTCTACACTATCAAACTTTATGTGACAAAAGAAATGTGATGTGCCCAATCCATATATGGACATGATGATGTCATATCACTACCATATTTGGGCACATCACACTTTTTTGTCAAACTAGTTTCATAGTGTAGACAGAGCTTTATACCACCATGGCTCATTTCTGAGACTGAATTAATAAGTTTATGCTAATCCGGCACTGGGCTAACGACTTTCATACGGGCATAAAACTATCTACCAAACCAGACACACGTTTTTTCGTTTCCACTGGCATGTCCGAAGGTTCACGTGATGACATCATTTTCTGAAATAGACCATAATGCATCATCCATTGCATGATGGACGTCTGTAACCAATTTAGAAAACGATCAGATCTAAAAATAAAATTTTAAAAAAACCCAAATTTTATTTACAAATACAGATATATTCATAAAATAAAATAATATATATATCTTGCACTGATGAAGGGCTAGTGTTGCCCGAAAGCTCTGCTAACTTTGACTGTTTTACTTTATCGTTTTGATTTAGCTTTTCGCTTTTTTTTTGTATCTCCATTGAGATCCAGCCACTGATACCCACAGCATTGTAATTTTTTCAGTAATTTGCCTTTGGATTTATAGATATAGATATATTCACCACCATAAAATGAAATAATAACAATGATTTCTTTATGGTAAGATAATCTAATATGAGACTTACGCAAGTGTGAAATCAAAAAGAAATCGATTCCATCTAGCTTGTATGTTTTCTTTGATGCTGCGGTGTTCCAAATTCTTCACTGTACCACCAATAGCACTACCAAAAGAAAAACACATTATAATCTTTCATTTTTCTTCCAGAAATGACAACTGACTTCAACATTTTTTATTGTTGCCAACATAAAGTCTTGTTTGGATGGTAAGCTACTTTTTTTGTTTAGTAGTAGCCCAGAGTAAATTCTGTGGCTATATATTTATTTAATCATAATGTAAGGTTTATCGCAAATAGCCGGCGATGCATTGTGGGAAGGATTTGGGAGCAAACGTCACAATGCGTACATACATGATTTGTTGTTTGTTTGTACGTAAGCGTTGTACCGTTTTTTTCTCCCAAACCCTTCCCATATTGCATTGTGCGATGTTCCTCGCGAAATCAAGCTATTTGCGATAAACCTTATCGCACTTAGGCTAAGGGAAACACACTAAAAATTATCCTATCTAAGTGTTCTTGAGGGCCTCTTCAAGTCAGATGTACTGCTGTAGTACTGCTGTTAGAGCTACCCTTGTAAAACAAAGTTGAATAAACCAATAAATTCTTAAACATACTTAGTATTTAAGGGAGATATTTTACAATGTGATTGGTGCATCCTGACCCAGTGGCATTGTGGGCCAGCGAAACAGAAACCAGAAATTAGTATGATATTTTTACTAACCATCTAGCCATCAGTGTAATATAGTTGGCCGGTGATCCTAGTGTACGATGAATCGCGCGTACCGTGTTCATATTGCGAAAAACTAAAAACAGCGATTTTGGCATGCTATGCAAGAGCTGATTGGCTCGCTCGATGAAGTCTTCTCTTTTCATGGAAGTACCCATCTGCTCAAACTCCGACTTCAACTGACGTAGCTGAGTTGGGGTCATTATAAAGGTCATGTGCATGCCTCGTTTGGCTTGTAAGTTCAAAGGTCGCTGCATTATCATCATCGCAAATAATTTGTATTCTGTTAAAACAAAAATCATTACAGCATCTTTAAATAATGTGTCTCATTTTATCAGAATCAATCCATGAATCTAAGAGTTTTTAAAATTAAATATTATTTTATAAAAAATTACCTCTGACACCTAAAATGGATGCATATTTCTTCATCCCATCAACGTCTTTCATAATAATTGAAGTCCAATAATTACTAAATGCAACACGAATTCTGTAAAAATTAAATATTTTTACAGTAGCTATCATATCAAGTGATTGGTTGTTTTATGATTATTTAAACTCCAAAAATATGTTTCTTTTTTTTTTTTATTTCATACGCATCCAACAGCGAGTAACTCGCCAATTACAGGATGGATGAACTATTTAATAATTTATCATGCTTATAAACTAAGTCTCATTTGAGGCTTAGGGAGTGGAGTTGAAAGAGTCGTGAGTTACAACCCTGGCACTAGGTCAGAATTGAACCCTAGACCTTGGGATTAGAAGGCCGCGTTAACCACCAAGCTACAGCTAAGTTATGTATGCAGCACCCTGCTTACTCTGGTGATAGTTCCTCATACAGTCCGTGATCAAGAAGTACAAGTTCTGCTTTACCATTGCTCCCTTTACGTACAAACACTGCAAGACAGTATATTTAATGGTTACATATTTAAGTAACAATTAATAGCTTTTATGTGGTTATATTTTATTTTAACCAGTAGCAACCAACACCATGAGACTGTATGTTCACCACAGCTCTCACCAATGCTACCACCAACCATCACCACAATCACCAACCAGTGGAGTTGTGGCTTGGTGGTTATGATGCTTGGCTACCACTCCAAGGGTCCTGGGTTCAAGTCCCGTCACATGTCAGGATTTTTTCTAAGGACCAAATTACTCCACTCCCAAAGACTTGTAATAAGACTTTGTTTATGTAGAGCATCTTGTGTATATGTTTGTCTTGTGAACCTCTGAGGGTCCCTAATGATCAGCAATAGCTGGATGGATCACCCTCATTAAATATGGTTAAAAAAAAAAAAAAAAAAAAACAACAGCCACCATCATGTAGTGTCTGAATGTAATGACTATTATATAAAATCTGTTGGAAGGTCTCCAATTATAACCATTTAACTTACCATTTCCAGGGTGTGGATCCGCATGAACGAATCCAGTGTGGAATATCTGCTCTGCAAACACTTTGATTAACTTATTACCAACCTAATACAAAAAGAGAATTGTAAAATATCCATTATACTGGTATAGAAATCTTCTCTACAGAAATGTATGCCTTTTGGTCCATCCAGCCAAAACTGATCATTAGGTACACTCACAAAAATACAATTTGACATGACATATATATACCACCGGCCGGTATATAAAACATCTTCTTAGTGAAATATACTTTAGTCTACGTCTTTGGTACTTACATCAGCCAGTAAAAGCCCCATTTCCAGCCGAAACTGATCATTAGGGACCCTCACAAAAACAATTTGACAAGAAATATATATACCACCGGTATATAAAACATCTTCTCTAGTGAAATATACTGTAGGTCTACATCTTTGGTACTTACATCAGCCAGTAAAAGCCCCATTTCCTCAATACCATCTACATTGGTGACTTTAACCGCATGGATATATTCCATGGTGAGAACACGCTGTCAAGAAATAAAAAAAAGAGATGTCTGTTACCACTTAATTATTTTAGAAAGTGGAATAAAATTATCTGAATGTATATCTATCAGTTAGTCACTATGTCCTTATTTCTAATACCTTTGATGTTCTATTCCAGAATACCTTTGGCACGTACACATATGGAATACTCTTCAGGCCTCTCGCACACTTCTCGGAATTCCTCCCTTCATTTTCAAAATCTAGTTCTCTTGATAGAGGGCCTCTTTCTGCCTGAAAACAAAACAAAGATAACAACTCTAAAGTAACACTGTGTTTGTGTATCTGGTTTATAATTTTATTTCAGAAGACCATTTATACATTCTCTGTTTAGACCATTACATTTCTAAACCTCTGTCTACACTATCAAACTTTATATGACAGAAAAATGTGATGTGTCCCTATATGGCCATAATGATGTCATATCACTACCATATTTGAGCATATCACTACCATATTTGGGCACATCACACTTCTTTGTTAAACTAGTTTGATAGTGTAGACAGAGCTTTATAATTACACAACCACTTACTTTAAGGATTTCTTTAAAGTTGTAGTGCGCCGGAAAGAGCCAATGGACGACATCTAATAGGATCTCCATTGTTTTCAGATCACCGCTGTACTGATCCCGAAGGTTTATATATTGAATCTGAAAGAGAAATCACAAAAGAAAATGATCAATATTATTCAACGCAGAAATTAAAAGGCGAGGTGACCCAGACAGTTTGTGCTGGTCAAACACTTATTTCATTTATTCGACATAAACAGTCAAGGGGTTTTAGGTCGGCAACAGAGCACCATAACTTGTTAGTGTCGTAACACCAGTAGCTATTTTGTAGACCTTGGCATTGAGAAACTGCAGTTTTTATAGTTCACATGTGCGATTTTTACCAGGTAAGTGGCTTTACCTTAACAGCAACCTCTTCCCCCTCATGTGTGACAGCTTTGTGAACTTGTGCGAGGCTTGCTGCAGCAATTGGCTCTGTTTCAAATTCTTTAAAAAGAGCATCAGGTTTTCTTCCAAAATCTTCAATAAACAGACTATCAATCTATGCAAGAAACACAATTAATTGATAAATAGTATGAATGCAATAGTGAAGTCGAATAAGATAAATGCAATAGTGAAGTTGAATAGTATCAACGCAATAGTAAAGTTGAATAGTATCAACGCAATATTAAAGTTGAATAGTATCAATGCAATAGTAAAGTTGAATAGTATCAATGCAATAGTACAGTTGAATAGTATCAATACAATAGTAAAGTTGAATAGTATCAATGCAATAGTAAAGGCAAATAGTTTCAATTCACTTACTTCCTTATTTTTCCTCTCTAATGCTCGATCCTGTAACACGACTAACTTCGCTATCATCTCTTTTGGAAGAACATGGTTAATTGTACCTAGAATTTGTCCAAACTTAATGTACAGACCACCATTTGTAAGACACACCCGTAAAATGCGGTCTGCTGTACGTTCATTTATTTTCTTTAATTGTAACTGGTATTCTTCCGTTGTGGAATCTTCAAATCCAGAAAGATTTAGCTTGTAGTCTAAACCAATAAACAGCCCATTGTAAAACGTTCTGAAAAGATAAATTAAAAGATACTTTGTCAATAAAGAGAATGATTATCATTTATGATGGAAAGTTCTGCAGATAAAGTTAATGCAAAAACAATTCTTTACCTTATAAAACGTAGCAGCCCCTCAAACGTTACTCGCGTTTTTCGCTTGTTAACATCGCTCATCAACACGTAGGTGCCAAACCCACCAGTTGGCACGGCAACCATCATACCTAATGCCATTCTCTTTAACTTCCCTGGCTTTGGTTTTAATACGGCTGTCAGTTTTGCTGTTTTTTGTTTGCTAAAAGTTCTAAAAATGTTTGAGTTTTGTGATATCCTGAACATCCTGGTTTTTAGTATTCGGAGTGCGTACATTATGATGGGCACCGTTCAGTTTTCTTATTTAATATCATGAAGGCTTATTTAAAATCAAACATCATTGATTTAATTACTGTATTATTAAGTGAAATCTGAAAAAAGGTAAGAAATACAATTTATTATATAAGTTACTGTAAATAGAATATATAGTAGAATATTAATATAGTCAAACTAGGCCTAATCCATTGCATCATGCTAGATGAACATACATAGGATCACTTCCTTTCGAATCAGAATCCTAGATTCCGCACCTTGAATGGTTCTTCCTCGTGGATCTAATTTGAGACACGATGAAGCATTGCCTAGCCTACAGGAGAGTGACAGTTTTTAGAATATTAAATCAATTGCTTTGTCCTTTAGGCTTATTCAATAGCAAGTATTGTTTCAATTATAACAACATCTGAGTTTCAACGTACAAAATTCAAAGTTAATTTGCAGTTCTGGGCCTCTACCTACTAGGCCTACTTACGTAATAAAAATAAATATTTGTGTTGTTTACTCAGCTATGAAATTAGTAATATTTGCGGACTGACTCGATCAATGTATGATTAAAAATGTTGTTTGAACAGGGAAGGCAGGACATAGATAACATGTGCGTGACAATCCATGCGTGACAATCTACATGTTTCGCTGCAACGATGCAGTTAAATTCTGGATTTATGTAACTTTTAGCTTTATATATTGCATTTGTATATCTAATTAGATTATGTTATATAAATAAGATGTTAGGAGTTATGAATAGACTAGGTTTAATTGATCATAATTGTGTGTTTTATCATTGCAAAAATGTGTAGGCCTAGCTAGGGCCCTAGCTAGCTAGCTTGACTTCTATTCTAAACCTATCTATAGTAATAGTATAGTATACTGCTGGTTGTTGCGGCGATGACGAAGAATGATTTTGCTTTCTTGAGTATGACAGGAAGTGATCCTACCAATTGCAATACATGACATTCTCTTTGAACTTATGGGATCCCAACTTAAAAGTATAATTTTCTGATTTTTTTTTTTCAAACTTGTTCAGGTTTTATATGGACAGTACATATAATTATGAGATTTCCAATGTTGGGGAAATTGTATTAATATTACACCATTTTCTTTTTTACAATTGCAGATTTTGATTTGGATACAAAATAAATTGGCAGTTATTGAGAAATCAAAATAATTGTAAAACGAATGAGTATTTTAATACATTTAAACAAAATATTTTCCAACAAATTTATCAGTGAATTTAAATTTTGCAAACACTTATTAAACTTTACCGAAGAGCGACAGCAATTTTATTATTACAAGTGTAACCGGTATTTTTGCACGATGGAAAACAAACCATTTTGTTCGCGAATCAATGTTATTACTGGTGAAACGGAATGGGTTATGGAGAATGAGATTTACGATTATCATCAAGAAATTGCACGATCCGGCTACACAGATATGCTACACGATCATGAAAGGGTAAGCAAACCATTAATTTTCTTTTGTGTTAATTGTTTTAAAAACTTTCATAAATATATCTGATATTTCTGGTTTAAAATTGAGGAGAATTTATTTGGAAAAAATAATATTCATACAGTAATGTAGTATTGTAACTGTAATTTTTTTCTACTATTTTTACCTTATTTTAAGTGTTTTGTATTTGTTGTCTTGTTTTGCCCTGATGCTTATTGGTCCTCCAAGCTGTGACGACTTGGGATGTTTGTTACATTCTTATGTTTTTTTTTAAATAAAAAATAATAATGGAATTTTGAATAACAATTACATTTATTTTTAATAGAACAAAAAGTATTACGAAGGAATAAAATTAGCAATAGCAGCTGTCCATGCCAGAGGAGAGCAGGCTCATGTGCTGGACATAGGAGCAGGAACTGGTCTACTATCAATGATGGCAACAAAAGCTGGAGCAGACACTGTCTATGCTTGTGAGGTATGTACTGTATATCAGTAAGCAGTGGGTACAGGATTTTGAAATTGGGGGCCCAAGGTCTCGACATTGTAAAGTAAGGTGCTAATTATTATATTATAATTCTTTTTAAATTGCTATCTTTTGCATTGTCATTTTTATTTATTTTTTTTGCATTTGTAAAATACTTTTTATTTATTTAGATTTAGATATAGATTCCTGTTAAATTACACTTAAGTGAGATATTTCCCTTAAATATTAATTATTTCACTTAACTCAATAAATATTTAAGCATTTCTCTTAAATTATATTCACTTAGGGAGGAGACTTTCTTAATGTTTCCTTTACTCTACAGTAAGTGTGAATGGTGAATACGACCACTGCAACCAAATTTTCATTGATGCCTCATACAGATTTTATTTTTGTAGTATTGGAAAATTTACATTTATCTTAAAATTCTTACAGGCCTTTCCTCCAATAGCAGATGGTGCCAGAACAATTATTGCTCAAAACGGCTTTAAAGAGAAAATTAAAGTAATTGGAAAGAGGTCAACCGAGTTGACTGTAGGCCCAGAAGGAGACCTTCCACGTAGGGCCAACATCCTTGCTACAGAAGTGTTTGATACAGAGCTGATTGGAGAAGGAGCCATCCCAACATTCCTCCACGCTCATAAGCATCTATTAACTGCTAACTGTATATCAGTTCCACACTCCGCAACTGTTTTTGCTCAAGTTGTTGAGTCAGATTTCATATGGAAATGGCATAAAATTTTGCCGATAAAAGTAACTGGACACGATGACATTGTTTCAACAAGCGAGATTGACTCCTGCGCTGGTGCTCCTTCAGTACATGACGTACAATTGAGTCAAATACGACCAGGTCAATTTAAACCAATCACAGAGCCTACTAGAATGATTGATTTTAATTTTACTAAAGGAGATTTTCAAGAAAGGAGATCTCAAATCCATCAGGTGAAAGCTCTTACAAGTGGTTCATGCCATGCAGTCTTTATGTGGTGGTCGCTAGAGATGGACACTGCAGGAGATATTGTCTTAAGCACGGCGCCAACATGGGCACATCCTGATGGTGATGCAGCTCCGTGGAGAGATCATTGGATGCAGTCAATTTATTATCTTCCAACTCCTCTACCAATTAAACAAGGTACCTTAACAATAGCAAGATTTTGTTTTCAGATGATGGATGAAGGAGATGATAATACATTTATCAGGGATGAATAGATAGGGTATACTCTATAATTCGTGGTGGTCCCGACACGAAAGCTCTTAATGTATGCTATTTTACTACTAGTTTATTTGGTAGCTAGTCAGTCACACCCCATAATTTCTCCAATATATATATAATTATTCAAATTTTGTTTCAGGGGACAATTTATCTTTCAAACTTTCCCACGATGACTTTAGTCTTTGGTTTAACGTCAAAACATGTAGTGACAATTGTGAGAATATGAAAGATTTAAATCAAGACGACAGACCAGTTTGTACATGTGGAGCACATATTCAACTCAGTCGAGCAAGAATACGCAAACTAAATGATCAACAAACAACAGATAAATTTGTTGCCGCTCTGAAGAAGGTATTTTATAAAATCTTTTCTCACTTTGATATTCAAACTGTAAAACTCTGTCTACACTATCAAACTTTGTGACAAAAAAATATGATGTGCCCATCATATATGGACATGATGATGTCATATCATTACCATATTTGGGCATATCACTACCCTATTTGAGGCCATCACACTTTTTTTGTCAAACTAGTTTGATAGTGTTTGATTGAGCTTAAGAAAAACACTGTTAATATACATATCCCTTCTCGATTACATCACACATACTATTGCTAATTCTTTTACTATTCACTTTAATGCGGTTTGTTGGTTTTTTTTAATAGGTTGTTAAACATGATAGTATATGTGCCAGCATCAGTGATGGTTCTCATCTACCACTCATAGCTGCTAGGCTTGGCGCTGAAAAGGTAATTGAACACCACCTTTGGGGTGTCCTGTAGTCCATCCAATACCTAGTGGTGTAACGCAGAGGTCTGGATTAGAAAACCTAAGTAGCCCTCCAAATTCCAACGCTGGAGGCCTTGGGCATTTTTCAGCATATTTTAATGCCTGTTTTATCCTCTGGGCACTGGGTTTAGCCAGTGAGCGCTCATAGCCGTTAAGCCACTGCCATTACCTCTAGTAGTAATCATTACCAACAATAGTAAAAACTACCATCAATTTTTCACTTTTTTTTCTTTAAATCAGATTTTTAACTTCACACAAACCAACTTTAATCGTAAGCAACCTCTAATGGACATAGCTAAGAAAAATAATCTGCATCAAATAGAGGTTATTCAGAAGAGAGGACTTGGAGATGTTCTAGCATCAGATATTGGCAATAAACCGGTAATTATTAACTACCTTATTGTAACTACTTTAACACTGATGACTCAAACTATCGGGAACCTACTGCGATTATCGAAAGAGTTTAGTTTTTACGCTCTATTCCTATCTAATTTTTAGATTGATGTTTTAATGGGTGAGCCGTTCTTCTCCAGCACACTTCAACCATGGCATGATCTTCATTTCTGGTATGCCAAAGATTCTTTAAAAAAGCTCTTGGCACCAGACTGCAGCATCCTTCCACAAGCAGGAACTCTTAAAGCAATGGCACTAGAGTTTGACGATCTTTGGAAGTTCCATGCTCCTGTGGTAGAGAAGGAAGGCTTCAATCTGGCTCAGTTTGATGTCATTGTTCAGGTACAGAAGAGTTTGAATTTTAGGGTAGCATAAACAGAGGTTGGGAGGTAGGCAGTGGTAGGTAATAATGGTAGTCTAATACAAAGTGTCTAAGTGCTTGAAAAAAAAAATGATCTATAAAATATCTTAAGATAACCAAAAAAAGAATAAATACAGAGGAATCAATTACACTGCTTAGTTCTCCAGCATTTTGAAGCTCTCGTATAAGAGCTCACCAGAACAGTATTCACAGGAGCTCCAGTGAAAAAGGCATCTGTCTATCCTATCCTACCAAAAAAAAAAGTTGCTCATTTAAATTTCCTTTTGATTGTAAAATGTTTATTTAATAAAACAAAGAAAAAATAATTTTCTCTTTAAACACTCGATCTCCTGATCTACAAAGCTACAATACGTCTATAATTAACTCAAATAGTTATTTGTATCCAAATAATTACCTTTTTCAGAGATCATCGGACCTGGCTGATGAAAGGATGGATCCCCATCATCTGTGGGAATACCCATCAAGAATTTTATCTGAACCTTTCGACCTAATGACCTTCAATTTTAAAGGCAACATTCCAGAAAAGAGTATAAAGAAGAATGGCTCCGTCCAATTCACCAGGTTAGTTTGTTTTCATATTAGGTACAGTATCAGCAAAATAAGAGAATTCAATTCCCTTGGAAATAATGGTATATATTGTTTACTAGTATTTTTTTTTTGTTCTTTATAATGAAGTCTTGTGGTTTATCTTGTATAGAAAGGGAATATGCCATGGTATTGCTGTGTGGATGGAATTTGACCTTGATCGTGACCTCACAATCTCATCCGGCCTACAAGGAGTGAATGCAACTGACATGCCCTGTTGGGACATGAACGCTAAGCAAGGCGTTTACTTTATACCAGAGAACCCAGAAACATTTGGGGAAAATGGACTGAAAATGTTAAATTATCACATACATTTTAATCCAAAATATGCCACATTCCAATGGTCATTTGAACTGAAATAGTTGTTTTTGTTTCTTTTATTTGGTACAAATTTCTTTTTACTGTTTTATACTGATTTTATAGTATTATACTGTATATCCTCTGGCATAACCCTACCACCCTAGATCACAAAATTGGGCCAACCTTGGAAAGCCTGGTTCATGAAAATATGATTGGTAAGCATTTCTTGTAATAAAACTCATCAGAACTGGCTAGAGAGGGGCCTACATCCAGATCAAAAATCAATACTTTGACTATACCTGGAAATATGCCTGGTTGTGAAATTAGACATAAAGTAGGGGGTGGGATTAGACCCGAAGTGGGATTATGCTCGAGGATATACGGTATTAGTATAACACCCCTTTCACTACTTAACACACACCATACACAACACTTAATTTGCTTTTTTTCTTGCTAGCCTTCAGGGCTAATTAGCTGCAGATCTATCCACAGGATTTACTTTGCCTATATCTACTAAGAGCATACCTATTCAATAAAGAGAAATAAGATAAACTCATTTTCTACAAATTCCATCTTTATGTTGTTTTATATGACTTGCATTGCATTTTGGATTTATTTTAAAAGACTGAAGAAAGGTAAGCAGTTGATTTTAATTAATTTTTTTTCATGATTTCTATTTATTTATCTGAGCTAGGCCAGAGATGATACTTGTATTTGTACAGTATTTCATGTCTGTAAAAAACTAGTAAATGTTTTGGTAACTTTTTATATTCCTTCGGAAGTCCGGCTTCGTCGCGTAATGTTTCTTTCAGATGATGCAAACATTTATTTTTCATTGTACTCGCAAAATAATTTAGTTTGTAAATGCTACGACGATTCTTTATATTGCTTTGGCAAGCCATCTTCACCCAGTAATGATTCGCTAGGATCCATAACAACCTCTGGACCAGATCCTACTGCGGTGTTAATGATGTATTTGATAGCCCCAGGCGTTGTCTGTATAGACTTCAAATTCAGCAGATTCTAAAATGTTGAAAGTACTCAAAATATCAAAAAGTTAAAATCATAGATAATCTCAATTTAATACATACAGCATATAAAGCTCTGTCTACACTATCACACTTTATGTGACAAAAAATGTGATGTGCCCATATATGGACATGATGATGTTATCACTACCATATTTGGGCACATCACACTTACCAACATACCTCATCAATATTATCAATTAAATTCACTGGTAATCCTCTAACAAATGGCTCTCCAATTTGACTTAAACTTGGAGGAAAATAATGCTGGACAATGTTGATGAATAAATCAACTGACTCCTCCAACATGTATAGGGTAGCGTTTGGTCCAGCATCAAATGTGTATGCTACCTAAAAATAAGTATGTTAAAATGTAAAATCTTATTTAATATTTCTGGATATTCTTTATGGTTTTCCAGTCTTACTAGCACCACTGACGAACATTGTGATTTTAACTAGGTGTGAACCACTGAAATATTTTGGCACACATGGCATGTCATACCTATAATAGGTATGACACGCCATGTGTTATTATCAACTATTTTGGCACACAGGCCGTGTCATACCTATAACAGGTATGACATGCCATGTGTGTTATTATCAACTATTTTGGCACACATAGCATGTCATACCTGTAATAGGTGTGACACGCCATGTGTGCCAAAATATGTCATTGGTTCTTAGTAATTCTGATTGGTTCTTCTGGCTCAGTACTAATTTGCATAATTACTCTGATTACTTGTAAAATCATACAATTGTTACCTTTGCACACTGATGGTATTTGTTGAAACTGTGAACTAGATTCTGGATTGTATGTGATGTGTCATTTAAATACGAAATTGGAGGATACGTGTCTAAACATACAGCGTGGAACTGATTGCTTTCCTAGAAAAGAAACAATGTTAAGCTCTGTCTACACTATCAAACTTTATATGACGTGACCATATATATGGACATGATGATGTCATATCACTACCATATTTGGGCACATCATTTTGTCAAAATAGTGTAGACAGAGCTTTAGGTTAGATTCAATATTATAAGTATTTTTAGTATCATACATGATGTGTAAGTCATTACTTTCATGGTATTAACTGCTAATGTTTCAAAGTCCTTGTTTCCAATAGCGTTCACGACTGCGTCTAATCTAGAAGCGACGCAGTGCTTGATGCGATATTGTAACAGTTCACTGGTTTCTACACTACCCTGCATGCCAGAGAAACTGCTCACTTTCTTTTGTTGATCAGTCACCTAGTAGGAATAGAAAGCAAGCAAATATACGTATTAGGGATGCACACAATATTTGAAGAAGTTATCACCTTAATAATTTAAAATTAGGCTGTTGTCCACTTACCACGAGTATTAAGACTTTTAGCTCAGGCCAATGAGTGTGCGGATATAATTGTCTCGCTATACTGTCTGAGCCACTACTGTCCCATCCCATATCCCACTGAACAGCACCACCAAACACGCTACGACTGGCACTACCTGATCCCAGTCGAGCAATGTCGGAAATGTTGCCTTCAACCTTGAACAGTTTGGCGAGACAATAGGCTGCAATTTTTGGTGAAAAAACAGAAAAATCAATCAAAAAATTATATTTATACATTTATCAATCTTTAAAGCTCTGTCTATACTAGTTCGACAAAAAAAGTGTGATGTGCCCAAATATGGTAGTGATATGACATCATCATTTTTATATGGACACATCACATTTTTTTGTCACATAAAGTTTGATAGTGTAGACAGAGCTTTAAACTTTTCTTTCAATTTTTTATTTCATTTTTATAGTATGAACATCTTATGTTTTGAACTATCAACTTGCATGGTTGCAGTGAGTCTATTGTCTAAACATTTATCTAGCACAGTGTTGCATATTAACCAACCTAGGCAAGCATAGCCGGCAGCTGATGATGCTAGACCAGCTGCAGTTGGGAAGTTGTTCTTGGAGCAAATATGAACATTCCAATTTAGCATCTCCGATGGTATATTGTCATCTGTATCATTATCAGATACGCTTTTCCTTTTTCTTGCTCTCCGTCTAACTGCAAGATAAATATTGAACTCAATTATTTATCACAAATTTTTCAGCAAAACATTTTAATAATTTAGAAATAAATGTTCTACAAAAAGTTATTAAATATAGATAGTCATTATTCTTACTTTCTTTTAAACAGGCACTTAATCTTGAATTTTCTATTTTTCTAGGAAAAAAAATTAAATAGTTACTGACAACAATTAAATTTGCATAATAAAACTTTGCATAACACATCCCCAGTCTTCTTTACTATGAAACATTAACTTAATGTGAATTAATACAGCAGTAGTAGATATTTTTCTTACTCGCCGTTCAACCATATTTGATCTTGTTTGAATGTTGGCGACACGGCAGCTGTGGTCGTTGCGCAAAGGTGCTCAGTACAAAGAGTGAAGCTGACTGAAGAATTTAGCGGTAGAATAAGTTTGGTGTCTCGTTTTCCCCCTTTAAAATAAAAATGCACATTATGACTTATATTATATACTAACTAGGCCTACTAGGCTATTTATAATTTAGGCCTATTCTAAAATGTATAGGCCTATATATTATTACTAATAATATAGATAGGCGGAGCTAGGTAGAATGGATAAGGTAAAGTAAAGTAATATATGTTTTTGCTATAGTTTGTTGGAGTTTATTGTAACACTAATTGCTATTAAAGAACGATTAAGCTAGGCTTAAGACGTTTCGTCCCATAAACGCATCTAACAGTACGCCGAATAAATGAAATTTAGCCCATCACCACGCTGTCATTGCACTAGAAAGGAAGTGATCTTATTTTCACCAAAAAGACTATAATGTCATGATAAGCTAAGATTTCATTAAATATTTGTTTCATAACTAATAACTTACAATATTTAATAACTGCAATGTTTACTGGGGCCTTGCATGTCACTGAATGAATTTTAAAATCACCCATTTAGCCCAGCGAAATGTTTATCGTGTCGCGATCTCGAGCGAGCGCGCTACACAGCAGACACAAAAAATCACAAACAAACAAACGAATATAATCGTTGCCAGGATATAACGGCTAATTGTTGTAATTTAAAAAAATTGCCAGATCACAAATTTCCAAATTATTATTGATATTAAAAGACGTGTGCTTAGTTGTCAATTTATGGCTACTCTGATCATATAGGATATTGTGATATAGATTATAAGAGTAAAATAATATATTAATGAGGCAGATAAACTTGTTGTTTGTGCTAATAATAATAATTATTATTAGACGCTTCTCAGTGGTCAATTGTATGATTAGACTGATCTACTGTGATATAGAATTAATAGAAATGGTATAATTCCGATTTAACAAATGACTAGTGTATTAATGAATAACACTAACAATTGAGGCCATCCAAGAGTGTTATAGGCTAAATTGAGACTCCATTCTGCCAGTGGAACGGTCATGTGTATGCAGACAGGGATTATACTAGAATAGGGAACATTCTCTGATGACCAATGAAGAACTTGATTGCTAATTCTCCTGAGTAAAAGAAGAAATAAAAGAAGAAAATCGGAAAGGTTTTTGACCGGATAGACTAGACTTGTTACATTACTTCATCCCTATGTGATTCTGGCATAATTTCACGCGTTTTTAAATAACCCCTAAGCCATGATTATGAGTAACTGTTGTACTTGAAACTGTAATTGTTTGGCTATTATTATTGTTTGGCTACTATTATTATGTACATTGAGATATGCTGGTGTACCCTTATCATAAATAGGGCAGTATGTTTAATTGTGTTCGAAGCCACAAAAAAACATTTACAGCTTTGAGTGATTGTTGCTGGTACGGTTCTAGTAATATATGTATACGATAAGGCGTTTTCATTCATGGAAGATCTCTGCTCAACATCGCTGTGAGACACCGAAAGAATTAATGTAAGTATACTTTTTCGCGCTTTTTAACGTACTTGCGAAAATAAAGTCTGCAACGAAACATTTTGATTGACGATAGTTTTGGAAATCGATTATTGTTTGTTCTAATGTGATAAACATTTAGCTCTTTTATCTATGTATTTTGAGTTGCTTCAGCTCCAGCCATACTTGATCAGGTGTAATTACGTTTAAGATTCTCAGTGGTTTCACGATTTTAGGTCTAATAATGAAAAACAGCAAATTTGAACAGATTTTACAGAGCTAGTTTTTAAAATTCTTCTCGTGGGCGTTGGCCTCCCTTAGAGGTATATTATGTACCTGTGAGAGACACTGTAGGTAGGCCACTCGACTCATAGACTCCCGTGGCATATGTTGCTCTTTTTATCAAGAACATATAAGATAAATGTCATGGGGTCTAAACACTGATAAATAGATTCCATAGCAGATGGAAAGAGAGAGGCAGTTAGGACTATACATTTTTTTAGGACCCGGATCATCATAGGTCTAATAATGACATTTTTGTTATTCAATTTCTATTTATAGGCCATGGCGAGTTCGAGAGCAGACGACAAAACTACAGACGATAGTGGTAACCAACCCGATTCGAATAAATCATCGCATTGTACACAAACGTGGAAGAATAAATTGGCAAATGTTGTAAATCGACTGAAACGCTCAGCTCTGTTCGAAATGTCAAACATGATTGTGTATGACGTCAGTGGGACGGACGTTTACACCGTTACAGACGCAATCGAAAGAACATCGCGCGCAAAAGTACCGTAATCGTCGCCGTGTGAACAGAACTCAAATTTAATATTTTGTAAATATCGTCATAAAGAGGAAGGATCAAAGATTATAATATACAGTATTCAACTTTCAAACGTAATCAAACTTTCGGAAAAGGTAAAAACAGAAGTCTACCACATGAAGTTTATCGTTTGTCAAAACAAGTACTTTTTTATTCGATTAATTTTGCTGCTGGGCAAAGCTCACACGGCGGCCGTTTCTATTATGATTAACTTCTACATGCGTATTATTTACACTGCTTTATGAAAGCACATGTCTACGTTCGATATAGAACCGTTGATTTACATACATTTATATCCGAATTTATCTGCTGGCATGAATAATTTATATGATTGTTGTATTCCAATTTGTATCTAATTAACATATAATAATTGTTATTGTATTCATTTTATTGAGAGCTAATAACAAATACTGTATCTATATAATAAATTCAAATTGCATTTGATTAACTTTAGAGTTTTAAATGTGAATCATGCTCAGTTTTGCTATATTATTGGGGACACTTCCCGTGAGGAAAATATGTGTGAACACTATAGCCAATCCCGTGAGAGATAACCTATTAAGGGGACACAGTATTGGACTCCCAATGTGTCGTGTCCTCGTTTCATTCCCACTATAGACACAACAAAAAGACGCAACGCAAGTGATTCGACCAATCACAAGCGATGGATTATTTTAACTGTTGCTTGTCATTGGTCCAACGCGTTTACGTCCTTGCGCTGTGAACTACTGTACTTATATTTACGAACTTTGCATTTGGATTATACCATTTTCAAACCAGGGGAATGGCCCAACACAGCATTTTTCCCTACACCTTATTGAACAGTATGCTTCTTTTAAAAATACCCTCAAAACAATAGTTAAATCTGGACAACCAAAAGTTTAATTAGAAAAAAAAACTTAGCTTAGATAACATCCTTTTAAAATTCTGTTTACTTTTATACAATATTTACATCTAACATATCTTCACTGGTTAATCTCAATTTGTTTCATTATAAACCTTATCTTTTTTTTCAAAAGTCAAGGATCTTAGAAACATTATACACAGACAAGTAACGTATTGCCAAGATAACCTTTCTTTTAAAGTACAGTAGTAGGACTACTTAACCGGCCCAGCTCATCTTCTGTGTTAACACACTTGTTCATGAGTATTGATAAAGTCCACTATCCAAACTTGACGCAATTTCAAGCAAAAAGGTAAACAGTTTTATTCATTTTTATAGGCCGACCTTAAGCTCTGTCTACACTATCAAACTTCATGTGACAAAAAAAGTGATGTGCCCATATATGGGCACGATGATGTCATTTCATTACCATATTCGGGCATATCACTACCTTCACAACACTTTTTTTTCCAAAGTAAACAGAGCTTAATATAGTAAGTCAAGACATTTGAAATGTCCAAAAGTTTATGAATCATGTACAATTTAGTGTTTTTTTGCAATAGATGGGTCAAAGTTCAAGCCAGTGAAACATCCTCGTATTTTCTAACATGATTTTAAACAGCTGCATAGATCACACTTCAGATGTGTCATGTGGTTGGTCGATTTGGTTTCAAGATCAATTTTCCAGTCTGCCAGAAAAAAAAATTAATCAAAAGAAAGAAAAAACCAAAATTTTCCTCTTTAGTGATGTTTGCTTTTACTTATTGATTTTTTTTTACTTATTGATTGGACAATACTTACATCATCACATGACATGGTAAAGTCTCCGAGGACTAGTCGGCATCGTGATGTTATACTTCATTAAACATTAAGAAAAACTTGGTACTGTACTGAACACTGATTTCAACAATAAATATCCACATTATTTTGTAAGAACTTACTGCAAAATATTGGAATGGCTGTGTACATCAATAGGCTATTTGTATGGTTGCGTGGTCCAGTGTATATGCTGGATCGGGACCAACGCTCATTGCAATGTGTCCTTAAGCAAGACACTTTACAACCGTTTGCCTCGCTCCACCCAGGTGTATAAATGGGTACCTGGTAGGTATACACAACTGCACTGATTACTACCTGCATATTATGGGAGGGTGCTGTCCATATGGGTTTGATGCAATGACCTGGGCAATAATGTATTTAAGTGCTTAGAGGCTTTGAGCATTAAGACATCTTTAGACACTTTATGTAAGTTTGCCTCTCTCCAACTAGGTGTACAAATGGGTACCTGGTAGGTATATATGTGCTGATTACTGGCAGCATATTATGGGAGGGAGCTGTCCATACGTGTTTGATCGAATGACCGGGGTAATAATGTAAAGTGCTTATTAGAGGCTTTGAGACATATTATTTGATATCACATTTTTATTTTAAAACACAACAATTACTGAATTTAATATTAATAAAAAGGATACATCGCTGGTGCTACTACTCTTTTATGAATACCAAACAAAAATAGGAGAACCAGCGTCACGCAACTAAAGGCAAAGAACGGATGATTTTGTAACGATTGCACAAATGAGACCTGTTCAAAAGAAAATAACAATTTATGATAAATATAAAACGCTGGTGATTCCCTTTCTCGAAAAAAACCTCGGTAAAGCTCTGTCTACACTATCAAACTTGATGTGACAAAAAAATTTGATGCGCTCATATATGAAATTGATGATGTCACATCATTACCATACTTGGGTATACAAAGTTGGGCACATCACACTTTTTTTGTCAAACTAATTTGATAGTGTAGACAGAGCTTAAGAATAAATGTATTTGTGTATTTTTGAGAAAGAACCTGGCCTACTGATGAATACAGCTGATATTGTACCTGTCGAGTGTTTTCATCTTTCAGCCATTGCCAAGCTCCGACAGCTGTACAGACGGTAACTACGATTAATAAAACTGTAAACAAAATAATGAGAAATTATTAAATTTTGTAAATACACATTATACTATTGATTGTAAACAAATCAATGCATTTCTTGAATTTATTATTTTTATTTCATGTAGGCATATTATAGTAGGGCTTATGCCCACTATGTAAATGGTATATGGTAAAGGAAAGTCTAACTAGTCTGGCCTAATGCCTATTCTATTATTTATATCATATGATTCATGAATGTAAATAAATATAAAACTCTTACCTCGCCATTTTCTAGTTGATGGACCAAGAAATGTAATATATTCAGTTAATCGTCTTTCAAATGCTTTGAGATCTGTTATATAAAAAAAAACAATACAATCATTAAAAGGCCAGGCCCATCCATAGTCTATCATCACCAGCAGAAAGGTCACCAGGGAGGCACCCATCACATTCCTGTCTCTGCTGAATGTACGGTAGGAGGCCTAGCTAGTCCACACCACCAACTCAACTGATTCAAGCCTTACTAGTCTAGTCCTGCAAAATCGGAGCGAGATAAGATTAAGGATATTGTTATACATATTTACCTTCAGTCTGTATTTGATCTTTTGACATTCTGACTATATACAAACGTCAAAATCGATACTTTTCATCTAAAAATGTTCCCTTTTCTCTTTCGCTCTCTTTTTACTGTGTGATTTGTTTCCGTTGTTGAGGGCGCAATTTACATAGAATCTCTGTCGTACTCGATAGTAGGTACCATCTGATTTGTCGAAATAATAGATATGACCAATCAACGCACGTGTATTCTGATTAGAGAGAAAGAGTTGTGTATCGCGCTGACCACCACGGGGCATCATACTTCAATAAATGATTGGTAAGTTTTTTGTCAAATCAGCCTAAATAATTGTTGTAAAATATGACCCTTTATTCATCAAATATACATATTTGTGTATACTACTTTCAAATATGAATATTGATTTATATGACAGTGTGTTTTTTATTAAATTTAAAGATTATTTTGTGAGTTTTTAAGTCAATTAAGAAAAGGAGATCCACCATGATGCGGTAGGTCTAGGCTAGGCTTAGCTAGCTCGCCATCGTGTCTCTAACCAGAGAGGCCTATGTTGTTGTCGTGTGTGTGTGCGCGCGAATCGAAGACGGTGATACATTCTTGGGCTTAACACTTAACGGCGCCAGTAGTTTCCCGAGTGATGATTAAAAATGTATACATACGGATTGGATTAATAATAATAAATACAGGCCTATCGGGCCTACTACTAGGATTTAAGTATTAAATTATTATTATTAATATTAATAAAACTGCTTGCAGGCAATCATTACTAGGAAATTTGTAAAACTAAACAAAATTAATGAGGTACTGGTTGTACACCTTGTCTAGCTAGCTAGACAGTGAACCTTTATATGCATACGTTTATTTACTAAACATATTTGTGATTTTATTTACTTACTTTAGATCGAACTTTAACACTTAAACTAGGCAAATATTAAGTATCATGAACTTTGACATCTCGAGCGAAGAAGGGGCCACTAGCCGAGTCTTTGTTGGTAACCTGAACTCCGACATCACAAGCAAACAAGATTTGACCAACAAATTTAGGGTCTACGGAAAAGTAGTGGGTAAGAAAGCATTTATTTTTCTACAAAAGTTTGTGATATGATTTGATATCAGAAGTTTACTAAACTGTGTATTATTTGTTGCTACATACAAGGTGAACTTCCTTAACACTAATGTACTTTTAATTTGTATGACCCACTATACGACCCCCAGAGAGAGAGGTGCCTCATTTACAAATAATTACTGACGCAGGGGTGCATAAAAAACCTAGATGGTACGTCACATCAATGAACAAGGTGTGTCAATGTCCATCACTTTACCACCCACCATATCATAAACAACATGGTCACAGTGTGTCAAAATGGGTGCGTCACGGTCACCTACGTAAGGCACATTTTTTACACATGAGTGCGTCATGGTATTCTTAAGGTATGACGCACATCGGACAAATGACGCACCTCTCATATAGTGGCTCATACAATTGACAAGTGCATTAGGAAAACAAATACAAAGCATCAAAATTATAATAAACAACAATAATTAAAATGGGTGCGTCATGGTCACCTAAAGCTAAGGCACCTTTTTGATGCATGAGTGCGTCATGGTATTCATAAGGTATGATACACATCGGACAAATGACGCACCTCTCCCGGGGGTCGTATAGTGGGTCATAAAATTGCATAAGACAACAAATACAAAGCATAATAAACAAAATTATAATAAACAACAATAATTAATAACAAAAATTATTTTGTAAATAAATTGTTTTAGGAGTTGCTATTCATAAAGGATATGCCTTTGTTCAATTCAACTCTGAAAAAGAAGCACAAGAGGCTGCTAGCAGAGAGACAAACACAATGTACAGAAACAAACGAATAGGTAAGCTTTATAATAACAGCCAACATAATAAATATACACCTACTATAATGCACTACCTGTATGCTCAAAAACTTTGTTCCATAAAGGCTTGAAGACTGTAAATAAATAAATCACTTTCTCTTTATAAACTAAGTCCAAAAATCTTATTTATGTCCTCTAAAGCTCTGTCTACACTATCAAACTTTATGTGAATTTGATGTGCCACATGATGATGTCATATCATACCATATTTGGGCATATCACAAACTAGTTTTATAGTGTAAACAGAGCTTTGTGGTTGTCAAATAAATTGCATGGCTGAAATCAGTATTTATTTATAATGTGTTATTTAGTTGCTCCTATAATTTAAGTTTTATTTTTAAATGTTTAGAATGTAATGTTGCTGCTGATAAGAAAAAGCGACATCAAGATCAAGACAGAAATGACAGAAATAAAAAATATGGCGGCAGGGAACGGGAAAGAGGATCCTCAGATTACAGGTAAGAAACGTTTGATGTTAGCATATAAATTTGAGCTCTTTATTAAGTAGTGATATCCCCAAATATGGTAGTGATATCCCCAAATATGCTAGTGATATCCCCAAATATGGTAGTGATGTGACATCATTTTGTTCATATATGGGCACATCATATTTTTTTGTCTACATAGTCTAGACAGATCTTTAGGATTAAGTGTTTGGGCCACTCAACTGTGAGTGTAATTAAAAGCAGTTTTACTGTATATATGTGAGGGCGTGTGGCGCTGTGTGTTGGACGTTCGAGGTTCGAATCCAACTCTCGCCGCATTGCTTGTATCCTTAGGCAAGATACTTGACTTACGTTTGCCTCTCTCCACCCAGGTGTATAATTGGGAACCCGGTTAGATCAAGACACAACTTTGCGCTGATTACTAGCTGCATATATGGGAGTATATTTCCATAGGTGTTTGATCAGGAAATGACTGGGGTAATAATGTTCAGCGCATTGAGAGCTTGCTTATATGCGCTATATAAGAATGAACTACTACTACTACTACATCCATGAATGTGCACTTGGGGTTAGGTTAAGCTTTCAACCATTGATAGCAGTGACCTGAACCTAATCTTATTGATAGGTGTGAAAGTGCAGTAAGGAGTGAGTGGCCGAGCGGTTTAGACAGTGGAACCGTAATTATGTAGCCGTAACATCGGCAAGGGTTCGAGGCTCACTTGCTCCATAGTTCTGGTGGTAGAACAAGCTTCTGGGATAAGGAATATTAACCGTAGGTCCAGTGTACACATCTAGCTCATGTGCACTTTAGGAACCTAGTACATCTTTCTAGACGAGTAAGGGGTTACCCCGGTGTACTAGTACACACATAACCAGGCCCTCTGGGAGACCAGTCTTTAACTGAAGAGGTTACCCAGTATAAATAAATAATAACAAACAGTCATATAGTGTATGTTAGAATATTTGGATGATGTGCACCTATAAAATATTGATTTTTATGTTTTCTTCTTCAGTAGAGATCGTGAGTTTGATCGTTATCCAGAGTTTGACCGTGGTCCAGCTGGGAGACGTGATCGTTCTCCAATACGAGATTCATACGACTCGTCGTTCAGAGACCGTGCTCCTCCAAGACGTGATGAACCTGCAAGGTATTTTTCGTTTTTATTTATTTTGAGATATACCAGCCAGAGAGAGCGGTATAGTAATACTGTAAGAGGCATCAGAATAGCATGTGACATTAAAAAATTTATATCCACCAGGAGGGACCGAGATCGTGATCCTTACTACGCTGACGGAATGAGACCAGATTCACGTAGGGAACCGGCTGAACAGTACGGGAGACGTCCAGGAAGGGATAGGTTCGATCCGATTTTAGATCGAAGGGATCCAGCCTTTCGAGATGATCGAGAACTACCTCGGGAAAGAGATGATTACCGGTATTGTTTTTAATATTTTTTTAATAAGAAATTAGATCATTTTGAAAATGTACAAAATGAATATTAATTAATTCAGTTTGAATATTCATTAGTAGGGTGTGAATATTAATTTCTACCTTTCAGAACAATCGGCTTGGAAAGAAGATAATTTTTCAGTTTTAATTTTTGCTTTGTTTACTTTTTTCTAACATGGTCTTTACTGTTTGTGAACCTGATTCGCTAATCATATACATGACCCTCTAGTCTTCCTTACAGACGAGATCCGTATGACAGAGATTACGATCGGCGTCTACCACCAGCTCCGGCTCCTCCCCCCGTTAATGAGTTTGAAACTCCAATTGATGCTGAGATATTGGTGGTTGATAAACAGCAAAGGTGAGACATGGCATCAATGATTATTAAGCAATAACTTAACTTATTGATTGTTAAGCAATAACTTAACTTATTGATTGTTAGGCAATAACTTAACTTATTGATTATCAATCAATAACTGAACCTATTGATTATTAATCAATAACTGAAATTATTGACTATTAATCAATAACTGAAATTATTGATTATTAATCAATAACTGAACTTATTGATTAATAATAGCTGAACTTATTGGTTATTAAGTAATAACTGAACTTATTGATTATTAATCAATAACTGAACTTATTGATAATTAATCAATAACTGAACTTATTGATAATTAATCAATAACTAAACTTATTGGTTATTAATCAATAACTGTACTTATTGACAATTAATCAATAACTGAACTTATTGACGATTAATGAATAACAACTTATTGATTATTAATCAATAACTGATTATTAATCAATAAGAAAAGTAAAACTTGCTCATAGTTTTTTAAAAAGGCGTTAAATTTATCTTCAGAGCGTATGCCGAGATTGTGGAACGGCGCCTCAAGGAGCAGGCTTTAAGTGTTGGAATGATATTCATCAGTCAGGAACTGACGTTGGCCAAGGCCATGGAAGATGTCACTCGTCGGGATGTGCTGTATGCCGTTGTCGTAACTAGCCAACATGAACTACATCGTTCTGTAACGCTCAACATATTACATGGCACACCTCAAGGTAAGAACTTTGTTAACTATTTATGTGAGAAGAACCATATAACAACTATAAACAAAATGCCATGTCGGCCAAAAATCGTTTTCTAACATAGTTTTCTAACCGGTACAAGTAGCAGAATCGGCACGTTATTTTTGTGCACATGCGTGATGTTGTATGCTTCGAGATTCGGCCTTTATTAAAAAGGAAAATTCGGATACATTTTCCAACAAACACGTAATTATTTTGTATTTTTCACATTCTTAATCTTATACAATCGTCGACACCTTTTTTGATAACTTTCGCGTTTTAATACCATTATTGGATACAAGCTAAAGCGTTACTGGTTTTTATGATCACTTCGTCATCGTAATATTTTCAAAATGATCGGACATTTTCTCATCTTTAGTTGTTTTTTTTTTCAGAAATCTTTTTTACACTTTACATTTATTTTTATACACGGTTTCAATGATATTGATACATTGTTTGTAAATATATTTTTGCTCTTTAAACCTTTGTACAAGCCGTGAGTAAACCAATTTTATTTAAAGCATGTATTTTGATTGTATTAGTGTGTTATGTTACATGATCACTACGAAATCTGGAAGAAGAAATAGATTTTTATAGTCGTGTTACATTTTCACTTTATCCTACGAATCCTACAAAACATTTTAAGAGTGGTTTAGATTTTCTAGTCGTCTGTCTTTGTTATTTATCCTACAAAATCTGGAAATAAACAAAACATTTTAAGAGTGTTTTTTTTTTATAGATTTCATTCGATAATTTTACTTTATCCTACGAAATTCTGAATAGGCAAAAAAAAAATTATAATAGCGTTTTTTAAAATAGATTTTTGTAGTTGTGTTACATTTTCACTTTATCCTACGAAATCCATATTAAGCAAAACATATTATTAGTGTTTAAGATTTTCTAGTCGTCTTCTATATTTATTCTACGATATCGGGAAATAAAACATTTTAAGAGGGGCTTTTTTTATATATTTTCAGGCTACAGTTTTACTGTCGTGTTACACTTTTACTTTATCCTACGAAATTCGGAATATGCAACAAAAAAAACAGCATTTTTTAGATTTTTATAATCTAACATTTTCGTTTTATCCTACGATTCGGAAAATATCGTAAGAGTTATTTAGTTTTTTTGTTGTCCTGTTACAAAAACAATTTAAGAGCGTTTTTTAAAAATAGATTTTTATAGTCGTGTTACATTTTCACTTTATCCTACGAATTCTGAAATGCGCAAAACATGTTAAGAGCAGTTTAGATTTTTTAAAGTTGTCTTACTTTTTACTACAAATCCAAATTGTACGATTTTAAGAGCGGTTTAGAATTTATAGTCGTGTTACATTTTCGTTCCTACGAAACTTAAACTTTTATAGTTGTGTTTTCAATTTTATATTTTCTAATAAATGCGCAGATTTTTACAATATAGAAGATTTTTTCCAATCATATTTTTTTTTCGATTGGCGCAAGTACAAAATTTTACTCAAGATTTTGTAAAATACTATCCACTATATACAAGATTTTCATAGTTGTATTTAGTGGGCAAAAAAATGCAATGACATGGTTCCGAACTCTATGTTGAAGGGTTTTTGGAACTTAATTGTGGATTCGGCAAGCCGAGTAAAAACTTTGAAATCTATTAGGTATAAAGATGAACAAAGTTACAGAACAAAAATGAACAAAGTTACAGAACAAAAATGTACAACACTACAGAACATACAGGCACAAACAATTTTACCAAAATTTCAAAAATATGTAAGATGGGTGGTTTAATATTTTGGTAAAATGAATGACGTAAGAATGTATAAAATGGTAAGTGTTGAAATGATGCTGTCAGGATAGCTCCAGTTATCGTTGGTAAGTCGTTAATTCGTTCTAAACAATGAATTTCTTCCGCTGTTTTCTTTTTCAGGATTTTAACTCTTCACCGTTTCTATTTTATTTAACCAGAACATCGAAATATGCCGTTAGAAGATGCGATGAAGCTTATAGTAAAAAACTTTGATAACTATATGCAAGCATTGCGAGAAAAGAAAGGAGAAAAAATGGCTGCTGCTGCTCCTCCTCCGCAGCCTTTACCGCCTCCCACGTTACCAGCTATCATACCGGAACCCGTGGATGAGCTTACGATTCCACAGCTTTTGAATCTACTTGCGGACGAAAGGCAGTTGACGGTCCTTGAAATGACGCGTGTAATTAATCATTTGTCCCAAGTCCGTAAAAAAATGATGGATGTTCAGGGTGTGACGGTTTCTCCAGGTAATCAGTTTAAAATTTAATCATTTAGATTAAAATGTATTATTTTTTTAATAACTAGTCTTATCAATTTTTTATCAATTTAATATACTGTAATAACAGTGTTCCGCTTCATTAATTTTTAAATTGCTTATTTACAGTTCTTGATGTTGCAGCTCCTCCCACTAAACCAGAAGGTCCAGCGACCAGCAGTACACAAGCACTGCAGGCAAAGATCCTAAATACGTTCTCATCAGCTGGTGGAACGACCAACAACTCTGGCCCATCACCTGTTGTGAATCCAGCTCCACCAGTAGTAGAACCTCCCAAACCAGTCGCCCCCAAATTGTCGGCAGCGGCGGCTGCAGCAGCAGCTGGAGACCTATCTGGTGCTAACCTAAATCTAGACAACCCAAATATTCAGAAGGCACTCAATAGCCTTATTCAGATAAAACCAAATGTTCTTAGAAGTTTAGTTGGCAGCACGATGACAGACACCAAACCCACAGTGGCAACTGCTGACAGCCTTAAACCATTGATGTCTATACAGCCGTCGATGTCTGGACAACAATTGATGTCTGGACAACAATCGATGTCTGGACAACAATCGATGTCTGGACAACAATCGATGTCTGGACAGTCATCACATAATCCTTATGAACAATACCAACAGCAACTACAACAACAGCAGCAGCAAATCCTCCAGCAGCAGCAGCACATGCAAGAGCAGCAGCAGCAGAACTTCAATCAGCAGAATTTCAGTCAGCAGAACTTCAACCAGCAAAACCAGATGGCATTTTCTCGAGGTTCAGCTTCACAACAGCCTTTTAATGGACCTACTGGATTTTCTTATCCTCAACAACAGCAACAAGGAAACTATCAGCAGCAGCAGCAGTCATATTACGGAGGTCAAAGGTACTAAGTTCATGAGGTCAAAGGTACTAAGTTCATGAGGTCAAAGTTCAGGATTTATCTTCAACAGCAACAAGGAAACTATCAGCAGCAGCAGTCATATTATGGATGTCAAAGGTACTGAGTTCATAAGGTCAAAGTTCAGAGCTACAAAGTTCAAGAGCTGCAAGTTTCAGGTCAGAGATGCAAAGTTAAAGAGAAAGAAAGAATTGTCCACGCCCACTATACTACTAGAGTATTCTGTAGAGGAGAAATTATCTGTTCTGATATCTCTAATTGGATTTCTTCAAGATAAGGCTTAGATTCAGTATTGTAAAATAGATGTTTCACAGTCATTTTATACAGATAACGCTTTTTTAAATACTGTATTGTATGTAAAAATAGTAACATGACCATTACATGATTTACATAACACATATGGTTTAGGAAAAATGTTTATTTATATTCAAAATAAATGTGTTTTTATTGACGCCATTGATGTTAATATAAACGTACATTTGCCATAGATATTATTTGATTTTTAAATTTGGAATGTTATCTTTAATATGGAGTATGCATTTGTTTTAAAATTTAAATAAGACAGTTATGTGTATTTCACAATATTTTAGTAGTCAATTGATAGAGTATCTTTTTGTAATAAAATGTATCATTATGCCTAGCACAATAATATGGTCATCATGTTGCGAATACATTCTCGAGGTGTTCTTGCTAACTGATATTGTGTGATGTTTCTGTTTTGATTAGTCAACCTGTAATCATGTCAAGAAATAAATACCATTTTCTCGACAGGGATCATTTGAATTTACTGAATTTGAATAAAAAAGTACACCAGTTCCATAATTTGTTTGTGTTTGGTAAAATCCGTTGATTTTTCAGCAAAAATTATTGTGGGAAAATGTCTGCGAATTTCGGATTTTGTACAAATGCATATGTTTGATACATATAATGTGTATGATACTGAAGATATTTTTGAATTATCTATGGAGATCTATCTATGTATAAATAACATCGTTATTATGGAATGTGTGATTTTTATCAAAAGCTTGGAATCAGAATGTCCAGTATCAGTATGTACTGGTGACATCGAAGACGCCGAATACAAATTGTACTTTATTGTGTCGTGTTTGATACATGTTGTTTGATACATATTTTATGACACTAAAGATAGTTTTGAATTATATATGCAGATATGCATACAAAACAACATCGTTATTATGGAATGTGTGATTTTTATCAAAAGCTTGGAATCAGAATGTCCATATTTAGTCGTTTCAGCTTTTTATGAATCGTCTTGATATCTGTTCGTTCGAAATTTTTTGCTGTTTTTTACCTCCTAATTATGGTCAGTTTAGGCCTACACACTTGTTGAACACAAGGAGGCAACTCCGGTTTCTATCATTATAGAGTTCTGCGCTTACCCGTGTGGTTGTAAAAAGCAATATTTGTTTCCAAGAAGAATTTTAGATGTGATAATGTTCTTAAGCAATTGTCAATGTTTGTAAATAATGCTAGACTTGAAATCAGCCGTTGTAGCTTTGCTAGATTGAAAAGTTTCAAGTTGATGGCAGTTTAGAAAATAAGAAAGTTCTGTAAGAAAATAAAACATGTTTTTGTAACGAAATTATTTGTTGTTTGTGTTATTTTTTCGTTAACTGAAAATGGAGAAGGAAATAAAAATACATGCAACTCTTGCCGGACACCGATACAACTTGAAACTCAACAAAACCGGACCTTTCTCAATGAAAACTACCAGATTTTTCAGAAAAGCCGGAATGTGACACAGGAGATGTCATGACGTAATGAGAAGGTCATATTATAATTGTTTGTCATATAATCATGATATATCTACTTGATTTTGTTTTGTATGTTTTAGCATTTCCAGCATTTGTGCTAATTAAAAAGAACATTGTTATTTTCTTTAATACATGCACCTCTTGCCGGACACCGATACAATTTGAAACTCAACAAGAACGGACCTTTCTAGAGAAGCCGGAATGTGACCCAGGAGATGTCATGACGTAATGAGACAGTCATATTATAATTGTTGTTATATACAATCATGATATCTACTTGATTTTGTTTTGTATATTTTAACGTTTTCAGCATTTGTGCTAATAAAAGAGAACATTGTTATTTTCTAAATATCTTTTTGTAATATTAAAACGAGTCGTTGGTTTATTTGTGTGATTTTCTTTTTAGTAAAGATATCTCGTCCTGATCGAATGTTGCAGGTGCGGTGTCCTTTATGTTACGCCCTCTTTTGTTCTTGTCAGAATGAGCACGTGTTTTAAAGGTCATTGACCAGTTTCAAATATAATTGTTTTAGGCCTATTGTATGCCACACAATAGGCTAACTCATCTTTTACTGGTTTTCATTAGAGACGTTGCACACACTAACGCCATATAATGCCCATATATTTTGAGCGTGACGTTTGAGAATGACGTTTTGACTCGACAGCGGCGCGTCGTGAAAACGAAAGGTTTCTGATTGCTCAACCACAACATATTAAAAGAAGTTTATGATCGTTTTTTAAAGTTTTATCAATTTTATTTTATGTTTTTAGTCATTTTTCCTTGAACCTTATTATTATTTTTTCAGGCAAAAGATACATTTTACAAAATATAATAAAACAAGAAGAAAATATAAAATCATATAGTCTCTAGCTGCCAGGAAAGCACAAAAGCAGCCTAAGCCACTGTCACCAATTAGGTGTGTAGCTCCAACCATAGACTACTAAATAAGTAATACAAATAATACCAGGTTCTTAACAAATTCATTCATATTCAAATCTGTGTTTGCCCGTTGTGACGTCAGCAACCGGATTAATGTGCTTGAATGAAGAGCTTTTATCTGAACATCTTTCGGATGGGATTTTTCTTTGGTTTATTTTTCTCATTGACATTCGACGATAACGCAATAAAGTACTTTATCGGGGCTGTGTAAATTTGATCACGAAACGATAGTTTTGAAGCAAGGACGATAAGCCTGGAAAAGGGGGTTTAGTACCGCAATAAGGCAAGATTTATTTGATTTATTTGATCATTTTTCCGGATTGTCTATGCATATTTGTATTTACATTATTAAACAAATTGAATTTGATATCTGGTGAAAACAATAGGTCAGGAGCATCGTCACAGAATATTGTCTCAAACCCCTGTAAAGTAGGTCTACATACGGGCCTTCGCCATATACAATAGGAAACTTCAATCCCCACACGTATGCGTACATAGTACTGGTGACACCGAGGACGGCGAATACAGCATTCTAGAACGTCCAGCATCGACAAAGATTGTCTCAAACCATGTAAAAGAGGTCTGACGGGCCTACATAGTACAATATTGGTAACTTTAATCCCCACACTTATACGTACCATGGAGTAAAGACGTGCACAGTAGGAGGACGGCGAATACAACATTCTAGAACGTTTAGCATCGTCAAAGAATATTGTCTCAAACCCCTGTAAAATAGGGATTACATACGGGCCTACGTAGTACAATATTCGCCATAAATACAAAGGCAACTTCAATTCCTACGTATACAGTACTGGTGAAATCGAGGACGGCGAATACAGCATTCTAGAACGTTTAGCATCCTCAAAGAATGTTGTCTCAAAACCCTGTAAAATAGGCCTACATACGGTCCTACGTAAGCCTATTACAATATTCGCCATATACATAGGTAACTTCAATCCCCACACTTAAATACGTTACGCAGTACTGGTGACATCGAGGACGGCGAATGCAACATTCTAGAGAACGTCTAGCATCGTCAAAGAATATTGTAAGCCCATGGAAGAAGCAACATTTTCCCATGGGGAAAACTGTTCACTCTTCCCTGAAGATAAAATGTATATTTTCGTGTTGACCATTTAAAGTAGACCTAGAACTTGACAGCAAACACAAGTATTATTTTATCGGTTTATCTTTTAATTTGAAATTATTCAGGTTGTCGGGTCATTATCCGAGCGTGCATGAGTGACGTAACAAAGAAAAATTGATTATATTTTTGTACTATTCTATTTGCCATAGATAACAATAAAACACGTTGAAAGTGTGTTGGTTTGAATTATTTTAAGACATGCTTCTTTGCATTATAACATCTTGAAGTTTTCCCACAACTTTTTTTCTAAACAGTTTTTTGTTTTCGATGGAATAGGCCTACTGGCCAAACCACAGTGGCGAATCCAGGTTTTGAAATATGGGCTAAGGTGTTCACTGAGTGTCTAAACATGATAAAACAAGTGCTGAACTTCACGCAATGCGGGGTGTTTTCTTTGTTGAAATTCGAAATGTAGGTGTCCCGCCCTGCTATGAACCCAATTTTCCATTACTGTAGACCTATTTATTTGAATAAACACCCCGCTCTGAATAAACTCCCCCTCCCCATTAGCACATCGTTTGGACTAAACGCCCCGCTCTGAATAAACTCCCCCTCCCCATTAGAACGTCGTTTGGAATAAACTCCCCCTCCCCATTATAACATCGTCCCACACTCATGCATATACAATATATTGTATTACAACACAGTCCTATTTGTAGTAGAATTCATTAAATGACATGATCTACAATTTACCAAGCATTTTGATACAATTTTTACTCTATTTTATCACTTCTTGATATTAATTGTGTTGTATTTTTCATAACTAGTGATATTATACATGTTACCATATAACACCCAACCAACTTAAAATAAATGTGTTATCCGATAATGATTAGGCCTATGTATAAAATTTAATGTACTTTCATATATATTTTTTTTAATTTATATGATTTAAACTTAACTTTGGAATGTTGGTATATAATATATTTTGATGGTATTTTCATTGCTTGTGAAACTGGGTGTGGGGAACACAGGCTTAAGTCACAGTGATTAGGTTCGCTTTTGTGTCCCCTGCCAGCTCACTCAGTTGGTTCTTTTGTTTTTGTGTATATCGTGTTCTTCATGTATTTTATATTTGGCAATAAAAGAATAAGAATAAAAAAAACCACCCAATTCCCAGTGCTGTATCTCCACATACTATCTGCTTCCGAGAATCGGCTGAAAAAATAAACGCCTCCTTCGAATAAATGCCTCCCTCGAATAAACTCTCACCTAAAAACCCTCCTGGGGGTTCATTCGAATAAATACGGTCATTTGCTGTCGTTATCTAATATTATTTATTTTGCAAAATGTAGGCCTATGCCCGGTCTTGTTTTGCTATCTCCCCTTCTTCTCCGTCCGTTACCTGTCCGGGACAGTCTTACTATACCGTGGATATCTAGGCCTACTAAATACTCGGCCTAATGTAACGCTTGTTTGTGCCGGGAATTTGTGTATAATGCTCTACTTTAATAAAGTGATTGATCTACTAGCACAGTTTTATATTGTATCTATAAAATGCATCTATAATAGTGTGAGAAATAGTTAATCGGCCCTTCCCCCATGGGTGAATGTGTCTTCTTTACCGGACTAATTTATGTCCATACTCCCAAGCTACCCCCTAGAGTGCACGTGGCTCTAAAATCATATTAGGCCATGGTCTAATGTTTTGACCGATTTCAACGATATGAATAATACGATATTGAAATTCATTTTTTTATAAAAATGTTTTAAGACCATTTAAAAATACCTACATTTAATACAGTTAGATTTGGTTGTGTTCCTGTTGTATTTTATTTGTAATTGTACCGTATTTGCCAACAAATCTGGTGTTTGTTTTGCCGAACCTACCGAGTAGAAATGAATTGCAATATTTTGTGTTTATCGCGTTTTTGTCCTTCGTGGTAAGTGTTCGCAGTTGTCAATATTCAATCAGAATGACCCACCCCAAGATATAACATTAAATACGAATAAGAAGAAAATTTAGACATAAACTAATAATAAATAAAAGAAAACAAAGCTACAATTTTATTTAAACCACTTTATCCAATCTTATGGTCTTATGAAATATATATTTAATGTTCATCATATCTAATTTAAATTGTGAAGTTGTAGATGCAGTATCTTCATGAATTGAATTCCATAATTTAGCTCCTTGGTATTTAATAGAGTTCTTGATCAAATTGTTTATACATTTAAGTAAAAGATAATTATTTGAATTGCGTGTATTATGACTATGTAGTTGACTATGTTTCATAAAGTATTTATTAAATGATTTTGGGAGACAATTTTTACTTTGTCATCGTCTTCTACCTTTTATATATAACATATTAATTTCATTTTCATTTAATTTATTAATTTTTAAAAATTATTTATTTATTCGACACAATCGGTCAAGGGGTTGCGACAGCAACAATGCCCCATGAATTGAATTGAATTGAAATAATTTATATATTTATACTGGGCGACCTCTTCAGTCAAAGACTGGTCTCCCAGAGGGCCCAGTTGGTGATCAGTGGCTGTGATGTACTAATACACCGGGGTAACTCCCTACTCGTCTCGAAAGATGTACTAGGTTCTTTAAAGTGCACACAGCTAGATGTGTACACTGGACCTACGGTTAATAGTCCTTATCCAAGAAGACTCGTTCTACCACCAGAACCATGGAGTGAGTGAGCCTCGAACCCCTGCCGATGTTATGGCTACGTAATTACGGTTCCACTGTCTTAACCGCTCGGCCACTCACTCACTCACGAAAGTGTCCACAACCCCTACAAAATACAATTTAAAACAACATAAAATACATGACATAAAGAGAATAATAATATTATATACAAAAATGAATTGAAATATAATGTAATTAAACTCATTTAATTTTAATATGCTCTTGTTTTTTTTCTAATAAAATGTTTTCTTATAAATAATTATGTAAAACAGGGTAACAGAAAAGTTACAGGGTTAAATTAGAACAAGCAATGGAATTTAAAATTATAATACAACACGGTATTACAACACCGCGCTGTTTATTATATTAACTCGATGTTAAGACGTGATATAATAAAATCGTAATCAGTTGGATTCCAACCGAGGTATATATCAAGTTATGTTGACACGATGCTGTGAATTCCTCATATATGCCCTGTTATTTAAATATAAGTATATTATACTCTTTCGAGTTGAATTAATATTTATTTTCCTAATAAGTAACGTTATATCATGTGATATACATCGACACACTTGTACGCCTAGGGTCAACCATGGAGGAATGATGCTAATTCGTGGAGCTTAGCTACAATTAGCCTACGGCCCGAATGCTAGAAGTCAATCCACTCGATAAATAACCGTGTGGATGTCACGAACGATTTAAAAATTAGCACCAGAAGACCCGAGTTCATATCTTGGATTAGGACGATGTTTTTTTCGCTTTGTCCTTTGCACATTCTATGGTCCCGTTCAGACTCGTTATTTACCCGGAAAAATGTTGGTTATATGCGCACAGTTAGCTATAACATATGTGGGTAGGAACCAGCTTATCCGGGTCTGAACCAACTTATCCGGGTTTCAACCAACTTACCCGGGTCTGAACCACCTTACTCGGGTCTGAACCAACTTACCCGGGTCTGAACCAACTTACCCGGGTCTGAACCAACGTACCCGGGTCTGAACCAACGTACCCGGGTCTGAACCAACGTACCCGGGTCTGAACCAACGTACCCGGGTCTGAACCAACGTACCCGGGTCTGAACCAACGTACCCGGGTCTGAACCAACGTACCCGGGTCTGAACCAACGTACCCGGGTCTGAACCAACGTACCCGGGTCTGAACCAACGTACCCGGGTCTGAACCAACGTACCCGGGTCTGAACCAACGTACCCGGGTCTGAACCAACGTACCCGGGTCTGAACCAACGTACCCGGGTCTGAACCAACGTACCCGGGTCTGAACCAACGTACCCGGGTCTGAACCAACTTACCCGGGCCTGAACCAACGTACCCGGGTCTGAACCAACGTACCCGGGTCTGAACCAACGTACCCGGGTCTGAACCAACGTACCCGGGTCTGAACCAACGTACCCGGGTCTGAACCAACGTACCCGGGTCTGAACCAACGTACCCGGGTCTGAACCAACGTACCCGGGTCTGAACCAACGTACCCGGGTCTGAACCAACTTACCCGGGTCTGAACCAACGTACCCGGGTCTGAACCAACGTACCCGGGTCTGAACCAACGTACCCGGGTCTGAACCAACGTACCCGGGTCTGAACCAACGTACCCGGGTCTGAACCAACGTACCCGGGTCTGAACCAACGTACCCGGGTCTGAACCAACGTACCCGGGTCTGAACCAACGTACCCGGGTCTGAACCAACGTACCCGGGTCTGAACCAACTTACCCGGGCCTGAACCAACGTACCCGGGTCTGAACCAACGTACCCGGGTCTGAACGGGCCTAATGTCGGCATTGTCAATGTTTAATTCATTTATATAGTGTTGCCATTATTTACACAAAGCGTCCGTGAATACCGAGTGTGAATGTACTTTTCTATTACACAATTATATACATGTGGTGTAATTATAAAGATGATGTTGGCGTAGTTGCGGAAGCTATCATAACGACAATTCCATTACAAGCTTGCACTATAAGTTAACGTATAACGTATATTCAGTGCTATAATGGTTTGTAGGCATAACATCACAGTTCATTCTCTAGCCTCGCCGCCGGACAATCGATAAGTCCGTGTTACCAATCTAGGTTGTATTTTCACACTTGGAGAATCAGAACAAAACAATTTATACGTTCACCTGTTACCTGGATGGATTAGGAACATTCCTGTAATATTGAAAATATATTTAACGACTAAGAATAGATGAATTGACGGGGAGCAGCCGAGCGGCAATGCCTCCTCTGGGCCTAGAATACAATGCTTTGATATTTCTCGCACCAACGTGTGACGTTGCGGGTTGTTTCTCATGTCCAATTTAATTAATGCTATTGTGTTGTGGTTAATTTACTGTATAGATAAACCTTTGTATATGTTATGGTATGGTATGAGTATACTTTCTATTAAAACGAATAAAATACTTTTTAATAAAATGGACAGTGTATGTCTTGGGTTACTGTGTCAATTTGCTAGCTACTGTAGACTAACAAGTTTCTATATTCATAATAGGTTGTCACGTTCTTGACTGAGAAGAATACAATAGACACACCGCAAACTCTATTTTTTATTCTAAAGTTTTTAAAGAAATTATTAATTGATATCTGATCAAAAGTGATATTTTCATGAAATAACTTTCTAAACTTTTAGTTTACTTTCTTTGATATTGATATTTATTTCATTTTAATTCAAGCACGACAAAATAAAGTAAATGGAGGTTCCATTTGTGGACGAATAAACTTATCTTATCTGAAAAGCGTACATTTATTTTTGGTCTTTAATTAGAGATGTTAATTTTAAAATAACTGTTACTGAAATTTTTCTTTTTTAAAAATGCATATTTTGTCATGTTCCGAGTATACCATCGTGTTTACACATCGTAAATATACACACATTAATACAAGTTGAAACCTTTGGGATAAGATACAAATCACACGGCTACCTGCTGTAATAAAATACAAATACGTTGTAACAGCTCGATAGGCACACCACGTTCTTTCGCGTTGACACCTTATCTCTCTGTAAATTCTAACCATTACGAAATATACTTTGCTATAATAGTGCCGGTAACGTGAATGTCGTAAGTTAACGGTTTTTAATGGGCCATGACATTGTCGCGTTCAATTAAAGGAAATATTAATATTTTGACGGTGAATGACCCAAATCAAAATGTAGGCCTAACTTTCATATTTCTATTACGAGGGCCCGGGTTACCTAGCGGTCAGTTGGCTTTCGTTCCCGCACTTGACAGTACGATCTTTAAGCGCGGTTCTCCCACTATAACGCAACGCAAGGCCGTAAGCGCAACTCGAGTAATTTGACCAATCATGACGCGATGGAGAGGATCGTCGGAAATGTCGCTTGTGATTGGGCAACTTACTTTCGTTGCTCGTGATGTCATGCATTGCAACTAATTATTGCATAGAAATACGACTTTTATAACAATCCAAATTTATTTAAAATGGAGAAAGAAAAAAAACAATAAAGTTCGAGTTAGAATTCTGAACTGCCATAACTAACAGTAAACAGTAAAGTGGAATTGATGTTTACACTTTACGGACCTTTTACCTGTTTTTACGGTTCCGTAACATACTTTTTGGCGGATCTCTCCTATACGTGGTCCCCGTAACAGTAGAGTTTACCTGTACAGGAATGAATAATTCTGTGGACCTAATAGCAATATAGTATATGCTTAGTTTTTCTGTGGACGGCATTAAGCTTAGTTCATACTAGAACGGTTGAACAATGATAAGCGTCAGTTTGAATTAATCCATCGCTTGTGATTGGTCAACAAATCACTTAGGCTGCGCTTACGTTCTTGCGTTGCGTCCTAATGGAAACCAAGGTATGTAGGCCAATGTGTATTGTCTACTGACCCCTTGATTAGTGTGCCCCTGTTCCCAAGGTTGAGACACCACTAACCCAGTCTTTCCATTTTATCGCCAATAAACTGCAGAGTTAACGAGTAGACTAGGCCTACATAAGAATGACATAATTTATATCATCCCCCAATCTATTTAAAGATGATACAGTAATGCGTGCTTGATATATATTCCTTAACAGAACACGAAACGTACAATTGGTTTGTGTAATTCTTATCGGCTCTAAACCATCAATTTGTTTACACCATAAAGACCCAGTTTTATGTTTGGAGATCGCGACATTTGCTCCCTTATACAAACTCTGCGACTTTTACGAAGTCGTTATAAGGTGTTTACATTTCTGACGTTTAACTGTCTATAACTACATAGCCCAGACTGATTAAATAATATCTGGCAATAAAATTACCGAAATGAGGACCGAGCTGAGAGGTACCATTCGTTGGCAATCGGCTACATGCTACACCAGATGCAGCAAATTATATTAGGCCTAACATCTTCAGAAAACTTTTCCTTGATTCTAAACCAATTAAATTAGGGGCCCTAAAAAACCTCAACAACGTTAATATCGCTCTATATATTGATTGATTGATTTACTTGACTAACCAGAATCACACAAATACATAAATATAGGCCTAAACATATAAAACAATTAAAAAATCAATACAACAATTAAGAATCGAGTTAAAAGGGTATCCCAAAAATTAAAATAATAATAATCTTGTGCTCTGTAATGATTATGACACATGGAATCGTTACACAACAGCAAGTGCTGATGATAAATTACAGTATATTTTAGGTGGAAATTCTATCGCGATTTGTAAAGAATCTGAGACCTTCTTTGATTTGTTTTGTAAAAAATACACAAGAGCTGCAAGGGAGAAACGGTCAGAACTTAAATCTCCCAATATATAGATTGTTTTTCTTTTGTATTGTTGCTTTTATATATGATTTGTAAATATTATACACCTGTGATAACAACTATAGGTCTTCAGTACCTGATGTTGAAACACAATGGTTTGTAATGTAAACTCTTTACTATATGTTATGTTTATTTTTATATACCTTTTTAAATTATCAACTCAAACCTATGATACTGTAGGACAATTTAATACAGTACCTGTATTACCATGTTGATAATGTTTTTTCTTTTATATTTTTGCAAATAGTTTAAGAACCTGTATCCGTCATATTATGTATTGTTTTGATGTATTATGTTAAATTGGATGCACCACTTCTGTGTGTGCCACCGATGCAAAGGTGTCATTTCCTAATAAATTATTATTATTATTATTTTTTTTTTTTCTCTTTCGTGGGGGCAACCCACTTTTATTTCATTCTTCATATTACACATTGTAGTTATATATAGAAGTTGTATAAAATGTCATTAAAATAAAGTTTTAAATATATATATATATAAATAAAAATTAAAATAATAATGAAACAATTAAAAATTAATACATGTAATTTTAAGAAATACAAGTTAATAATTTTCTTTTTACGTTACCCCATTTCTTTTTTGCCTTGTTTATGTTACAAGCATATTGATTCTGTATAAGATTTTTTAGCTCAAATCGGAACAAGTTCCAGACGACTTTTGATCTCATTTTTGAATGCTTTTCTAATGATTTAATAAAATTTGTTTTATAAATACAAAAAGTAAACAATGATAATAATTCATTGACATTTTCACTTTTTGTTCCAATAACAATGTCTAGCCAATCATGTACGGTTTCTTCAAGTGTATAGCATTTTATAATCATGTTGTTAAATTTTGTCCATACTTTTTGGATACTTTTACATTTCAGAAGCATGTGCTTGTCTGTCTCAATTTCGTTTTGGCAGTGTTCGCACATTTCTTCAGGAGATATTTTCCATATCTTCATTCGTTGTTTACATGCCAGAATCCGATGTAGCAGTTTAAAATTAAATTGTGCTACTTTTGTTACATGTTTCATGCTATAGACTTTTTTTAACCATATTTCATTCCACTTAAAGTTCACATTTCTAAATTCTGTTTCCCATTTCGATTGACAAAATGGAGTAATAGATATATTGTTTATAATGTGTTTATAATAAAAAGAATTTTTATACTGTTTACAATATATTGTTTGTATTTCTTGTTTGTCTCTCTCTTTTTCATTGTTTATAAATATTTTCTTCCAATTTGAGGGAATTGCATTTACAATCGTAAAATATTCAATTATTCCATTTTGTTGCTCTGAAAGGGTAGGTATCAATTCTGTCGGAGTCATTAATCTGTGATTAACTATTATATCTTTTATTGTTTTATACCCTGCCTGTATCCAACTTTTAAAATATAATGTTTTTCCACTGCATTTTATAAAAGTGTTTTCCCACAAATGTTGTTTTTCAACTTCGTTTACATTTTGCGGGTATGTACTACTTATATTGTTAAAATACACTAACACTTTTAACATTTCTTTATAAAATTCAGGCATACATTTCAGTTCTACATGACTTTCAAAATTGGGCTCACTAATATTGACAGTATAATTAAATGGATACATATAATGTTTTGGTAAATATTTCCATTTACCTGGGTCAGGGCTTAACAATCTCTTAACCCAACTAAGTTTTAACGAACTAACCATTGTGCTAAGATGTACCATATTTAGACCACCTTCTAGTATTGAATTTATAAGGGTTTTTCTTTTTATTTTTTCTCTTTTTTTACCCCACAAAAATCTATATAATACCTTTTCTACTTTTGGGAATACATATTTAGGCACATTTATGACACTAGCATTATATACAAGTTTGGAAATTGCAAATGTTTTTATAATAATTATTTTTCCAAAAAAAAGAGAGGTTTCTTTTTTGCCATAATTGCAATATCTGATCAAGTTTAGTGATTTTTTCATTCCAGTTCTTTTCTTTGCACACTCTTTTATTGTAGCCGACATATATCCCTAAGAATTTAACTGGATTCTTCGTCCATGTTAGATTAAAAGGTGCTGTTTCATTATTTTTGCTGGAACCAATCCACATTCCTTTAGTTTTTTCTTTATTTAATTTTAATCCAGATATATTACAAAAAACCTCTATTTCTTTCAAAAAGTGTTTTAAACTAGTCTCGTCTTGTGTAAATAAGACGGTGTCATCTGCTAATTGACAAATTTTAACAGTACTTTCATTTACATTATCTATATTACATGGTAACATAATGCCTTTACATAGAGGATTATCTCTTATGTTATTAGCCGTTATTTCAACAGCAAGTGTGAATAAAAGAGCAGACAGTGGACATCCTTGTCTTACTCCACTTTCCATCTGAAAACTTTCAGATAGCCAACCATTATTTTCTATAATACATTCTGTTTCTGTATATAACAATGTAATCCATTTTGTAAATGACATTCCAAAGCCAAACTTTTTGAGGCATTTAAAAATAAAGTTTCTATCTAATGAATCGAAGGCCTTTGCAAAGTCTAGAAAAACTATTGCTCCGGGTAAGTTACATGTATTGGTCTGGAAAAGAACGTCTTCTACTAAACGTATGTTTTCTCCTCCAAATCGTCCGTTGATATAACCTTTTTGGTCGGAATCAATAATTGGGGCAATTACTTTTTGTATTCTACTCGATAGGGCATGGGCCATAATTTTATAATCAACATTTAACAATGTAATTGGTCTCCAGTTTGTTAGTAATTCTCTTTTTCCATTTTTAAATAATAATTTTATTATTCCCTTTTTTTGTGTTTTAGGTAGTTTACTTTTATTGTAGCTATAATTTAAGGATGCACATAACATTTCTTTTATATGATTCCAAAAAAACTTGTAATATTCTACACTTAGTCCATCACACCCCGGACTTTTATTCAAGTGCATTTTATGAAGAGCACTTGTTAATTCATCTATAGTTAGTAAACCTTCACATTGCATACTGTCATTTAATGAAAGTGTTTTGGATTTTGATTTATCAAGATAGCTATTTATATTATTAACAGAAATATTTTTTTTGGAATATAAGTTTTTGTAAAAATTGACCTGTTCTCTTAAAATGTCATTAGTGTCGGTAGTGTACTTTCCATTAGTTTTTAATAGGGTAGTAATTTGTTTTCTTTTTCCATTATTTTTTTCAAGGCCGAGAAAAAACTTAGTATTTTTTTCTCCCTTTTCAAACCATTCTATTCTCGAACGGATTTGGGCTCCTTGGGCCTCAGATGTGTATATTTCATCAAGTTGTTCTATTTTATTTTTTAATTGACAGTCAGTTTTTTGGCTGTAGGTTGAATCAAGTTTTTTTGTAAGTTCGCTAACTTCTTTTATCAACTTTTCTTTAGTATAATTTTTTTTAATTTTCTTTCTTGAACAATATTTACACGAGAACTCTTTTATTTTAACTTTTAAGTATTCCCATAAACTGTCAGGTTTCAAGTTATATTCGTTTTTTTTTGTCTTTTCAATTATGTGTATAACATTTAACGCATATATTTCATCATTCAAGATCTTATTGTTTAGTTTCCAGAATCCTGGACCTCTCTTTTTTTCATCATTTATTATTTTCAAAGATATCGCTTGATAATCAGAGAAGATACAAGGTCGAATATCTGTAGAAATGATGTCACCATTTTTATAAAGGGCGTTTGATATGCACCAAAAGTCTAACCTTCTGTACGTATCCTTTCTTCTCCATGTAAATTGGGATTTATCTTTATGACTTTGTCTCCATATATCAATTAAATGTAACTTATTCATGCATTTTTTTAATGCTATTGGTGATTTGTCGTAGCTATTCACGCTGTTTTTCTGATCTACCGTTTTATCTAATATGCAATTCATGTCACCTCCTATTATTATGTATTCATTAGTTATATCACATAATGTGTTTATCTTATTTTCAAGTTTCTTAAAAAATATTGCTCTTTCCTTGTAATTGTTTGGAGCATAAACATTTACGAGGTTAAAGTTGGTCTTATTATGAATAATACATAGTATGAGAATTCTACCTTCCTCGTCAATATATTTACATGTTATGTTTTTTAAATCAAACCTTGTTTTAAACAGTATTGAAACGCCTCTACTGTTTGTTGTGCCGAAACTATGGTAGCTTTCGCCTTTCCACAACAAATCTATAGATTTTTTCTTTTTATCGAAATGCGTTTCCTGTAGGAATATTATGTCTGCATTTTGCTCTTCGCAATAGTTAAACACTTTTCTTTTTTTATAATTTCCTTGTATACCTCTTGCATTTAATGAGATTAAATGTAGGGCATTATTTTTTGGTTTTCTATTCATTTAAAAATTTTTTTTGGATTTTAAATTTTATATAATTACAAAACAGTTTTACGAATGCTTAATCTGACAATTATAAATGAGTTATAGTAACTCACACAATTGATTTATGATGACTTGCTGCTCCCTCGTCGTTTTCTTTTCTTTTTTGGTTTTTTTGCCGCACTTGATGATTTTGGTTTCTGTTCACTTTGTTGGGCGGGAACCGTTGAATCCTTTTTTTCTTTTTCTTGCTCTTGTTCTTGTATACTGTCCTTTTGCTCGGGGTGACTTTGTGGCACGATGAACGTGGTAATTTTGCTTTGAACGTTGTTGTTGCTACTAGTAAGTCTGAGACCGGGCATTTCATCTCTCTCGGTTGATTCTTTGTCTTCTTCACTTTCTTCTACGATTGATTCGTTGGTGATATCATCACTCCTTTTTGTGTTGTTGTTCGAATCATCTTTTTCTTTTACTATTTTATCAAACATTTCCTGAATGAAACGTTCACCTGCGGATGGCAAGAAAAGAGGGTCATCATGCTTAGGTGTAGATACTGATGAATCTGACATTGGCGTGGTATTATTTGCTTTTGTCGGTTGAACGTTATCGTTGTTTTCGTCTGGTCGTATTTCAATTGTAAGATCGATGGTGGGTTTATTCCCTGTAGTTTCAACCGCACAGAGTTTTTCGACGTGTCCATTTTTCCCGCATTTTCGGCATGTAATGTGGACATTTTTTGGACATTGGTTGGCTTTATGACCTTCTTCATTGCAATTGAAACATTTGTTATGTGCATCAATTTGGTCCTTATGAAACAGTCTAGCATTAAATCCATTGATTTTTGTGAAACGTGGTAGGCTGCCTCTGAAGGGTGCAACTATGACTGCTCTGTCACCGTTCACAAATCTGGATAACTTTCCGTTGATTCGAAATTTGACATACTGAATTTCTCCAACCAATTTACAACCAAGTTTGTTTAAACATATCTTGAATTCGTCGTTGTGCACAGAGATCGGAATATCTTTGATTAGTACCCTAACTCCGTTATTCACTGGGAGGTACGGATTTATATCATAGATTGTTACATGTTTGTTGTTAATGCTAATCCCTGCAGAGATTAGTTGAACTCTGTCTTCATGACTATTTAGGTAAATTCTCCAAAGGTTTCTTATTCTTTGTATTCCAATTAATAGATCTTTTCTTCTGTTATAAAGCTTTCTTTATCCTTGCATACGTCGTCGTTTTTGAAAAAGATCGGCTTCACGCTTGGTAGGTTTGCTTTTCTTTCATTCTCTGTTACGTAATTCTCTTTGTTTGTTCCAACAACACCTTTTGTTACTTCATCCATTGTATTCGTAGGCCTACTTGATTGATTTAGTGTAATGTTACTGGCCATTACTTTACCTGTTACCTTGTTCAGTATTTGCAAGGACAATCAGGGCTAGGTCTTGTCGCTTCAAGACGGTTTTTCAACAGCTAAGATTCGATGTAGTGATGCGCTTCTGGACACAGATTAGTTTACTATTTGGTTGATATTTCGTCACTGTTTTATTTATTAGCAATTTAATTTCAAGTAATTCTTGAAAATTAAGTTATTTAGACCGAGTTAAACTGCACCTTAGTTTAGTTGTGTACACTCGTACGACATATTCAATATCATTATCAATATATTATTATTATTATTAAACAATTGATATGTAGGCCTACTACACGTATAGTCGATAGTGTAATAGTTCTATGATTCTATAGTATGATAATTAATTGAAATTGATCGACTATGTTGGCCCATTTTCTGATGACTTATTACTTATTTGTTTTGTATTGTCGGTAATTGCTTTAATCTTGTTGGTTACGATCACATTTGAACAAAACATATGTAAATAAAATAAAATGCTAAACCTAACAATTTCGTGTGAAAAATAACGAATAGACATGCTTCTTTCCGGAATATGCTTCCAGATTAAATAACCTAATGTTTGTTTTTGTTTTACTGTTATTGTTTTTGCATATAGGCCTAGTTATTTTGATCACTTCCGAATAATATTATTCATATATGCCTTATATTTGTATTGTATATTAACATGATATATTCGCGGGGTTATTCGAGGTCAACCAGCAAGTAGTAGTAGCGTGGTTAGAGTTGGTTGTAATACACAAGAATACGCTTGGTTTTCCCATCTAGAACGCAGCGCAAGGATGACGTCGTAATTGGACCGCGCGACACAAGGAAGTAGTTCACCAACCAATCACGACGCGATGGGTCGTCTGAACTGTCGCTTGTGATTGGTCATTTCACGATTGTCTTGTGCATACGTATGTGTTGCGTTTATAGGAACCAAGCTTAGGGCGTCCAAGTGCATCATATTATTGTATATTAGGCCTGTATCATATTGTTAAATTTATTAATTAGCAAATTGTGTTTACATTAAAGTCTGTACACGTCGATTAATTGTGTTTTACAATGAATGAACATTAGTAATAACTATTATTTTGATTTGGTTAATCTGTTTTTGTCTTGCAGCTTTGAAATGCCATACTCGAAACAGAGGTTGCTGAATTTTCTTGCCAATTTTTAAAAGTGAACATAACTTTATGCTTTGATGCCGTTGACGTCCCATACCGAAGAAGGTAAGTTTTATTATGTAACTGATCATGCGCATTTAGATAAATCAATCACGAAGCAAATTGGTTGAATGTTCGAGTAATGAACATTGATCAGTTAACTTTATGGACCTATTTTCGCTTGTCATATAGTTGATAGTATGATTAAAATTTGTTAAATGACGTCATATGCACCCACTTCCAACACAATCATAAGGTTGAGTGGTAATATTGTAACCAATCAGAACACCGCGAGCTGATAACGCCACGCCTCCTATTGCGTTGATTGACATACTGTATTAACGCCTGCGCAACAATTACAAAAGTTTTATTCGTATTTAAATATTTTTTTAAAACAAAACACTACTATTCCGTGATTTGAGAGCAGATGACAGATTTACGTGGTGCTACTAACATAATTGTTGTACGTTTGTAATCTTTTGTGTTGAAATCGTAGATTTTGTGAGGCACCCCGCACCCCATTTTTAATTTTCGGTGCTTCCCTCTTCATTCAGAGTCACTTACCATAAACTTTCTGATTGTATAGTGTATTGTTCGTAATATGCTTAAATAGTCGAGAGGTACCTCCAGAGAGTCAGTCACAGCTTGCTGAACGCAAAGTACAGAAAAGAAAGGATTCCATTGAAAACTGTAAGTTTATTTGTTTTCTTTTTATATTACCAGTATAGTTCTAATAAAGCACGTCTTTTTGTGTCTGAAATTTCTTGTGCGCTGATCACACGTGAAAGCTAGTATTGGCGTGCATGAGGCTAGTTTAAAATAATCCGAATTTTGTTTGACAAAAGACGCTTTTAATTCGGTGTGTGTACAAATTAGGGCTGTTATAGGCCTATGTGGAGAAAACTGTTTGTAGGCCTATCGTATCGATCATCCCCAGATTCATAAAGCTCTGTCTACACTATAAAATTAGTTTGACAAAAAAGTGTGATGTGCCCAACTATAGTAGTGATATGCTTAGATATGGTATTGATATGCTTAGATATGGTATTGATATGCTTAGATATGGTATTGATATGACATCATCATGACCATATATGGGCACATCATATTTTTTGTCAAATACATTTTGATAGTGTAGACAGAGCTTACGAATCATAATCCTTGTTGAAGCGGATACTACGCGTCCACAAGTTTGGTTCCCACTAGGACGCGCAACGCAAGGACGTCATAAGCGTAACTCAAGTAATTTGACCAATCACGAATCATCCAAACTCATTTTTGATTAGTCATCTCACGTGCATTGCGCCTACTTCATTGCGTTGCGTCAACATGTGAATTAACATCAACCTGTTGTCTGTTTGAAAAGAATGAATAAACGTTTATATTGAAACCGGCAAACACAAACTTGATTGTTGCTAGTTATTTTATTTTTCAAAATTGTATCGATCATTAAAATTATGCAATATATAATGTTTGGCTTAATTTTGTTTAATTCCAAATTACAAGTATCAAAATCTGCCCCAGGCTATAATTGATGGGTTTTCTTCGTAGGCCGAAAGTGAATTTGTTACCACAGAATATTTGCTCACTGAATAGGCTACAACGTACGCAAAAGTGCTTCAAACTCTCCAATAATTACGATAAAAATAACCATTAAGCGGTGCGAATAAATACGTTTATTCATTTTCTGTATCCAAACCTCAATAGCATTGGCCAAATCGAGAGTACAATTCACCTACTAGACTTTTAATGCTCCTAGATTTCCAAATTCAGATTTATATTGTTAATTACTTTCTTTAAAAAGTGTAATTACATTTTCTGCTTGAACTGTTACTATTCATGGTCGCTATTTGTTTACCTGGGGTTTATGGTCATCGTGGCGGTGTTTGTATGTCACTCGAAGACGTGTTACCCACTTGAGTTTGGGCGCTACCAATTAAAACGTTTTTATGCTACCTGAATTTTGTTGTTGCGTTTACATAGTATTTTATAGCGCACAATTTCTTTTCAACTTTGTGTTTGTGTTGTATGCACTTGAAACTTGTACGTCGCCCTGCCGTTTGTTGATTATAGACTTTCTTTTTATTTTTATAGGTCTTTTCACTTTATCGATTCCGCACCAGTGCCCGGGTGAACTTTGTACAGAGTAATCATCATTGGTAAGAATTCCTTTATTGTTATTTACTTATTCATAAGCTTGCTACGACTGTTAATAGAGGTTACAACGGGTTATGTTGCATGTTAGGTTGTAATGGATCATCTTTTTCAGTTTTTTTTTTGTCATACGACTCTTACACAATTGAATTTTTAATTGCTCGAATTTCCAAAAGCGTCCCATACACGAAAAAAGTGTAAAGACTTTCTCTAAAAGTGCTCGTACCTTTCTCTCGAATAACGTTTTGACGTTGGTGGCAGCACAAAAGCAGTTGTTGCTTTTATGTTTACATATTTCCATATTTGTAAGATAACTTGCGTCGTTGTCGTGCCATACATTATTATAAGGAAAGTGCTTACATGAAAAAAGCTTCATCAGATACATGAATATAGCCTGCTTTATACAATACGCATGTCAATAATTATTTTTATATAAAAATACTTCTTTCTTGCGTTATGGGGCTTTCGAATTGCGACGACCTAACTAGGTCAGGTCAGGTCAATCTATCTAGAAACCATCAAAACTGTGTTGAGGTGGGGAACAATGAAGCACGTCCTCGCATGCGCACAATGAATAAACATGACGTACTTTTGTCTTCTGTCGTCGCAAATCATAAACTCCCTTTTTTTTTATTGTTTTAATTTAAATGTTTTCTTCTCTCTATAATTTGAACTCAATACATTTAATAATCGCCTTTTTGCTTGAAAAAAATCTTTTTACTGAATTGTTTTTTGCTTAATATGTGTGTTACTACTCTACTATACACTCTAATACAAACAGGTATATCTTCTTGTTGCTAAATATGGGCATTTTTTCTTTACTGCTTGGTGAATAGGGCCTGGTGCATTGTGACACATTTGGGACAATAATTTAACCTTATTAACACAAGTAACCGTTGACTAACCTAACGAAATTAACATTATAACTCTTTTGAAAATGGAAAAGCTAAGCGTTTTTCTTCAATGCATTGTTTTTGCTTTGCTTGTAAGCAACATTGTGCTTGCTGTTAATATTACGATTTCTAATTCTGGAGAAAATGATGATGATGATAATAGCTTATACGTTTTTGCTGACGAAGTAGAAATCTTGAAAGTCCGTATCGAAGATGCAGAAGACATATCGGAGTTAACTTTAGTGGCGGTTTCTAAAGATGAAGATATTTTTCGGATAGCAAATGATAGTATGAGATTTTCGGTGACGGCAAATGAAACCATTGAGATCGGTATTATGGGTGTGTTTGTTGGCATCGAAGATATTGAGCTCAAATTGGAGAGAGGTGATGACGTCATTATGAATGTTAACCATGTGATCAAAGTGAAAAGGCAGCCCTCTATCCTTGTTGTCATTTACACGTGGAGTATAACAGCTTGGCTTCTTATCTCTTATATTACTATGGGATGCAAGATGGACTGGAGAATTATCAGAGAGAAACTTCGCCGACCGTACGGTGTCCTTATTGGAGCGTTTTGCCAATTTATCATCATGCCTGCTCTTTCGTTTGGCCTAGCTAAACTGCTTAACCTGGACGACGCTGCAGCGATTGGTCTTGTTACTATTGGGTCATGTCCGGGTGGCTGGCTTAGCAACGTCTTTAGTTTGCTACTTGATGTCGATTTTGTTCTAAGTCTTACAATGACATTCATCTCAACCGTCCTAGCTCTCGGATTCATGCCACTCAACTTGTACTTATACGCGAGCCAGTTTACAGGCGATAACGAAGACCTGCAAACACCGTTTTTTGATATCATGATCCAGTTGGTTACTCTTGTCATACCAGTATTTATTGGTATGGTGATTTTATACAAGTTCCCTAAATTGGCTGACATCTGCCTAAAGTGTTTAAAACCGTTCGCCGTGATTCTTCTTGTTATTGGCTTCGGATTAGGAACGCCAGCGCAGCTATATGTGTATTTTTCTGACTGGGAAATATATGTGGCAGGGGTGTCCCTACCTTTCATTGGAGGCTGTATCGGCTTTGGCATCGCGAAGATCGCAAGAATAGAACTAAAGTCTTCTGTCACGATATCCTTAGAAACCGGCGTTCAGAATAGTCTGCTAGCTATCGCGATGGTTGGAATCTCTTATCCGCAACCAGAATCTGACCTAATCAACCGCGTACCGCTTCTCGTTGTTGTGTTCACCTCGCTGGAAGGGACCATTTTGACCATCGCCAAAGTAGTCGTTCAGAAATATTTCTGGAAGTCTGGAGGTGAATTGGAAGAGGTGGAAATCCGTAATAAGGATGAACATCCCGAAATGATAGAGATCGACGGGAAGAAGTGTATAACGTCTGTTTCGGTGGGGATTCAAGTTGGAGGAGAGGAGAACAGCGATAATGATGATGTATCCATCGATAATCCGGGTTTCACTGAGGATTAGTACGTCTAAAGTGTGGTTCCCACTAGAACGCAACGCAGCGTCGTATTGACGCAAAGTGCCGTATTGCGTAATCACAAGTGGGAACCGACGACTGCAAACATCACAGGTTTGATTTCAAGCAGGCGGGGGCAAACACAATTATTAGAAGGGCATTTTCTTACATTGCGTAGATTGCGTTACGTTGCGTCGCTAGTGAGAACTAAGCTTTACTAGTGGTATCACCAGTGAGACTTCTTTATAGATGTATTGTCCCCCTAAAAACATGAAAAATGAAGATTAATTAAATCAGATTTTTAATAGGTTAATTTGTAGTTTTAATAAAGTTAATCACTTCCGTAGAAAAAAAAACTAAAAAAAAAATGTTTTGACTTATAAAATAACACAATAAATGGTTAAATTCAACCAAAAATCCATTGACTGGCAGCCAATTTGACTATTTTTTGCTTTAAATTTCAGTTTTTTCAGGTAAATAAATTTTGGTTAGATCCAATTTTTGGTCAAAGTGGATAACTATTATGAGACATTAAAATGGCATATTCAGCAAAAAAAATAAAAAAATAATTTTTCAGGGGGACAATACATCTTTAAGTTTGGATTGTTAGCTAGCAATCAAGCTCAGATTGGTTTCCTTTAAAAATCCGGATCATTGTCTTGACAATTGTTCATCTGCATACATTTGCATATACACTTACTTAACTGTCTTTTATCAAAATGATTTCTAGTCATCAATAATTTCTTTTAAAGCGCGCAAAAGTTTGATATATTTGTTTGTTTTGTTTTTAGAGTCTATTTTAAAGCGCACATATATTTGTTTGTTGATTTTGTCTAGAAGACCATGTTTATATATTGTTGTGTACATACTGTATTTTAAGCGCGCAAAAGTTTTAAATTTGTTTGTTGTTTTTTGTCTAGAAGACCATGTTTATATATTGTTGTTTACATACTGTATTTTAAGCGCGCAAAAGTTTTAAATTTGTTTGTTTTTTTAGTCTAGAAGACCATGTTTTATATATTGTTGTTTACAGAATGTATTTTAAAGCGCACAGCAGTTTTATATTTGTTTGTTATTTTAGTCTAGAAGACCCTATATGTTTATAATTGTTGTTTACTTTCAGTATAATGTATTTTAAAGCGCACAGCAGTTTTATATTTGTTTGTTGTTTTTGTCTAGAAGACCATGTTTATATATTGTTGTTTACACACTGTATTTTAAGCGCGCAAAAGTTTTATATTTGTTTGTTATTTTAGTCTAAAAGACCCTATATGTTTATAATTGTTGTTTACTTGCAGTATAATGTATTTTTAAGCGCACAATAGTTTTATATATTTCTTTGTTGTTTTAGACCATTTTTTTTTGGTTTACAGTAAAATGTATTTTATATATTCAATTAGGAAACATGGGTTTCTTTGAAGTTGCACAAAAGTTGTTTAGTACAGTTATCTTGTTTTTGTCTTATATATGTTTATATATCGTCTTTTAAAATATAAATGTATTTTATATATTCAGTTAATAGTTGCACAAAAGTTATCGTTTTGGCCTCATATATGTTTATATATTGTTGCTTAAAGTAGAAATGCATTTTATATACAGTATTATATTTTAGGCATTTTTTATATAATGTAGATTAGGCTTAACTTTTGACATACGAATTACCGGCTCCAAAGGCTGTGTTTTCATCCGTGACACACACAGTTAGAATATTGGAAGTGTTCTGAGGTTATGAGCACGAAAAAAAAGGTCAAAATTAAACCTACCTCACATACCAAACATTGTGTAATATTTTAATAATAATAATAATCAGTATTTAATATGAATCCTCTCAAATTCAGCATTTTTACCGAAGTACATTTAGAATGCACTACCTCATATCATGGATACCTCACCATATCATGGATGCTTCATATCATGGATACCTCTATCATGAATACCTCACATGTTAGAGGAAAAATAAATTACTCCTTCATGCGCATAAACGTAATTCGTCAACGTTTAAACAGTATGTATATGTTTCTCTAAGCGCTTTGAGAAATTATTTGTAAATTTCGCCTCATAAATATTCAGGTTTATATTATTGTCCAAGATGCATTGTCCCCAAAAACCTGAAAAATGAAGATTAATTAAATCAGATTTTGGATAGGTTAATTTGTAGTTTTAATAAAGTTAATCACTTCCATAGAAAAAACAAAAAATGTTTTTACTTACAAAATGTTTCAGGTAAATACATTTTTTTTTCGGTTAAATTTTTGGTCAAAGAGGATAACTATTATGTGACATTAAAATGGCATATATAAATAATTTAACAAAATATTTTTTCAGGGGACAATACATCTTTAATATTATTAATAATCTTACAGATAAATAGATTTGCTATCCAATGAAAAATAATGATTATGTACTTAACTATATTAATCAATAGAGGTTAGTTAAATTGTACGTCTAATTAATGTTGTATTATTCATACATAAAAATCAAATTGCGTGGCCAGTTGAATAAAATTTCATTGAAAACAGTGTGTTTAAATCTTTCTTTAACTCATATCCTGAGATGACGTAATTACAATGTAAACTTATATCTAAAAAAACAAGTGGTCTTTAAGCGCCGTTTATTCGTCGTCATCAGTAATTTTCAAAAGTTCTTCGAATTTCGTATAACACCAGTTGCAGTCAGAATGGCGAAATCCGAGGTTATTAAATCTACCAAACAAACAAACATCGCAGACGGCGATACTATGGACCTGTTTCTGCTGAAAAAGAATTAGATTTAAGAAATCAGTTTAAATATACAGACCTCAATCAGTTTTGTTTTTACATCATTTACCACCATTCTCGGCGATTATTCTCATATTTCTGCATCCGTGCTTCGATATAAATCAACTTTGACTAACTTTACGTTACGTTGCATGACTACGCGCTGTCTGAATGGATTACGCGTTGTTGTCTGAATGTGACGAAGATGTCATTTCAAATCGGTATTCACTTTTCACTTGCTGCGGTGATTGCCTGGAGTATCATGGGTTTCATGTAACAATCAACATTTGTTGTTGTCAAATGTCCGCTTGACAACAAAAAATGTTTAAAAACAGTTCGTCGGGACACCAGGAGACGTTTGATGTTATTACCTTGATTTACCTTGATTATTAAACTAACCAGTTATTTGTGAGTCCTTCCTCATATCTGATGACATTTTAAAACTATCGGCCCATACTTTTTCCTCTAATGTTCCCGGATTTTCTACTTTATTTTTTTCCATCACATCACTCAACTTGTTCCTTAATGCGTTCCATCTTATCGCCTTCGCTCCTCTGACAAATCATTTCTATCTGTTCCCAGTTTCCAAACTAAGACTTGCGGTGTATATTCCTTTTCTTTTGTTGCATCTTCTCTTTGGAACAAACTCCCACCTTTTGTAAAACTTTTACCAACTTTTGACTCATTTAAGATTAATTTAAAAACTAATTTATTTAGCAATTCGGGATACAATGCGCCTTTGATCATCTTTTTGAAATTGGTGCTATATAAAATGTTTGATTATTGTTTGATTATTATTTTACAGACCTTTTGACCGATTACTCTTGTCACTGCCGATTGAGCTGTACTACTACCAATCGGTAAGTATCATTTTATTGTCATTTCTTTTGCGTTTTATTTATACTGTACTGATTCACCAGCTTCAATCGTACGACCTTTTGTCTGGGTTATGTTTCATTTAAAATTCCAAATTATAATTGCGCAAAGAATCGTCTCATTACACATTCATAGTACAAGTTTTGTCTGAATGTGCAAATGAGATATCACTGCGCTGACGGGTTTCCCATTCATACAATAGGGAGCTTTCGATTCGCGACGATCTAGGAACAGGTCAGGTCATGTCAATTCATTGTGCGCATGCGGAGTCGAGACGTGCTTCCTCGAAGCACTAGTTTTGACGATTTCTATGTTCAGACGACAACCAACAGTCGAAAGCTCTCTATTGTATGCAGAACAATTGCAATTCTTTCTTTATATTTTGAGCTTTAACTTTGTGTATGTTTTAACAAAAACTCTCTATTTGGTAAAATTACGACTTTGCAAAATTCCTTTCTATCTTCTTTTTCTTGGTTAAAGATTTTAATCAAGTTTTTTAGTCTTTGTGGTGTAAAAATGCTAATACACTTTGTTAAAAATCTTCTTTGTGAATTTAGTACAGAAGAAGTAGAAAACTAAGACCACGAACAAAATATAATAATTTATGCATACTATTTTTACATTGTTGACGTTCCATACACTCATCACATTACTTCATAGTCCTGTGGAACACGGACAAGTCTTGCTAAATTATATGTGTACAAATTGGCGCTTTTAATCTAGAAATATGTTTTGCACATTGCGGTTTTGTTTGTGCCTGTTTTTGTTTGTTTCTGTTTGTTTTGTTACAATACATGTTTGTCTTTTGTGCTAAATTTTTTGCTTTTTCTCCTTTTTTACTGCTTGGTGTATAGATCTTCTCAATTTGGGTTTGCTGGTGAACAATTAAATTTCGAAACAATTTTTGAAACCAATTATTTGTTGACTAATCTGGAGAAATAACATTGAACAGTAATTTAGAAAATGGAAAAGCTTAACTTTCTTCTGCGGTGTTTGCTTTTTAGTCTGCTTATTAGCGAAACGTTTGCTGTAAACATTACAATTTATAAATTTCCTAATAATGATGACGATGATGACAATGATAATGATAGCTTATACGTCACGGAAGAGGAAATTAGAATCTTAGAAGTTCTTGTTCAGGATACAGCCGACATATCGGATTTAACTTTAGTGGCGACTTCTACAGATGAAGACATTTTTCGGATAGCAAACGAAAGTAAAACATTTTCGGTGACGATAAATGAAACCATTGAAATCGGTATTCTGGGTGTGTTTGTTGGCATAGAAGATATAAAGCTCAAATTGGAAAGAGGTGATGATCTCCTGATGAACGTAACACAAGTGGTGAAGGTCAAGAGAAAGGATGCAATTATTGTTGCTATTTACACTTGGACTTTAACAGCTTGGCTTGTTTTGTCATATATTACTATGGGATGCAAGATGGACTGGAGAATTATCAGAGAGAAACTTCGCCGACCGTACGGTGTCCTTATTGGAGCGTTTTGCCAATTCATCATCATGCCTGCTCTTTCGTTTGGCCTAGCTAAACTGCTTAACTTGGACGACGCTGCGGCCATTGGTCTTGTCACTGTTGGGTCATGTCCAGGTGGCTGGCTTAGTAACGTCTTCAGTTTGCTACTTGACGTTGATTTTGTTCTAAGTCTGACAATGACATTCATCTCAACCGTCCTAGCTCTCGGATTCATGCCACTTAACTTGTATCTGTACGCGGATAAATTTGTTGGTGATAACGAAGACCTAGAAACCCCATTTTTCGATATAATGATCCAGTTGGTTTCTCTTGTTATTCCAGTACTGATTGGTATGACAATTTTATACAAGTTGCCGAAAGTTGCTGAAATCTGTCTAAAGTGTTTAAAACCGTGCGCCGTGATTCTTATCATCATCAGCTTGGGCCTAGGAATCCCAGCCCAGTTCTACGTGTTTTATTCTGACTGGGAAATATGGGTGGCAGCCGCGTGCCTGCCATTTATAGGATGCTTCCTCGGATATAGCATCTCGAAGATTGCAAGAATGGAATTAAAGTCTTCTGTCACAATATCCTTAGAAACCGGTGTTCAGAACAGTTTGCTAGCTATCGCGATGGTTGGGATTTCGTATCCTAAACCGGAGTCCGACTTGATAGGCCGCGTACCGCTGCTGATTGCGCTGCTGACGCTAATGGAAGGATGCGCTGTGACGTCAGCGAAAGTAATCATTCAGAAATATTTCTGGAAGTCCCAAGATGAACCGGAAGATGTGAAAGAGGTGATGGAGAAAGAGGATAAGCATGAAATGATGAAAGAGATTAACGGAAATAAAAATGCAGTTCTTCCAACCGTTTCCGTCGCAGTACAGGTTGGTGAGGAGAACTTCACCAATGGAACCACTGCCATCTCCCTTGATAACCCGGCCTTTTTAGAAGATTAAATTTATAGGCCTAGTGATCGTTAAAATAACCTTGTTTGGTTGCAACGCAAGTGAGTTGACCAATCACAAGCTATATTTTAATCGGGATTATCCATCGCGTCGTGATTGTTCAGATTAATTGCCCCGCGCTTACGTCATTGCGTCCTAGTGGAACCAAACTTAAAGGGGTATTCCAGCCACACAAAAAATGGTCATATCCCTTAACATATCTGCGCAGAAAGTCAAGTTCGAGTGTGCCTACCTAATGTATATTCGCTCTTATATATAAAATATCAAATTGCAGATAAATATCTCTAATATAATCTATATTTGGTAAGCCTGATAATAATGTTTTTAGGATGACAAATTTAAGTAACGTTAATGTTATTTAGGTCCCTAGTTTCCCACAATAAACCATTGTATTGATGGCGCATAAAACAATATTTGTAGTTTTTAAGAACAACAATAATAATGTACAGTAATATACTAACCGGTTTTATACGTATTTATCTTTTAGAAAAATATATATATATTTTAAAAAGTGGTTTTGGTAACTTAACTGAATTCAACCAACACGTCGGTATAAAATAATATAAAAAATAATAAAGAATAATTACATTTTATTTAATCCGCATAAAATTTGTTTAATCCGCATATTAACATAATATAATACTGGATTAAAGGGGTGTGTTTATTATTTTTTAATGGGCGGAATAAATCAAAATAAATTATATTATATTTTATGAATGTTGTGTTATATGAATTTCCTATTTTTAATCTAATGTTATTTTATGTATAAATGTGTTTTTTAATGAAAAAAATGTCTTATTTTAGCAAAAAAAAAGAGAGTTGGAAAGTAAATATGTTTATAGTAAATTGGACAATTATTTGCATTTTGCAAATTAATCAAATCGAAGATGTAAATATGTTTTTAATTTAGAAACAAATGACTGTGTGGTGTGTTATTTTTATGAATAAAATGTTATTGCAAACCATAAAAAAAGTGTTTTGTATCTGTGATGTAATTCACGAAAAGTTCACAAAATGCTAGTTTTAAATAGTGTCATGTCATCTTTCATACATATATTATGTTTGTGGCTTAGTTGCAAATATAAACATTTTGGCCCACATAGCGTATCATACATATACTTGAACTGGAATAAAAAATATCAAAAGCTCGTAAAGGAATATCAACATTGAAAAATAATTGAGGAGGCAAATCTGCTGAAATAGGCCTACATCATGCGTTCTGAAACCGCCGAGAGGAAGTGATATGAGCCTACTGCAGCCTGAGGAGTTGCCAGCCCAACTGGGCTTAGGATCATTTTGTTTGTTTCTATGATACAGTAACAGATTAGTTACACACATCTCACAGCACGTAGCCCTAATGAAATTCATCTTCTCTTTCAAGCTGTTGCCAAAAGCAATTTGTTCGAGTTAATAATTGTAATACGATGAGAAGACTATTATAATCGTTTAAAACATATATCGCAACCGCGCACCTTTAAAATGATTGAAAATCGGCTTGGAAAGTTACCATTCAACATGAATTAGAAATAGCTTACCTGCTCAACCGCGCACTTTTCAAAAAGGTGTAGTCTGCCACGCTGTGTCGTGTGACACCACATTAATACGCGAGTAATAATATAGGGCAGTGACTTTGTACGCATGTGCACTGGTGCGCCCAACGACAATTAGACAAACGTTTAAATATTCTATCTTGGCTTTCTAGAAGGCTCAAATATGCACGCTAAATAGAAATGATGTGTTAATAATGCTATTATGTAATGAACTGGTTTTTGTATGACATCATCATTGTATACATGACGTCATCATCGCCACCTCTACCACCAATACCATTTTCTTGGCACTCACGAAACATGCCCATTATTATCACCATCCAAGGTAAGTACATTTTTGTGTTTTTGTAGCTGTTGGTATTATAGTATGAAGTTGTCTAATAATGCATTTTTATGTTGCTATCTTTGCTTTGTTTGTTGTGATGGTAAATTAATGTACTTTTAAGCTCGGATAATCAAAACAATTTAAACATGTTGGTGATAAATTGACACTAAAATTTCAATATTACTTTTTTTCAAATATTTTTCTCATCTTGTTTTGCAGTATTTCGACAACAGGACAATCATGTTCGGAAGAACACGGTATTTCGCACTACCGGTACTACTATACGTGTTCGCACTAAGTGCGTGTGCGTATGCCGAGTTCAACCACACATTTGACACCGGTGATGACAACGACTACTTTATATTGGAAGAAGATGAAGTAAAAATCCTAAATCTTACTATCTTTGTCTCAGAAGACATCGAACTATCCTTTACGTCATCGGATGACGGCGCTTTTAAAGTCTTAACCGATGAAGTGTACGTGTACGCTGTTGAGTCACCGGTCACCGTGCAAATAGAAATACAGGGAGTGTTTCTCAGTATTGAGAAGCTCAAAGTAGAAATCACCGGGGGGACAGAAGACTATGAAATAGCGGATTTCACTGTAAAGGTCCTGCGGCCGTACTCGGTGTTAAGTGATATATTTACATACGCGCTGTTGATTTGGTTGCTGATATCATACGTGACAATGGGAACGAAGATGGATTTTTCGATTATTAAGACTAAATTTAAACCACCGATTGGAATAGTAATAGGGTTGCTTTGCCAGTTTATCCTTATGCCGTTGTTAGCGTATGGGTTATCGCACGCATTCAGCCTGTCGGATGAATCGGCCATCGGGTTGATTTTGGACGGTACATGCCCCGGTGGATGGCTTAGCAACGTGTTCAGTCTTCTGCTAGACTGTGATTTTGTTCTCAGTCTCACCATGACGTTTTGCTCAACCGTTCTTGCCTTGGGAATGATGCCTCTAAATTTGTTTATATATACAGGGACATTTGCAGAAGATAACGAAAATTTAGAGACTCCGTTTTTCGAACTTGTGCAACAGCTTCTAATATTGGTCATACCCGTCGGTATAGGGATCGTAATTCTTTACAAGTGGCCTAAAGGTGTTACGATTTGTGAGAAGTTACTCAAACCGTTTGCCACTGTGGTAATAATCATCGCGCTAGGCCTCGGAATACCAGCGGAGATATACGTCTTCTTATCACCATTAGAGATTTGGTTGTCAGCCGCGCTCTTCCCTCTGATTGGATCAATATTAGGCCTCGTGTTTGCGTTGATTGGTCGACTGGATAGAGCGTCAGCGGTAACCGTAGCTTTAGAGGTCGGAGTTCAAAACAGCTTACTCGCTAAAACTATGGTCGACCTTGCATACCCTGAGCCAGAATCAGACCTAATATCTAGAGTGCCTCTGCTTATCGCGCTCGTCACGCTTATCGAGGGCAGTATCATAACAGCTGTCTACGTTCTCGTCAAACGTTTTTGTTATAAAAAGGACGACGAAATTGATTTGACTCGTGAAGCAAAGGGCGTGGAACTCAGCCAAGGAAATGAAGCTGGTGGGCCTAAAACTGATGCAGACGTTGGCGCCCAATCAAATCCCGGGTTTACAGCCGAAAATTAAGACACTTCTGAAGATGATACTGTATTCATGGAGGTATTTTTATACCTCCATGCTGTATTATCTTAAATTTTGGTTTAAAGATGTATTGTCCCACTGAAAAAATAATTATTACAACTTTTCTGTTCAATATGTCATTTTAATGTCGTATTAATAGTTATCCACTTTGACCAAAAATTGGATCAGAAAAAAATTTATTTACCTGAAAAACTGTAATTTAAAGCAAAACCTGGTCAAATTGCCCATTTATTTTGTCATTTTATAAGTGAAAACATTTTTTTTTCTACAGAAGTGATTATTTTTATTAAAACTACAAAATAACCTATTCAAAGTCTGATTTAATTAATCTTCATTTTCCATGTTTTTGGGGGACAATGCATCTTTAACAGAATTATTTATAATAAACTATTATCGTATGATATGATGAAAAAAAACAACAAGTTTCTATGCTCTGATATTAGTTTATTTGTTATATTATTTAAACTTATAGTTAGAAATTCTTCTTACAATGAATTCCCCAACTAATCTTGGCATTTGTATCAATTTCTTATAATCAATATATATCGATTGTGTCGTTAATAATCTAAATTTATTGATAGTAAATTTACTTTCCAATTTTTTATTTAACATTTCATATTAATGTATTCTGAAATGTGTTTCTCTGATCCTTCGATCTTGTTACCGTGGCTACTTTCGACGCAATAGCACACTGAGCCATGACACTGGACAGCCTCGTAATCACCAGACACATTGCATTCTGGGACAAATGCTCCCATTAGTGGTTCACCCATCATGGTCTCATAACGTTCTCTTTGACATTCTGAAGAGAATAAATAACATTATTAAGCCAGTTTCCGGAAATGGCTTCGGAAACATGACGTAGGCACAACGCAAATAGATTGACCAATCACAATCGACAACGTGACGACCCATCACGTCGTGATTGGTCAAACTACTTTCTACGCGCGCTTGAAAGAATCCTATTTATAATACATTGTATAATTAACAAATAGTTGTATATATTAACATAATAATGATATGTAGGTAATACTGTAAAAAATTCTTGCTAAATTGTTATCGATATACAGTAGAACCCTATTAAGGGGACACCTTCAGGACGCAGAAGTGCCATCTTAATAGCGGTGCCCTTAATAGAGGTTGGCCGTAGTGTTAAAACATATTGGGCCTAGTTCATTTCACTAGAAAATATCCCTTGATTAGAGTGTCCCAAAAGAGGGGTGTTACGGTTGTATATAAAAGATATACTGTATAAAAAATGTTTATAAATAAATTTGTATAGAATTATAAAATGTAAAAAATGTTTTTTTTAAAGTTTTTTCCGAAAAGAAAAAAATTGTACATTTAAGAATTGACGCACCACATGTGACTTCATCGGCTTCCCATACGTCAGATTTACCTCCAATTCGGTTACCCTCCGCACTTACACAATAACATCTAAACAGAAAAACAATAATATGATAATATTCATCTTGAAACAAACAGTATAATTATTTGATATAACACAAGTAGGTACATTTATAGGCCCTTGGGGGATAAACTTAAAACCTTTGATAATAAATACATAAACCATTTTTGTCCCATTTTGAAGCACAAATTGTTTACTGTGAGTGTTGGTACTGTTTAAACACATAATTAAATTGTATTACTGACAGTTGCTTCTCAACGTTTGTATTGATTAAATATAAACGTCGTAATAGTGTATCGTTACATGTACTTTACTATTTCAATCGACTATGACACTCAGTGACAGTTTTAAGAACCGTGTCAATTTATTACGTATATTTGAAATCGCCAGTTTTTTACGCTGAAATTACTGTGTATTCGAGAACCATCTCTGTGGGCACGACCTAGATGGTACGCGTCTAGTGTAATAAAATTAACACAGTCACGTAACTACTGAATGCAAACTTACACGGCTTCTGTGCATTGTTTAGGTGAGAATGTGCCATCATCTTCGCATTCTGGCAGGTCCAACCCCAAAACTGGTTCGGTTATTTGGCTTTTTCGGTCGTACTCAGCCTGGCACTCTATTAAACATCAAATGCACAATTAATATATGAAAATATTTAATAATTGGCACGGAATCTGAAGCATTGCGGTCCAAAACGGCACCACGGTATTGAACCTTGTCGTATGCAAAGAATTGAAAAATATGCGCCGCTACTCTGGTGTTTAAAGCTCCATACATTAAGAGACTAATTTAAATGTGATTTGCTGCTAAAAGTAACATTAAATGCGTAAATGTAGTTTGCAAAGAAGTAATTAATGTGGTTTACCTCCGAGTAGGCTGCAGAGCAGACTATCCTGGTCGCAATACAAACCACTGGCACATTCCGTGTAAAGAGGAGCTCCGAATAAAAGTGGTGGACAAACTTCACCTTCTCCTGAAAAATCAAGTAACGCAATATTTTTTATCACAACGCGTCGTGACGGACGGACGCAGAGTTCGGATCATAGTACTGTGGTAGTTACGCATCGTGTCTATTTAAAGTACACTAATAATAATATAAGTGTATATTACCTAACTGGACTACACAGGTCTCACAGCAGCCGCAGTATCCGCCATTTGGTTCCAATCGACCATCGCACTCCTCAACGGGTTCGCATTCAAACTCCTTACAGGCTTCTGGCCCGCAGTATATGGCAGAGCTAGCTGCAACAGCGCAAATCAAAACTGACAGGAACAACTTCATGACTGATTGTACGACGTTTTACGGGAAAGTCTTGTAGAGGTTTTGTCTTAGAGAAAATGAACGAACGAGTAATACTTTCTCTTCTTTTTATACACTTTGACAGAATATTGTTGTATTGCGTTGGGAATTTGATTAATTTACACAGGTTTTGTGTGATCACAGATGGTGATAACATTAGCCATTGTCCAAACCTAACTATCTATATTGTTTTGTTTATCGATTACAGATATAAGATTGTGTATATTACAATATAAGAAAAAAGAGGCTTTAGGCTGATATGGGGTTTGTCATACGTGTGGATATTTCAACATTTTCAGCATTTTGATTCCGTTATCAATATTGTAATAACAGATAATAAATTAAATTAATAAGCTATATCATTGTAACGTGTTTCACTAATTGTCGTGAAGTAACCACGTCTATTATTTCGAAATCCAGTTGCAAAATATCGACTGAATGCATTTATTGAGGTAACATGCGCAGAACAAATTATGTTATTATTCTGTACATGCCAATATTTCGAAAATTTCCCTGTAGGCCTACAGGGATTTTTTCGAAAAATTGCTAAAATATCCACTTTTTAAAAATCAATAATTATGCCATAATATTGCCATATATATATATATATATATTTTTTTTTTCCAAAAATGGCCAATTTTCGACCTTTTCATTTTTCGATAAAACTGGTTACTATAGTACAATTGACATGCGCAGAACGCATTATTCGACTCTGTGCATGTTTATAATGCTATAGTAACCATTTATGTCAAAAAATAAAAAGGTCGAAAATTGGCCATTTTTCGAAAATTTCCCTTACTATAGTACAGGGATTTTTTCCAAAAATGGCCAATTTTCGACCTTTTTATTTTTCGATAAAACTGGTTACTATATCACAATTGGCATGCGCAGAACCCATTATTCGACTCTGCGCATGTTTATTATGCTATAGTAACCATTTATGTCAAAAAATAAAGGGGGCGAAAAATGGCTATTTTTCGAAAATTTTCCTTACTATAGTACAGGAATTTTTTCAAAAAATGACCAATTTTCGACCTTTTTATTTGTCGATAAAACTGGTTACTATAGCACAATTGACATGCGGAGAACCCATTATTCGACTCTGCGCATGTTTATTATGCTATAGTAACCATTTATGTCAAAAAATAAAAGGGTCGAAAATTTGCCAATTTTCGAAAATTTTCCTTACTATAGTACAGGGATTTTTTCAAAAAATGACCAATTTTCGACCTTTTTATTTTTCGATAAAACTGGTTACTATAGCACGATTGACATGCGCAGAACCCATTATTCGACTCTGCGCATGTTTATAATGCTATAGTAACCATTTATGTCAAAAAATAAAAAGGTCGAAAATTGGCCATTTTTCGAAAATTTCCCTTACTATAGTACAGGGATTTTTTTCAAAAAATGACCAATGTTCGACCTTTTTATTTTTCGATAAAACTGGTTACTATAGCACAATTGACATGCGCAGAACGCATTATTCGACTCTGCGCATGTTTATTATGCTATAGTAACAATTTATGTCAAAAAATAAAAGAGTCGAAAATTGGCCAATTTTCGAAAATTTTCCTTACTATAGTACAGGGATTTTTTCAAAAAATGACCAATTTTCGACCTTTTTATTTTTCGATAAAACTGGTTACTATAGCACGATTGACATGCGCAGAACCCATTATTCGACTCTGCGCATGTTTATAATGCTATAGTAACCATTTATGTCAAAAAATAAAAAGGTCGAAAATTGGCCATTTTTCGAAAATTTCCCTTACTATAGTACAGGGATTTTTTTCAAAAAATGACCAATGTTCGACCTTTTTATTTTTCGATAAAACTGGTTACTATAGCACAATTGACATGCGCAGAACCCATTATTCGACTCTGCGCATGTTTATTATGCTATAGTAACAATTTATGTCAAAAAATAAAAGAGTCGAAAATTGGCCAATTTTCGAAAATTTTCCTTACTATAAGTACAGGGAATTTTTCAAAAAATGACCAATTTTCGACCTTTTTATTTTTCGATAAAACTGGTTACTATAGCACGATTGACATGCGCAGAACGCATTATTCGACTCTGCGCATGTTTATAATGCTATAGTAACCATTTATGTCAAAAAATAAAAAGGTCGAAAATTGGCCATTTTTCGAAAATTTCCCTTACTATAGTACAGGGATTTTTTCCAAATATGGCCAATTTTCGACCTTTTTATTTTTCGATAAAACTGGTTACTATAGCACAATTGACATGCGCAGAACCCATTTATTCGACTCTGCGCATGTTTATTATGCTATAGTAACAATTTATGTCAAAAAATAAAAGAGTCGAAAATTGGCCAATTTTCGAAAATTTTCCTTACTATAAGTACAGGGAATTTTTCAAAAAATGACCAATTTTCGACCTTTTTATTTTTCGATAAAACTGGTTACTATAGCACGATTGACATGCGCAGAACGCATTATTCGACTCTGCGCATGTTTATAATGCTATAGTAACCATTTATGTCAAAAAATAAAAAGGTCGAAAATTGGCCATTTTTCGAAAATTTCCCTTACTATAGTACAGGGATTTTTTCCAAATATGGCCAATTTTCGACCTTTTTATTTTTCGATAAAACTGGTTACTATAGCACAATTGACATGCGCAGAACCCATTTATTCGACTCTGCGCATGTTTATTATGCTATAGTAACAATTTATGTCAAAAAATAAAAGAGTCGAAAATTGGCCAATTTTCGAAAATTTTCCTTACTATAAGTACAGGGAATTTTTCAAAAAATGACCAATTTTCGACCTTTTTATTTTTCGATAAAACTGGTTACTATAGCACGATTGACATGCGCAGAACGCATTATTCGACTCTGCGCATGTTTATAATGCTATAGTAACCATTTATGTCAAAAAATAAAAAGGTCGAAAATTGGCCATTTTTCGAAAATTTCCCTTACTATAGTACAGGGATTTTTTCCAAATATGGCCAATTTTCGACCTTTTTATTTTTCGATAAAACTGGTTACTATAGCACAATTGACATGCGCAGAACCCATTTATTCGACTCTGCGCATGTTTATTATGCTATAGTAACAATTTATGTCAAAAAATAAAAGAGTCGAAAATTGGCCAATTTTCGAAAATTTTCCTTACTATAAGTACAGGGATTGTTTCAAAAAATGACCAATTTTCGACCTTTTTATTTTTCGATCAAAACTGTTTACTATAGCACGATTGACATGCGCAGAACTCATTATTTGACTCTGCGCATGTTTATAATGCTATAGTAACCATTTATGTCAAAAAATAAAAAAGTCGAAAATTGGCCATTTTTCGAAAATTTCCCTTACTATAGTACAGGGATTTTTTCCAAAAATGACCAATTTTCGACCTTTTTATTTTTCGATAAAACTGGTTACTATAGCACGATTGACATGCGCAGAACGCATTATTCGACTCTGCGCATGTTTATAATGTTATAGTAACTATTTATGTCAAAAAATAGAAGGTCGAAAATTGGCCATTTTTCGAAAATTTCCCTTACTATAGTACAGGGATTTTTTCAAAAAATGACCAATTTCCGACCTTTTTATTTTTCGATAAAACTGGTTACTATAGCACAATTGACATGCACAGAACCCATTATTCGACTCTGCGCATGTTTATTATGCTATAGTAACCATTTATGTCAAAAAATAAAAGAGTCGAAAATTGGCCAATTTTCGAAAATTTCCCTTACTATAGTACAGGGATTTTTTCAAAAAATGACCAATTTTCGACCTTTTTATTTTTCGATAAAACTGGTTACTATAGCACAATTGACATGCGCAGAACGCATTATTCGACTCTGCTCATGTTTATAATGCTATAGTAACCATTTATGTCAAAAAATAAAAAGGTCGAAAATTGGCCATTTTTCGAAAATTTCCCTTACTATAGTACAGGGATTTTTTCCAAAAATGACCAATTTTCGACCTTTTTATTTTGCGATAAAACTGGTTACTATAGCACGATTGACATGCGCAGAACGCATTATTCGACTCTGCGCATGTTTATAATGCTATAGTAACTATTTATGTCAAAAAATAAAAAGGTCGAAAATTGGCCATTTTTCGAAAATTTCCCTTACTATAGTACAGGGATTTTTTCCAAAAATGACCAATTTTCGACCTTTTTATTTTTCGATAAAACTGGTTACTATAGCACAATTGACATGCGCAGAACCCATTATTCGACTCTGCGCATGTTTATTATGCTATAGTAACCATTTATGTCAAAAAATAAAAAGGTCGAAAATTGGCCATTTTTCGAAAATTTCCCTTACTATAGTACAGGGATTTTTTCCAAAAATGGCCAATTTTCGACCTTTTTATTTTTCGATAAAACTTGTTACTATAGCACAATTGACATGCGCTGAACCCATTATTCGACTCTGCGCATGTTTATTATGCTATAGTAACCATTTATGTCAAAAAATAAAAGGGTCGAAAATTGGCTATTTTTCGAAAATTTTCCTTACTATAGTACAGGGATATTTTCAAAAAATGACCAATTTTCGACCTTTTTATTTTTCGATAAAACTGGTTACTATAGCACAATTGACATGCGCAGAACCCATTATTCGACTCTGCGCATGTTTATTATGCTATAGTAACCATTTATGTCAAAAAATAAAAAGGTCGAAAATTGGCCATTTTTCGAAAATTTCCCTTACTATAGTACAGGGATTTTTTCAAAAAATGACCAATTTCCGACCTTTTTATTTTTCGATAAAACTGGTTACTATAGCACAATTGACATGCACAGAACCCATTATTCGACTCTGCGCATGTTTATTATGCTATAGTAACCATTTATGTCAAAAAATAAAAGAGTCGAAAATTGGCCAATTTTCGAAAATTTCCCTTACTATAGTACAGGGATTTTTTCAAAAAATGACCAATTTTCGACCTTTTTATTTTTCGATAAAACTGGTTACTATAGCACAATTGACATGCGCAGAACGCATTATTCGACTCTGCTCATGTTTATAATGCTATAGTAACCATTTATGTCAAAAAATAAAAAGGTCGAAAATTGGCCATTTTTCGAAAATTTCCCTTACTATAGTACAGGGATTTTTTCCAAAAATGACCAATTTTCGACCTTTTTATTTTGCGATAAAACTGGTTACTATAGCACGATTGACATGCGCAGAACGCATTATTCGACTCTGCGCATGTTTATAATGCTATAGTAACTATTTTTGTCAAAAAATAAAAAGGTCGAAAATTGGCCATTTTTCGAAAATTTCCCTTACTATAGTACAGGGATTTTTTCCAAAAATGACCAATTTTCGACCTTTTTATTTTTCGATAAAACTGGTTACTATAGCACAATTGACATGCGCAGAACCCATTATTCGACTCTGCGCATGTTTATTATGCTATAGTAACCATTTATGTCAAAAAATAAAAAGGTCGAAAATTGGCCATTTTTCGAAAATTTCCCTTACTATAGTACAGGGATTTTTTCCAAAAATGGCCAATTTTCGACCTTTTTATTTTTCGATAAAACTTGTTACTATAGCACAATTGACATGCGCTGAACCCATTATTCGACTCTGCGCATGTTTATTATGCTATAGTAACCATTTATGTCAAAAAATAAAAGGGTCGAAAATTGGCTATTTTTCGAAAATTTTCCTTACTATAGTACAGGGATATTTTCAAAAAATGACCAATTTTCGACCTTTTTATTTTTCGATAAAACTGGTTACTATAGCACAATTGACATGCGCAGAACCCATTATTCGACTCTGCGCATGTTTATAATGCTATAGTAACCATTTATGTCAAAAAATAAAAGGGTCGAAAATTGGCTATTTTTCGAAAATTTCCCTGTACTATAGTACAGGGATTTTTTCCAAAAATGGCCAATTTTCGACCTTTTTATTTTTCGATAAAACTGGTTACTATAGCACAATTGACATGCGCAGAACCCATTATTCGACTCTGCGCATGTTTATAATGCTATAGTAACCATTTATGTCAAAAAATAAAAAAGTCGAAAATTGGCCATTTTTCGAAAATTTCCCTTACTATAGTACAGGGATTTTTTCAAAAAATGACCAATTTCCGACCTTTTTATTTTTCGATAAAACTGGTTACTATAGCACAATTGACATGCACAGAACCCATTATTCGACTCTGCGCATGTTTATTATGCTATAGTAACCATTTATGTCAAAAAATAAAAGAGTCGAAAATTGGCCAATTTTCGAAAATTTCCCTTACTATAGTACAGGGATTTTTTCAAAAAATGACCAATTTTCGACCTTTTTATTTTTCGATAAAACTGGTTACTATAGCACAATTGACATGCGCAGAACGCATTATTCGACTCTGCTCATGTTTATAATGCTATAGTAACCATTTATGTCAAAAAATAAAAAGGTCGAAAATTGGCCATTTTTCGAAAATTTCCCTTACTATAGTACAGGGATTTTTTCCAAAAATGACCAATTTTCGACCTTTTTATTTTGCGATAAAACTGGTTACTATAGCACGATTGACATGCGCAGAACGCATTATTCGACTCTGCGCATGTTTATAATGCTATAGTAACTATTTATGTCAAAAAATAAAAAGGTCGAAAATTGGCCATTTTTCGAAAATTTCCCTTACTATAGTACAGGGATTTTTTCCAAAAATGACCAATTTTCGACCTTTTTATTTTTCGATAAAACTGGTTACTATAGCACAATTGACATGCGCTGAACCCATTATTCGACTCTGCGCATGTTTATTATGCTATAGTAACCATTTATGTCAAAAAATAAAAGGGTCGAAAATTGGCTATTTTTCGAAAATTTTCCTTACTATAGTACAGGGATATTTTCAAAAAATGACCAATTTTCGACCTTTTTATTTTTCGATAAAACTGGTTACTATAGCACAATTGACATGCGCAGAACCCATTATTCGACTCTGCGCATGTTTATTATGCTATAGTAACCATTTATGTCAAAAAATAAAAAGGTCGAAAATTGGCCATTTTTCGAAAATTTCCCTGTACTATAGTACAGGGATTTTTTCAAAAAATGACCAATTTTCGACCTTTTTATTTTTCGATAAAACTGGTTACTATAGCACGATTGACATGCGCAGAACCCATTATTCGACTCTGCGCATGTTTATTATGCTATAGTAACTATTTATGTCAAAAAATAAAAAGGTCGAAAATTGGCCATTTTTCGAAAATTTCCCTTACTATAGTACAGGGATTTTTTCCAAAAATGACCAATTTTCGACCTTTTTATTTTTCGATAAAACTGGTTACTATAGCACAATTGACATGCGCAGAACCCATTATTCGACTCTGCGCATGTTTATTATGCTATAGTAACCATTTATGTCAAAAAATAAAAGAGTCGAAAATTGGCCAATTTTCGAAAATTTCCCTTACTATAGTACAGGGATTTTTTCAAAAAATGACCAATTTTCGACCTTTTTATTTTTCGATAAAACTGGTTACTATAGCACAATTGACATGCGCAGAACCCATTATTAGACTCTGCGCATGTTTATTATGCTATAGTAACCATTTATGTCAAAAAATAAAAGGGTCGAAAATTGGCTATTTTTCGAAAATTTCCCTGTACTATAGTACAGGGATTTTTTCCAAAAATGGCCAATTTTCGACCTTTTTATTTTTCGATAAAACTGGTTACTATAGCACAATTGACATGCGCAGAACCCATTATTCGACTCTGCGCATGTTTATAATGCTATAGTAACCATTTATGTCAAAAAATAAAAAAGTCGAAAATTGGCCATTTTTCGAAAATTTCCCTTACTATAGTACAGGGATTTTTTCAAAAAATGACCAATTTCCGACCTTTTTATTTTTCGATAAAACTGGTTACTATAGCACAATTGACATGCACAGAACCCATTATTCGACTCTGCGCATGTTTATTATGCTATAGTAACCATTTATGTCAAAAAATAAAAGAGTCGAAAATTGGCCAATTTTCGAAAATTTCCCTTACTATAGTACAGGGATTTTTTCAAAAAATGACCAATTTTCGACCTTTTTATTTTTCGATAAAACTGGTTACTATAGCACAATTGACATGCGCAGAACGCATTATTCGACTCTGCTCATGTTTATAATGCTATAGTAACCATTTATGTCAAAAAATAAAAAGGTCGAAAATTGGACATTTTTCGAAAATTTCCCTTACTATAGTACAGGGATTTTTTCCAAAAATGACCAATTTTCGACCTTTTTATTTTTCGATAAAACTGGTTACTATAGCACAATTGACATGCGCAGAACCCATTATTCGACTCTGCGCATGTTTATTATGCTATAGTAACCATTTATGTCAAAAAATAAAAAGGTCGAAAATTGGCCATTTTTCGAAAATTTCCCTTACTATAGTACAGGGATTTTTTCCAAAAATGGCCAATTTTCGACCTTTTTATTTTTCGATAAAACTTGTTACTATAGCACAATTGACATGCGCTGAACCCATTATTCGACTCTGCGCATGTTTATTATGCTATAGTAACCATTTATGTCAAAAAATAAAAGGGTCGAAAATTGGCTATTTTTCGAAAATTTTCCTTACTATAGTACAGGGATATTTTCCAAAAATGACCAATTTTCGACCTTTTTATTTTTCGATAAAACTGGTTACTATAGCACAATTGACATGCGCAGAACCCATTATTCGACTCTGCGCATGTTTATTATGCTATAGTAACCATTTATGTCAAAAAATAAAAAGGTCGAAAATTGGCCATTTTTCGAAAATTTCCCTTACTATAGTACAGGGATTTTTTCCAAAAATGGCCAATTTTCGACCTTTTTATTTTTCGATAAAACTGGTTACTATAGCACAATTGACATGCGCAGAACCCATTATTCGACTCTGCGCATGTTTATTATGCTATAGTAACCATTTATGTCAAAAAATAAAAGAGTCGAAAATTTGCCATTTTTCGAAAATTTTCCTTACTATAGTACAGGGATATTTTCAAAAAATGACCAATTTTCGACCTTTTTATTTTTCGATAAAACTGGTTACTATAGCACAATTGACATGCGCAGAACCCATTATTCGACTCTGCGCATGTTTATTATGCTATAGTAACCATTTATGTCAAAAAATAAAAAGGTCGAAAATTGGCCATTTTTCGAAAATTTCCCTTACTATAGTACAGGGATTTTTTCCAAAAATGGCCAATTTTCGACCTTTTTATTTTTCGATAAAACTGGTTACTATAGCACAATTGACATGCGCAGAACCCATTATTCGACTCTGCGCATGTTTATTATGCTATAGTAACCATTTATGTCAAAAAATAAAAGAGTCGAAAATTTGCCATTTTTCGAAAATTTCCCTTACTATAGTACAGGGATTTTTTCGAAAAATGACCAATTTTCGACCCTTTTATTTTTCGATAAAACTGGTTACTATAGCACAATTGACATGCGCAGAACCCATTATTCGACTCTGCGCATGTTTATTATGCTATAGTAACCATTTATGTCAAAAAATAAAAAGGTCGAAAATTGGCCATTTTTCGAAAATTTCCCTTACTATAGTACAGGGATTTTTTCAAAAAATGACCAATTTTCGACCTTTTTATTTTTCGATAAAACTGGTTACTATAGCACGATTGACATGCGCAGAACCCATTATTCGACTCTGCGCATGTTTATTATGCTATAGTAACTATTTATGTCAAAAAATAAAAAGGTCGAAAATTGGCCATTTTTCGAAAATTTCCCTTACTATAGTACAGGGATTTTTTCAAAAAATGACCAATTTTCGACCTTTTTATTTTTCGATAAAACTGGTTACTATAGCACAATTGACATGCGCAGAACCCATTATTCGACTCTGCGCATGTTTATTATGCTATAGTAACCATTTATGTCAAAAAATAAAAGGGTCGAAAAATGGCTATTATTCGAAAATTTCCCTGTACTATAGTACAGGTATTTTTTCCAAATATGGCAAATTTTCGACCTTTTTATTTTTCGATAAAACTGGTTACTATAGCACAATTGACATGCGCAGAACCCATTATTAGACTCTGCGCATGTTTATTATGCTATAGTAACCATTTATGTCAAAAAATAAAAGGGTCGAAAATTGGCTATTTTTCGAAAATTTCCCTGTACTATAGTACAGGGATTTTTTCCAAAAATGGCCAATTTTCGACCTTTTTATTTTTCGATAAAACTGGTTACTATAGCACAATTGACATGCGCAGAACCCATTATTCGACTCTGCGCATGTTTATTATGCTATAGTAACCATTTATGTAAAAAAATAAAAGAGTCGAAAATTTGCCATTTTTCGAAAATTTCCCTTACTATAGTACAGGGATTTTTTCCAAAAATGACCAATTTTCGACCTCTTTATTTTTCGATAAAACTGGTTACTATAGCACGATTGACATGCGCAGAACGCATTATTCGACTCTGCGCATGTTTATAATGCTATAGTAACTATTTATGTCAAAAAATAAAAGGGTCGAAAAATGGCTATTATTCGAAAATTTCCCTGTACTATAGTACAGGTATTTTTTCCAAATATGGCAAATTTTCGACCTTTTTATTTTTCGATAAAACTGGTTACTATAGCACAATTGACATGCGCAGAACCCATTATTCGACTCTGCGCATGTTTATAATGCTATAGTAACCATTTATGTCAAAAAATAAAAAGGTCGACAATTGGCCATTTTTCGAAAATTTCCCTGTACTATATAGTACAGGGATTTTTTCAAAAAATGGCCAATTTTCGACCTTTTTATTTTTCGATAAAACTGGTTACTATAGCACAATTGACATGCGCAGAACCCATTATTCGACTCTGCGCATGTTTATTATGCTATAGTAACCATTTATGTCAAAAAATAAAAGAGTCGAAAATTTGCCAATTTTCGAAAATTTTCCTTACTATAGTACAGGGATTTTTTCAAAAAATGACCAATTTTCGACCTTTTTATTTTTCGATAAAACTGGTTACTATAGCACAATTGACATGCGCAGAACGCATTATTCGACTCTGCGCATGTTTATAATGCTATAGTAACCATTTATGTCAAAAAATAAAAAGGTCGAAAATTGGCCATTTTTCGAAAATTTCCCTTACTATAGTACAGGGATTTTTTTCAAAAAATGACCAATTTTCGACCTTTTTATTTTTCGATAAAACTGGTTACTATAGCACGATTGACATGCGCAGAACGCATTATTCGACTCTGCGCATGTTTATAATGCTATAGTAACTATTTATGTTAAAAAATAAAAAGGTCGAAAATTGGCCATTTTTCGAAAATTTCCCTTACTATAGTACAAGGATTTTTTCAAAAAATGACCAATTTTCGACCTTTTTATTTTTCGATAAAACTGGTTACTATAGCACAATTGACATGCGCAGAACCCATTATTCGACTCTGCGCATGTTTATTATGGTATAGTAACCATTTATGTCAAAAAATAAAAAGGTCGAAAATTGGCCATTTTTCGAAAATTTCCCTTACTATAGTACAGGGATTTTTTCCAAAAAATGACAAATTTTCGACCTTTTTATTTTTCGATAAAACTGGTTACTATAGCACAATTGACATGCGTAGAACCCATTATTCGACTCTGCACATGTTTATTATGCTATAGTAACCATTTATGTCAAAAAATGAAAGGGTCGAAAAATGGCCATTTTTCGAAAATTTCCCTGTACTATAATAGTACAAGGATTTTTTCCAAAAATGGCCAATTTTCGACTTTTTTTTTCTCGATAAAACTGGTTACTATAGCACAATTGACATGCGCAGAACCCATTATTCGACTCTGTGCATGTTTATTATGCTATAGTAACCATTTATGTCAAAAAATAAATCGGAAAATGGCAATTTTTCGAAAATTTCCCTGTACTAACAGTATTTTAAAAGTGCGTATTTTGTCCAAAATTTGAAAAAATCCCTGTACTATATATAGTACAGGGATTTTTTTTTTTTTTTAATTCTGTACTATACAATGACAAATAATTTGTTCCTTGTACCTACAGTAGGGAAATTAGACACTACAGTATAGCATATGTATCACAAGGTTCTTGTATCATGTAAGGTTATGTTACTTGGCGATGCATGTGAAACACATGTGATGTTGCATCACGGTATTTTCCTATGACACTAGACACATTTTAACAGTACCGCTAATCGGCTAGTTTTTGCATGATTAAATTCAAAACTACAGTACCATTAGTTAAAATTATCCAAATGCTTTAATTACAAAAGACATTTTCATCATTTAAAACATATTACGTCATGGGTTAGGGTTCGAGTGTCTGCGTACCGTCTCTTAGAATCATTTACATACAACGACCTGATTAAAACATGTTGTTTAACTTTGTGCAAACGTCTGTTTAAATCACGTATAAGTAGACCTATTATTGACAACGTTTTTATAATGTTTGACAACTTTAACAAGTACGTCATAGCCAGGCTGTGCCATTTCTTCTCTGTGAAATATACTACATTTTGTCACATCGTGGGTGGGTCGAACCGTTAAAGAAGCAAAAGGTGAAATGTCTTCCCCGGGTCGACTTTAAATGCGTTCTATTAGGCCAATCTTTGCTCTTTAATTAAACTTAAACGGTTCATAATTAACAGCTAAAACTTAGACCACACTAATATAGATTGAGAAGTATCCTATAAATTTAAGCTTAGAGTTCGCGAATTATCTTTTTTCTTTTATTTGTACGTTTGTTGATATCGATGCATTTTCCGAAATAAAAGAAATTTAATTGAAATTACACATTTTCTGCTGTGAATAAATTCGAGTTATTAAACATTGTTAAACAATGAGATTGTAAATATTTCTAAAAACCCTAAAGTTTTGATTTTGGGGAAGAAATCACAGTGTTCATAAAAAAGAAAGAAAAAGATAAAATTTCAAAATGGTAGGTGGTTGCCGTTACTCTCTACTTCAACTTCTTTCTTTTTCTCTTCTATTTCACACTTCTCCTAAAAAGTCAGTTTTGTAAATAAAGTAAAATCATGAAATATAAAAGTTTTAATGTTAATAATTGTTAATGCGTGTATGAAATAAACACCATATTAATATATTTTAAAAAATAAACTAATAAATAAAAATAAAAATAAAATGGTTTATGAAAGATTAGTGATATTTCATATAAGATATTTGATAAAAATCATTTCAACTTATGTTGCAGAGCAGAGCTGTACAATGTATATATTATATATGTATATATTCCACCATACAAACACAAAACATATACCAGAATACACTTCGTATATTATAACATTCATTCTACAGCTCCAATAATTCTAACGTTATAAGCTTGAAATGTGTTGTGAGTTTAGTTTTTTGGTTGTAAATAAACTGCATCTACACATTTGTGATTTGTTTGTGTCCATTTTCACAATAAAAAAAATTCAATAAACTCCGAAAAACTATTTCTAAACAAGATTGTAAGCGTGTACAAGACATGCACTAAAGTTTTGTTCCAATTAGATGCAACACAACGACGTACGCGCAACGCTAGTGAGTTGACCAATCACAAGCGACAGTTTGGATTATCCAAGCGTCATGATTGGTCAAATCACTTGCGGTGCGCTTACGTCATTGCGTTGCGTCTAAGCGGCCGTGAATCAAGCTTCAACAGTAAATAATCCACGTATAACAATACAATAAACAAACAGAATTATATTTACTTATATTTATTATAGCTTTTTACATTAAGGTCAAAGGTCAAAATTGTGACCTCTGACACTAAACAACCGTTTAGCATTCGCCAAGTAATATCACATAATAATGCTAATCTTTCTCCAATTTAAGACTGGTTCCAAAGAAATATATTTTGTTTAAACACACAAAAAAATTGACAATAATTTTAAACAGATGATGTTACCAAGTATTGTTAATTTATGGTTAAAATGAAAAACAACATACTCTATCGTAAATTATCGAATAAGCGCGGTTGTGATAAAAACAAGTGGGGGCTTATTTACGCGGCACTTTAAGTTGAGTTTATAAGTCACTATATTACTATGGCTACAAAACATGCAGAAGAAGTCATAGATTTTCGTCAAATAAATAACCGAAAGATATAAAATCAGGTAATGTAATTGGTTATTTAGCACAAATGTTCAATTAAGATAGAAGAAAAGTATACTGCGAGTATACGATTGACCTAATATTTGGCAGCAACGAGTCTAAAGCTCTGTCTACACTATCAAACTTTATGTGCCCATATATGGTAGTGATATGCTTAAATATTGTAGTAATATGCTTAAATATGGTAGTGATATGCTTAAATATGGTAGTGATGTGCTTAAATATGGTAGTGATATGACATCATCATGTCCATATATGGGCACATCACATTTTTTTGTCACATAAAAAAACGTATATTTGGCTCTTATCAACAGCGGCGAATATTCGATAATTTACGGTAGATACTTTATCACAGCTTGCAATACATGCCCCCTTACGTCAATAAAAGGTAATACCACTTACCTAGACCACGTGATGAAAGAGATTAAGAAAAAACAGACAAAACGTCATTTCATGATTACAATGCATAATGCAGTCAACGCGAGAAAACCTAGGGTGGGCTTATACCCTAGGGTGTGGGATTATATCCTAGGATGTGGGCTTATATCCTAGGATGTGGGCTTATTTCCTAGGATGTGGCATTATATCCTAGGATGTGGGATTATATCTTAGGATGTGGCATTATATCCTAGGATGTAGGATTATATCCTAGGATGTAGGATTATATCCTAGGATGTGGGATTATGTCCTAGGGTGGGATTATGTCCTAGGGTGGGATTATATCCTAGGGTGGGCTTATTTCCTAGGATGGGCTTATTTCCTAGGATGTGGGATTATATCCTAGGGTGGGATTATATCCTAGGGTGGGATAATATCCTAGGGTGGGATTATATCCTAGGGAGGGATTTATCCTAGGGTGGGATTTTATCCTAGGATGAGATTATATCCTAGGGTGGGATTATACCCTAGAGTGGGCTTATACCCTAGAGTGGGCTTATACCCTATAGTGGGCTTATACCATAGGGTGTGCTCATACCATAGGGTGGGCCTATACTCGGGTACTAAATACAGAACGATTTAAATGCCATGATCAGTTTTGGTTGATAAAACATTAAGAAAGTGATTTAATAAATGTAAATATAAAAAAGTGAAATAAAATGCTGGATAACGTTAAATTTAAATGCAAGAGAAAATTTGAAAAATCTAAAATTTTTGTTTAAGTGCCTGCACACAAACACATTTCTTGTAAAAACATTATAATATAAATGATAAATCATAATTAATTAAATTGTTTACAGTAATACCGTATTAAAAGGTAACTCTTAAAAAAATCACTCTGTAACGTATGCCAACTTTCATTAATTAATATTAAATACTTCTTAAAAGTACTGTGGTAACGAAATTCATATAATCTGATTAAAAAGGTTTGTGAGGCATTTTATGGGCGATAAGCACTAGTCCGCTTGGACGCAAGGCAATGACGTAGACGCAAGGCACCGACGTAGGCGCAACGCAAGGCAATGACGTAGGCGCAACGCAAGGCAATGACGTATGCGCAACGCAACGACGTGAACGCAAGGCACCTACGTAGGCGCAACACAAGCGAGATTTCAGATTACTCACGCGTCGTGATTGGTCAAATTAGTTACGATGGCCTTACGTATGACTTGCATTGCTTTACGAATTTCATTGACTTGGTTGAGAACCAATGGGACTTTGAAAAGAATTTGAAGCAAGCAAAAATAGATTATATTATAACTATATACTAAAAGCACACCAAAATAACACACCCTAAATTTTATATTAAAAACTTTTCAATTGCATTATGCAGCAATATAGAGATTATAGAACAAAATCTACACATGCTCAAACAACAATCAATGTTGTGATAGCTTCAGTGACAACATACACTTGATTAGTGGTGCTGTATCTCCCCATAATGCCCAGTATCAGAGGCAAATTCTGTAATACAGTGTAAATAATAAATACATATACCGCCATATCACATGTGCCGCCTCTATTATGATATAAGTTAGGTTAGGTACAGGCGGCACATGTGATACATACTCGTATTCTGTCAAATTACATAAACATTACAACAAAGACACAAAAGGACTGAATCAATACATAAAATAAGTGAATAAAATAACCATAATTAAATATAAAAACTATTATATAAACTATTTACATTAGTAAAAAAAAAATAAGATAAGAGTTTAAAAAGTGTAATTTAAGATTGTTTATGAATGTGGAGAATGAGTCTTAAGCTCTGTCTACACTATCAAACTAGTTTGACAAAAAAGTGTGCCCAAATATGGTAGTGGTATACCCAAATATAGTAGTGGTATACCCAAATATGGCAGTGATATAACATCATCATGTCTATATATTGTCACATAATATTTGATAGTATAGACAGAGTTTAACATAGAGTATGTGTATGTATTATTTGTAATGTATTACAGAATTAGATTTAATTTGAATTTATTTGGAAAATTATTATAAAATACTGGACAAATTATACGTATAGTAGTGAGACACATAGCATGATTGTTACTCATTTTGATTTGTGGTTTTCGCTGTTAACTTTGCACAATAAAAAAATATTTCTAGTCCAATACCGGTATGACAGCCTTAAGCTCAGTCTACACTATCAAACCAGTTTGAAAAAAAGGTGTGATGTGCCCAAATATGGTAGTGATATGCACAAATATGGTAGTGATATGAACAAATATTGTAGTGATATGACATCATGTCCATATATGGGCACATAACATTTTTTGTCACATAAAGTTTGATAGTGTAGATAGAGCTTTATAACTTCATATTATAATTCTATTGCATCACCTCAATAAATAATATTACATATAAATGGAATTATAAAATATATTTCATACATATTCAAATTCGTACGGCTTGTTGAGGTGGAATCGTTTGTCTAGTCGTCGCTGCGTTAGTTTTTTCAACTCCGAGACCCAGAAGACGGTTGATGTTAAGCAAAGTAAGAACAACAAATCTAATGAAATGAAAATTAAACAAAATATATTTTGAATATATATTGCAACATCTTCAATCCAACCTGGAACTATATTAATGACATGTGAGCTGGTTAAAATATTAGAACAAATTGTCTTCCTTTCCAGACCCCCTAGGCTCTAATAATAATTCTCTAAAGTTTTGTTTATTATTATATTATTTGAAATATTAAAGATGTATTGAAAGACTTTGAATAGGTTATTTTGTAGTTTTTAAATCAAATCAAATTTGTGGTCAAAGTAGATAACTATTATTTGACATTAAAATGGAATATTCAATCCAAAAAAAATTGTTAGAATTATTTTTTCAGGGGGACAATACATCTTTAAATCTGTTCACAATAATCCCACTTATTACCACCTACAATGCCTGTTTAAATTTCTGCACTCTTTTGATCCCCGGGATTAAACGACATAAAGAGTTTGAATTTCAACTAAATCTTATATCTATATTTACTTGAAATATGAGACCCAAAGCGCACACAAAACGACAAAAACACACAAAACGACAAAAAAACACAAATGTTTCGTACCATAAAGTGTGAGGCCCTCGGTTTGAAAGACACTTTGTAGAGGAGGAAAGTACACAACCATCAGTTGACCAAATATGGAACCTCCAACTGCATACAGGAACATACGATTGGTCAAAAAACCAATGGTGAAGATGGACTTAGTCTGAAAAAACATTATTATTAGCATCAACAAACCTCTGCAATTACTTAAGCTATGTCTATACTACACTATCAAACTTTATGTGACAAAAAAATGTGATGTGCCAATATATGGACATGATGATGTCATGTCACTACCATATTTAGGCACATCACTACCATATTTGGGCCAATCACATATTTTTTGTTTTGTCAAACTAGTTTTATAATGTAGACAGAGCTTTAAAAACTGCATAACAATGTGGAGAAAATTCATTAAAATGATTATAAATATGTTATTAAATAAAACTATTATTGAAATCAGTTGATTATAAATTAATTATTTCTGATTACACATTGAATATTTTTAATAATAACTGTCCTGTACTGTATGTTATTTTATTGTTCAAAGGACTTGAACCCACGACCTTGTGATTAAATAAAACTATTATTGAAATCAGTTGATTATAAATTAATTATTTCAGATTACACATTGAATATTTTTAATAATAACTGTCCTGTACTGTATGTTATTTTATTGTTCAAAGGACTTGAACCCACGACCTTGTGATTATGCCACAATCATAAACCACAAAGTGTCTTGATTGTGTAAGTGTCACCCTTACAAATTTCTTAAATGCTTTTTAAACTCAAGTTAAATCATGAAGAATTATTTATCTACGGTTAAGTTACCAATAACATTGTATTTGATTTATTTGTACTACGGCAGGACTTGAACCCCTGAACCTTGGATTGTGCCAGTATATTAAACCACAAAGTGTATATTTTTGACACTTTAAACTACCCTTTAGAAAAGCTTGTGATTAAAGCCCTCCTTACCTAAAGTTAAATTTACCAATAATAGTGCATATTTATTTACTGTTAGATGTGGGTTAGGTAACATGGGTTTTTGCCAGTAGGGTCCCAAACCACAGAGTGTACAAATAGCGATAGCCTCAAAACGACCCCTACAGTACACAGGTGGTCACGGTTGCAGATTTTAATGGAAGCACCCGTTATTTACTGATTGTTTACATAATAGTGTAAACAGACAATGGGGGCCTAGATTTGGTTTAGTCAATTAGAGTAAAACATGTTTCTCAGTACTTGTCTCTTTTGTCTGTGCTAGCAATTTCTAATCTGATTTATGCACAACACACATGGTTTCATCTCTCTGTGGTGTAAGTGCAAACTATTTTTTTTTTTCAATTTTGATTCAATTGATCCTCACAATATTTCATATACAGCGAGCAAATTAACTCTTTTTTACATCATCGATTTGTTTCATATATATAAATCCAAAGGCAAATAACTGAAAAAATGACAATGCTGTGGGTATCAGTGGCTGGATCTCAATGATACAAAAAAAAAGCGAAAAGCTAAATCAAAACGATAAAGTAAAACAGCCAGAAAAATTAGCGCATATATATATATATATATATATATATATATAAACAAATCAGGCAAAGAACATTAATTCTAAACCGCCCGGTGATATACTGAAATTTAATTAATTAATTTGAAACGATAAAGATGAGGAAATCTGTGAGAATGAGAAAAAGTCGCCCCTATCTTTTATATGCTACGATTGTGAAAATTATTATTCCTTTTTCAATAACTTTTATTGTTTATATATCTATTGATTATTTTTGTTTTTACTATTATATTAATGTTCGTTAAAATGTTTTTACTATTAATTATTACCATTTTTATATAGTGTTCTTAAATATTGTAATACTATTTAACCAAATGTTTTTATATTCTACTATGAAATACACTCAAAATATTTTCCTATTTGAGGACGAAATAAAGTGAAATTGAATTGAATTGAAATTGAATAAACTTTTGAAACGTTTTTGTGCAATAATATGTATTCTATATTTAATTTTTTGTTTATATTTTATATATAATCTGTTTTTTGATCGTAATATTATATATTTGCCAATCTTTAAAAGAATTTCTATTATTATTTTACTATGATAATGGACAAATAAAGCTTTTCAGTATTCAGTAATTTTTCTCATATTACAGAAATAATGATGGTCATAGCATAGGGTAGGTCCATGAGGGAATTAATGCGTTAGGGGTTACTCCATCATAGGCCTAGCCTAGCCTGAAGATGCCCGAACCCCACCCCTAAACATACACTTATTACTCATACACTTAGAACTAGTAGCATGACGAGATAAAAAGGATGTTTTATGATGTATGAGATGCACTTGAAATTGAGTAAGAGTACAGTGTTGACCCAGGGTAAATAGGCCCTGTGTAGTCAACACAAATGGGTGAAAGTCTTTTGTCACTATGTTTGTGCATTCAATCACGGTTCTATTTATGGGGGCTACTTGTAAATGGTATTTGCTATACTGAGGCGTAACTGGTAAAGTATTAACAGCTAACTTTTCACTCACATAAAAATCATTCATTTCAATATATTTGTACCTTCAATCATGGTTCCCTATATTTATGGGGGCTACGTGTAAATGGTATTTGCTATGCTGAGGTGCAAAGTATGCTACACATTCAACAAGTAACTTTTCACTTACATAAAAATCATTCATTTCGTCAGAAAGAAAATGAGTAAGCATCCATCGTACAATTTTGAAAATGATTGTAATTGAATACATAAAAAAAAACTTTTATAATAAAAAATAAACTTTTGGTGAATTGGTACAAGGTGTGTAGTTTGATAAAATTGTTTTCAGTTTCACGCTAGTTATTCGCCATTTTGAGAAAAATGTATTTTGGTTCCTCAACCCTTCTTTTTCTATAACCCCATAAGGTTTATCAATATTGCTCAGTGGCCGTATTCACCAATCACACTTAAGTAAAATATTTTCACTTAACTCAATAAATATTAAGTATTTCACTTAACTCAATAAATATTTAAGTATTTCCCTTAAATTGTATTCACTTAGGAAATTTTCTTAAGGGTAAGTGTCTCCCTTAGCCTAAGCGTGAATGGTGAATACGGCCATTGGTAATTGTGTTGAATATAGTATACATTGTGGGTTATATTACTATATATTATGGTAACTATACATTTTATACACATCGGTCAATCAACTTATACATTATAAAATGTTTTAAAATCCATTAAGAGCAATTTAACAACAGAAAGAGACAATACAGAATATATTTTTTATAAACATCATTTGAAATACAGCTAGATTTACTCACTTCCATTGACTCTATCTAAAACATATCAGTAAATCAAAAAAAGTGGAAAACATTCTGTGTTTCCATGGAAATAAACGAGAACACAGGATTTATGTTTATATAAACAAAACATTCACATTATGTCTTTTGAAGATGTCAAGTAGAATAGCACGTGTTTAACAGCTTGAATTGCATAATACTATTTAATTTACTGTTTAATATTGATTCCTCCCCACTTACTTTCATTAATCAAAGAAGATGATGAATATTCATGAGCTTGTTCGCTCACCTGTGATGTAATACTAAGGAATTTCTTGGAAGATTACAATGTCCCTGTCATGTCGTACCATGTAGTACCATCATCGCTACCATGAGGTAATAGATATTTGCAGAGGGCGTTGAATTTACGAAGGCTATTGAAGTTAACATCAAAATAATTAAAAATGTCACTGTCATGGCGGTACCGTGTAGTACCATCATCGGTACCATGAGGTAAAAGGTAATTGCCGAGGGCGTTGAGTTTATGGAGGCTATTGAAGATGACATCAAAATAATTATAAAATGTCATTGTCATGGTGGTACCATGTGTTAATGAATATTCATGAATGCGCTTACTCACCTGTGACCTACTACTAAGGGCGTTAAACATATCAAAGAATACAAAACATGTGAATGTCATGGTGGTATCACGTGGAGTAATTATATTATCTTGCATCTAGGAAAGAAAAAAAAAATTAATGTCATTATGCAATTATATGGCGACTTTCATACTATAAAGTCTATACTATTAAACTTTATTACTTTTTATATATTTTTAATAACTTTATTTTACATATGCAATTTCTAAAAGTACTCCAGCTTTTAAATAAAAAAAAAATAAAAGTTATGATTTCTCACCTCTCGCCAGAATACCCATACTGTTCCTATGACGATGATGATAGCCGAGATTAAGACATTGATGATAAGCGGACGTGTTATCATCGGCTCTTTCACGTTCCTAGGAGGCTGACGAATCACATCCTTATCAACAGGCTCTACCCCAAGACTACAATTCAAAATAATATTATACAATTGGTTTGAGTCGTTAAGCTCTGTCTGAAGTGCCCAAATATGGTAGTGATGTACACAAATATGGTAGTGATGTGCCCAAATATGGTAGTGATGTGCCCAAATATAGTAATGATATGACATCATCGTCTCTATATGGGTACATCACAGTTTGATAGTGTAGACAGAGCTTTAGGAATCTTTTACACGCAGAGGAAGTATCAAAGAATGGGTTTTTTATTGAGTGAAGAGAGGGAGGGGGGGGGGGGACACGAAGATGAAATCTCCATTCCTCCACACTTTTCAAACCCATAATCATAGAACTATTTTAATGATATGAAATTGTGTTTAGAGAAGCAACTACTTAACTGTAACTACAAAACTATTTTACAACCTCTAGGTGATACTTAAGAATTGATCATAAATTGGAGATAAAAATAAAAAAAAAGATTATAAGAACCCCATATAGCTAGCAGCAACTCATTCAAGTTTAATGATCAGAAGGTTGTAAAAAAGCTAAAACAAGAGTACAGTAATTTATGATCCATCACATTTGCTTAGGTTATATTTTATGATGCTTAGAAACCAGGAATTTCGGATTAGGCCCTTTTACACACACACCAGCCACAGACAAGAACTAAGCTATTATACACATACATATAACAGTTTAACGTCACATCCGAAGGACTAGGTACTCAAAATAATATCGACAGGATTGAAGAATTTGAGACATATATGTAAAGCAGTAACTCAAAAATATATAGTTGTTTTTATTCTTCAATTTAGACAGCTAAAAATATGAACTACCTTTTGATAATATCTATTTTTCACTATTAATCTTAAGCTCTGTCTACACACTATCAAACTTTATGTGACAAAAAAATGTGGTGTAGCCAAATATGGACATGATGTCATATCACTACCATATTTGAGTATATCACTGCCATATTTGGGCACATCACACTTCTTGTCTAGTTTGATAGTGTAGACAGAGCTTTATATGTTAGAGCTCATTCATATCTTGGATCTGCCCCTGTTTATAAAATATTTTATTATATTATTGTAATTTTGAAAGATAATTGAATATAATATTTAGCGATACCTTTGAGCTGGTGGGCCATCCATAATGATATTTATCCATAAAATCTGCATAGCATTTAAAGGGTTGGGAAAACGTAGAATGGTTGATAAGGCAACTAGTGTCAAAGCTGCTATACTCCTGAAGAAAAACAATTGTGGAAAAGTGATCAATGGAAAAGAACAAAATCATTCTCTTATATGCTGTTCTCAACGTTTGAGGTTCAAAAACTTGGAGTCACAGCATGAATTTAATCATGCCATGCATAAGTTTCTTTTATTCATCTATAAGAAAAGATAGTAAAAGGCATAAAAACATCAATATAATGAAATATATGGACAAAAAGGAAGGAGAGAAACTCCTTCAACTACATGCCTATCAAGATCAACTTCCAATTTTTTTAGAAGATATCAAGCAAATCATATAAAAATTAATTAATATCAAAGTACATATTATATTAATATAATACAAAGTGAAATGGCTAAGATAAAATAATAATTAAAAGTTGATGAAAATTACCATCACATATCTAAAGGTTTCCTATAATTAATTTCTCTAACATGCATTGGAATTTCATTCAATATTGCAAGGTTACAGTGGATCTATTGATTGTCAAAGGGTTTATTGGTTTGATGTAAACAAGTGGATTATCAATATTGATCAATCAATATCAATAATCAATACTTATTCTATATTTAACTTTGGTTTTATTCCTTTTTGTATTTTCACTCTTGTTATTGTAAATGTACATATATATTTTGACTTTGTATTGTTATTCTACGGTTTAGCAAGTTTTAAAGAACTTTTATGCATGTTTTTAACCTTTTATTTTCTATAACAGGACCATATTTAAAACAGGTGCTACATCTTATACCTGATATGTTTTATCCTGTATAAATATGTTTTAAATAAATAAAATAAATAAAACTTACGTGCTTAGCTGAAATCTAACAAAGTTCTTAATATTATAATATATTGCTTTTCCTTCTTCGATGGCCGACATAATCGTGTAGAAGTCGTCGTTCACGAGGATCATGTCCGCAGCTTCTTTACTCACATCCGTACCGGTCTGACCCATCGCGATACCGATGTCAGCCGTCTTCAACGCGACAGCGTCATTCACCCCATCGCCTGTCATACCAACTACAAGATTATTCAGTTGCAGGGCCTAGAAGATAGCAAATAATTTTCAAATTATTTTGCATACATAGTATGACATTTTACGTCATAAATCAAAATCAAATCAAAATCATCTTTATTGCAATCAACATATAAAAAATATAGGTTGGATATTTACAATTCATTTCAAAAATCCAAAAAAATATACAGGAATAAAAATTTTAATTATTCATAAACAGGGAATTTTCTTACCTTAATTATTTTTAACTTGTGGCTTGGACTAACTCGATAAAATACTGAAACCTGCACACCAAAAAAAAGAAATTGAAATAAAAACACATTAAATTGTGTAGTCACAAAACAGTTTTCCCTTTTTCTTAGAATTTGCATATTTAATTATTCTCTTTATTAACTTAAACTTGTCTAAACATTTTTAGTTTTATTGTAATTTGTATTTATTTGTTTGTTTTATTGCGTGGACAAATAAACGTGAAATTGAACTATTGGAAATTATTATATGGAGATTAGATGTACTGTATTCATCCCTAGTCTTTTATCCTAACGTTACCTGGTTAATAACTGTTGAGAGTTCCATTAACTCCATTTCTTCTACATCATCCCCTGATAATGATTTACAACCTTCTGCATAGAGGCCAAGTCTACTACCTATTAAGGTAAAAACAAGAAAATGGTATAAAACATAGCTGACCTTATAATAAAATATATTAAAGATGCATTGTCTCCTAAAAAGATTAATAAAAAGTAAAGACTTTGAATAGGCAATTTTGCAGTTTTAATCAAGTTAATCACTTCCGTAGAAAAAAAAAACTACAAAAAAATGTTTAGAAAGAGTACCTATAGCACATATTTAGATAGAGTACCTATAGCACATTTTAGATAGAGTACCTTAGTACATTTTTAGATACAGTACCTACAGTACATTTTTAGATACAGTCGCTATAGCAAATTTTTAGGTACAGTACCTAGAGCACATATTTAGATACAGTACCTATAGCACTAGCCGTTTCTTCTGAATCACCAGTCACCATCTTAATGGACACTCCACTACCGAGCAACGTCTCGATGGACTCTCGGACATCTGGACGGGGTGGATCAATTATGCCGACTACACCACAATATGTCAACTCATCTAGCTCTTTCCCTAGAGCTAAGGCAATAACTGAAAAAATTTAAAGAGAAATTAAAATTGTTCTGAAAACTGCACTTTTTTTCAACCAAAAGTTTCCAAAGTTTGGGACAGTTGATTGTATAAATAAACTTATGTAGCTATATTTTGTTAATATAATTTGCAGCAACAAAAAATAAAAGTTTAGATTTAATAATACAGTATTTCGGAATGTCAAATGTATAAAGATAATATAATGTATATTGACACAAGATATTTGGCAACATTGTCATTATCACAAATTATTTTCCAATATTTTTTAAAGCCAATCTAATGAAACCTCTTAAATATTGACACAATACATTATGGCTAGCAAATTCACTTACAATTACCACTTGAACTATTATTTATTGTTTATAAATGAGCGCTACCTTTCAGGTGGTTGCATAATGCTTTTATTAGATGGGTACTTGTAAGTCGATTGGGGGCAATATGGGGTTGCTATGACCTCCTTATTTACTCATCAGTACCGAATTAAATTGACCTTTGCTACTGTAATGATTGGTTTATTAAACTTGTCTAAACAGGTTGTCTGCCAGACCTTTATTCCAGTTCTTTAAATACTAAAACAATTACATTTTATGGACACTCGATCAGCAAGGAGACATCAAACTATAGAGGGGGTAATTCTTCTAATTCATAATATTGGTAAAAACCATAGAGGTACTACAATTGATAGAGAGTAAACTGTGATGTCAAACAGGGGAATCTTTACACGAAACAAATGAGGGCCAATAAATGTATTACCAACCCCTATTCAGTAGACACCATATTAATATTTTAGTGAGGGCGTGTGGCGCAGTGTGTTGGACACTGGATTACTGATCGTGAGGTCGTGGTTCGAATCCAACTCTCGCCGCATTGCTTGTATTAGGCAAGACACTTTACTTATATTTGTCTCTCTCCACCTAATACCCCTTTTACACCGCCAGTAAAAATGCGGAGTTGATCCGGAATTGTATAACCCGAGTCGTACCCGGGACGCAAAAATGCGGAAATGTAGGCCGGTGTAAACGACGTAAAAAGTTACCCGGGTCGCTGAATCACCCGGGTAAGTGATGCGGAATGTATTCAGCGTCAAGTCAACCCGGGACGTACCCGGGATGAACCCGTGTCTGCGGTGTAAAACGCTCAGCGTATCTTTACCCGTTTGTTTACTATCCTCGCTCACTATAGTATTTAATTTACATAGAATTAAGATAAGATTGATTTTGTTTATTCGCTTATTTATTAAATAAAACTTATGCTTATTTATTATTCATTTTTATTTCAAGATATTATTCTTCACGAGTAGACTCAATTTCTGTGTGTATTGCCATAAAACAAAATTGTAGGAGGTATAATGAGCAGACCGTTACTAGGGTCTCTCTTCGTGCGTGAGAGGGCGATATTTCGAATGATCTAGAACATTTACACGGGTTGGTATTTTGCAGTGTAAATACACGAAACCCGTGTCATTCCCGGGTTAATGAATCAGGTGTGAAATGGAAATTTATCCGGACACGACCCGGGTTTGTTATAAGCTCGGCGGTGTAAAAGGGGTATTAGTTAGATCAGGAGTATGTTTCCATACATGTTTGATCCAAAAAAAAAAATGACTGAGGTAATAATGTGCAGCGTATTGAGAGCTTGCTTATATGCGCTATATAAGAATGAACTATTATTATAGTATACTATGGTATAGTAGAGCTTTCCCATCAAAAGATTATCTTTTAAAACCACGGCTATCCCTATTAAGGGGAAATTTTTTGGTGTAGGCTTGTACTTTGATGATCTCCTGATTTATACCGTGCAGTGTCATCATTTACTTTATCATTTTATAATGTACCTTATCACAATTATTATCCGGTAATAAAAACATAAGCAGCTACTATAAAATGAATTAAAATGTAATCTCAGTGTGATTGTGTGGAGAGTTTGTAAGAATATTATGGTTGTACCAAATCTGAAGTGGGTGTTAATATACTGTTTGAACAGCTTGATGGTATAATAATGTACTTATAATAGGTGGCATTTATAACACCTTAATATGTATATTACATCATTGGTCTAATATAATAAATGCAGATAGAGATCAGACTAAAAAAAGTACCTTGGGTTGATTGTCTGGAAAGTTGAGTGATTCGTGAACTTTGACGCGGTTTATCAAAGAATGTATTTTAAGTTTTATTAACAGCATTAAAACTGTTATAAATGGTTGAATCCTGACTATTAGGTCACCAACCTACAACACCATTCTAACACCTTAGCAGGATTTAAACAAGGGACCGTAGAGTCAAAAACTCAATCAAACTCATTAGGCCTTGTCTACACTATCAAACTTTATGTGACAACAAAATGTGCCCATATATGGACATGATGACATCATATCACTACCATATTTGGGCACATCACTTTTTTCGTCACATAAAGTTTCATAGTGTAGACAGACCTTTAAGCCTTGTCTACACTATCAAACTTTATGTGACAAAAAAATGTGATGTGCCCATATATGGACATGATGACATCATATCACTACCATATTTGGGCACATCACTTTTTTCGTCACATAAAGTTTCATAGTGTAGACAGAGCTTTAAGCCTTGTCCACACTATCAAACTTTATGTGACAAAAAATGTTATGTGCCTATAATATATGGACATAAAGTTTGAAAGTGTAGACAGACCTTTAAGCCTTGTCTACACTATCAAACTTTATGTGACAACAAAATGTGATGTGCCTATATATGGACATGATGATGTCATAGCACTACCATATTTGGGCACATCACACTTTTTTGTCACATAAAGTTTGATAGTGTAGACAGAGCTTTAAGCCTTGTCTACACTATAAAACATCATGTGACAAAAAAATGTGATGTGCCTATATATGGACATGATGATGTCATATCACTACCATATTTGGGAATATCACTACCATATTTGGGCATATCACACTTTTTTTGTCACATACGGTGTCACCAAGCTACAGCCTACCCTAAAATAATAAACTACCAAACCTCTCTCTCCCCACCCCCTGCTCCACACCCTCAACTTACCCCTCAACCCTGTGCTTCCTAAATGTCTTGCCTGATGGCTGAATTTCTCCTTATCTTCTTTGGTTAAATTTTTAGTTTGATTATAATAGTTATAAGTGGTGCAATGCTCCAGCACCCTCTCTATTGCTCCTTTGACATAGTACATTGACCCCTCTTGAGGTCGCGACATAGAGATGCATCTCACCGCCATTAACTTTGTCTCAGAACTGAAAGGTTGTTCCGATAAACGAGTATTTTCTTCTCGAAGATGACTCAAACGCAACTATAACAAAACAAAACAAATTTAAGATAATAATGAATAAACTAGATTTGAACTTGTCACTTTGACGAGTTAGTTATCCGCACGATAAACAGCACGTGCACGTCATACGTTAGAATATTGCACACAGAAAAAGATTATGCCATTATGACCTGAAGAAAATAAAATGTTTTTAGTGTGCTATCTGTTTTGTGTATATACAGTATACATACTACATACAGTGTAGCATAGGTTAAATTACAGCAGGACCCGCCTTCTATTCTACTTTTTAACATGATGACGTCATAAATAAAAATGAGGACTTAATTATCAGGTACCATGCACATTAAAATATTAAACTTTTTAAAAGGTGTAAAATTTACAAATATATATGAAACACTTTATCAAAAATAAGTTCATTATCTAGAACTAGAGGGGGCTATAAAGAAAGTTTAGGAAGCTTAACAGTACCTTTTGAGCAAATGAAAGTAAAGCGCCCTCTGTTGGCTGACCTAGTAGACTACCCTGATGAATTTCTGCATTATTGCACACACAACTAACCTACAAAAAATTGAAAGAAAAAGAAAGATTATTTATCTGTAATAATGTTTGCTTCAAATATTTTAAAGATGTATTGTCCCCCTGAAAAATAATTCTTTTAAATTTTTTTTGTTGAATATGCCATTTTAATGTCACATAATAGTGACCTCAACAAAAAATTGGATCAAAAAAAAATTTAGAATTTAAAGCAAAAAATTGTCAAATTGGCTGCCAGTCAATAGATTTTTGGTTGAATTTAACCATTTATCATGTTATTTTATAAGTGAAAACATTATTTTTTTCTGTTTTTTTTTTCTACGGAAGTGATTCACTTTATTAAAACAACCTATTCAAAATCTGATTTAATTAATCTTCATTTTTCATGTTTTTGGGGGACAATACATCTTTAAATAAAATTTGAGTCTATTTTATGTTTAAAAAACTAGACGTTAGGTACATTTTGTATTCTTACCTCAGCTAACCTAGCTATAGAAGAATTATTGTAACCTCTGACCACCTGACCATCATATATGACATCACCATTACCATTGTAGCCAACACCGGTTACCTAAGAAAGTGCAAACAAATATTATTTTTAAAATATTATAAATGTAAAGTAAAAGTATTAATACTGGTCCTCAAGTTTAACTGGAGGCTGAGGAAATTCGGATTAGGCCCTCTACGGACACACGGCAGCCAGCAGCACAGCGCCTACTAGATCAGCACACCGGGAGATGATCCCCTACTCTTAGTGAATAGTGTACCAAGTTCTTTAACATGCACTATATGTACATACATAATGTGAACATATTACGCATAGATGCGTCATTTACAAATAAATTATGATGCAGTGAATGAATGGTGTGTCAATGTCCGTCACTTTACCACCCACCATATCATAAACAACATGGTCACAGTGTGTCAAAATGGGTGCGTCATAGTCACCTAAAGGTACACTAAGTCATATTTTTTATGCACGGGTGCGTCATGGTATTCATAAGGTATTACGCACATCGGACAAATGATGCACCTCTCCTGGGGGATACAATTGACAAGTGCATTATGCTATAACTGTCTTGTAACTGACTGTAATCCACAACGTTACCTCAGCATGGCAGCCATCCGATGTATACAATGATGTAACTGTCATTTCATTCTTGGTGAGAGTTCCAGTTTTATCAGAACAGATCACGTTCACACAACCTGAAAACAAAAGACCAAATCACAAGGGAATATAAGTGTTTTTATATTCATGGAATGGTACAAATAATTTAATTCGGTGACAGATTATTTGTATAAAGCTCTGTTTACACTATGAAACTAGATCATGTCTATTATGTGCACATCACATTTTTTTGTCACATAAAGTGTGATAGTGTAGACAGAGCTTAATACTTAACATACCTAAGGTTTCAACGATGGGAAGCTTTTTCACAATTGCATTTCGTTTAGCCATTCTCATGACCCCTAGGGCTAAGGTCACAGTCACTACAATTGGTAAGCCTTCTGGGATTGCAGCAACAGCAAGGCTGCAAGATAAAAAAATATATCAAGTAATTATCTGCTGCCCTCAAATTATGCCTTACTAGTGCAGTTGAGTAAACAAATATTTCTTGATTACCTTACTCCTATAGTGAACATATCAAGTATCGGTCGTTCCTGTAACCAGCCTAGCACCATAATACAGCCGATAATACCAAAGGAATAGATAGATAGTTGCTTGCCTAGAATACCCATACTCTTCTGCAGTGGTGTCTTCGGAGCCTAAAAGAAAAGGGAAAAAGTTAACATAAAAATATAAATATTTATTCTTTATTCTGCGTTGGAAATGGTAAAATTAAAGCTCCTTACCTCCTCTGCTTGCATCATTTTAAATACCTCCCCGAACTTTGAATTTTCACCAGTACCAATAACAATACCCTGGAAAAGATTAATATAAAAATTAGGACAGAAATTTGCAGGCAAAAGATAATAAAACTCTACCAAGTTGCACAAGGCTTAATCTATCTTTTTCGCCAATGATAATCATAGGCAAATTCATTCACTATCCTTCTGAAAGGTGGCAATCCTGTTCACGAAACAAACAAATACAAAAGATGCTCTACATAAACAAATCTTATTACAAGTCTTTGGGAGGGGGGTTGTAAATTGCCATTAGAAAAAATCCTGACATATGACAGAACCCAGGACCCTTGGATTGATAGCCAGGCATCATAACCACCAAGCCAAAACTACACATCTAGCCTCAATCCAAGGAGATATTTACCTTGCCTCTTCCACATCTAACAAGTGTACCCATGTAGGCTATATTCTTCTGAGTGGTGTGGTGTCCATTGCCCCCTACTGGCTGAGTCAATGTCGTCTTGGAGCTGGGCTTAGTCTCTCCTGTGAAACTGGATTCATCTATGGCTAAATCAACAGCCTAGTAAAAAGAAATGAAACAAATAAATCTTATATATATATATTTTTACATTTTTTCTTGTCGCATTCTTTGAAAAGTACCTTTTTCATTTAATGTGCTTGCCTAAATATTTTCGACTGTCTGGTGTTTCCGCTTCTTTTTTCGCTTCTTTTTTTTATTATGATATATCGTATATTGTATCTTTTTCTTCCAAACTTATTTGTTACTTTTTTCTGGTTTAAAGTTTTAACTTATATAGGTTTCCTTCCACACATACTATGTTTTTGTTAATTATTATCGTACGTGTTGATATAATTATTATTTTTATGTATTTTTAATATGTGTGGAAAATATTTATTGAATAAACGAATAAATGAATAAATCGGATTTTAATCACATATGAAACTGCCATTAGGCTAGTTCAAACTAATGGTAGGCAGTGTTTTGCTGTATATACTATGAAATATTATTATGTGATAGGGGCTACAGTAATTGCCCATTGAGCATAAATGAAGCCAGAGTGAGTTTTATCATTAAAACCAAAGTCTGTGTACTTACCTCTATAAGCCTGACATCACTGGGGACTCGGTCACCAATACTTAGCTGGATGGTATCACCTGGAACGAGTAGACGGGCTAGGATCTCAGTCAACCTACCATCACGTATACTAAACAATTCATACAAAAAAAAAGAGAAAAGTTATTTCTATATTGCAGAAAAACCACAATCAACATTGCCAAACATGAAGAGACTGTTAGTTGTGCAAATGATACAAAGTGGGATTTGGACCCACGACTTTCAGATTGCTAGCCTGAAACCCATACCATTAGACCATTTAGTGTGTGTGTGTGTAGCTGTGGTTCATATTTCAACCAAATAAGAAGTGGGCACTAATAATTTTTAATTCTATTATTATTATTATCATCTATTATAAATCTAAGAAAAAGCCTAAACAAGTAGTACTAGTACAGATAGTACTGTAGTAGCATCTTTTCTGACTAATTATACATTTATAAATTTAATAATAGATTATTATTATTCATAAAATATTCAATCAAATGCATTGATTTAATATTGCATGTTGATACACCACATTCAATGTAATATTCTATTTGTTTATCACTATTTGCACACTTGGAAAACGAAAGTGTAAATATTATTGTTAAATAAATATGTTTTCTTTCACTACGATACAAAATATGTTTATGTAATCTATTTGATTTCATGTGTATCATTCCTACACAAAAACATTTATTCTACCATAGAGGAATTCATAATTCCGCTACAATATTAGCACAAAATAAAGATTGATTTAAAATTGTGCAGAGATTTGTGTAAAAAGAAAATGTTAAATTTCTTAGGCTCTGTCTGGATGATGTATGTATATCACTACCATATTTGGGCACATCAAATTCGTTTGATAGTATAGACAAAGATTAAGAATGTTTCCTAATAGTTTTTGGAACAGGAAATGGGATGGTTTATCAACATTAAAAGAGAGAGGTAATCACACCCCCTTTTCAGTATTAAATAATGAGTCTTTTGTTACAATAAAAATATAATTAAAAACTTCAAATAAAATAACCACTAAAATTGAGAATCATAAAGCTCTGTCTACACTATCAAACTAGTTTGATAAAAAAGTGTGATGTGCTCAATAAATTGGTAGCGATATGCCCCAATGTGGTAGTGATATGCCTAAATATGGTATGACATCATCATATCCATACAGTATATGGGCACATCACATTTTGTTGTCACATAAAGTTTGATAGTGTAGACAGAGCTTTAGAATAACACATAAATATATTCGGCATATTCATCTGTCAAAACGAACAAATTTACATACAGTAGCTTTTATACTGCCATTAAAAATTGGAAACTAAATATCTTGATACTATAAAAGTTGAATACAAACGATATCACGTTTATATTTTTACAAGAAGATCAGATTTCTTGAAAGCATTGAAATAAAGAATGCCATACACAATATCATCTAATTATTCTGTACGTGCTGACTAATTTTATTAGTTAAACATTCCCATTTGTAATTCACTTTTATTCAACATACACTATACCAGTAAGTGAACTCTTTAAAAAGAAACATGTATGTACATATGGTGAAATAATGTACATTTAAAATTCGACCAATTTTTAATCTAAGTTTAAAGATGTATTGTCCCTTGAAACACAAAAAAATGAAGGTCAAAATATTCTAAATTTAATTTGGCCATATCAAAGTAATATTAAAGTTATTCACTTTAAGTCGAAAATTCGAGCCAAAAACAACAAGTTTACGCAATTAACAGGTAAATTAATTTGATTACAATTCGTCTGGAAAATCGTCGTCGAGCGAAAGTAAACAAAGATTTCAAACCATGAGTATGCATTATGCATGATGCTAATTAGAATTGTTTACAACTTGTCATGGATGAGAAGGTGTTTTCACACAGATCACGAGGAAATTTTATGATTATGCATACAGAGTAGCCAAACAAGCGCGTTGCATTATGAGATATGTTTTGATCGAAAACTTTGACTGGAAGTCAAAGTTATTTTTTGAACAAAAAAACGTCTGTATTTCAGTTAAATGATTTTTTTTTCGACTAATTTTTGGTGAAAGTTATTATGATACTTCAAAATGACCCACTTTTTTCGAAATCTTTTTTAAAAATTTCTTTGGAATTAGTCAAAGGGACAATACATCTTTAAAATATCTATGTTTCCTTTTTGTATGAACTTGGTATAACTATCATGGAAGCGGGGTACTAAGGAAGGCAATCACCGCCATAAATACAATTACAAACATACAATGGTAATTTAGTCTGAGCATTCATTTTCGTGACTACGTTGTACGTTTTTGTGCATGTCTTTCTGTCCTTTTCTGTGAGTACGTTGTATGTTTCTGTGAGTACGTTATATATTTTCACGAATACATTATATGTTTGTAATTGTATTTTTGGCAGTGATTGCCTTCCATATGGCACATTTAATTAATTTTGGATTGTTTAAGATTTTACCAGTGGGTAAAGTGAGCTTACCAAGCGATGTTGGCGTTAAGCCATGTCTGGTCATGTGACCACCAAGTCGCAGACAATTACAATTATAGACTTACCAGTGACAAGACGGTGGAACCAATTTATTTAATTCTTCTAGAGATTTTTCTGATCTATATTCCTGAAAGAGATCAACAAAATAAAGGAAACATTACATCAAAGAACTTTAATTTATGCAGCCAAGTTTCAAGTTTCAATAAACTTTTATTTTAATTTATGGAACAAAATTAGAAGTTAAATTTGTCTCACAATGACCGCCCCCCCTCCCCAAAACAAAGAAGACGGCACCGTTAACACAACACATAAATTAATTTAAATGGAAATTGAAATGGAACATATAATTTATGCGGATTTTTTATCTTTTAAAGTTCAAACAGGTAATTTAAGCTTAAAGTAGAGTGCATATGTGGTAACTAAATATTAAATGTTTTGCCTTTTTTTGTATCTTTCTTATTATATTTTTATGTGTTTTAACGTATATATTTTTCTTTAAATATTTTTAAGGCATCCTATAATGGGCGATTTTTCGCTGTTGGATGTAGTTGAAATAAAATAAAATAAATCTATTCTAAAACCAAGATTAAAATTTATTATTTATCATTTGGAAAAAAAATCTTAAATTTTAGTAAATTCCTATAAACTAGCCTCTGATGAAAACCAAAAATGTTTAGGTCAAAAAGATTCTGAATTTTTCACTACATTAAAAGAAATAAAACCAGACATTTTGGGCGATCCTAAGGGGGGCCTACTTCTGAAATTAGATGACACAATCGCTGGTAGGGGTGTGGTAAAAAATAAATATTGAAATACAGTCAACTCCCTTAATACCGGACTGGCTAAATATAAATAAATTTAGGATCTTTTGGTCTTCAAAAAAAAAGTCTGGTACTGTGAGAGTTTCTGGTTTTCAGAGAGCCTGGTATTGGGAGAGTTGACTGTACTTTAATATCAAATTAGATGACACAATGTTGCTGGTACGGGTGTGGTAACAAATTAATACATTGAATAAATTCATCTCCTTTTTAAATTAATTTGTTTATGGTAATTGAAGAAAAGTGGAAAAACATTTCCTCGAGAAAGTATGTTGACAACACACGAAATGTGTGTGAGTTTCAACATTTTTTTTGGCTTTCCTTTACATAACAAGAAAAATTTCATTCTTAATAAAAGTATTTTAAATCAATTATTAACATACTGTACAATATGGGTACTAGTAATATTATGAAATTATAGAAATGATTGACTTATTTACAATTAACTACCAGTTTAATTGAAAAGATGATCTTCCTAGAAATAATGGATGACCTGATTAAATCTTCATTAATTTCCTATTTTAAGATAAAACAAAGTATAGAGTATAGTCCCAGGTTGGCAAAAATTAGACAGTAGGATTATACTCGGATTGCATTTATACTCAAATTGACCAGTCGTGTGTCCATTTTAAGATGAATACTTAAGCATGGGATTACACCATCATATACGGTAATATAGTTTCGTAAAAGAAACTGTTTACTTGTAAAAAATTATTTACAGAAATTATGTTTATGGGAAAGAAATCATTGTATCATCCAGAAACCTTTTCAGAAATCACACATCCAAAGCTCTGTCTACACTATTTTCGTTTCGTTTTCGTTTCAATTATTTTCCACTCATTCTCCACTCATTCAAATGAATTTAAACAAACATACGTATACAGTGTATAATATATGGGTGGATGGAGGTCACAGTAAGTTCATTGAACTTTAAGTCGTGACCCCCGTATCAGTATAATAAAAAGCAGCAGAGTAGACTAAAATATATTTTTAAAAAAGTGGGTACATAAAAAGACAGTAAAAGTTAAGATTAACCGGGCACTATCAAACAAAACAAAAAATGTGATATGCACACATATGGTACTGATATGCCCAAATATGGTAGTGATATGACATCATTGTGTCCATATATGGGCACATCACATTTTCTTGTCACATAAAGTTTAATAGTGTAGACAGAACTTAACACAAGAAAATCTCTCAAAATAGTCACAAGTTGTCAATATGTTTAAAATGCTGAAATAAAAACGTAGTAAAATTAGCGAATTGAACTGATGAGTATTTGCTAATAAATCTAAAGCCTGATATTTAACAATATATCTGTTTACTCTTGTGCAGTATTAGCAGTTATGCAAATAATATTATAGCAGTTTAAAACCTTGTTTGAATATAATCAATACCCATTTGTATCAATGTAGCATTCAGTTAAAAACTAGCATAAAATTAAGAATAATTTCATTATAATTGAATACATTACAGCAAGCAATTTGTGTAAACTCTGCCAATTTGCACAGATGAGCAGTGACGGTAATCGGAAAACCGCGTAGCTTGTCTCACGCAGAATATGTATCTATCCCGGGCAGTAACCATGCGTCCACTCCGCGTTGTGTGTAAATGGTCATAAGGAATAACATAGATTCTATATATTTATTACCGTTACCCTGTGTCAATTGGCCTCTAGGGTACTATAACTAGTTTTTTTAGTATTAAAGCTGACCATCCTCCACTAATACACTAAAGTAATATCTCCCCCCCCCCCTTAGTCTCTCATATAAAATATTGAGATAAAAGACAGCCAAAAAGTTTTAGTACCCCTAAGCTAAAGCAGCTAGGACACAAATAGTCTTGTAATACAAAACTAAAGAATCAATATTCTATTGATCAGGGTCGTTTGGGTCACATGTCTGTTTCTTATCTCTAAGGAAGCAATACAAGGCGAGTAGAATATGGATAATAGGTTCACTCATGCGGAAAAGAATTGCCCGTGGAACGTGATAATGGGGTGATAGGTCACTGGTTGTTACAACACCCTGTGTGTGGAACTGGCTCAACCGAAAACAATTCAATGCTTTGATCAGAATTAGAGTGTAATTTCACTCTTTCCTGGTGGAATTGCCTCAGTCAGAAAATAATAATACCACATTTATATAGCTTTACAAGCATTATTACCCTGGTCATTTTTTGGATCAAACATGTATGGAAACATACTCCCATAATGCAGCTAGTAATCAGCGCAAAGTTGTGTCTTGATCTAACCGGGTTAGTATGACAGTATGTCTAATAGTCTAAAGCTCTGTCTACACTATCAAACTCGTTTGACAAAAAAAGTGTGAGGTGCTCAAATATGGTAGTGATAACTGATATACCCACATATGGGGTAGTGCTATGACATCATCATGTCCATATATGGGCACATCACAGTTTTTTTCAGATAAAGTTTGATAGTGTAGACAGAGCTTTAAGCAAAAGTCTATTTTTTCCCTTGACAACATCATGAATTTTTGTACATTTGAAAGATCTTAAAACATATTTTTTCCCTCATTTTCATAAGCATCTTGATGACTTTTTGTTGGAGTGCAATTAAGACAGATCTTAATACTTTTAATTATTGCACTTCTTCGCTAAAAATATATTTAATTGATGTTTCAGCTTACCTGGACAAAAGCAACTGTCACAACAATGAGAATAGCCTGCAAAATAAAGTTGATATTAATAACACAGGACGTAAAATACATCAATATTCTGTTCAATCATCAATCAATAATTCTACTGACTTACAATGAGAAAAACATTTGTCATTGTGTGAGCAGAATTTGGATGAAATCATAATTTATTCCATTTTACAAAATATACAGTATAAACTAACTAATAATAATAATAAACAGTATTTATATAGCGCCTAATGGATCACTGACCCCTCTAGGTGCTTAACATTAGACCTTAACTAATGGTAATAAACTATCCCCCGCCGGACACCATTCCGGTATTTCTTAGTCGAGGTTTCGGGGATGGAGACAATCAATAATGTGAAAAAAAAAATGTAATTAAGCTTATGCTTAACTAAGGTAAAACTATCCCCCGCCGGACACCATCCCGGTATTTCTGAGTCAAGGTTTCGGGGCCAGAATTAAGAATAGAGAGATATGATAGTTAGTATAGTTTTACATACATTGTTTGGTTGTTTTAATATTTAATATTTTTAGCATTATCGATTTCATTTTTAATATGAAATATTACTAGAATATAGGTTTTGTTTACTTGTATGTGTGAAAACAACATAACAATCATCATAATTTATTCCATTTACAAAATATACAGTATAAACTAACTATGATAGGAGTAGGCCTATAGTTTTACATACATTGTTTGATTGTTTTAATATTTAATATTTTTGGCATTATCGATTTCATTTTTAATATGAAATATTACTAGAATATAGGTTTTGTTTACTTGTATGTGTTAAGAAAACAACTTCATAATTTATTACATTTACAAAATATACAGCAACTAAGTATGATAGAAAAGTATATAGTTTGACATACATTGTTAGGTTGTTTTAATATTTCATATTTTTAGCATTATCAATTTTATTTATATGAAATATTATTATTTTTGTTTACTGATGTTTTTTTAGAGTCCACTATCTTTTTGATATTTTGTTCTTTCTTTTCAAAATATTTTTACTAAAATGGGAATAAAAAACAATACTTACACTTATAGTACAATTAAATAAATTATAAAATATGCTAAAATTAATTTAATTAAAGATATACAGTAAAGAGTTAAATTAAAACGTTTATAGAATACTGTACATTTCAAAGATTGAATTTGCTATGTGAAATTACAGTGATATTTTTTCCTTTTTTTCCATATATATTTTTAGAAATGGGAATAAAAAAACAATACTTGTACAATGAAATATTTAAATTATAAAATATACTAAAATGAATCTAATTAAAATGACAGTAAATTAAATTATAGCTTACATTTCTTTTGAATTTGCTATGTGAATATAACAATATTTATTAAATAATTGTATACAAAACTGCTGTTGTAAACAATTAAACAACTTCACAACAGATACTAATTAAATATAAATTTAATTAGAAATTATTTAATTATGCGCCAAGCAAAGAGAAGCATATGCATGCATCCCTCGATACAATATTTAATTACCATGAGAATAAATTCTATACTATATTGAAAAGGACAATTGGGAACACACTAAAGCTCTGTCTACACTATCAAATGTTATATGACAAAAAATAAATGTGATGTGCCCATATATGGGCATGATGATGTCATATCACTATCATATCTAGGCATATCACTACCATATTTGGGTATATAGTGTAGACAGAACTTCAGAGTATTGTACTGCAATAGATGTATACATAAATAAGACAGTCATGAGGATATAAGAATTATATTGTCCACAATAACTACTTGGTCACGTGCCACGAGTATTGTGAGCACATTGTATTGGAACAGAGGTTTATAAATAAGATTATATTTACTATCAGTGTAAAGCTACACTACACTATCAAAGTAGTTTGACAGAAAATTGTGATGTCCCCAAATATGGTAGTGATATTCCCATATATGGTAGAGATATAACATCATTATGTTCATATATGGGCGCATCCCATTTTTTTGTCACATAAAGTCTGATAGTGTAGACAAGGCTTAAGAGATTTAATGATAGCAATTTAGGATGTTTATATTAAATGAATAATTATTTCCTTTTAGTTGATAATGCATTCAAAAGTAATGAAGGTCAAGTTACTCACAACTGTAATGCTGACCGCATCGTCATACTGACCCATTATAACACTGACCAGAGCTGATGCCAGTAGCAATAATATCAATGGATCTTTAAACTGAATATCAAAAAGAAGAAAATTCAATTTAATATTATGAAACCAATACTGGACACCATTTGGCTGGGCTAACATGTCTAGTTTTCTAGAAATGCTGGTATTCTGTGTTTTTAATGGAAAAGTTTCAGAGAATGGGAATTAGATTACTCAAGCATGGGATTATACTCAAGCATGGGATTATACTTGAGCATGGGATTATTCTTGAGCATGGGATTATTCTTGAGCATGGGATTATACTTGAGCATGGGATTATACTCAAGCATGGGATTATACTAGAGCATAGGATTATACTCAAGCATGGGATTATACTTGAGCATGGGATTATTCTTGAGCATGGGATTATACTTGAGCATGGGATTATACTTGAGTATGGGATTATACTTGAACATGGGATTATACTTGAGTATGGGATTATACCTGAGCATGGGATTATTTTTGAGCATGGGATTATACTTGAGCATGGGATTATACTCTAGCGTGGGATTACTGTATACTTGAGCATGAGATTATACTTGAACATGGGATTATACTTGAGCATGGGATTATACTTGAGCGTGGGATTATTATTATTATTATTATGAAGACATCAGCATTTTGTACTAACCTGTCCAGCATATTTCTTCCACAATGGCTCTTCGTCTGCAATAATAAACTCATTAAATCCAAAGCGTTTTCTCCGTTGTTCCACATCAGCGGTGTACAGTCCATCTTTGATGTTTGCTCTTAAACAATCACTTACATCTTCTACAGATGAGTGACTCGCTTCATCTCCATCCATCACTTCTATTTCTGGTATCTGTGGTTAAAAGAAAATTACAATTAAAGACACCTTCCCTACAATTTGTGACGTTTTGTAAAAATAATACATATATTACTTCAAAAACATTAAACCAGGTCATTCCTTGTCTTAAATGTACAATTTATGGTAAATTATGATAAAAAGTGAGAAACAATGCACTACCTAAGTAGCTCGCGGCGAGTGACCTCTCGTGGACAGTATTTAGGCCTAGCCTAGCTTAGTTTTGTAGGCCTAGCTGGTAAACATCGGTAACGTACGAACATCGTACGCTAGCTATATACCTAGCCTGACGTTGTATAGTTGCTGCATTAATTGTCTTTCTATTTTTGCCAGACTATGTTGATACAAATTGGGGAAAACTCGGTATTTTCGCTGAAAAGTTAGGAGTCTTCCATTTGTTTTGGCCTCACGATCGATCGAAAAGTGGGTGAATTACAGAAGAAAAACAAAAATATCAATCCGCGCGCAATGCATTTTGGGATTTATAGCGGGCCGCTATAATTATTAGAATCGACTTATTTTTCACATTTTTAACCATTTAAAGAGGAAAAAAGTTATCGCAATAGGACAAACTAGTTTGATAGTGTAGACAGAGCTTTGGAAGAGCTGTGGGGTTTATAGGCCCATCCCAAACATACTATAAGTGTAAATGGGGTCTAAGTTTGAAGATTTAGGGTAAGTGAATTCTAACATGTGTTCACACCGATCAACAGTTTCAAAAAGAGTAATACACGGTACTGTAGGCCTACCTGTGGAAGTGGTTTCGCAAATTCTATTTTTGTTAATGTCTCGTTCCTTTTCTTGTCAGTAAAACCAAACATGATTGTGTGAAAGCATGTTAAACTTACAATACTTGCAACCAAATGATAATATTATTTTTGTCACACAAATCTGTAAGTGTAATAATATTTATATGCTCACAAATGAATATATAATAATCAAAGTGAGAATATGCTAAAGAAAGGAAAACAAAAAGAAAGGCATAACACAAATAAATATTCCAGTCACAGCAGGCTACATTAGCCCCACTACAACCCCCAAACTAAAACTTGTATAAATCATAAGCCTATCATCATAATAATACTAAACTAATACTTAATAGCCAGATAGGCCTGGAAGGCCTAGCCTAGCCTAGCTAGGAGGAGCCTAACTATAATCTATGGAAAGGCACAATTTTGAAATATTATACGTATTAAGAAATAAAATTGGTATTATAACTATAATTAGTATAATTAATTTATTATTTATAGTATAAATAATACCAAGACAAATCTAGCCTAAGCCCAAACATTAGTGAGTTCAGCAGACGACCAGTCATGTCCCCATCCCGGGCCTCATCCACGTCGTAGCCAGCCTACTATTAACTAGCAAGTTGGTTACGTTAGGCCTAGCATACGGTTAATTTCCTATGCTTTATTTATTACGCTACAGCTTAAAAGTATACGTTCTCTATCAGGATTATAATTCTGAACAATTACAGCATTTAAAAGTCAACAATATTCGAGTTAAAACATTTAAAACATAACTTTTACCTCACCTTTTGTGTTAAGTTCTTCCCACTCTGCTCGGTGTGTGAAAAACTGTATTGAGGACTTTTGTTGATTGAAAAATATACACACATAATATGTCGCCCTCTATAATTGGTCGATAATAAAACTTTTTTCCCCTCATGTCGTCGTCGTCGCGTCGTCCTTTTCTGGCCTCCTGCACACTCTTTCTTCCTTCTTGCTGCTGGTGGCCTAGAGTCTGAGGAGAATTATATTTTAGTTGTATATACACATATATATTTTTTTTAAACCAAGTTGTAGTGGTAAATGATAAATGTATACAATTTACTAAACTAAATGGAATAAATATGCCTCTCTCTCTAGAGAAGAGAGGCCAGCTAGGCTAGCTAGCTTATCTAGCTAGGGCCTAGGGCCCGGCTGCTAAAAGCATGCCTACTTTACTTACTTAGGCCCTGTGCCTTGTTAGGACTGGCCATTAGGTAGGCCTAGGTCTAGTTGGCATCTACTAGGCTAGCACTAATCCAAGTCTAGTAGAAGGGCATGAATGATTACTGTTATAAATATTAGCTTGGCCTCTATACCCAGCAGGAATACCATTCAGCTTGTCCATAGAGTGTATCTAATTATTATATATATGATAAAAAAGCCAGTGTTGTGCGGTGACCATTGTCACTGGGCATCAAATTTGGATTAACTTATAATTATTATGAAATAATATTAGGCACTATAGCTATGATAAAATGCCAATATATGATCTCACATAAAACCTTTTTTTATAAAGACACCATAAATAAAAATGAAAATATACTATTTATGTATTTGTGTAGAGAATGTATATACTAAGTTATATTTATAAACTTCTAGATGGCTGACTGGGTACATTGCAACCATTGCTTTAACAGACCGGGTGCTCCTGACCTTAGATTCTTCTTGACAAACTGTGCACACATATTTTGTCAAGCATGTATTGTAAAAGGTAATAAAAGAAGCAAAACTAACTTTAAAATTTATTTATGTTTAAATATCTGATTGTAGAAGGAAGTGAAATCATGAGAAATCAGTATAGAAAAATAAACTACTGTACCTAATATTTAATAAAGTCTCTCCAAGATTTGAACTATGACATTTTTTGCTTAGTATGCAGCTCTGTAAAGCTCTGTCTACACTATCAAACTAGTTTGACAAAAAAGTGTGATATGCCCAAATATGGCAGTGATATGACATCATGTCCGTATATGGGCACATCATATTTTTTTGTCACCTAAGTTTGATAGTGTAGACAGAGCTTAAATCCAAGTGGTTTAAATTGTAGTATTTTGGTATGTTAAAACAAATCTTAAAGATGTATTGTCCCCCTGAAAAAAAATTTTTTTTAAATTTTTTTGTTGAATATGCCATTTTAATTTCACATAATAATTATCCACTTTGACCAAAAATTGGATCGAAAAAAAATGTATTTACCTGAAAAAACTAATTTAAAGCAAAAAATGGTCAAATTGGCTGCCAGCCAATGGTTTTTGGTGAAATTTAACCATATATTTTGTCATTTTATAAGTGAAAACATTATTTTTTTCCATTTTTTTTTCTATGAAAGTGATAACTTTATTAAAACTACAAAATAACATATTAAAAGTCTGATTAAATTAATCTTCATTTTTCATGTTTTTGGGGGACAATACATCTTTAAATTGTTACTTATTACATTACTAAATATTGTTTTATTATTTTAAAGTGACAAGCACCAATAAATGTAGAAAATGTGAAAAAGATTGTACAGTCATTCCATTAACTTCACAGGTAATTCTATGTATTAGATGCTTTTTATTCTGCGACAACATGAACTTTGACCTCATGACATCATTAACAGTTATTATAGGACACAAGTAAAAAAACTTGGATTGTTATATATTGTCAAGTCATATACTAAATTTTATTGATTTAAAAAAAATTTGTTTTCACTGACCTAAGAGTAATATCTATTGTTCTATATCTGATTATATCCGTCATAATGTATTTGTTTTTTTTTCCTAACAGCTTAAGCCAGAGGTTCAGATTTTCTTTCAGGATCCGTGTGATATTTTAAGAAAGCATCACAAACAAATGATACAGGTACATCATAATTACAATACCCCTTTCCAAAGTTAGGTGAAAGAGGTATAATTAGACTGAGTTGAGAGTCTTTCACCCAGCAGCCAAAAGCCTATTTTAACGCTGCCTCCCCAGCCTAAGATAGCACCTATACTTTGAATAGGCCATTTTACCGTTTTAACATTAAGTGAATCACTTTCGTAGAAAGAAAAACAATTTTTCACTTATAAATGATTAAGTTCAACCAAAAACCCGAAAAATCGACTTCCAGACAATTTGACTATTTTTTGCTTTAAATTAGTTTTTTCAGAAAAATAGTTGTTTTTTTTTGTCAAAGTGAATAACTATTATGTGACATTAAAATGGCATATTTAAAAAAAATTATTTTTTCAGGGGGACAATATATATATCTTAATAACACATTAATCACATTTTTTTCCAGATTCTTGAATTTCAACAAAATCACATACACTCACTCGCAAATCACCAGAAACAGCAGGTATTTATTTGATCATCAACAAATAACAATAAAATTTGAAATAATTTTTCATAAATACAGAATGGTTTATTGTAGCCAACACCTGAGCATTTTCCCACATAAATAATACATTTATAATGAATGTTTATGAGTTGAATGGTGAGAATATTTCATGAAAGATTAACTGTTCTATTTAACCTAGTTTTACTATTTTTATTCTTTATTATTAAACATAATGTAGATATATACAGTAAAATATGTTGACATTTTAACTTATTATATTTTTTATGATATTTTATTTCAGAGATTGAGCGATACGAGTATGTTGACCGAGGCAAAGAAAAGACTTCAGAAACTTTCATACCTAGAAAAGTATTTATTATGGCTCTGTCTACACTATCAAACTAGTTTGACAAAAAAAAGTGTGATGTGCCCAAACATGGTAGTGATATGCCCCAATATAGTAGTGATATGACATCATCATGTCCATATATGGGCACATCACATTTTGGCATCCAATTCTAGTAGTGGAGAAGAATAATAATGTCTTATTATTGTTGCAATGCAATTCCCAAAGCAGCTGTTTTATCTATTTTTTAGTATCTTTGAGTCTTCTTCTTTTGTTGTAGTGAAATCAAACATCTGTCCAATGAAAACAACCATCTAAGAAAACTCCTTGAAGAATCTCCACTGAAAAGAAGGTAAATAATGTTGAGTATACATTTAACAATTACTACTGTATCATACTATAATGTCTGGATCTTTTGTGCCCTAAAGGATTTCAAGCCATGTGACTTATGACTGACATAACCATTTACACACATATACATACATTACCAGAGTAATGCTAAAGTATAGCAGATTCATGTTCTATTTACCTATTTGTCATTTCATTAACTATACTTTATTATATTGTCTAGGCGTGGTACACCAAGTGGGCGCCACCTTAGTTCACCGTCACCCATAAGGATGATGTCATTGTGTAAGTTTAAATATGTACAATTTATTAATAATAATATTAAAAATATATTGTAAATTTAAACGTAATTTCATCTCATACTTACAAAAGATGAAACACTTTATTGTCAACCTTCTGAAGTTTTGTCACCCTAAAGTGGGAGGGGAAGGGTTAGGGGGTGGTGGAAACCACCTACAAATTTGCTCCTCTTCAACTAAACCCAGGATCTGTAGTGGCAAGCATTATCTCTCTCTTGAAACGTTTTCCGTCATTTAGACATTACGCTTTCCATGATTTGTTTCCACATTGTTCTATTTTGGGCAGGATGGTTTGTTTTTGTACTAAAGTCTACAATTTTTATTTTTTTCTTTTTTTATTTGGTCTTCCAGTTTTCTTATGGTCTTCCTGTTCAGTTACCTTTGCTTGTTTAATTGGAGTATCGTCTGGTAGTCTAATTATGTGTCCATACCATTTTAATCTTCTTCGTTTATTTCTTTTACTTCATTCTTGTTTATCTGTTAATTTAATATTCATTATCTTTCACAACATTATTGTCATAACAGTATAACAATATGGCATTTACTTTACTAGCACAAAGGTCAACACCCAACATGGGGTCACCTTACTCGCCTTATAAATTGAAGATCAACAGGTAAGCATCTATATATCTAATAATAATATGAGGTTTGATTTAAAAAATTACGCAAACAAGATTTCTTCATAAAGGAATAGTAGTACAGTCAACTCTGCCAATACCAGACACCTTTGGGCTGGCAATATATATCTTGTTTTCTAGAAATTCTTGTATTCAGGAATGTGTTTTTAATGGTAAAAAGAAATTTGGGACCTTTTGGTCCTTAAGAAAAGTCTGGTTTTAGGAGAGTTTCTGGTTTTCAGAGAGTCCCGTATTGGGACAGTTGACTGTAATAGTTCAATAAAGCTATATCTTATATATTCTTGAAAAAAAATTCATATGGTTTCAAATGATTTATGTAGACTATTTTTCTAATGTCGGCTACTAGCATCGGTAGCCTTGATTACGTAAGTGACATGGCGCAAAATAGTAACTCTATTATGGTTTATAAAAAGGGGCAAAATAAAAACATATATTTTATATAAACTTATTTTTGCAGACCTCAAGATATACATCACAACGCACAGTTGGTATGATCATTTTTTTTAACCCAAAATATTGATTATTGCCATGTAATAATGAAACAATAGATTGAATGCTCCCCCATATCAACCAGAAGAGTCTGGTTCAAATCCGTGTTGTGTGAATTATTTTACTATTATAACGCTACTGTTATTGGCAATTTTCGAAATAAAATAAAATAAAAATATCAGATTTAATTGTAACTGAAAAGATAAATAAAATTGTTAAAAATATTCTGTAGGTGAGAACTCCACAAGGACCGGCTAGAATCAGTTTACGAACTCCTCCTATCAATGGTAGAATAGGTAAGCTTTAATCTCATCGATATAATCCATAATTTAAAATTCATAAATAATTCATAATAAATCCGTAATTTCATCCATTAATCCCATCTATATAATCCATAATTTAAAATCAATATATAATTCATAATCCGTAACTTCAATTCACAAATGCAGTCACTGACTTTAGTTACATCCCTGTCAAAGAAGACTAGATAAGCTTTAATCCTATCTATATAATCCATAATTTAAAATCCATATATAATCCATAATCAATCCACAATTTCAGCCATATTATGTTTTTTGTAGGGACAACACCAGGTTCTGGATTAAGGACGCCAACAGGAATGTCAAGCTATCCAAAAAGGTAAAGTTGTTATTCTTTAATTTTCAGTAATGTCCGGTTCTGTTTCTATAGCTAAGTATATTTATCATATAGCTTGCACTCCCAAAATTGGATACTAGTTTAAAATGAATGAATTACGCACCGTAAAATAATTCTTGGACAGTTGACTGTACCTGGTTGTTATTCCTTAGACCTAGTACAACACCAGGCGGCTCACTGGAACTACCAATAACGTCTGGATTTTCTCAGCCTGCGTCTCCTATGATAACAAGTCCAAAATATAGGTAAGGTATAATCTATAGGTAAGGTATAATCTATAGGTATAAGGTATAATCTATAGGTAATTTTTACATAACATAGTATTGATAGGGAAGTTTAAAATCTATGATGTAGTGGAGTTGAAAGTTGATGGTTAACATGTTTGCCTTCCATCCCAAGGTCTAGGGTTCAATCCTGACCTAGTGCCAACTTTTTCCACTCCAAAAGGCCAACTCAGACAGCATCGTACGACGAGGCCCGAAGAAAAGTCTTGACTTGTCGGTGCTGTCCGAGTTGAATCCCGAAGAGATGTATTGTCCTCCTGAAAAAATAATTCTTAACAACATTTTTGTTGAATATGCCATTTTAATGTAACATAATAGTTATCCACTTTGACCAAAAATTGGATCGAAAAAAATGTATTTACCTGAAAAACTGTAATTTAAAGCAAACAATGTTCAAATTGGCTGCCAGCCAATGGGTTTTTGATTGAATTTAACCGTTTATTTTGTCATTTTTTAAGTGAAAACATTATTTTTTTTTGGTTTTTTCTATGGAAGTGATAAACTTTATTAAAACTACAAAATAACATATTCAAAGTCTGATTTAATTAATCTTCATTTTTCATGTTTTTGGAGGACAATACATCTTTAATACTTATTTTGTTTTTATAATATTATATTTTTGTTTTATTTAGAAGCGGTGGAGATAACCAGTTAGGTGGTGGTAGAGGGCTTATGACGTTGCCCCAAAGTCAGCCTTGTCAGTCACAAATTAGACGTTACATGATGGGTATATATGTTATAATTTATTTGTATTTTTCTTGTATATGGTTTTATCTTAACTGTTTGTATTGTATGGAGTGAGTGCAGAATCTGTTTGGGCTTTAGCCTATTCTCATTCCTGGTTATTTTTACATTGATGACCGAATAAATATTATTATTATTATAATTCTATACTGCAAATTTTCCCATTGTACTGCAAAATTAGATAACTGTTAAGTTCTGCCTACACTATCAAACTAGTTTGATGTATGATGTGCCCAAATATGGTAGTGATATGGCCAAATATGGTAGTGATATGAAATCATCATGTCCATATATGGGCACATCACATTTTTTGTCACATAAAGTTTGATAGTGTAGACAGAGCTTTAGATAAGTTAATTATAGTAGTTGGGGTACACAGTATAATACCCCCTTCAACCTCTGTAATTTGCAAAGATTTGAGATAAATAAATTTGTTTAACTTTTTTGTTTGATTTATTTAGACAATAAAAAATATACACCAAAGTATTCTGAAAGCAACACGACTCCAATTCAGGTATGGAATTATGTTATATAAATAAATTATTAAAAAGCTCACAAACTGAGCGAACCACAAAATTACAGAGAGAAATCGCATGCTTTTTAATATTTCGACCGATTATTTTTATCGTAAGTTTTAATTCCTGTAATTTTAAGATTTATTATTTTAGGTATTTGATATATGTATGGCGCTCTGGTCTTTTCTTGGAAGGGCGGCATATAAATACCATATTATTTTGTGGACATCATCGTGCAAACACCAAAAACAAACTTACGTAGCAAACGTAAACGTACAAAGCAAGTACTTTGTAAATGATTATAAATAAAATATTACAATAAACTGTATTTTTTTTTATATTATTTTTTGCAGCTTGGTAATTCTCTTCATAGACCACTAATGTGAGTAATATGTTTTTTAAATATTTTATTTAAAAGATAATAAATGATTGAGTATATGTTTATGTTAATGAGAATGACGGCATGCTGAAAGTTACTGTGAAAATTCAAATAGTGGAAATTACTAATGTGCTATACCCATCATTTTAAAGACATGTGGTGATAAATTTGTTGGAATGTGTAGTCAATATACCATAGGTCAGTGATATAATAGATAGTCATTTCACTAAACTAATATTTTGTTGATAATTATTAGTATTATTGATACACAGTACCATTATTATAGCAATTGAAATAACCTATAATAAGCAAAAACTGAAATCAAAACAAGATAGAAATGCAAAGTATTTGGAAAATACATTTTCTTTTTAAATCATGCGAGTGGCCAAGCAGTTAAGACAGTGGAATGGTAATCCATAGCCATAACATCAGCATGGGTTCGGGGTTCACTCTGTCCATGGTTCTGGAGGTAGAACAAGTCTTCTCGGATAAGGACTATAAACTGCAGGTCCAGTGTACACATCTAGCTCATGTGCACTTTAAATAACCTAGTATCTCTTTCGAGATGAGTAGGGGGTTACCCCGGTGTACTAGTACACACACAGTCACTGATCATAACTGGGCCCTCGATCTTTGACTGAAGAGGTTACCCAATTTAAATAACAAACAATGAAGTATATAATGTATGTTTTTGAACGCTTTTATCTTAGTTCTACACCACATTCCAGTCAGCTACCACGAAACTGAAGAGGGCAGCACAAGTATATACAGTATATATATGGGTGGAGTCAGTTAAACCCCATTTTCACAGGCAGTTAATTTTCACCGTTTAATTTTTGGCTGCCGGAAACACGGCCTAACTCAACACTACATATACTCTGTACCTTAATGTTCAACAACAAAACTATACCCAATGAAATATGTCAACCCATAGATATATATCTCCAAGGTCAAACATATGGAATACACAATAATTGTAGGTTGTAATGGTAGGGTATTTATCCTCGTTAAGAGTTAATTAGTGAAAGACTAATGAATGCTTTAGTTTGATACACAAGTTTTTGTTTTATTATGCAACAGATGTTTGTCAATGATTTATATTAACAGTCATTCATGTTTTATCATAGCTTTAATATTAAAGTTACTGTATTTGTTTAGTTTTGACATCTTGTTGTTTTCATATTATTGTTTTTTGTTTGTATTTAAACTTATTTCTGCTGCTAAGAACATTAAGCTCTGTCTTCACTATCAAACTTTATGTGACAAAAAAATATGATGTGACCATATCACACTCTTTTTGTCAAACTAGTTTGATAGTGTAGACAGAGCTTTAAATGAGAATTTAAATAAATCATTTGTTTTCTTACAAAGATGTGCTTTTTAAATTTATAACAAAAAAACAAAGTAACTTATAATTGCAATACAGAATAGTTTATATGTTAACAAAACAAACTATTTATTTATTAAACAAACTTGGTTTGAAACAAAACAAGTTTACGCTCTTTAAAAAAAATACTGATTTCTATTATGAGGTGGTTTATGTCAGTCACATAAAAAAAGTTTAAAATACTTCTTAAAATAACCCAAAATTCCCTACTAAATGGACCACAATTCAACTAATTCATTCCAATCCCATATACAGTATTTTAATGTTTTAGAATAATCAGTTTCTCTCTCAAATTAAAACTACTGGTTTGCCATTCAGTTTTTCATCATTTTCTATAGATTCTTCCCCTTTTTATTTATGAAGAATTCTGGAAAATCTCATATCAATATTGCTATTGCATTTACCAGGAATTCTGGACAATCCCATATCAATATTTCTGACAATCCCATATCAATATTTCTGGACAATCCCATATCAATATTTCTGGACAATCCCATATCAATATTTCTGGACAATCCCATATCAATATTTCTGGACAATCCCATATCAATATTTCTGGACAATCCCATATCAATATTTCTGGACAATCCCATATCAATATTTCTGGACAATCCGATATCAATATTTCTGGACAATCCCATATCAATATATCTGAACAATCCCATATCAATATTTCTGGACAATCCCATATCAATATTTCTGGACAATCCCATATCAATATTTCTGGACAATCCCATATCAATATTTCTGGACAATCCCATATCAATATTTCTGGACAATCCCATATCAATATTTCTGGACAATCCCATATCAATATTTCTGGACAATCTCATATCAATATTTCTGGACAATCCCATATCAATATTTCTGGACAATCCCATATCAATATTTCTGGACAATCCCATATCAATATTTCTGGACAATCCCATATCAATATTTCTGGACAATCCCATATCAATATCTCTGGACATTCTCCAAGTATGAAATGTGCCGTTTTTGGATGTGGATAACAAGAGACCTGTACAACACCATTTTGTTCATAAAATATTATGTCTCCAAACATGTCCACAACGGAACGATCCATTTTTGGTCCAGGGGACATTTATACCAATTAAACTAATTATTCTTAATTTATGCAAATTAATGTGATTTAGATTCTAGAAAATGGCTATGATTAGAATACATGGGCTAGACATATTTACAGGTAGCCCAGCCCAGTGGGCTAGTGGAAAAAATATCCATTTTAAGTGAATATAAAAATTGCATTTTACTTGTTCAATATTATTGAATACCATAAGTTCTTAAATCTAAATACTTTAAATATTAATTGTCTATAAAAATACTTTTTCTCTATTTTTTCTAATTCTATAATTTATACAAATCAGCTGTTAGTAATTGCATAGTAATAACACTATATAACTATACATGCAGTCTATACTGTTCCTTCCAATATTATTATATAAAAAATATATAACTTATATAATCGAATACATACTCTCAAACTTGCGCCTCACTCCAAAACTCGAAAACCGCTCAGCGATCAACCCAAAATAAATTATACTATGACAGTAAATATAAAGAAAATGTTTTATATCAACTGTAATTTAGTACCTCTTAGTAAAAATAAAACTTATTAAATATTTTCAATATATATATATTTACTTTGACTCTAAAAATAATAACTTATTAACCATTGGTATAAATAACATACAATATCATTCAGCACACACTATAATGGCATCGGGCATTCTTGGACGGGTAGGTAGCCAAAGTTGCCCAGAAGCTTGAAGTCCACAGTTTTCAACCACAATGAATAAAGAAGCAGAGCAAACATTTTCAGATGGGTTGAACATGCACGTTACCGGACACGGAATTGCTTTGTTCTGCAGTATATGCAATTCTTCCTGACCCTGAACCAGGGGCCTCAGGCCTCTGCGTTATGCCACTGCCTGACAAGAGCTATTAACAATTCCGATAAAGCCATGTGGATCACAGAAAATAAACCATAGCATTAACAATCCAGGATTTTGTAAATGACGAAGCACAAACATGGAATATTAATAGTCTATCAAAAATCTCTCTATGAAAAAGTAGTATCGGTATAATGTCACTGTAAAATTAAGGAGAACGTACCCATAGCGCTTCCTCTAGATCTAGTTAGAATGAGTACCACTCGCTTTAAAACAACACATTTCTGACAAAGTTTACCTTACTCCGAACAGATGGAATGCTAACATTTATTTTGGGCTACTAGAAAAATGGCATTGGCTATTTAAGAACACCATAATTGGCAAAAACAGTGGCAGAATGGCTATGAGTGCTCACTGGCTAAACCCAGGTGCCCCAGAGCATGATCAGTCCAATGCAACTACCCAGCATTGGAGGGCCCCTTAGGAGTGCTAAACCAGGGGCTTTTGCCCTGTGCGTTACGCCACTGGGCAAGAATAAAAGATTGTGACTGTATATGAAATCATAATAAAATAATAAAACTATCCATATACATCCTCAGCACACTGATGTATAATTATGCAATATTCAACACAATTATTCACATTTCCCCCGCAACCGCAGTGTACAGGTCCATCCATACAGGGCATTGGTGAGATACGACTCCATTTAGGGACCATCCATTTGGGATCAGAGGGTGAGTTAGTTTGTCTCTGCACACTCCAGTGTTACCTGCAAAGTAAAAAAAAAATAGAGAAATATTTAGTAAAGCATTAATCTCAGTGATGATAACAATTATTACAATACCATGACAAAGATTAGAAATCATGTTAAAATTACTGAAGTAACTATGATTTTTACTGCAATAATGTATGATTTTAATTTGTTTCAATGAAGAGGTTCGTCCATGCCATAAACAAGAGTAAAAAATGAACCAAAATAACTTGCTAAAAATAATTACATGATCAACATGTTAACATTCAGCCCCTGTCGTTGTGGACAGACGAACAGGTGCCGTTTGGTAGCAGCACTGGACACGAAGGGACCCCTTAGGGGAGTAGAAAGTTGTAGTTTGTGTTGTCCACACCTATGCAGTCGCAGGTTATTCCCCCATTTACAAAACAAAACACTGTACTGCAGTAACTGCAGTAGAATAATGATACAAAGGACGCAGACAATAACAAGTATGAATAGTTAAATTGAGGAACCTGTTAAAAGTTTGGTAGCAGGATGGTTACTCCATATGTTACTTTGGCATTGTGTCCCTTTCATGTTGTTCAACGCAATGTTTGTGTACTGGTATTGTTCAATTATGTTCTGGAAGCCCTTCAGTCTCAAAACATCAAAATCGTCTTCAAATGGAGAACAGTCAAAATCACCAAGAATTATTAAATTTTCATCTTCTGCAAAACATTAAAAAAAATAATAATTATAATAATAATTTATCTTCATGTTCGTTTCCAGATAGATTGGACAGAATCAAACGAAAGCTCTGTCTACACTATCAAACTAGTTTGACAAAAAAAGTGTGATGTGCTCAAATATGGTAGTGATATGCTCAAATATGGTAGTGATATGACATCATCATGTCCATATTTGGGCACAATACTTATATACATATTTTTTTGTCACATGAAGTTTGATAGTGTAGACAGAGCTTTAGGTATTCTTATAGACAAATGCTGGTCAGACATTGTTGCTAGCCTCAGGCTGTTTAGGTGTGTGAAATAAAATCATGCATTACCTACCGTGTAGTTCTGCGCTTACAACTTGAGATAAGGCGTTCATGGGGTCATAGCCACCCTGAAAAAAAAAAATACAATAATAAACGCAAGAAAACTTTATTGAGGAATTTGACAAGCATAAAAATTATTTACCTGAAAAAAATGTAATTTAAAGCAAAAAATATTTAAATTGTCTGTCAGACAATGGTTTTGGTTAAAATTAAACGTTTCTTTTGTCTTTTTATAAGTGAATTTTTTTTTACAGAAGTGTGTTATTATTAATCTTTATTTTTTTCCTGTTTTTGGGGGAGAATACATCTTTAAATTAAAATACATACCCCTGTCCACTTGAATTCATCTATCATTATAATATATACACAATAAAACATATAAAGTTATAGTTTTTATAGATTTTCTAAATCTGCTTTGTTGGCAGTTGAAAACTGCTAGTAATGTTGGAGTATTTCCAAGTGTATGGCGTGATATATTGCATCATACATACAGGAAATTATACTAAATGTTCTTTTTCAATCACCCAGTACACATTTTGTTTACTCTTTGTACACAATATTACACCTTGCATCTTTAAAATATACAAATAAATTAAATTATATATATCTACTGTACAGTATTGGAATATTGTAAATATTGTCTGTCTTTGTATTGTGATTTTTAAAGTTTTATTGTAAGTTTTTTAATGTCTTTTTATGAATGTTTTTTAATCTATTGCTCTAAAAAAACAGGACCATATGTAAAACAGGTGCATCTTTCTATACCTGATATGTTATTTATCCTGTCTAAATATGTTTTTAAATTTAAAAAAAAAAATTGAACTAATTTATGATAAATAGTCGACTCTCCTAACACCAGACTATCTGAAAAACCAGAAAGTCTAAGAAAACTTTTGTTGAAGTCCAAAAGTAAATTATTATTTATAAATATAGTAACAATAAAAAGTAATAATTCATCTACAGTATGATATACAGTAACTATAGTCAACTCTTCAAATACCGGACTCTCTCAAAATCTCCACCAAAATCAAACTTTTCTTGAGTCCAAAACATCCCAAATTCTTTTTTTCAAACATAAAACACATCAGAATATCCGGAAAACTATACATTATTATACCAACCCAAAGGTGTCCAGTGTTGGTGGAGTTGACAGTATTTCTTACACACTTACTGCAACAAGTGGGTACAGTACTTATGATAATTGGTTTATGAATGTGAAAGTTAATTTTTTATACAATATCATTTTGAAACCAGATGAAATTTTTCGAGAACTTACTGTACTAATTATTTAAAAATTAAAAAAAAAACAATAATCTGTCTTTTTTTTGTAATTTTTTTATTGTAAATTAAAACTTTGATATTAAGGAAATTATTTACACAATATTATTTTGAAACCAGATGAAATTTTTCGTACTTACTAATTATTAAAAATTAAAAAAAAAACAATAGTCTGTGTATCTTTTGGAGTTTTGTTAATTGTAAATTAAAACTTTGATAAAAAGTAATTTTTTATACAATATTATTTTGAAACAAGATGAAATTTTTCTTTCTGAAATTAAGAAAAAAAACAATAATTTGTCCATCTTTTGGAATTTCTTAATTGTATTAAAACTTTGATAAAAGAAATTTAAGGATAGGATTGTTTGCAGCCTATCAACACTGTTCATTAGATCATCATTAGGCCTGCTGTACCTAAAGGTCATGGTAAATAACACTACAAGTGCATTTATGAAAGAACGATGCCTCTCTTTACTTATTAGACATATCTAAATAAAACACCAGGACATGAGTCAAAGTAATATCCTACTTGTTAGCCACGTGGATGTATTCACTTGAAATAAATGCAATTTATTATAAATGCAAATTAATCAATAAATATTCAGACGTTTAGTTTTATTAACATTTTGTTCTTTTTATTAGTCAAATCGTTAAAATTAAAGAATAATAATTCTATTTATACAAAGAAAATAATAACAAATGCAGTTTTTGTCTCCTCTATATAGTAAAAAATAATTTAAATAAGTCAAAATTGTATACATTTTTTTTTCAAGGTTTTGTATTGTTTTCTGTATGTATTATTGTATTGTGTTGTTAACTGTATCAGAGCAACACAATTTTTATTCATATTTATGCAATGATATAACAAATGGAAATAAAACTATCACATAGTGTCGAATTTACAAATTATTTTCATAAAATTACCAACTCTCAACAGTGTTCATTTCAAGATTGGGGAGATGTACTTATTATCACATTTTTATATTAAATGTAAAAAGTTTTTAATATTTCTAAATTTGACAAATATAATTTTATTTATCATTTTAAATTTCATAAAGGTCAAATGACTAACCACTACAATGATGAGTAGTAAACGACTTTCTTAAAACCTGTCCAGAAAATGTTAGTAAGAGAGTTACCCCAAAAATAGTATTCTTTAAATGATTTTATGTTGGTGACAAGAACGCTAGTTGGTCATACCCAGTACCGTTTTGATTTTACGATCGTTATTTTTCTATATTAATTTATTGCACCGGAATATTAATAAAAATGGTTTTGTTGTATTGTCTTAATTGGCAAGATATTACAGTTAGATGTATTAATTGTTAAATTCTTCTTCTCTGTACAACCATATTTAGTATTCTTTGAAAAATGTTTTCATCTGTATACAATTCTTTACGATAAACCAGTAAATAAATACATAAAGCTCTGTCTACACTTTCAAACTTTATGTGACAAAAAAAATGTGATGTGCCCATGATGATGTCATATCACTACCATATTTAAGCATATCACTACCATATTTGGGCACATCACTACCATATTTGGGTACATCACACTTTTTTGTCAAACAGAGCTCAACTGTGTGACGTTTCAACTTGTCTATTTTGTAGTCAATAAAGTACCAAGAAGTTTATTTTTATTTGTAATACATATCTAGCTCTACCAATGGTATCGAGCACTGTAACGAGACGATCTAGTTATCTCTTACATACTGGTTTATGTATAAATATTGAAAAATATCTTACCCATATTCTTTGCAGAAGACTACCCTGATGCGAGTTGGAAGACGTGATGTGTACGTTTACTACCGAAATCTCAATTTGTCCGACACGGAAACATCCCAGGAATGGCCAGTGCAGTGGCGTTCCATTCTGTGGCAGCTTGAAGGAGCTAGCCAACAATGAGGAATCCTCTAGCACTAACACATCAGCATTCCATAGGAAACCTAGATATTCAAAACCCTAAAAAAGAAAAACAACATTTTTATAAATTTTATTAATTATTCAATTAAATTCAACTTTTTTTTTCAGACAAACTGTCCATATGAAACATATAAATACAATAAAATAGAAATACAAAGCATTATGTGACAACCGTCTTGGAGAGAGGACCACGAATCATCTGTTGACATAAACGTAGTGCCTCTCTCCACTTATAATACATTTTGGAATCAAACAATATATATTATTCATATATACAGTTTAACATTCTGTTTATCCTCAGAAAATGGATAGTTAGTCTGGGCATTTGAACAAATAGAAAAATAAATATGAAAATAGGTCAACAAAAATGAAAGTGAAAAGTAGAAGAAGGATTTTAAAGATGGTCCCTAAATGAAAGTATTGAACTATGTTATGGTGTTATACTGTGCAACATTATGATTGCTTGGTAGGTGCTCATTGGTCACCTATAGAGAATCCACCCCAGGTCAGATAGAATTCCTACTCCAGCATAGCCTACTCCAGCATAGCCTTTAAATAGACTATGTTATATACCGGCACCTTTCAATTCACGGCATCTGATTGGTTAATCACCGGTCTATAGTTATTGCCATGCCCTCGAACTACAGACCGGCTATACTAAACTGCTCATGTCTGTTACCTCTATCTTCAATCAGATCCACATGCGCGACGCGACGATTGCGTATCTAGCCCTAGTCTAGCCTACGATGATTTAATTGTGTTTGAGCTGACTTAGAGGATTTAGTAAGTTTAGCGGCCAGTTAAAATATGAAGAAACAAATAAAAGTATGATTTGGAAATATTTATTGCATATCTGAAAGCGATGAATTATCAATAATGCAGGCCTTTTTTGTTTGCTTCTTTGCAGCGAAACTGTGCCACTAACTAGGCCTACTCCAGCCAAGTCCATGTTTGCGTTCGCTTCGGCCTAGCCTAGCCAGCCAAATCGGGTGGTACGGTATACAAAACAACTATTTACTTGGCTTTCATCGGAGCATGGTAAAAAATATAGCCCTCAGTGATCTGGAGACATACTACTGTATATCCCTCCACCTCGTCTCGGGATATAGTATAGGGTAGTCTCCAGATCACCTTGGACTATATTTTTAAACACGCCACTCATCCCAGTAAGTATTTGTATACTATTCCACTACCATCATATTTAGTAATATCAGATTCATGTGCATTAAACTTTATTATAGTCTATAAACAATAGGTTACAAAATATAACTTTCCAACTCTATAATAAACATACTTTGACAGCTTAAATCATTATGTGTACTATATGCAATGTAAAAGTAATTCATTCATACCATAGAGGAAGAAGTCTCTCCCTGTTCATACGTATAATCATGGGATTTGCGTTTTAAACTAATAACGTTTTAATCAGGTTCCGTATGATGTTACAAGATCAAGTCAACATTTCTACATCCGCAGGCGACGACATATTATTTTAACTCTGGCCTAATCTTGTTAACAAGATACATGCTAGTGATATCAAGATACAAGTTAATTACACAAGATAGGAGGTAGTGATAACAAGATATGAGTAGTGTTAACAAGATCCTAGGTAGCCCAAGGGGCTAAGTATTAGGTGTGTTGTCGGCCATTAAGAGTCAAGAAATGACTACATCCTTAATTTCATAATCATTTTCATTATTTACATGTACCTCCGCCAAGTATATGTTATCGATCGTGTGTGTTTGTTTGTTTGTTAATGTTAGCAGGATTACTCAAAAAGTACAAGATCTTTACCAAAATGAAAATATAGATAGATATGTGGTCAAGGACCACTCCACTAAATTTTGGAGGCAATCCGGACCACGGTCCCAATTCTGGACCACTTTTTAGTATAATTTTCAGACCTGCTAGTGTTAAAAGATAGGACAGTAGGCGGAGGTATGCACTCAGTGGCTTTCTAGTTTTATAAGTATTTGATGAAATCTGTTATTTTTTTATTTATGGACTTAAAGCTCTGTCTACACTACCAAACTTTATGTGACAAAAACAATGTGATGTGCCCATATATGGACATGATGATGTCATACAACTACCATATTTGGGCATATCATTACCATACTTTGGCACATCATACTTTTTTGTCAAACTAGTTTGATAGTGTAGACAGAGCTTAAATAAAGAATTAATTTCACTTTCGTTGACAACAGTGTGCTGAAGGATAAAATCATACAAACCTGAGCGCCCTCGTACACCGGATCTGATGTCACGCTTCGCCAGTTACCGTGCTGTCCGAGACTTTCCACTACTCTGTTCAACTCAAGGCAGAGCTGCAATTTAACGATAAATTAAAATGATGCTAACGATTCATAAAAAAACGTAATGAGAAGAGAGTCAGTTTATGATAGCGTTGCAGGATGAGTGACTGACAGTTTTTTTTTCCCGACAAAATTTATTATAGTTATTTATTAATGGTTTATACATGTATGTACTGCGCCTACAGTATGAGCAATCATTGATTGGATGGCACATTATACATGCTGCAGCTTATTATTTATTTATACTAGTATAAATGGACCAATCAGAATCAATGATGGTCGTACATTTTTGTTTTGCCAGGAAGGTTCTACTGTAAATTTGATTTTTTTTCAATATCGGGAAATTACCTCACGACGGCAAGAACAAACACAACAAGAATCATTTGTACGGTATGGGAGATAGCTCTCTCAAAATCCACAAAACCAGATTTAGATGCGACTTGTAAAATAATAATAGAGTTCATTCTTATATTGCGCATATAAGCAAGCTCTCAATTTTTACCCCGGTCATTTTTTGGATCAAACAAGTACGGAAACATACTCCCATAATGCAGCTAGAAAAGTTGACAAAAAAAAATCCTCAAATTATTGGTTTCTTTTAACAAATAATAATTTTTCAAATATCATTTTTCGGCAGAATAAAGTTATGACGTTTAGACAAACAAAACAATGACACCCACATTGAAACTTTATCATAATTTAGTTTCATTCAACTAATGAATTACTTTCCCTTTTTCATTTCCCATTGAACATCAAACAATCACTTTCTGCCCAATTAATTTTTGTTCACAGATTTTAAAACAAGCGGAAGATAACAATAACCGAAATCAAGGACCAAACCAACACATTCATAACCGAGTTCATTCATTCAAATAAATAAACAATTTTCAGTTTCATTTTGATATTGTTCATAATCATATCATAATTTTTTATCTATTTATCTATTTAATACTTCTGTAAAATGTATCAAAAAAATAAACACCACCTGTGTATTAAGATATAAGTATATACATTAATAGACAGGTGCGGCTTTGGGATGTACATACCTGTGCTAGTACATGTGCTTGCCAGACATCCTGTACGGCTATCAGTCCAAATCTATGTCAAAGATCAAACAAATGTTCCTGGTTACCATAAATTTGCATACAATCTCGATACTCTGGCAAGTGTTTCCCTTTACAAATATTTATTACCAATTGCAAAATAAGTTTGTTCTGAACTTATAAGTTGACATAAACCAAAACATGAAGATAATGTAAAGCCTACCATATAGTACACTATACTACTCTAATCTACAATGTGTACAGTAGTAATAATAGGAACAAAAACTGAACCATTAAATTATACTACTAATATAGAACATATAAATCATAGAATTATTAATAATTAAATAATAATGAATAAGTTTAAAACACCATTTTTATTAGGATTCCCCTAGAACAGGTACTGCATGGCAACAGTAACTTCAGGACAAAATTTAACTTAAGTTGTTTAGCAATATTGCTAATCAAACTGATTTTTTAGTTGATAAACATAGTTTTGTATTGTATTTTTTGCTACACAATTTTAGAAATGTGTTGCAAAAAGGTTGACATTTGTATAGCTTTTTGCTATGCTAAACTGGCGAAATTATTTCCTGAACTTAATCCAAAAAGCCACTTTATTTATTTATTTACTTGAAAAAATGTAATTTAAAGCCAAAACAATTTTCTTTCAGAAGTAAATAACTTGATTAAAACTGCAAAATGATACTTACCCATTTTCTAAGATAGTTCGAACCAGTACTTCCTTAACTCCCAAGTTGCAATATTTTTCCAGCGTGCATTGTCCGAGATTCCAGGAGGCAATGCGAACAACCGGTCTACCGTTTTTTTCAATATTAACTTTCCATTTATAATCATCGCATAAGTGTGTCTGACATTGGCATACAGGTTGAGTTTGTTTAGAGGGCGTTTGCGTAGCACAAGAAACGTTGTTTGAGAATAGTTCGCTTTGAAGTTCCGTCACCGAAACCGGTGTCGACGTAGTACTAAGACTTGCACTTACTACATCACTAATTGTGAAAAAACAACGGATTCTATCGAACAAATACGTGCCAATTGATGGTAGGTGCGTAAGTTCCGACAAAACCTGAAACGGACCATTTGTATTTCTGTATGTAACAATATCTTCCGCTACCTCCTCGCGAATCCCACTGATTTGCACAATTTGCGCAGTCGATGCTGCGTTAATGTCAATTTTTTCTACGGAATTGCACTTCGAATAAGTACTCCATCGTGTCCAGGATGGCAGACGTGATAAATTCGGTCGTTGCGTCCTAGACGGAGAACAACAAAATTCACTGCAATAAATATTTGTACGAAAATTTTCCACTTTTAGAGCACCGACACCAGAAACTAATGCGAGGTCCTCAACTTTACGAAAACCCCCGATATAATTCCTATATTGTATGATATTACGCGCCACATTACGATTGATTCCATCTAAATTCATAAGCTGTTCTTCACAAGCGTGGTTTATATCCAATTGATCCATCGTAAACTCCCCTGCGTTAAATGTCGCGCTCAACTGGCGCCGATGAGCGCGTTTTCTTGGCCGATATTCATCATCGGTACGCAACTTACTTTTCTTCGGTCTACGACCACAACAACTGCTAACGGCACCCATACTGTAAACCACTATTGCTTTACACTACACACATCTTTATAGTCACTGTGATAATGGTAGCTTGTTCATATTTGATTCTTCAGCACACGTCTGAAAAAAAAATGCAAAGTTCTGTTAAGTCATATTTGACAACTGTATGACACTTTCACAAGGAAAACAATACAAAACCACAATGAGAACTAAATTATTGACTTCCGCATTGAGATCGTTGACAGCAACAAATTGAACTTAATTCTATTTTTAAACCATTATGTTAACAACAGAATCTTTGAAAAATTAAGTGAAAAAGACGTAGTGTAGAATGGATTTGAACCTGCAAACTCACTCACAAAGATCACTTTTAAAGCTCTGTCTACACTATCAAACTTTATTGTGACAAAAAAATGTGATGTGCCCATATATGGACATGATGATGTCATATCACCACCATATTTAAGCATATCAATACCATATTTGGGCACATCACACTTGTTTTATCAAACTAGTTTGATAGTAGACAGAGCTTTAAACTTGCACTGATCAAACATTAATAGAAAACATTCATTTGAAAACTGACAGAATAGCATATTGACATTAATGTATGGCAATGCATTCCAAACATTCAAAATATCCAAGCTCTTGTAGTAAACATACAGATGACATTTACTGTACAGTACTGTAGTATAGGGTATGGTTACATCATCTACTATAAAAATTCAGGGCCTGTTTCAGCTGAGTAGGAATATTCAGTTATTAACCAATTATTTTTTTAATCGATTATTTTTGGGCTGCAGAAACGGCGAAAATGACATAACCGATTAAACTGATTAAAAACACTCAAAGGGAACTGGTAGCTGATTCAAGGAAGAGATTTTCGAGAACCCAAATAAACCACAAAAAATTGATTGGTAAGCAAAAAAAATTAATGATGACGCACTGTATTATAGAATAATAACATCCTTTTACTCTGTCTTACAATATATAAATGGTGATAATCAAAAACAAACTCTGATTAAAGTGGGGCAAGCAACTATGATTCAATATATAAAACTTTTTACAGTAATTATTCATCTGCAGGAATAAAAATGTCGTTCATTATTAGAAAAAAAATAATGTGCAGCCAGTATTGTAGCCTATACTCATTATGATGACAGTATTCACTCTGTAAACAATGAGTTTATTGTAAAACCATGGACCTATAAATTAATTTTAATAGGTCCATGGTAAAACAGTTTGAGACCTTTTACCAGGAAGCCAACTTCCTTTAAAGATAACATACTGTAAAGTAATAAGAATGTTGCTTGTAAGCATGCATATAAAGCTCTGTCTACACTATCAAACTAGTTTGACAAAAACATGTGATGTACCTAATATGGTAGTGATATGACATCTTTATCACATAAATAAAGTTTGTTATTGTAGTGTAGACAGAGCTTTAGAACAGAACATAACTCCTTTATGTATAGTACAGTACATCTTTAATAGTAGTAGTTTAATTTTGCTAAAATGTTTATTACAAATTTGTTTTCTACAAAATGTTAGGTTGATTGTTTATGATTTTTGTATGTTAGTTGTTACCTGGAAATTGAATAAAATAAAATAAAAAAAATAAAAAAATCTAATTAGATTTTTAAGCCTTTTAAACCATAACTCACTATCAGTAATATTTTAAAAATGACAGACAGTAATAGTCTCACTGTCAAATTTTAAGAATTTTGGAAATACGCTATATTCTATTACATGACAACTGTTGAGAAGAATAAAATCGTATCGCCATCGACTCATAACTTTTGACAGCTTGTGTCAATTTCATTTGAGGCCTTGCAAGGTTGGATACGATTACAATTTTAATTGTACCATGAAAACGAAAAGGCAGATTGTTTTGTTTTGGTAATAAAACTGGTCAAATTGGTTGGTTTGTGTATCAGTGTTAGAGATATTGAATAATGTTAAAAATTACACGCAGCTGAACTCAAAACCTGTATACCCACCTCTCCAGAATTATAAAAAAAATCATTTTAAATAACTTCTTTTAAATCAATGATTATGCTTAAATATTGCAATTTTTTCCACTTTTTTTCTTAATCATGGACCCCATTTACACTTTAAGATCTGGGCAGGCCCTGGACCCGAAACGTAAGTGTACAGTAAATGGGATGTTAGATGATAAAGTTTATTCCACAAGATAAAAAGAATTGTGTTGATGGACATAACATTTTTTCACTTAAGCACCTTCTTAATTATCTTTACTTACTGTAAGCAATACTATACTGTACTGTAATACCAGTTCAGCACTTCAGAAAAAATGTTGGGACCTTTAAAAGAAAATTCTGGTCTTGGAAAGATTTTCTGGATTTCAATGCATCCGACTGGACAGATGTGTACTAACTTTAAAATGTAAGAAAACATAGACAGAATACTAGTGTATTGTTCTATTGTAATGAATCAGTAGATTATACAGTAATCCCACACAAGTCCCACGCAACACTCACTGACTATTATTTATTAAATAGACACAGTTCATAGACTTGTCTGTTGTCCCACATCAAATGTCTGATATCTACTTAATACCACAGTTATAACATGGAGTAATTAATTTAGTTTTATTTCTCCATGTGCCCAAATATGGTATGTAGTGATAGGCCCAAATATTGTCACATAAAATTCGATAGTGTATACAGAGCTTTATAAGGTGTCAAATACAACAAGGGGATGTATTTCTGTTGACCAACCAATGTTTCATTTAAATAGATTTTTTTATAGGCAAATCAAATATAGTAACACTTTATAAAAAGTAATAATAAAAAAACAGTTGATATACCAACAATCACAGAATGTTATCTGCAATTGCTTTGGTGTAACAACAATACACATATTACAGTACTTTCATTTCCTATATTTTGCAATTGTGTTGTACACTATTGACCTCAAAAAGGCCAAGTGTTAAATAATTCAGTACAAGGCTTTTTTTTTTATATTTGTCAAATAGAATACTCCAATACAATAAGATATATTATAGCCTAGGCCCTAGCAATTGTTTTCACCATTCGTTTGTGATAAATTATAAAATAAATAAAAACTGTAATTATAAATTACTTTTAAATTGCATTCAAAACCATTTATAATGTTTTAATTTATGTACTGTGCAAAACAATTGATATACTGCAAACCAGAATAGGCTAGGCCTTAAGACCACGAACAGAGGCGGAGCGGACAGGACCCGACACCCTCCCTGTTCCTCTTCCTTGACTTCTGTCTCATCTCACGCCTGCTTCCTCCGTGTATTTTTACACACCATCGGTAAAGTTTGCGGACGATATTAAACATGAATTTTTCAATTGTATCGATTAACAATTCCCACAAAACGTACTCCACATACAATACTTATGAATGTTGAAAGTATATTCGCATAATATTTAAAAACTTACCTTTAATATAGCATTTAATACGTCTAGTTTAGTAAGAGATGAAACACGTTCGAAGATCTCTCCCCGCAAGATAAATCAAAAACTCGACGACTGAACAAAAATGGATTAATCGAAAATCTTACGTGGAATGCGATTCGAAATTGAATATGGTATGTTTAAAATTGGCAAAGATAATTGCTAGAAAATTGTTCACAATTATCTTTACATTTCTTTTAAGCTTGTACGATTATTTTTATGAGCAAATGGCTATAGTAGTTTAATGTTTTGTAATGTCAACATTATATTTTTACCCATTAGAATAATGCAGCGGTCTTAAATTTATGAGGGCGGTATTTATAAATTAAAGTTTTTAACAAGAGAAAATCGATACAACACAACTTTTTTTAACGAGATAATACAGTATCTGTGGTTTTGTGATGGTAATATTTCTGGTGTTTTAGTGGCTGCCGCAGAAAACACATACCGTACATGCTACAATTACCGTATACAAAAACTGTATATATTTTTATCAACAGAGCAAAATTTATTACTAGAAATTGTTTTATATTTACAGGAAAGCATAAGCATAAAATAAACCCAACTGTACAGTTTAAATTGAAACTTTTCCGAGCTTCACTTTGAATATAACATATGCCTAGCTATGTATATTTGAACAGATTTGTACAGTTGTAGAAAATATTCAATTAAAACTTGTAAGACTGATAGTATACTGTAGTAGCACTACATACATAGCACCACTACAAAGTCCACCAGCAATGCACATGATGTGGGCTGGTGGCAATATTTATGCTGCATTAATAATTGTCACATGTTCATTCCAGTTTTTCATTATTTGGCATACTGTTTAATTTAATTAGCAGCAAAAAGCATGCAGAATAATAACTCCGGCATGTGACAATGTTACTTGTATGTAGGCTGGGGTTCATTGTCTAATTTTTGCTTGCATTGTTCATTCCATGTGTTCATTATCTCTGTCTGTGTGTTCATTATCTGACTTGTGTTCATCATCTGCCTGTGCATTCATCATCTGGTGGTGAATAATGGTCATTATTTGCCTGTGTGTTCAATATCTGCCTGTGTGTTCATCATCTGCCTGTGTGTTCATCATCTGCCTGTGTGTTCATCATCTGTCTGTGTGTTCATCATTTGTCTGTGTGTTCATTATCTGCCTATGTGTTTGTCATCTGCCTGTGTGTTCATTATCTGCCCTTGTGTTCATTATCTGCCCATGTGTTCATTATCTGCCCATGTGTTTATTATCTGCCTGTGTGTTCATTATCTGCCCGTGTGTTCATTATCTGCCCGTGTGTTCATTATCTGCCCGTGTGTTCATTATCTGCCCGTGTGTTCATTATCTGCCATTATCTGCTCTTGTGCTCATTATCTGCCCTTGTGTTCATTATCTGCCCGTGTGTTCATTATCTGCCCGTGTGTTTATTATCTGCCTGTGTGTTCATTATTTGCCTGTGTGTTCATTATCTGCCCGCATGTTCATTATCTGCCCATGTGTTCATTATCTGCCCGTGTGTTCATTATCTGCCTGTGTGTTCATTATCTGCCTGTGTGTTTATTATCTAACTGTGTGTTCATTATCTGCCCGTGTGTTCATTGTCTATTTGTTCAAAAGGTAGGTTTAGGTTGTTGTGTCAGAAGCTGGCCAAAGCGTTTCTTAATTGTCACCCTTTGTCTACTATATTTGTCATCAGGTGAAAACCGAGCTGTTAAAAGAAAAAAAAAGAATTACTGTATATTTAAAAAAGAAATACTGTGATTACTATATTAGCAACCATCATCACAGATAAAGGCTTAAAGCACTACTATATTCAGATCTTTTCTTAATATTGGTTGTCTAAAATTACCTGGATGTGCTGACAAAGTTGGCTTGTTATTGATATCCATTTTCTGTAAATAAAAAATAATAATATTTAATAGAAATATTAAATAATGAATAGATGAAAAACACTTTATTCAAATAATGGAAGATTAAAATTAATATTACAAATATTAAATTAATCCAATCCAATCAACTTTACAAAATAATAAAGATAACATCTCTCACTGGTAGTCACAATCTAGCAAGATGACCTCCATTTCGCTTACTTACCAAATTTTAGAAACCAACCGCAAGCCTAGGCCTAGACTAACTGCAACTCTTTGACTAATGAAGGTCGCGCTACCTACCAACCTAGCCTAGTAGTAGGGCAGGTAGCTAGGTAGAGAGAGGAGGCCTAGCCTAAGTTACTTACTAAATTATTGTTGTTTTGTCTTCTCTATCTACTGTGTTTATAGCTTAATCAGTACAACAAATTATACTTACTTCCAGTGTATATATTCTATCACCAGTTTCATTTAAATAATACATTAAAAACATTCTGAATTATTTTTGGTAATAAAGTCTGCGTAAACCGAAACCGCAAATTAAAAAGAAACAGTTTCGCACGTGGTATGAAAATGTTATCATATAAATCAAAGCGCCCTCTTTATATTAATTGCTCAATACTCTTAAAGGCATGCATCTTCAGTGTGGAGCCCGGTTAGCTCAGTCGGTAGAGCATCAGACTTTTAATCTGAGGGTCAAGGGTTCAAGTCCCTTATCGGGCGACTCAAATTTTTTTTTATTCATCAAATAATTTTACTTGTTTGAAAATATTGATATACATTTGAAAATAATTGACGGCAATATATTGATATCCTATTTGCTAGTAAATATTGTAAAATGAAAATGTACAGTTATTATAGATTATAGCAATCCATCGTTTTTATATACATTTTTCAGACCTATCAAATTAAATTTATAATTTTTTAATTATTGAATTTTGATACTGTAATATTGGTATTGGTTCTATGATTATCAAATTTATGTAGAATCAATTTCTCCTAAGAGTTAATTGGATTTGTTTTTTAAAGGAAGATTTTTAAAACATATTTTAAACAATTTACCTTTAATTTACCACTGATCACCTGGGGGAAATTCAGTTTTGGCATGCTTGTAAAATCGAAAAAAAAGACAAAAAGAGCCACCTGTGTTCGACACTCTATTCAAATAGATTATTGAACTATTACCAATTAGCTGACCCATTCAACACCTGTGTAAGAGTGTGCAGCCCGGTTAGCTCAGCTGGTAGAGCATCAGACTTTTAATCTGAGGGTCAAGGGTTCAAGTCCCTTATCGGGTGACTAAATTTTTTAAAACATCAAATTTATTGTCATATACTTAGTACAGTACTGTATTAATATCCTATTATTTATTATTAAACAAACTGTGTGAAAATAAACTCATAAATAACTATCAGATTAATTTTATTTTTTTAATATTAATAAATGATAGGAATGTGTACTAGATTCTAGAAAATATTTAAAAATTGATCTGTCTTCTCTAATAGCAGTTAAAATTGGAATGTTTTTCGGCTGAACATGGAGGTATAAGAATTATTTATTCTTACACAAAATTAATTATCTTTATACCTCCTTGATCCGACATAAATTTTGACTGGGAAGGTAATCCACAAAAAAGATCAAAAGAGGCGGCACAATGTACTGTATATTGAATTATTACCAATTAACTGACCCTTTGTTCACCCCTGTCAGAGTGTGGAGCCCGGTTAGCTCAGCTGGTAGAGCATCAGACTTTTAATCTGAGGGTCAAGGGTTCAAGTCCCTTATCGGGCGACTGAATTTTTTAATCCAAAAAAATAAAACACAAAAAAGCCTTTCCTATTTGTGAGCTTTTATTGAAGGTTTTCTAATCCAATAAATTTTTTTTAATTATGAAAAAACTAAAAAAAATATGGAGACAGGAATAATTTCTATATATTTTTTTCAGGAAAACAAACCTTTTATAATAAATAGGTAAAAAAAGAAATAACCACACTTATATTTACTGCACCTTTTTACAAAAATCAGGCCATATCATTTAATTCAAACATGTTTATCCCTCATGTTTACTTTCTGAAAATACATTTTTTTTTTGTAGAATTTAATTTTTACTGTTAAGTGCATTGAGGCATTTGCATAATGCATTATATAAGCCTAAATTATTATTATAAATTAGACAAAATATATTGTACATTATGAATTATGTAATGGTTCTGCCAAAATCCTCTCTTTGATAACAAAAACTTTAATGATGTTTACAAATGAGGCAAATAAAATAGCTGATAATGATGCATATTAAAATTTTCCATTGCACAATAAACACCAAATAAACAAGCGAATATCATTTAACAATTTGTTGTGTTTCTTGTTTTTACTCTTCTTTAGATTTCTTCCATAATTGAAGTTGATGTCAATGCTGATTGATTTATAGACACAAATGGACGAATAGTGTTGGTGTCGTAACTTTATTTAGGACGACGCTAATGCACTGGTTAGTTTGATAACATCTGTGATAAAGTCTGTACATGTGGCTGAATTCACAATACAACACCACCACCTGAGTACTCCATTCTCTGAAAATATAATAAGAAATGTTGTCAAGTTTAGTAGAGAAATGAAAAAGTCAAATGAATACACAGGGATATTAATACTTTTTTTATGTACTTGTCAATTGTATGACCCATCATGCGACCCCCGGGAGAGGTGCGTTATTTATCTGATGTGCGTCATACCTATGAATACCATGACACACCCCTACGTCAAAAAAGTGACTTGTCTTTTTTCATGACTATGATGCACTCATTTTGACGCACTGTGACCATGTTGTTCATGATATGGTGGGTTGTAAAGCGACGGACACACCACACCATTGTTCATTGATGTGACGTACCATCTAGGTTTTTTGACGCACCTCTGCATCAATAATTATTTGTAAATGACATATCCATGACGTACCTCTCCCGGGGGTTCTTTTGGTGGGTTATACAATTGACAAGTGCATTAGCATGAAAATATGAAATATTTCACAGTTTTTCACTGCTCATACTTGACAAAACCGACTTACTGTTTGTGGATCGAGGAATGACAACCAATCAGAAGCATAGAGCGGTAAAAGGCCCATTGACGAGCATTTGTACAACGCTAGCATGACACCCATCATGTTTGAACAAAGAAACACGGTCTTCTGGAATATTGCCTGGTTACTCCCTTCCAGCATTTTAAAAGCTGAAAAGAAAAATCAAAACAAATTAAAACCGTATCGAATCCATTATTACAGTTTGAAAGCAATTATGATATACCAAGGCAATCTAACAACAGGATGGTGAACTCTGGAGATCAAAGGCTTTATCTGTGGCTGCAACACAATCAGTTCAACGCACCTTAACAGACAACGTGCGGCTCAGTGAATATATACATAGTACAGTACTGTTGGTATTTGTCGCAGCCAGACATAAGATCTTGGCAAGGTCAGTGTCCTGTTGTTAAATTGCCTTGGATATACTAAACCAAAGAGATTATATAGTTAACTAGGGAGGACCACTCAATTATGTACTTACTTTTTTTGTGTTGCATAATGGCCTGTATGGGCCTCCATACCATCATTCCTACCATCATAATTGGGAAAATTGAAATTGAATTACCCGACATGTACATGATAAACAGATTCATTGGTAATTGTTTTAACGGTGCTAGTGCAATATCCCAACATTTCTGTAAAAAATATTTAACCAAAATAAACATTATTAATCAAATCACACGATACAGGCAGATGTATTGATGCAGGCCATGTGTCAATAAGGGCTAAGTAATTATACTAAAGTCACAGACTGGAGATATTAACTGACTGATGCTAATTTTTTTTCGATAGTAGATCTGAAAGAAAACTTACCTTGTCGACTAAACTTGAATTGTTGTCACTATCTTGGGACGTTACTTCTAAATTCCGATTGGATGATGTAAAACCGACAGGGGCATCTAATTCTTTGCCATGACTATGTCTAAATTAAAATAAACAATTACAATTATTATCAATTGTATTTAGATTAGGCAGATTTTTATCTCCACAAACTTCTAGTTCAAATAATTATTATATATTTCATTTAATATTATTATTACTGTACTATGGTATTTCTAATCTATTAAAATCTGTGATAAACAAAATTCTGTATTAATTAATAATAATTATAATTTAAAAATAGAAAACTGAAGTAGGCCTAGATTTTTACTCATTGTCAAATCAATAATAATAAATATCGTTGTAGTGGCTAGGCCTACTACTAGGCCTAGATAGGCTAAACAAAACAGAAATATACTGATCATATAAAATGTATAATTATTAATTATAGATTAGCTAGGCCTTATCATCCCCAAACCAAGGTAGGCTTCACATTCCCTCTGATAGGCTCTGCCTCCCTCTACAGCCTGCTTAGCTAGCCTACTAATCTAGTTTTTATTTGGGCCTAGCCTAGCTTTGCCTTCTGTTTTACCCTGATCCTAGCTAGCCAATAACACATCTATTAGCATAATAAGGCTAACAACATCTACGTATATGATTGATGTAAAATCACATTTTATACTTACTTAGTATTGAATTCAATTGACCATTTATGTCGATATTTATTACGGGCTGCTGGTCCACTCAACTGACCATGATGAGCCATTTTGTTTTTCTAATGACTGAAATAAAAGGTCACACAGCAGAAGGTCAATGATGACACACATGTCACACACACCACCACGTGGTGTAAATAGATTCGTGTAAATAAAGACATCGGCGGTAAGTAAGTGGTCATAAAATGGTAAAAATAGACATAATCCATTAAGAATTCGATCCAAGAATTTGTTCATATAAACGAATATTTAAGAATCATAAACCAACCAGGCTTCCCGGCGGAATGGTAGGGGTAAAGAGTCTATAGAAATTCTTATTCTAGGTAGGCCCTACCTAGCCTACTACAAGCTAGTTCTTCTAGGCCTACTACTACTGGGCTAATAGGCCTAGTAGGAAGGACATATTGTAGGCCTATGACATATACACAATGACACAGACTAGTAGAGGCAATGCGTGGCATAGTCACTTGATTTGCATTGCATTTAGGCCTCGGTAATAATATCCTGTTACGAATGAGAATCCAAATTTGGTATCTAGCCTAGCTAGGCTATAATATTATGTCGTTCATTTTGTCCATAAATAAACCATGGATTCTTTACTCCATGAATAAACTAATAATAAAGGAATTAATAAAAGTTTTGATTTTTATTTCAGATTTGAATCATGGATGAAAATGTTGATGCACAGCAAACAATTTCACTATTTGAAAATATCTGTTCTCAGGTTTTTGTTTAATGATACTTTTATACCCAAAACATTCCAGCTAAAAAAAATGTTAAAAATCTCATCAAAATGGTTCAGTTATTCATAATTTATTTCTCTTCATACATACTATTTATTGTTATTAAATGAATAATCAAATCAAATCCTTTAATCCATTTATAGAATTTTTTTTAAATTTGGTTAATAATAGGTGTCAGCGGTCAAAACACAAGTGGAATCCGTTTTCAAAAGAGTAAAAAATGGAGAAGTATCGACTGCTAATGGCGTCAGTTGTCTAGATGTTAAACATCATCTGCTGCTTAGGTAAGCATTCCAGGGATGTGTCGGCGATTTGTAGGTTGGTGGCGCTTTACTGTCATGATTGACACTACTGTATATAGTTGTTCTATGGAGTATTGATTGTATATTTAAATTATGATAATACTAATAAATAATTTATTAATTTCAATATCAATTACTTTTTTTTCTACAGTTACATCATGAATTTAGGTTTAGTGATAATGAGGAAATCTGAAGGACAACAGATCAGTGGAACTGCCGCAATTCAACGACTTATAGAAATTCGAACCGTCTTAGAAAAAATGAGACCAATCGACTACAAGTTACAGTATCAAGTAGACAAGTTGATCAAGACAGCTATCACAGGCACTGTGGCAGAAAACGACCCTACTAGATTTAGACCAAATCCAAATAATTTAATTAGTAAAGTATGTAATAGGCTAGAAAAGTTTCTGTCTACACTATCAAACTAGTTTGACGAAAGTGTGATGTCATCATGTCCATATACAGGCAAATCACATTTTTTTTGTCACATAGTTTGTTAGCGTAGACAGAGCTTTAAACCATGTGAATCGGGTTCTTATTTGTGTGTATTTAAAATGGATATACTGTACTGTAAATAATTCCAGTGAGAAAGGGAAGTGTAGTCTTCGGTACCTATCGTCAGTGAGCTCTAGGCATAGAATGGAAGGCATTGGCTAACACGGTTGCTTTGAAAAAAAAATTGTAAAACCTAAGTCAATTTTCCACAAGGAGAATTTGTAAGCGCGAATCGAAAGCGTCAGCTTATACGCTTGTGTAGAGAGGGATTTGGAAGATGTAAACATAAATACGCATGCGTATAAGCTGACACTTTTGATTCGCACGAACAAATTCAGCATAGGCTTAATACAACTAGTCTTCATTGGAATATGAAATGGTTCCATGGTACAGTTCCATAATTGTCGGCGTCTTTTAACTGTGTTTTAATTTCAACAGCTTGAAGATGAGGAAGATAGTGAGAGTGAAGAAGAGGGTACTTCAAAATCAAAGAAATATGTGCCACCAAGGGTAGCAGCTATGCACTATGGTATGTTGTTGGTAAATAAATGTTATTTAAACAAATAAATTGCGGAAATCCTCAAGTAGCAGATTTAGCAGAGGGAGGGTGGTTTTAGTTTAGTGTACTTAGTTGATACTTATTGTTTGTCAGACAATGTTTTTAATTAATAATAACCTGTTTCTCTTTGTAGTTGATGATGAGACGGTTGCGGACAGAAGACAAAGACTGCTAGAGGTAGCAAAGAAAAAGGCATTAAGTAGTTCAATCATCCAAGATTTAAGAGGTAAATCCTATAAAGATAGGTCACAGGTCACTTGCATAGCATCAGGGCTAAAGCTCTGTCAACACTATCAAACTTTATGTGACAAAAAAATGTGGTGTGCCCAAATATGGACATGATGATGTCATATCACTACCATATTTGGGCACAAGAGTATTGACAAATATGAATGTTTCATTTAGCTTGTAATTTTAAAAACAATTTCTTCTACTTTTCATATTATTTTTTAGCTGAATATGATGACAGGCCAGAAGAAATCCGGGTATGTAATCTATAACAAAGGACTGTTGTCATAGTATTAGTGCAAATAAGGCATTCTTATATCATAACAGTATTATTTATTTATTAATAGATCCTACTTGCATTGGTTATTATGTATTATAAAACCTAAATAAATTCCTGTCATTTGATTGGACGATTGTGGGTCACATGGCGTGCAATAGTACACACTATTGAACTATTGAATATAAATTCATTTTGATTGACAGGAGACTGTGAACTTCCATAAACAAAAGCAAGAAAGGGCTGCAAAAGAAAGGAAGGAGTAAGTAAATTAAAAACACTTGTCAGGAGTAAATTGTCTGTAGTATGGTTGAAGTAACTTAAAGCTCAGGTATAGGCATGAATTTTAAATATAATATTTGGTTAATTGTACAAAAATAAAATATGTGTAACATACACAATGACGAAAAAACATGAATTTTCCGTAAAATGGTCAAATACAAAATTTGGCAAAATTCTGCTACAGTATAAAACCATACAGATTTTTTTCAGTAGTTAGGTAGTTTAACCTTATGTAATAACATGTCTGGTGACTCCCTAGATTGGTCGGATATTTAACCATTTTCTACACTTTTATTCCAGATATGAGGAGGAATATTTCAAGAGGTTACCAGTGACTAAAAAGGAAAAAGTATGTCTGGAAAAAATGTTATTATTTGCTCTAAAAAAGTGTCAGCAAAAGTATGAATAAATAAATTAAAGTAGCATACATAAAGACAAAATAAATTATTCATATTTTTTGTGAGTAATATTAATATCTACACTATCAAACTGTATGCGACAAAAAATGTGATGTGCCCATGGACATGATGATGTCATATCACTACCATATTTAGGCTTACTACCATATTTTGGAAAATCACTACATATTTGGGCACATCACATTTTTTTGTCAAAGCTAGTTTGATAGTGCAGACAGAGCTTTAAACTCAAATGTATGGATTTATTGGTGAAGATGTATCGAAGGATATCCACTAAGTATTCTTTTATTTATCGCAGCATGCCCAGAAGAGAATGGCTACAATGTCCAGTCTGGATGGAATCACCAACTTTGGTGACATCTCTGCATTGTCTCAAGATCTTAATGATGACCTTGACAGATTTCAAAGCAAAAAGAAGTAAGTTTAGTTTCTGTGCCCTGTATAAGAAAATAAGTCAAAAACATGGTAGCAACCACCAAACAGACGAGGGCCTGTCTGCTAAACTCTTGTTACAAACCAAACAGACGAGGGCCTGTCTGCTAAACTCTTGTTACAAACCAAACAGACGAGGGCCTGTCTGCTTTAAGTATTGCAACTAATAAAAACAATTTTTTTTTTTCCAGAAAGAAAATGCCAAGTCGGGTAAGTTTTGGAATATTATGGTTATTTAACCATGCTGTGTGTGTAGCTTTCCTACAAACATTCACCGTTTTAGTTTGTAAAAGTTTCACTATACTTTATAGTCGTTATACTTCTTTTTTTTTAGCTACGCAGAATTCTGTCAAAGAAGAGAGGAAAAAGAAGAAAGTTCTAAAGACATTTCTACAAAAGAACATTTGGCTTTTATTTTACAGTATCTTACATACAACAGTCAGTCACATGCCTTTTAGTTTGAATGTTTTTGTTGTTTGAAAATAAAGTTGAAAAGAAATAAATGTCTTTAACTTGAAGAAATCCAGCTTTTGTTTTCGTCTGCAATCTCTATCATACTATTTGCGATGTCTTTCTGTACCTGTTGTTACGCTACTTCTGTTAAGTCAGCTCTCTTCTCGTCTGACATACGTACCCCATATGTTTTTAAACGTAATACCAGCTTCATTCCAACGATCAGCTTTTAATATACTTCTTGGGCTTGGTTCCCATCGCATCTATTAATGAATAAAACAAAAAAGGATTAACATTTGAAGCTGGTTCTATATCAATGGCGCTTGTGCAAAAAAAAAAAAACCCTTAGGGTAAGATTTTAGGTGTGTTTTTGGAATGTATAAAGCAAGAGGGTCGGGACATGAAATGAGATTAAATCCTGCAACAGATGTAGAAATTATTTTACTTTGCTGTTTATTCAATAATTTTATGAAAATTATATTCTCATGTATAATCCCACTTTGGGTCTAATCTCACCCCCTACTTTATGACTGATTTCACAAACAGGAATATCCTCGGGTATAATCTCAGTACAGTACCAGGGTTTCCCGGGTATAGTTCCACCCCCAAACTCAGCCCAAATTCCTATTGTAGTGGAGGTGGGATTATACGAGAGGATATACGGTATAATAATAAAACTCACAGCTACAACAAACATCTCGTGATCCTCTACAGTGTACATATCAGCCGGTGGTGTCAGCGTTTTTGGCGAGTACCAACACGATAATAAGAAATCACGCGAATACACTATACGCTTATGATTTGATTTTGTTACCGGACCACTAGTCGGCTTGCTTTCTGAACTGGAGACGTCTTTGTGGTGGTCAGCACTAACTGGTGGTTTGATATCTCTGTTGCTGGAATTGTCGTTACTCTGCTTGTTAGCTGTATCAAAATCCCTCTTATTGTGTTGACTCCTTGTGATGACATCATCAGTGATGTCATTGTTGTTGGTATCTTCGGCTTTCTTTGAACTCAATGTTCTTTGCCATCGACTTCTTTGTCCGAACAGAAAGCCTGGTACTGTCTCTTTTTCTAGATGAACATCCTTAATGAAAAAATCAATAATAATCAATAACCAATAATATTCAATAAAAAATCAATATTTGTTTTACAAAAGGTATAATTAAAAAATAAATTATAATTAATTTAAATCATTAATTAATAAAAATCAATAATTAAATTTAAAAATATTTGTTTCAACAAAAGGTATAATTAAAAAATAATAAAAATTATTTTTTAAAAATTAAAATTTGTTTTATTATTGTACTGTACTTACCCACTCATTCTTATGTTTTGTTATTCTCAAATTTGGAACAGCAGTAGGCTCTGAAAAAAAAATGTACTAATTTTATATTTTGAATATCCAAAGAAAAGATTTCATTTATAAAAGTAATTATTCATGCAATTATTATTTATATTATAAATAAAGAGATAACATAAATTAAATTATATAATTAAATATTCAATAACGAAAAATATTTAAAATAATTAATGGTGCATTATATTATACAGTAGCAGTATTTATTACAGTATAACACGATTAAGAATTTTGTCCAGGTACCTTTAATCATCAAACGTCGGCGACCCTCTTCTTGCGGTTGTTGTACTGTTTCCGTGTGGTCGTTCGGTAGCTTGTTTTGGTGGTAGGCGGCAGCCTTAATTGTATATAACGTAAATAAAGTACAAATTTGGTAAGATTTGACAAATTATTTCTATTTTAAAGTTCAACAACGTATAATTAAAACATAATTTATTTCACCGTGCGAAAATTTATGTTCATGGAATTATGTAAAAGCGGTAAACTAATAGGTAAAAAGTTAATAGCGCAACCCGCCGACACACCGCACTATGCAGCGAAAGCCGTGGACCGGTACCGCTTGGGTCGGGCGGGTGCCTTTCATTTTTCAACGTCGACACCGCTAGCTAGCAACAACACGGCTGCCTGGTTTTACGGCGATCGCCAAAAATGCTAGTTTTCAAGGCATTATTGGCGTAAAAAAACCACCAATGATGACTAAAGAGATGTTCTTTGCACGATGTAAATATGAAAATATGTTCGTAGAAATCATAAATGCAAAACACTGAACAACATTGCTTAATGTGCTAGGCCCAACCAAAACAAACTGATGGGAGTACATAAAAACCACACACGGCACGCGACGCCATCATGGCCTTGTTGTTGGGTGGAGATTCTACCGGCCGTAGTAGTATCCGGTAGGCCTACGGTACGGGGGAACTTTAAATAATTGTAATAATTTATATGGATCATGTTGATTTTACAATTTTAGACATTTAAATATTCTGTCTAATTTATATTTAAAGAATATAGTTCAAATATAATCAAAGATTTTTTATTTATATTTATTCTACTACACAAACAATATAAGTAAATAAATAAAACAGTATACAAAAAAGTACAGTATAATTTCAAGCAATAAAAATACCCTACAAAATTATAAAAACTATAAATATGATATTTAAAATTAATTTGAATGAATATGCAGGTGTGCCCTTTTGGTAGATGGTAGTCCACTCTCCTTGTTTATATCTGTCTCTGTAGGTTCGGCAAAATAATTGACCAATAAAAACTGAAAATGGCCGAATTGTTGATCATGGAGGTGCAAAAATATCCAGAACTGTACGACAGAACACATCCTCAACACAAGAACGTAGAAAGAAAACAAGAAATTTGGGAATTACTTGGCCACAGTCTACAAACAACAGGTTTGAATGGGGTTTTATGGAGGTTGTATCCTACTAAAATGACTATATCAAAGTGCTTATAATTATTAGTAGAGATCTGTATCATTTTAATATTTTAACAAACAAAACTGCTTTCTAAAGTTTAGTTGCCACTTGGACACAAGTAATTTGACCAATTACAGTGTGATGAATCATCACTTGTGATTGGTCAGCTCACATGCGTTGCATCCAAGTGGGAACCAAGCTTTAAGCTCTGTCTACACTATCAAACTTTATGTGACAAAAAAAATGTGATGTGCCCATATATGGACATGATGATGTCATATCACTACCATATTTGGGTACATCACACTTTTTTCTTGTCAAACTAGTTTGATAGTGTAGACAGAGCTTTAGAAATGTCAAACAAACTAGATACAGAAAATATTTGAACATAACTCTACCCACCTAAACTAAAGATAATTAGAATAGGTTTGTAACTAGACATATCAATAATTTGTACACATCTTTTTATTTATTCCATCAGTACCTCTTATTTTACCAACTGTTGATATTAACATTTTGATTTACAGGAATTGATGCGTCCAAGCGCTGGAAGGATATACGGGATTCATTTGTGAAGTCAAGACGAAGACTTTCGTCGCCGAAGAATCCTAATAAGGTATACAAACCTTATAGACATGCTAGGTTACTGGACTTCTTATTGCCTTGTCTGTTGACCTCTCCTAACAGCAAGTAAGTAAGGTTACACAAAAATATTACTAGAGAGTGAACTAGGAGATGACACATTATTATTATGAAAACATACCAGCCTAAAGGCCCGTTTACACTAGGACGATAAAGATTGACGATAAATAAACAAATATGCATTGTTCATACACAAAACAAAAGAAATCTAAAAAGTTTTTATTCTAGAACTATTTAGGAACCATCTATGCTTAATTTGATGAAAATTATATTTTCACATGTCCAATCAAATAACGTCATGATTAGTAAGAGCAATAATATCGTGACAATACAACGATTTTTTTGGTTTTATTGATCATGACGTCATTTTGATTGGATTTTTAAAAATATTATTTTTATCAAAGACAGCATAAATGAGTATTCTATAATTCGAAAACCTTTCTAAATGATTTTGTTTTGTGTAAAAAAAAGGCATGCTTATCTATTTTTCGCCGATCGTTATCGTCCTAGTGTAAATAAGCCTTAAATTGAAACACATTGTTTTTTTAAAAAATGCATAATTTTTTATACAATTATGTTGTCAGCAATGAAATAAATTTTTTCGGTTATAAATTCTTGTTATGTCTAACCGATTCTCGGTACTGTACTACTGTATGGTTTGATTAATACAAGCCTACATCTTTAACACAATGCAGGCTCCACAATGTAGATGATATGATACAGGGCAAATGATGACAATACTATAGATAATCCAGTCACTGTTAAGTTCTGTCTACACTATTAAACTTGTTTGACAAAAAAAAGTGTGACATGCCCAAATATGGTAGTGATATGACATGTCCATATGGGCACATCACATTTTTTTGCCACATAAAATTTGATAGTGTAGACAAGGCTTTATGCATGGGTTTAGCATGAAACTCTCAAATTCTTAACCATACTTTTTTATTTTTAGAGGTAAAAAAAGAGTAGGCACTACTACTTTACTGGAAAATGGTGGAGATGGTGGAACAGTACAAATAATGAATGATGATTTGTTGCAACAACCAGATAAAAAGATAAAAAAATACCCTAAAGTTTCAATACAAGAAGACGCAATTGATGGAAAAGAAACAAACGCAAGCAAAGAAGAACTGTCCGATCTCGATGAAGATGATCTGTTTTTTCGCAGCATGGCTTGTTCGTGTAAGAAACTCCCGCAGAGTGTTAAATCGTTCGTACGCTTTAAGATTCACGAAATTATCTTCCAGGCTGAAAATCAAATTATTGCCGTTTCGGAAATTTCACAACCGCCCGTAACATCGGAGTGATTAATCGCGTCAGATACTTTGAGAAAAAAAATTACCAAGAAATATATTATGAAATATACTAGATAAATATACTAGATATAGAATGAAAGAATTGGGAGAATTTTACAAGGTAGATGAAAGTTAAACCCAGTGGCAGATCCAGAATTTTGAAATAGGGGGAGGGGAACCAGGGCCTAAACATAGCAAATTTTAGGTGCTCAACTGAAATAAGTGTCCTATCTCTTGAATGTTGTTTGGGGGGGGGGGGGGTTTGGGTTTGGCTTGAATCCTCCTATGAAACCCCATGCACAGAACAAGTTTGAACATGGTGAATAGAGTCTTTTTTTTTAACTCTATGCTGCTAGACACTAGGAACAAACTAACTAAAAAGACAAAGAAGTAGATGAATCCTAAACTGCTGTTAAGATTTTAATTTGATCAGAAAGACTTTTTTTATGTAGTACAAACAACATAACTTTGTTATAATATAATTATAAGTCAATGAATTATCTAAAGTTATTTTTCAAAATGACAATTTATTTTAATATAATTTTGATTGGATACTTTGCTAAAAAATAATTACTAAAATAGAATCAAAGTTTTGTATAACTCTTACGTTAAATTAAATGCTAGTCTAGGTTTTAGACAGCGATTACATTAATTTTTCTGAAAGAAAATCATTTTGGCATACATGGCGTGTCATAACTGAGCAGCAATATTTTTAAAAATCAGCCCTACTGGGACCTGCTACTGGTGGCGCTATAGTACATAAAAAGTATAGTTAAATGTAAATAAGGCCATTATGCTGTAGTATATATATTGTTCAAAGAAAAAATAAAGATACACCAGTCAAGTTATATACTTCATTCATAGTTTGTATTATTGATATATTAATTGACAATAAATTAATTTAATAGTAAATTAAACAAAATGTCCATATTGCATAATTTCCAGGTAGTTTGCAGTCAACTAGTGGCTAATGCAGATCAATAACGAAAGTTACATTGCGTCCACACACCAAACCACATTTAACTTAACTTTTTTTTTCCAACCACCTTTAAAGGGTCTTTCACACTTGTTTCAGCATGGTTCCGGTCCGGTGAATCGAACATCAATGTTTCGTTTTTACGACACTCCATGCGCCAATCGATATGCGAGTAGCCGCATGAAAATGAAACATTGACGTTCAATTGGATTTGCTGGCGCCGGACCGGTGTGAAAGACCCTTAAAGAGGGTAACCCTTCCAGTTTATCCCAGTGGGTTCACTGATATTCAGAGGCCCTCTTTAATAAAATTAAAATACATTGCAACAATTAACAATAACAAGGTATATCAGAATCAATCAACTTCTTGGCGGTGGCTTAATGCAATGTGGTAAAAATGGACATAATATCTTATTTTGATACATTCTTAATGTTTTCAACCATATACATACAGTCTATTAATAGTAACCAAGACTTGCACATCACTGATGTTGCTTCAATCTATTTTAGGCTCCAATTTCGCACTGGCTATATGTACAGCAGCTGTGTAAATAACTGTTTAAATCTTTAACTTACATTTTTATCTTCATCTATCAGCGAATGCAGCTTTTTTCTAGCTTGTTCGATATTTACAGTATGCCCACTCAGCACAACTCTTATATTGCTCGATTTCTTTTCTGTTAAAAAATAGTTATTTTGAATTTAATAAAAATGATAAAAGTACGCTTGCATAGTATTATTAATTCATCAAATCCTTTTTCGCATTTTTATGGTGGCAGAAGTACATCAGAGATTATGAGAAGTTAAGCCATTTATCTAAAGCTCTGTGTACACTATCAAACTAGTTTGACAAAAAAAGTGTGATATGCTTTAAATATGGTAGTGATATGACATCATCATGTCCATATATGGGCACATCACTTTTTTGTCAAACTCATTTGATAGTGTAGACAGAGCTTTAACAATGACTCATAGTTATAAACATATATGTTGCTCGAGTCAATTTCTTTTCTGTCAAAAATGAATTATTTTGAATTTAATAAAAATGATAAAGTATGCTAGCATAGTAATAATTCATTTTTCGGATTTTACTTTTTTTTCATGGTTACAGAAGTAGGCCCACAAAGAATATGAAGAGATTATGAAAAGTTGAGCCATTTCTCTAAAACCTTGTCTACACTATCAAACTTTATGTGACAAAAACATGTGATGTGCCCATATATGGACATGATGATGTCATATCACTACCATATGATAGTGTAGACAGAGCTTTAAAACAATGGCTCATACGTATAAACATTTATATTGCTTGATTTTATTTCCTGTACAAAATTGAATTAATTTGAATTTAATGAAAATGATGAAAAGTATGCTTCTATATTAACTAATAATTAAATAATCCCTTTTTTATTACTTTTTATTCATGGTAACAGAAGTAAGTCGAATATGATTATACCAGAAGTTGTGCTATTTCTCTCTAATAACAATGACATATTTATAAACATCTGCCAGTACCATATTACACATTTTCCAATGTAAAATGATGTCATTAACCTTTTTACATTTAAAATGTTAAAAACAGTGATAACCTAAAAGCTCACCTTGTTCAAATGAGACTTCTACTTTACAGGTCGTGCACACATTCTGGAGTGCCAACTTTCCCTTCAAAATTACTGCAAATATAAATAAAAATACCGTTTATAAAGTTGAGCTACATTGCGAGTTACTGATGGTTATAGAGTTATTTTCATCATGCCCAAAAATGGTAGTGATATGACCAAATAGAGTAGTAATCCGGTCTCCCAATCATTTAATAAAACCTGTGTGTTAAGCTCTGTCCACAGTATTACACTTTATGTTACAAAATGTGTGTGCCCAAATATAGTAGTGATATGCCCAAATATGGTAGTGATATGACATTGTCATGTCCATATATGGGCACATCACTGGATTCTTTAAATGATTGGGAGACCTGACTGACCGACACCCAAAATAGCAATTGCAATTACTCAGCTAAAGCTCTGTCTACACTATCAAACTAATTAGACAAAAAAAAGATGTGCTCAAATATGGTAGTGATATGCCCAAATATAGAAGTGATATGACATCATGGGCACATCACACTTTTTTTTTCACATACAGTTTGATAGTGTAGACAGAGCTTGCGTTTTATAAGCAATGCTGCTCATATTCTGAAATCTGAATAGACAAAATGTAGTAGATAACTTACACTTTTGAGCCTGTTGTTTTGTCAATATCTCTGTCACAATTGATAGGTTAGAAGTGGGAGTAGTAGCAGTAGTTGGGCTTTGAGTAGCAGTTGGGCTTCGAGTAGTAGGGCTTTGAGCAGTGGTAGAAATTTGAGCAGTAGTAGCGCTTTGAGCAGCAGTAGGGATTTGACCAGTAGTTGGGCTTTGAGTAGTAGGGCTTTGAGCAGTAGTAAAGATTTGAGCAGTAGTAGCACTTTGAGCAGCAGTAGGGATTTGACCAGTAGTAGGGCTTTGAGTAGTAGTATGAGTAGTTGGCCTTCGAGTAGTTCTACCCTGTGGAAAAAAGTTAGAATACTGTCAGCTTCAAATGGAGAATGCATCTTCTTATCTATATCTAGGCAAATTGCCAAGGATAACCATAACCAAATTCATTCACTATCCCTCTTAAAGGTGGCAATCCTGTTCACAAGACAATATACACAAGATGCTCTACATAAACAAAGTCTTATTACAAGTCTTTGGGAGTGGAGTTGTAATTTGTCATTTGTAAAAATCTTGACATATGACAGGATTTGAACCCAGGACCCTTATTGGTAGTCAAGCATTATAACCACCAAGCCACAACTCCACTCCGTATCAAATTCAAGTGTCCTTGTTTGTTAACTAATTTTCAGGTAATAAATAAAGATATTAAAAAGTAGAACCTATGTTTTAAGAGGACACCTTCAGGCCCCAGCAAAGTGTCCCCTTAATAGAGGTCTCCACCGAATACGGGTTGTATGTAGTGATATTGTCCCTTGTTCTCGTCATAGAAAAGTGTCCCCTTAATAGAGGTCTCCACCGAATACGGGTTGTATGTAGTGATATTGTCCCTCGTTCTCGTCATAGAAAAGTGTCCCCTTAATAGGGGTGTCCCAAAGGAGGCGATCTACTGTAGTAAATGCTAAAACACTAAATGTGACTACATGGTGGAGGAGATGCCTTCAAAATTAACTATAGAATGTCTACACTATCAAACTTTATGTGACAAACAAATGTGATGTGCCCATATATTGACATGATGATGTCATATCACTACCATATATGGGCATATCACACTTTTTTTGTCAAACTAGTTTGATAGTGTAGACGGAGCTTTAGTTGGTCATCATACTGCCTGTATCTGCCCAACGTTGCATCCATGATAACTGTATGGCCAATTAATGATTTAAATAATCATGTGTAGTGTTTAGTCTTACCTCCTGGGTAGCAGGCGCACTAACAGTGCTAGATGATGATGCAGTAATCTTTTCTTTAACAACATCAGTTCTTCCGATATCTTTATCCATTTCCCATCCATTTGCCCGTTTTTTAAACAATTTAAGAAGCTGTAGCCTCGACTGTACATCCACACGTGTACTCCCTGCTATGCATTTTAATGCTTTGAACAATTCACTCAATTTATCTGTAGAACGAAAATATATATATATATGTCTCAAAATGTATTATCTATTCTATTTTTATAAAGCACTTTTGTTCATGCCTTGCATACAGTAAGTCAAACACACAGATGATTATGTTGCAGGATTTTATTATTTTTTCTCACCCAGTTTAACCGAAAAATATGCACTTTTTTGCATGCTTAAACTAACAATACAAACATTATTTTTGCAAAATATATTCAAACAAAAAAGGAATGTCTACACTAGTTTGACAAAAAATGTATGATGTGCCCAAATATGGTAGTGATATACCCAAATATGGTAGTGACATCACCATGTCCATATATGGGCACATCACATTTTTTTGTCACATACAGTTTGATAGTGTAGACAGAGCTGAAGACTTCCTACAAAATATAAGTACCAAATTGCTTAGTCGGTAGTTTCTGGTTAAGGGTGCTTTTTATTTAGTAGGCCAGAGAGTTTTCACTAGTATATGTAAACACAAAGCAGCAATTAATTTACCTCTATCATGAGTTTCCAAATCATGACCATGCTGACAGAGAAGTTGACATATTCTTTGTACAACTTCATAATCACTTGTTAACTTCAACTGGTTGATGCTTATTTCAAGGTCTGCTATTGCCCTTCTATGTGCTGACATTCCTCCCTCTGTTTTCATAGGCCCACACCCTGCTCTATTGTAACAGCCAACAACGGTCTTATTTTGAAGACTTTCTAAACGAGATGCCATTTTACTGTATCCTCCTGCAATGTATAATATATGTGCAAAAAATTGGATTATAAAGATATACCTTGACATTTAACCACTAGGCCTAGATTAGGTTTTTGGTGATTAAATGTAGAATAATTGAATAAGGTATTTCGCCGTAACTAAACAAAAAGATGTTTAAAAATTTAATCTAGGCAATTTTGTAGTTTTAATGAAGTAATTTGCTTTAAAAATTCAATTTATTCCAAAAGCACATTGACTTACTTACAGACAATTCACAAAAACTTATGATGCAGCCATATTTTGAAAATAAGGAGATAATGCATGTTGATCTCGGGAGTGGGGGAGGATTGAGTGTTTTTGGGTTTATAAAATAAAGTTAGAGTTCAACCAAATTTGTTTATTCGAACTGTTTTATTATTTTGCTATGAGTTGCTGACAGGAAAAGTTCGGGGTGGGTTACTATTTTCAGGTGCCTAATTTAAGATTAGTAATACTAATAGAAACCCACTACTCTAATAGTAACCCCCTTCTAAAAGTAACCCCCTTATAATACTAATAGTAACCCCCTTCTAATAGTAACCCACCCTAAAAAACAATCAAAGAATAATAACTCGGGGTTACTAATACAATTAGAAGATTTACGGTATATGCATCCATTATAACATTATTTTTTAATCTTTTATCATTCTTATATCATTACACTTTGGTATAAATTGTTTTACATTTAAACACTTTTTATTAAATCACAATAATTTTATATAAAATCAATAAAAACAAATTTCATTATAAATAATGTAAAAATGAATACAGTAAAATCATGGACCTATAAATTAATTTATAGCCTTATAGGTCCATGGTACTCCTTGGTAAAATCAAATTCAGTTATAACCACAAATGCCATTATTATCAGTCATGCAAGATTAAACAATTCCTGTAAGCTTTTTTCCCATGCAGAAAACAAAGCAGCTTTATGTATTTAAATAAACAATTAGGCCTAATGTCACTGAAATAAACAAACAAATTATATTGTTCAAATACTAACAACATTAACAAGTGTGTTTAAAAAATACTAATAATGTTTAAAAAAGAGATATGATGATCCTTTGCTTTTTTCTAGATTACTTATTTATGGAGGGCATCAAATTGTATAATTAGACCCTGGATAAATGATAGCCTTGGCCGGCCCTGCTCAGAAGTTATTTATGGGCATTCCATACCATTGCTGCATTGCATCAAGAGGCACACATGATGGCCAGCTAGCCTAACCCACCTACTAGAATACCAGAACAGCGTGGAAAATCACTTCTTATTTTCGCATTTACTTGGCTACTTTAAAAAAACGCTTTTCCCAAATACGGCTAAACGTATCAATACATTTATTTTCAAATACAAAAACAGCATGCCCTGGTTTAAGACCCGAAAGCTAGGCCTAGCTAGGCATCGCGTTTTCATTTCGTTATCTCCATTCCAAGCAGTTGAGTCATTCCTCATTTCATCTCACTCAGTCTCCTCTCGCATCTTGAACTTCCGTTCTGTTTATTATTTTTTCAACATAATAAATGCCATAAATATAAATGATAATGTTCCCTTACAAAGAGGTAAACATGAATTAACCTACCTCCTGTCTCCATGCTTAATATACCGATCGTTCTTTAATGACAAAAAAAACACCTGCAAAAAATATTTCTCACCAGCAAAAAAGGATACCTTCAGCTGCCGCCGTGCGGTGGTTGAGGTCTGAGGAACTTTTACTGTGCGCGATTGGTCGATTGGTTGCGAGGTATTTATTTTCTATTTAAATAAAGCGCCCTCAAAGAATGAAAAAAGTTAGCTCATTGGTGGTTGATCTGACGTATAATCCTACTCCCTCTGTTATGTCAGTTTTTCTTTCTTTTTCGTTTAAATTAAATATATATATTGTATGATTACGTCTATGATTTAATACAATTTGTTGTCTAACCTTATCTTATGATTTATACTGGTGAATAGATATTATTTTTTGTTTATTCGCTTTGTTCGCTATAGGGAGGTGGAGGCGCGGCCATTAACTATATGTGTTCTCTTACATGAGTACAATTTTGTATCATATTATACATTTTCGTGCATACTTCCATACAACATATCACTCTTATGTAAAAACATTTAAAAATAAAAGAAATGCAATTAAATGATTTTGTGTAAACAAATGCATGTATTTATTAATTGTTGATAGAAGTAGTGGATTTAACTTTCTGCGTTTTGTTGTTTTTGTGTTTACTGAATTATGTTTTTATTTAAGAAAGTACAGTACATACAACAGCCATCCATAAGGACGCCAACGAATTCATTTGACCAATGAAAAGCGACGTTTCATCCAGGTCTTTATCTTCTTCTTTGTATTCCTTTGTTGTACCGCCGATTACGTAACACGATATCGTTTCCGCAGACGTGTTAAACCATGCAGCTATAATTCCTCCATTGACCTATAAAACCACTAAGGAATGCCGAGCATGGTGGCCACATCTGGTTAAAACATAATAATAACTTTGTTTACTTAGGACTGAATAATATCCTCCCATACTTTTTAGCAAGAATTTCGTTTTATTTGACGAATAAAATTGTAAAGGAATTATAGTATATTCTTCGTGATTAAATAATTATTGCTTTCTTTGAATGGTTCCCATGCAACCATGGAGGGAAAATTATGCAACACATCTTAGTTATAGCTACATGCTCCAAATAAACGAATAAAAAACAAAACAAATATGTTTCAGCTCTCATGGTTATCATAATGATTTTATTGTTTTGGCAGACTCGATGGAAACTGTCAATGGTTACCATTGGTGCTCATGGTTTAAATATTTTTGTGAAAACACACATAATTGTACATAGTGTAGGATAATAACCACCACGACAATTATACCTGCCCATTATGGACTGTACCATTGTTTAAAGTGGGGGAGGGGTGTGCTAGACAATGTTTAGACTCCCCCCCACCCCCTCTAGTCTGTAGTAGTATACGTATGAAATGCCATATGTGACAAAATATTTATCTTTTTACCAATATTAAGTCAAAACTCTGTTTGGAACCCAGACTATAAGACAATGTTAGGTGTTAGCTTGTTTTTTTTTATCAATCTCTACAACAGAACGAGGTTACATTTGTTACTTCTACAAACGCTATAAATAATACACCCAAAAAAAATATTTTATTAAAAATGGAAAATAAATATACTTAGGTAGTACAATTACGACTAAAATAACTAAATTTGAACATGTACAATTACGACTAAAATAACTAAATTTCAACATACAATTACGAAGATTAATTAATTAATTAAGAAATCTATTGGAGTACTGACAAAAGTAAAATTTTAGCTTAATACTGATTAATATCACAAAATGGCTGTCTGGGTTTATATGGCCTGGTAAATCAGGTTTATCTCAAATATCACAGCATGGGGCTAAGCTAAGTATTTTGTGTGTACAGTAGTATGTTTTTTTTCTGTGAATGAATAGGGTATATAGTTACTAAAATACTATGGTTTTATGTATTTGGCCATTTCAAGTGTGACAAAAAGGTGTGAAAGTCTTCAATTAATATTAAATATAATTTAATAGGCTGCATTTGTGCTTTCCTGGCAGCTAGTGACTATGATTTTATATTTCTTTTGCGTTGTGTTTGTTTAATTTGTTGATTTGTATTATATTTTGTAAAATGTATCTTTTGCCTGAATAAATAATAATAATAAAAATAATATCTGTCATCATCATTTTCTTGACTCAACAGTGTAAGTAGCAGTACTTATCATTTAATTTAAGCATTAATTAATTTAAGCATCATTTAATTTAAGCATCATTTAATTTAAGCATAACTAAATCTAAGCATCATTTAATTTAAGCATCAATACTGTAAATCTAAGTACTGTATCAATAAATTAAAGCATCAATACATTTTAAACATTAATTAATTTAACCACCATTACCAATTAATTTAAGCATCAATTAATTGTAGTAACCATTTAATTTAAATATTAATTAATTTTGAGCAACATTTAATTTAAGTACCATTAAATTAAAAATCATTTAAGTACAGTATTATTTTAAAACAAGCTGAAGAAGAAAATAGTAGTAGCAATATTTACATGATAAAAATTTAACTAGTAATTTTAGCTGTCCTTATATTCTAAAAATGCATACAAAAAACATTGCTGTAAATTCAGGATGTCCACTTGTCCCGTATCAGGATCCACTAGTCTTGTATCAGGATCCACTAGTTGCGTATCAGGATCCACTAATCCCGTATCAGAATCCAATAGTCCCGTATCAAGATGTCCACTAGTCCCGTATCAGATCCACATAGTCCCGTATCAGGATGTCCACTAGTCCCGTATCAAGATGTCCACTACGTGTTCTGGTGGTCTCAGTAATTTTATTCCAATTGACAGTTCTTCTTCAAGTTTTCATCAAGCATTTTTCTAAGTTCGTCAACAATTTCTGAAATATATATTAATAATATATTAATTAGTATTAACCTCTGCTAACTTTTCTGGCTGTTTTACTTTATCGTTTTGATTTAGTTTTTTGCTTATTTAATTTTATCTCCATTGAGATCCAGCCACTGATACCCACAGCATTGTCATTTTTTCAGTGCTTTTTTTTTTATTTATATCTCCATTGAGATCCAGCCAGTGATAACCACAGCATGGTAATTTTTTCAGTAATTTGCCTTTGGATTTATAATTGATATACAGTATTATCAATAAAATAATTACTAATTACCCTTTTGGTAGCTGTTCATTAAATTAAATTCAATAAATAAAACAAATAATGGTCGATAGATTTACGTGGATGCATATAGTAATTCTATGTGGTATAGAAAATACCATATAAATAGAGCATCAGAGCTTTTCTTTTCTTAATTTATTTTATTTTTATATTTCATACGCATCCAGCAGCAAGTAACTCACCAATTACTGGATGGATAAATTATATTATAATTTATCATGCTTATAAACTAAGTCTCATTTGAGGCTTAGGAAGTGGAGTTGAAAGAGTCGTGAGTTACAACCTTGTCACCAAGTCAGGATTGAACCATGGACCTTGGGATTGGAAGGCAAGCATGTTAACCACCAAGCTACAGCTCTACTACTTTCAAGTATGATTTTACTACTTGGAGACCAAATGTGGCAGTGATATGCCCAAATATGGTAGTGATATGACATCATCATGTCCATGGGCACACCACATTTTTTGCCACATAAAGTTTGATAGTGTAGACCGAGCTTTAAGAGTAATGGAAGTAGGTAGTAGAAAGCTTCATAATATCTGTTTTTCAAGAGTGAAGTATTTCATCTTCTTAGCATTCTTCAAATACAAGATCACATACCACTTATATTTGGTCTTAACATTGCATCACTTTTCAAGCAACGCGAGATCAAATCACCAGTTGTTTTAGCCAGCTCATCTGGAATCTCAAATGTTTCTCTTGGCATTTCGGTACCATCTACGAAAAAGCAATGAGTCAAAACTAAACACTGTATTCATTGAATATAACAGCAAATAGCATTAAGTCAACACTAAACATTTTATGGCAAATATTTAAGGCAGAGAACCATCAAGCAACTGAATAGCTTACAAAAGTACAATAAAACATACTACATACAGGTAATAGAGCTTTTAGATTTTCACGTCTATATGTCGACTGCTACCCTATGACGTCATTTTTATGATATGCACATGCGACTGGCACGTCGCCCTAACAGTTGACTACGACCCATGTAGAAATGGACTTGGTTTTTTTTTTTTTAACCATATTTAATGAGGGTGATCCATCCAGCAATTGCTGATCATTAGGGACCTTCAGAGGTTCATATACACAAGTCTTATTACAAGTGGAGTGGAGTTGTAATTTTGTCCTTACATGGACCTGACATGCGACGGGATTTGAACCCAGGACCCTTGGATTGGTAGCCAAGCATCATAACCACCAAACCACACCTCCACTCACATTCACTCAAATCGAAAAGTCCCTATTATTCCTGACAGGACACAATTTGACCATCAGGAATAATGAATTTACTATTCTATTATTGTACTGAATCTCATACCGTACAAGCCTACCTTTGTATGGCTGCAATCCAGTAAATATTTCCCACAACACAATTCCAAAGCTGTAAAGAAGAAAACCATGGCATATCAAACCCAGTGAGCAACCAGCAGTTAATGAGGAGAGTTTTGTTGTTGTAATTAAGTTTGAGGAACACTTAAAGATATATTGTCCCCCTAAAAAAATATTTTTTTAAATTTTTTTGTTGAATATGTTATTTTAATGTCACATAATAGTTATTCACTCTCACAAAAAATTGGGTCTGAAAAAAATTTATTTACCTGAGAAAAATGTAATTTAAAGCAAAAAATGGTCAAATTGTCTGGAAGACAATGAGTTTTTGGGTAATTTAACTGTTTATTTTGTCTTTTTATAGGTGAAATAATTTGTTTCCCTCGTTTTTTTTCTTATGGAAGTGAACAACTTCATTAAAACTGCAAAATGGCCTATTCAAAGTCCGATTTTAAAAATCTTTATTTTTCATGATTTTGGGGGACAATACATCTTTAAAAGATGTATTGTCCCCCAAAAACATAACAAATGAAGATAAATCAGACTTTGAATGGGTTATTTTGTAGTTTTAATAAAGTTAATCACTTATAAAATAACATAATAAATGGTTAAATTCAACCAAAAATCCATTTGGCTGGCAGCCAATTTGACCATTTTTTGCTTTAAATTACAGTTTTTTCAGGTAAATAATTTTGTTTAGATCCAATTTTTGGTCAAAGAGGATAACTGTTATGTGACATTAAAATGCCATATTCAACAAACAAAATGTTAAAAATTATTTTTCAGGAGGACAATACATCTTTAATACTGTCAGAATTGGAGCAAGGCGCAGTATTGGTCCTTTCGCTGGTTGCCACTGATTTGTACAGTGTTATGAGATATGGACATTTTTTATTTATTTTGATTTAGACCAGCCTCATACGGATTCTTTTGCTTTTTGTATATAGAATTGATGGGTTACTTACCAATAGATTTCACATTTGATGTCAAATTTTGCTTTAAAATTTTCCAGTAATTCTGGAGCGTAGTACATCTTCTGTTTAGCTTTTGTAGGTAAACTTTTACTTGCAGATTCCCAGGTTCTTGACAGACCAACATCGCTCAACTATATAAAAAGCCATTTTTTATTTCATGACTGCTATGATTTCTGCCAGAAATCTTCATCCTAACACGTGATATTATATATAAACCCAAATAGATTCCCGATTTGATTGGACGATTACGGAGAGATTATTTAGAAGGTTAGTTAATATTTAGGAGTTAGGTGTTATGGTATGGGCCTGTTGAAGTCAGCAGACTGCAGGATGTTTCTTGTTTCCAGACACGATACTGCAGGATGTACATTGTTTCTAGATATGATACAGTACAAGAATCAGCTGCTTTTGCTGGATGATTTACATCATCTCTTTGTGTAAAAATAAATAAATATTTACCTTGACTTTGAAATGTTTGTTAACAAGAAACTTAGATGATGTAATAACTCTATGAAGTTTTTGCAGATGATGAATACGATATAAGCCAAGAGCGCCATCTAGAGCCATGCGCAGTTTGTCCGTAAATGACAATTCAGTGTGCTGGTCATCAAGAACGTTTCGCAATGTCCCTTTTTCCATGTACTCAAATACAAGCATGTTTTTATCTGTTGGTTATATGAAATTTTAAAAATATTTATACACCAAACAGCAAGTGTAATCCGTATTACATTTGAATAATAAATTATATTATATATGAGTTATGTGCATGTTTCTGTTCACTTTTTATATTTGCATACAATATAAATTGTTCACAATCTTTGTTGAAACAATATAGTTTAAAATAACATCATTCAACGAATAATTATATCAAAATTATAAGTATAAAGTTTTCTGCATTATGGGGACGTTTTTCTCTGATCTGATCTGCAGAGGAATAAACCAGATTTGCTTTTTGAAAACACCAAATATTGATTTTAGTTTGATTTGGTATCACCCAGAACCTTTGATACATTTTTTAAAGTTTCAATATAAGATAAGATAAGATAAATCTTTATTGTCATGAACACAACAAGGCGAACATGAAATTGGTTTTCCTTGATGCTTAAAAACACATACAATATATAAAACATTAAAAATATCAATACAATACATTCAAACTATATTAGTCAAAAAGTTATGTTTACAGAAGGAATAAAAAACAAACTGAAATGTTGAGTTGGAAACAAATGATTTCCTACATCGAGTGGTATTGCACATTAAAGGACGAATTCTACCTGATTTATTAACAACATATTTATATATTTATTTTAATGTTGTAACATATAAACAAGAGGAAAAAATATGCTTAAAAATATAATATTTATAATACTGAGTATGATAATAAAAGTGGGACGAACCCACACAAGACAAAAAAAAAAACATATTTATCATTCAACAGATGTGAGTTATCTTCCATTATTTTCTTAACTTGGCTAATAACATCGCCCCTGTAAACTGCGTCAATAACAGTGACATTCCTTCCTATTATTTTACTAAAAGCCATACAGTAGTAATACTAAAAATCCTACAAAGTAAAATACAATATAATTATTAAATTCTGTACTTACCTCCTTCAATACAAATGCCCCAGAGCTTTACTATGTAGGGCGACTCAAATGTTTTTAGCTTGCTGGCTTCTTCTTTTAGACTTGTTCTAACTTTATCATCACCATCAGGCCTAAAATGAATGTAATGTATATATATAGCACTATTTCATGAAGATCAGAGTGCTGTGGACTTAGATGTTACACCTTTTCAACAACATTCTTCTCCCCTAAGGGTCACATCTGGTGGTGACCACAGAACAGTCCCGAGATAACGACTATACTTCGTCTTTAGTCGATAGAAGATTGAAATATTGTTAGAGATAGAGTATACGATGTTTGATTATGTGTAGATGTGTGATTTGTTCTATTATTCAAATGATGTCCCGCATAAGGAGATGAAGATAGTAGTTGGGTATAATGATTTTGTATATCAATTAATTATCCTAGACTGTATATTACGCGATAATTATTATTTTATATATATTTTTTTAATATTTATTGTTATGATTATAATATTAATAATATATATATAAACAATTCAGGCAAAGAACATTAATTCTAAACCGCCCGGTGATATACTGAAATTTTAATTAATTAATTTGAAACGATAAAGATAAGGAAATCTGTGAGAATGAGAAAAAGTCTCCCCAACCGAGACTCGAACTCGGACCGCCTGCTTGATATGCAGATGTCCTAACCATTAGACCACTGGGGCTTTCATGGTATTGTTCGAACTCGATTGGATAGCGACTCTTTAACATTCTCGGCGTGTAAATTTAAAAATATAAAATATAGATATAAAGAAGAAAAGCAAAGAGATTATGGAGCGGCTATTCCTGAATATACAATAATAAGTATAATTTTAGGCGATCTTGTCAAAGGAACCGTCAACCAAGGATATTTATTACTTTAGGCTGACCAGGGCCCCACCCACCTACATTTCAAATTTCACAATGCAGACATTAGGCTCAATTCAGAACTTACAATTTTTTGATAGCGACCTTTGCATCAAACGGCTTATAGCTAGCAAGATAGAGTGTTCCAAATGTGCCCTGAACATCACTGGGCGTCATAGCATCAAAGTCGTTCATCTTGATTTCTTGTAATGTTTGCGGGACACGACTTTTACCTGGTAAATTCTTGTGATCTGAGGAAACAATTCATCTATTAAATTCAGTAAAAAACAATAAAAATGCAGATATTAAATAATAGATACTATAGTTATTAGTATTTTATGCTTGTTGAATCTTTTAAAAGCTTTCAATAATTATAAAATTTTAAAAAATTGTAAAATCACGGTAATAAAAAAAAATTTGAACATAACATTCATAAAAGGAAAGAAAGTACTTATGTTTTATTTACATTCTTGCATTGTTTCCAAGATTTCCTTGAGATCTTTTGCTGAAATAAAAAAGAAATCCATTGAAGATTGACTGTATGATGAAAGAATGAATGAAAACAATACGTACAATTTCAGAAAATTCTTTGAACCTATTAAAAGCTTGGTACCCAATAGGAACGAAAGGAGAGAAACTCAATACATGTAATTTGACGAATCACAACACGATGGATAAACTGTCAGATTGTGATTGGTCAATTCAATTGCATTGTGCCTACGATGTGCATTGCGTCTACATATCTATCAACAGAATTGATATTGGGAGTTCATCTACAAATGAAATTAAAAGTGATATCAAATTTACCCAAGTACTTGGCAACTGGTTTATCAAAAAATTTAACATTTATTTTTAAATATCCATTTGAAAATTTACCCATGTTCGCAATATCATCTTTAACCGCTTGCTGGCCATCCTCAAATCTGGACATTTGATCTGTGTACTCTTTGCGCTGCTCGAGTTGTAAAATTAACGCCAATCCCGGAACTAGGCCATCAAGTATTTCATTAAAATCATTAAACTTGTCTGTAATATCCCCTTTCTTATACACTTTCTGAATTAATGTGGTTTTTTGTAAGGTTTGAAGGAATTTCATAATATCTGTTATGTGTTTTTCTAGTTGCTTTAAAGCCTTTAAGAAACGTTGGTAGTTTTCAGACACTTCAGCCTCCTTGAGCATGGAATCATCCTCTTTCACCATATCTATTGGTTTCAATAATAACTTGATTCTATCTTCTAAATGTTTTGCTGCCGTTTTAAATGATTTGACTTCATGCACAATATCGTAACATTTTTCGGCAACACTGAAAACGGCTGAAATGATTTCCAACGTCATTTTTACAAGACCTGTTTTGGTAAAAAGACAAATTATTATACAGGCGAATAAGTACTTATGTAAATAAAAGCTCTTTTTTCTTTAAACTTATAAAATTACGAAAACTTACTACATTTTTACCAATTTTTCTTTAACAGTATTAGGCTTAGGGTTTAAGTACTGTATATGAAGATATGATGAAAGACTAACAGATACTATCATCATTTTCTGCCTCATTTCATCCCATGCAGCTCCACCCTCACTGAATTTCTTACGGAGTCCCTACCCCTTGCCTTCCTATGTGGAAGGCAGGACACTTCAGGCTTTCTTATCCACCATCCACATAGTGCACCGGCCAAAAATTATTAGTGAGGACCGTGTAACATTTATATGAACTACTAGGCCTAGCTGGCTGGGCTACTACACTACTACGTACTAGCTAGGGCCTAGTATAGGCCTACGAAAGGCCTTGGAATGGCGGGCGGCCAGGTTATATAAATGAGATTTTACGTACTACCATTGATATATTACTACCTACCTTCAAGTTAACAAGATAAATGCAACCTTATAACTAAAGATATTTTTGCTTCTTCCGTGTACACGCTCTCAAAACGAAACCAAAAGTGTTTGAGCGGCGAGTGCGGCAAGACAAAAAAAATATGCAACAAAATGGGAATTTCCCTAAACTACCATGACGTCACGTTATTATTATCTACTCTGCCCATGATCATTTTTGGCCAATAGGCAGCACTTCCGTGTAAATAAGGAATAATATATAACTTTATTGAACATACGCCTTTAAATCGGCGGCACACGTTCTTCTGGACGGTGCGTTCTTACATACATTACATACATTAAGTTAGCCAGAAGGCTAAATAAAAGTATAAAGAGAAAATAAAAGAAAAAACATTTAAATGAAAGGAAACGAATTGTACAAAAAGAAACTAAAAACTAAAAAGCAAAAAGTACAATACTTAACTTTGATGGAGTGTTATTATTTATTATTAGTATTATTAAACTGTTATTAAACTAATTGTAATAAGACTTTTTTGTAACAAGTGTTCTATTCATGTGTTACTGCAGCCAAGGATCACCTGTTCACCGTTTATACATTTACATATCCACCCTACACCGCTTTAAAAGAATATTTCCCCCTGTATTAAATATCTTCCACAAGAAAGATAGAATTTAATCACTTGTTCAGCTGCCTACTGGCATATATTGTTTTATTATACACAGTAACTATACTATACATAATTTCCCATCATCTGATTGGTTTGTTGTTAACATTTTCCGTCTTCCAACATTACGCTTTCCACAATTTGTTTCCATTTTTTTCTGTTTATGGCCTATATATATATATTTTTTCCTTTAGTTATTGATTCAGCATAAATTTTTCTTTTCAAATAATACTTGATTTATGACCTCTTTAATCTGGGTTTCACGTTTATTGTTTTAAATTTATCTTTTCAAATAATACTTGACTAATTTGCGATCTCACAGAGAGTTTAAAGTTTACTGTTTTGAGAGATAGTAGCTGTAGCCTCTTTTAACGAGGGAAATCCCCCTTCAAAAGCCTGTTGTAAGACATCCTCTAGACGCTTAGCTAGTGAAAACTCTATGTCTTTCTGTAAGTAAAAAACATTTTATATGGCCTGGTAAATCAGATTTATCCCAAATATCACAGCATGGGGCTAAGCTAAGTATTTTGTGTGTACAGTAGTATGTTTTTTTTCTGTGAATGAATAGGGTATATAGTTACTAAAATACTATGGTTTTATGTATTTGGCCATTTCAAGTGTGACAAAAAGGTGTGAAGGTCTTCAATTAATATTAAATATAATTTAATATCTGTCATCATCATTTTCATGACTCAACAGTGTAAGTAGCAGTACTTATCATTTAATTTAAACATTAATTAATCATCAAGCATCATTTAATTTAAGCATTACTGTAAATCTAAGTACTGTATCAATAAATTAAAGCATCAATACATTTTAAACATTAATTAATTTAACCACCATTACCAATTAATTTAAGCATCAATAAATGTAGTAACCAATTAATTAATTTTGAGCAACATTTAATTTAAGTACCATTAAATTAAAAATCATTTAAGTAAAATATTATTTTAAAACAAGCTGAAGAAGAAATTAGTAGTAAAAATGCAATATTTACATGATAAAAGCTTAACTAGTAATTTTAGCTGTCCTTATATTCTACTAAAATGCATACAAAAAACATTGCTGTAAATTCAGGATGTCCACTTTTCCCGTATCAGGATGTCCACTAGTCCCGTATCAGGATGTCCACTTATACTCCCGTATCACGATGTCCACTACGTGTCCTGGTGGTCTCAGTAATTTTATTCCAATTGACAGTTCTCTTCATCTAGCATTTTTCTAAGGTCGTCAACAATTTCTGTAATATATATATATAATTAATAGATTAATCCAAAGGCAAATTACTGAAAAAAATGACAATGCTGTGGGTATCAGTGGCTGGATCTCAATGGAGATACAAAAAAAAAAAGCGAAAAGCTAAATCAAAACGATAAAGTAAACAGCCAGAAAAGTTAGCAGAGCTTTCGGGCAACACTAGCCCTTCATCAGTGCAAGTGAGGGAATTTGGATAAAGTCATAGCATATGAGTTGGCAAGTGCTGCCTGGGTGGACAGGAATAAAAGAAATATAACAATAGAAACAGCGTGTTGAATAGTGGGTGGAGACTGAATAAGAGTAGAAAACAAAGAAGGTAGCTTGGTAGAGATATAAACAATTTTGTCAATGGAATAATTTTACCGATCTGGGAGTATGTTCCTAATGTTAAGTCCAAAAGGTTTTGTGGTTTTAAGTAGTAATTCCCAGTGGTTTTCTTTGTCTTTGCGAGTTTTGTCGCTCCATTTGACATCGTGGTCTATTGCAATAACTCTGAAATTTGCAATCGAGTGACCAGCTGAATTAAAATGTTCGGCTACAGGTTGATCAAGCTTTAATGTTTTGATAGCTGATCTATGTTGTGTCATTCTCATGCGGAGAGTGTTTTTTGTTTCTCCGACGTACTGTTTGCCACAAATATTACAGTATATGAGATAAATGACGTTTTTGGTTAGACAATTAATTAATAGATTAATGAAATAATTACTAATTACCTGTTCATTGAAATAAATTAAGGTAGATTTACATGGATGCATATAGTAATTCTATGTGGTACAGAAAATACAGTATGAATACAAGAGTGTATGTTATTTGACTCCATTTCAGAACAGAGCTTTTCTTTTTTTAATTAATTTATTTTTTATATTTCATACTTATCCAACAGTGAGTAACTCACCAATTACAGGACGGATAAACTATTTTATAACTTATAAGTCTGTTTGAGGCTTAGGGAGTGTAGTTGAAAGAGAGTCGTGAGTTACAAACCTGACACTAGGTCAGATTGAACTCTGAACCCTGGGATTGGAAGGCAAGCACATTAACCGAGCTACAGGTCTACTACTTCCAAGTATGATTTTACCACTTGGAGACCAAATATGGTAGTGATATGCCCAAATATGGTAGTGATTTGACCAAATATGGTATTGATATGACATTATCATGTCCATGGGCACACCATATTTTTTTGCCACATGAAGTTTGATAGTGTAGACAGAGCTTTAAGAGTAATGTCTAGATTGTAGGTAGTAGAAAGCTTAAAAATATCTGTTAATTTTACAAGAGTGAAGTATTTCATCTAATTAGCATTCTTCAAATACAAGATCACATACCACTTATATTTGGTCTTAACATTGCATCACTCTTCAGGCAACGTGAGATCAAATCACCAGTTGTTTTAGGCAGCTCATCTGGAATCTCATATTTTTTTCTCATCATGTCTTTACCATCTACGAAAAAAGTAAGAGTCAAACTAAACATTGGACATTTTGTTATTCGCCCTCTATAGATGCGACTGAAGACTGTTTGTGATTAGTCAATACTCTCTGTAGTAACATGGTACATGCAGGTAGTATTCCTGATAGGATAACATTTACAATGAATTTACTACTGTAATATTGTACTGAATTACTACTAGCCTACCTTCATATGGCTGCAATCCAGTAAATATTTCCCACAACACTATTCCAAAGCTGTAAAGAAGAAAACTATGGCATATCAAACAACAGTTAACAGAGAAAGAGTTTTGTTGGTATAATCACATTGAGAAACACTAAAGCTCTGCCTACACTATCAAACTTCGATGTGCCTAATGGACATGATGATGTCATATCACTACCATATTTAAGCACATCACTACCATATTTGGGCACTTCGCACTTTTTTGTCAAACTAGTTTGATAGTGTAGACAGAGCTTAATACTACTAATGGATGTGTTACTTACCAATAGATTTCACACTTAGTGTCAAATGCTTTAAAATCTTCGAGCAATTCTGGAGCGTAGTACATCTTCTGTTTAGCAATTTTAGGTAAACTTTTACTTGCAGATTTCCAGGTTCTGGACAGACCAACATCACTCAACTAAATAAACAAAAAAAACCCAAAAATGTGTCATTTCTTATGCTATTCTATTCTATAAAGTTTTTATATGGCGCCCTTCAAAGAGCATGAGAGCCTAACAATACTAGTAATTAATAAAAAAGAAAAGTTAACGTTTAAATAGAGGTGCCGAATTCGCTCATCTCAAAATCGACAGGTAGCACGTTTCTGATCTGCGGATCGGTGACAGAAAAAGCATTGTCACCAGCTTTGCAATTAGATCGTGGAACGGAAAGTCGGGTGGGATCATTAGAGGAGTGAAGTCAACACCGGTAATTAAATGAAAGCTGATCACGGTTAATATTAATTAAAGGAAAAGGAACAACAGAGTAAATACATTTATAAACAAAAACAATAATTATGTACAAAATTCTTTTTTTTAATATGAAGCCAATGGAGATCTTTCAATAAACCATCAGAGGGCTGTTCCCGTCCACACGCAAAGACCAGCTTATGTTATATGATGAATAGTACTGACTGCTATGTTTGCTGACAGCAATATTCTTATTCATCCGATGTCATATCATTTGATTTAGGGCGATTACTGTAGTATACTAGTGAGAGATTATCTAGAGAGTTGGGTTAAGTTAATATTTAGGAGTTAGATGCTATGGTATGGGGCTGTTGCAGACAGCAGAGGCGATACTGCAAGTTGTTTCTTGTCTCCAGACACGATATTTCCGGATGTCTATTGTCTCCAGACACAATACTGCAGGATGTTAATTGTCTCTAGATATGATACAGTAGAATTAAGAATCAGCTGCTTTTGTTGGACAATTTACATAATCTCTTAAAAATAAATATCTATAAACAAATAAATACTTACTTTGACTTTGAAATGTTTGTTAACAAGGAACTTGGATGATGTAATAACTCTATGAAGCTCTTGTAGGTTATGAATGCGATATAACCCAAGAGCGCCATCTAGAGCCATGCGCAGCTTTCGCGCAAATGTCAATTCAGCGTGCTGTTCATTAAGAACTTTTCGCAAAGTTCCATTTTCCATGTACTCAAATACAAGGATGTTGTTATCTGTTAATAATATGAAATTTCAATAATAAATATAATTAAATTATTGAAAACTCTACCCATCTACTAAGTTTGATTTTATAATATACAGATAATTATGATTCCTTGGCAATAAAATATTCACTTAGGCCTAGGTCGTTTAAATTAACAGAAAAATTCATCAATAAGCCTACATTAACAATAATAATATTATCATCAGGTAGGCCGAATAATTCATCTTCCTTCACATCTAGGGAGGACTAATAACAAATGAAAATTAATGCGAAAATTAATCAGTCAATATCATCGTACCCTGAGGATATATACGATTTACGATCCTCGCAGCGGTAGTCATGTGATGCAGTTTCAACCAATCACGTTCACATATTTACATAGGCTATGTAATATTATACAGATATTGCCTGCTTAGAGGTAAAATATAAGATTTGACATCCAAGAGGGAATGATATTTTGCTCGAGGGAATTTATATACTTACCTCCTTCAATACAAATGCCCCAGAGCTTTACTATATAGGGCGACTCAAATGTTTTTAGTTTGCTGGCTTCTTCTTTTAGACTTGTTCTAACTTCATTATCACCATCAGGCCTAAAATAAATTAAATTACTTCTCATCTACAGTAGTACGTACTAGTATAGTGGTTACCAATACAATAATAGCACAGCCCCACCCACCTACAATGCAGACATTAGGCTCAATTCAGCACTTACAATTTTTTGATAGCGACCATTTCATCAAACTTCTTATACCTAGCAAGATAGACAAATGTGCCCTGAACATCACTGGGCGTCATATCATATAAGTCGTTCATCTTGATTTCTTGTAATGTTTGCGGGACACGACTTTTACCTGGTAAATTCTTTTGATCTGAGGAAACAATTCATCTATTAAATTCAGTAAAAAACAATAAAAATGCAGATAATAAATAATAGATACTATAGTTATTAGTATTTTATGCTTGTTGAATCTTTTAAAAGCTTTCAATAATTATAAAATTTTAAAAAATTGTAAAATTACGGTAATAAAAAAAATTTGAACATGATAACATTCATAAAAGGAAAGAAAGTACTTATGTTTTATTTACATTCTTGCACTGTTTCCAAGATTTCCTTGAGATCTTTTGCTGAAATAAAAAAGAAATCCATTGAAGATTGACTGTATGATGAAAGAATGAATGAAAACAATACATACAATTTCAGAATATTCTTTGAACTTATTAAAAGCTTGGTACCCAATAGGAACGCAAAGAGAGAAACTCAATACATGTAATTTGACGAATCACAACACGATGGATAAACTGTCAGATTGTGATTGGTCAATTCAATTGCATTGTGCCTACGATGTGCATTGCGTCCACATATCTATCAACAGAAATGTTATTGGGAGTTCATCTACAAATGAAATTAAAAGTGATATAAAATTTACCCAAGTACTTATTGTTTTAGATCTATTTTTGTAGGGCAGGAGGCGCCCGAGTCCGGGATGACCAAGACACAACTGGTGCTGACCGGGGTTCAATTAGACCGATCCCTGGTTAGCGACGAAGGCGTATCCCCTTCTGCGGTTTGGGTTTTTTTTTTTTGGCATGGTTGGATTTTTTCATATTCATTTATGTACAGCTCTTAGAGGTTTCAGAACATTAGGCGCTATATAAATCCAGGATATAATTACTTGGCAACTGGTTTATCAAAAAAGTTAACATTTATTTTTAAATATCCATTTGAAACCATATGAAATTTTTTGAAAATTTACCCATGTTCGCAAAATCATCTTTAATCGCTTGCTGACCATCCTCAAATCTGGACATTTTATTGATGTACTCTTTGCGCTGCTCGAGTTGTAAAATTAACGATAATCCCGGAACTAGGCCTTCAAGTATTTCATTAAAATCATTAAACTTGTCTGTAATATACCTTTTCTTAAACGCTTTCTGATATAATGGCCATTTTTTTAAGGTTTGAAGGAATTCCTTAATTTCTGTTATGTGTTTTTTTAGTTGGTTTAAAGCCTCTAAGAAACGCTCGTAGTTTTTTTTAGACATTTGATCAGCCTCCTGAAGAATGGACTCATGCTCTTTCACCATTTCTATTGGTTGCAATAATATCTTGATTCTATCTGCCAATTTTTTGGATGACCTTTTAAATGCTTTGACTTCTTGCGCAATATCATAACATTTTTCGGCAACACTGAAAACGGCTGAAATGATTCCCATCGTCATTTTTACAACAAGACCTGTTTTGATAAAAAGACAAATTATTATACAGGTGAATAAGTACTTTTTAGTAGTACTTCTTTAAACTTTATACACAGGCCCGTAGTCAGGGGGGGTTTTTATGGTTCGGGCGAACCCCCCCTTAACAGGGCCGTAGCCAGGATCTGTCAAGGGGGGTTCGAACAATAAGTATTTGGGTCACTGCGCCGCGGGTGGGGTCTGAGGCGAATTTAGTGACACCCCTTGATGGCCGGAAATGGTACTCTCGTACATAACATTCATGATAAATGACACCTCTAATTGGCCGGAAAAACACTCTCATGCAGCATGCTACGATTGAACAAAACGATCGTACTTTTTTCCTCCTCCTCACGATAACATTTGTTGCCGCCGTATGTTAGATGCGCGTGCTCTGTGTGCGGAACCACCGCCGATTGTTTGATCATTCACTCGGTATTTTGTTTTGCGTTCAAGTTACAAGCCCCCCAAAAAAAGCACAATTTGGGTGAGAAGGCAAATTCAATGCAAATTCAATTGAATGTTTTGATATTAGCCTAATTGTTAAAACGACCTTCACAACCAAAATATTTCTTTTCATTTTAAATGGAACGCTACAAAAATAATCCTCTGCTTCATCGGAGCATGAATACCTAATAACCAGACAAGAACGTATCTTTGTTACGTTTTACTATCAATCCATTTTCATGTCACGCAATCCATTTTTCAACAATATAGTAGTATAATAATAACATTTTGATTGAATAGTGAGGGATTAGTTACAGTTTGACTTTGAATAAACCATTGGTAATTTACTGAAAATCCAAAATTATTCAATCAAAGAAACGCTCAACACATGAGAAATAGATGTCGGTCGATAAACTTCTGACGACGACTAAAACAACGACAATCAGCTAAATGTTAGTGATTTTATTTCATCTCTGGCTTGTTACATTTTTCATGACACATTACCGGACTTCCCCCTCCTCTCGCAATGAACGACAGTACAGATATTCCCTATCTAGGCTCGTGTATGTAGCATACTACGTTATTCACAAATTACCCACGCATAGCAGTGTTACTAGAGCCATCACATATTACCTCTAATGGATCAATCATTCATACATGAATTCAAAAATTCATCGACAAACGAAATATAGCCTATATTCATTCCTTTTAAATATTAGGCATATTGCCAAGGCTAATAATCGATTTGTCCATAATTATTGCGTTTTGCCGGAGGTTTTCCATAATCTAAGGCCAATTTTTAGGCCAAATCATAATTGTGCGTATTCTGTATTTCCGATGCGTGTAGTACCCTATTTATCTTCATTTCCGTACGTACATTAGGCCAAATTTCCGTAGTAATTTATGGACGTTCCGAAATTTGAACCGTGTTATACCGGTAGCAGAGCAAAGTTTGCTTCTTTCTGCAAATGTCCTATCATTCTTTTCTATGTTTTATTTGGAGTGTGGTTTAAAACAACACTTTTGTAAAGTTTATAGTGGATAAATAAAAATGAATTTTTGGAAATGGTGGTTTTAACATCTGACTTTATTTAGCATTTTTAAATGAATTAAAATTCCAAATTATACAATTTAACCTTTTGCTCAATATATTTATAGCAACAGCTTCATATTTAAGTTGTATAACTTTTTAAAATTATTAATTGATAATTAATTTACATTAATTGAGTACAGTTATTAGAATGTATTACCGTACCAAAAGTACCTTCATCGGGGACCTCCCCGTGACGTCTTTGGGCAACCCTCTTGAAATAGTCTTGCGACCGCCCCTGATAGCTCTATCTATATTTATTTACAGCAATTTGTTGAGGAAACTAAATATATCAATGTAAATAGGTGGTATTGATACAGTTGAGTAGGCCTACGTATCGGCTGGTGGTCTAGAAAAAAATAATCGAATGCTATAGGTGTAAACTACAGTACATGATACCATAGATATTATAGTGTAATATATTATTAAATTCACTATAATCCACTATACTTCATAGCCACACATACATATTGTAGGTAACCGCAGCGTTCCATTTTTGATGTACGTCGGAAGGCTATATATGCATGCTGACTGCCAGTGATCGAAACAATAGGTACGCGGTTGTCTAGCGGTGTCAATATCATGTTACATCCTGGGACCAAAAATTCGTATTATTTTTCGGCAACCAATTCATTTGTTTAACAATAAGGTATGAGTTATTCACGAACGAGTTAACAAATTTTTCAATTTACAAATAACCTTTTGTATTGTGGGGCACGTATTTGGAGGATTTTCAGAGATGAGGGTGGTGAGGTATTGGGGATGTCGGGGATGGGGGTCGCAGTCGATTAAGGGGGGGGGGGGGGGTTCGCTGTAAAGGGGGGGGGGGGGGGGTTGTTCGCCCGAACCATAAAAACTCCCCCTGACCGTAAAATTCATGATAATTTTTTTTTCGTTCAATGCGAACGTCACGGGGAGGTCCCCGATGAAGGTACTTTTGGTACGGTAATACATTCTAATAACTGTACTCAATTAATGTAAATTAATTATCAATTAATAATTTTAAAAAGTTATACAAAAAATATGAAGCTGTTGCTATAAATATATTGAACAAAAGGTTAAATTGTATAATTTGGAATTTTAATTCATTTAAAAATGCTAAATAAAGTCAGATGTTAAAACCACCATTTCCAAACATTCATTTTTATTTATCCACTATAAACTTTACAAAAGTGTTGTTTTAAACCACACTCCAAATAAAACATAGAAAAGAATGATAGGACATTTGCAGAAAGAAGCAAACTTTGCTCTGCTACCGGTATAACACGGTTCAAATTTCGGAACGTCTATAAATTACTACGGAAATTCGGCCTAATATTTACGAACGTACGGAAATGAAGATAAATAGGGTACTACACGCATCGGAAATACAGAATACGCACAATTATGATTTGGCCTAAAAATTGGCCTTAGATTATGGAAAACCCCCGGCAAAACGCAATAATTATGGACAAATCGATTATTAGCCTTGGCAATATGCCTAATATTTAAAAGGAATGAATATAGGCTATATTTCGTTTGTCGATGAATTTTTGAATTCATGTATGAATGATTGATCTATTAGAGGTAATCTGTGATGGCTCTAGTAACACTGCTATGCGTGGGTAATTTGTGAATAACGTAGTATGCTACATACACGAGCCTAGATAGGGAATATCTGTACTGTCGTTCATTGCGAGAGGAGGGGGAAGTCCGGTAATGTGCCATGAAAAATGTAACAAGCCAGAGATGAAATAAAATCACTAACATTTAGCTGATTGTCGTTGTTTTAGTCGTCGTCAGAAGTTTATCGACCGACATCTATTTCTCAAGTGTTGAGCGTTTCTTTAGTCAAGTCAAACTGTAACTAATCCCTCACTATTCAATCAAAATGTTATTATTATACTACTATATTGTTGATAAATGGATTGCGTGACATGAAAATGGATTGATAGTAAAACGTAACAAAGATACATTCTTGTCTGGTTATTAGGTATTCATGCTCCGATGAAGCAGAGGATTATTTTTGTAGCGTTCCATTTAAAATGAAAAGAAATATTTTGGTTGTGAAGGTCGTTTTAACAATTAGGCTAATATCAAAACATTCAACAATAATAAAATGCTCGCAACTCTGTAACTACTTTATGACTAAGCCTATCAAGTTCCGGGTCCGGATGGATATTGTATACGATGAAATGGAACTTAATTTTAATTTAGTGGCAGAAACAACATTTAGTATGAAATTAAGGCTGTTGCCCGGGCCACAAGGGAAACACCCCTGGGTCCGCCCCTGGCTATAATAAGCATTGAATTTGCCTTCTCACCCAAATTGTGCTTTTTTGGGGGGGCTTGTAACTTGAACGCAAAACAAAATACCGAGTGAATGATCAAACAATCGGCGGTGGTTCCGCACACAGAGCACGCGCATCTAACATACGGCGGCAACAAATGTTATCGTGAGGAGGAGGAAAAAAGTACGATCGTTTTGTTCAATCGTAGCATGCTGCATGAGAGTGTTTTTCCGGCCAATTAGAGGTGCCATTTATCATGAATGTTATGTACGAGAGTACCATTTCCGGCCATCAAGGGGTGTCACTAAATTCGCCTCAGACCCCACCCGCGGCGCAGTGACCCAAATACTTATTGTCCGAACCCCCTCTTGACAGATCCTGGCTACGGCCCTGATACATTACGAAAACTTACTACATTTTTACCAATTTTTTTTTCAATATTAGGCTTAGGGTTTAAGTACTGTATATAAAGATATGATGAAAGACTAGACAGATACTATCATCATTTTCTGCCTCACTCATTTCATCCCTGCAGCTCCACCCTCACTGAATGGAGTCCCTGCCCCTTGCCTTCCTCTGTGGAAGGCAGGACACTTCAGACTTTCTTATCCACCATCCACTATAGTGCACCGGCCAAAGAATTAGTGAGGACCGTGTAACATTTATATGAACTAGGCCTAGCTGGCTGGGCTACACTACTACTTACTACTACTAGGCCTACGAAAGGCCTTGGAATGGCGGGCGTTCAGGTTATTAAATGAGATTTTACGTACTACCATTGATATATTACTACCTACCTTCAAATTAAAAAGATAAATGCAACCTTATAACTAAAGATATTTGTGCTTCTTCCGTATATAGGCCCTCAAAACGAAACCAAAATTGTGTGAGCGGTGAGTGCGAGACAAAAAAAAATGTACAACAAAATGGGAATTTCCCTAAACCACCATGACGTCACGCTATATTTATCTACTCTGCGCAAGATCTTGCCGATTGGCCAATAGGCAGCACTTCGGTGTAAATAAGAATAAATAATGATATACTTTGTATATACACACTGTAGAAAATGCACAAAAGCACAATTGACAATGTTAATAATATAAATTGTATTTATTGTTTACAATGTAGGCTACAACGCTCTACTTATTTTCTGTAATTCTTAGTGGGATTGAATGATATAATACTCTTTACTTTCGTTATCCATATAATATCTATAATTAAAATGCGGCAAATTAAAAGCTTATTTCAGCATCTCTGTAGATAAATAATTTTCATTTCAAATTTTTAAAATGAATTATTATATTGCTATATTATATCATGACAATAAAATAAATAATTTTAGCACTAATTGTAGACTTTTTTGTAACAAGTGGAATCGGTAAAAAGACAAATTAATTGTGTTCTATTCAGGTTATTACTGCAGCCAAGGATCACCTGTGCACCGTTTATGCATTTATATATCCACCTTACATCGCTTTAAAAGAATATTTCCCCCTGTATTAAATATCTTCCACAAGAAAGATAGAATTAAATCAGTTGTTCAGTTGCCTACTGGCATATATTGTTTTATTATACACATAGTTACTATATATAATTTCCCATCATCTGATTGGTTAATAGCCTATATATATTTTATTTACGTTAGTTATTGATTCTTCTCTGTAGTAGGGCCTCGATTAACATTTATAGCATAAATTTGTCTTTTAAAATAATACTTGATTTGTGATCACTGTAATCTGGGTTTCAAATTCATTGTTTTAAATTTGTCTTTTCAAATAATGCTTGGTTGATTTGTGATCTCAGAGAGAGTTTAAAGTTTACTGTTTTGAGAGATAGTAGCTGTAGCCTCTTTTAACGAGGGAAATCCCCCTTCAAAAGCCTGTTGTAAGACATCCTCTAGACGCTTAGCTAGTGAAAACTCTATGTCTTTCTGTAAGTAAAAACAAATATTTTAGTCACTACACTACAATAAAACTACAAAATAACCTATTCAAAGTCTGATTTAATTTTTGGGGGATGATACATCTTTAAAAACACTTTTTAACATTTTGTAAAATAATGCATATATATTATTATATCCAATCTGCAGACAGTACTGCTTCGATCTTATTAGATCTCATCAGTGCAGCTCTATATATATTTTAATAAATGGCATTTATAGTTGGCCGCTTAAACTATTAGAATTTCAGGCTATTTATTTTTCACATATTTAAAAATTATCGCAACAGGACCATATAATATTTATTTTTACAGTTTGTGACCTTAAATTAGGTCGAAAAAATGTAGGTAAAGTGTATTTAAGTTTAAATTACTCTTTTACTGACTTTTTAAAGTAAAACCATGTGGTCAGTTTTACCTGAAAAAGTCCAGTAGCCAAAAGTTTTTTAACTCTTGACCGTTAGACCATTTACCTGTATATTCTGTGGCACTTCTACCAAATCTTTCTCATTGCGCTTGGGTATGATGACTTTTTTGATACCTGCTCTGTGTGCTGCTAACACTTTTTCTTTAATTCCGCCAACCTGAAAAATGACAACAAAAAATGTTTGAATTTCGTGTTGGGAGAATCAAGTATGAATTTTGATGTCTTAAGCTCTGTCTACATTATCAATCTTTATGTGACAAAAAAATTTGATGTGCCCATATATGGACATGATTATGTCATAGCACTACCATATTTGGGCACATCACACTTATTTTGTCAAACTAGCTCGATAGTGTAGACAGAGCTTAAAGAAGGAATTGAGGCAGGGAAGTTCAAATAACCCATAAAGATACAGAAACAATTCAAATGGACTTTACCGGTAAAACAAGACCTCTTAAGGTCAATTCGCCGGTCATTGCAACATCAGAACGTACACATCTTCCAGTAAAAATTGACACTAAAACGGCTACAATCGTTACTCCAGCGGATGGTCCGTCTTTGCCGACGGCTCCGGCTGGAAAATGAACATGGATGTCGGTGTTCTCCATAAGGTCAGTGCCTGGCTTAGTTTCGATTCCACACTAAAATATTAAAAACATCAATAAAACTTCTTCTCTTAAGCTCTGTCTACACTATCAAACTTAATGCGACAAAAAAATGTGATGTGCCAAAAAATATCATATCACTACCATATTTGGGCAGATCACTACCATATTTGGGGACATCACACTTTTGTGTCAACCTAGTTTGATAGTGTAGACAGAGCTCTAGAAGACAATATTTGAAATGCAATGATTTGTCATATCGCCATGTTTTTTAAACAGTTTTGAAATAGTTTTATTTTGTTCTTGGACTAAACAGTCAAAACACAGTTATAAGGTTTAAACAAGCCATAAAACATCAGTAATAAATAACGCATAGAGATCACATTACATCTTGACACTTTGGAAATTAAGAATGCATGTAAAGGAGTGATTAAGCTTTACACCAATGGTTACTTCACCTGCACAGCGTGGCTCCTGACCCAGTTCAACGCTAGCCTGGCTGATTCTTTCATGACATCACCCAGCTGACCAGTTAGTGTTAATCGGCCATCTCCGTCCATTCTAGTTGCCTCGACAAACATAATCTCCCCTCCCATTGCAGTCCAAGCCAAGCCTAAACACAATTTTTAACTAAGTGTTTATTTACGTGTGTGACTTTGCATGTTTGAATCATGACACATTTATTACTTTCACAAGATAAAATGGAAACTTTGTTGACGGGATGTTCTTGATAAGATTAGTAACATTAGTTCCTATCAAAATAAATAAGCGACTTCGATAACTTCAGAGGGCGCCATATTTACAAGGTCAATCTGGCCAAGAATTTCCATCAAGGCCCTAGCAGGGCGATTCTTGTCCCCCTCGCGCCTATTGAACTTTTTTGTCCTGATTTACTTTTAAATATGGCACCCTCTGGAGTTATCAAAGTCTCTTATTAATAGTACAGTACAATAAATAACTCACCAACAGCAACTCCTGGCTGGGACAGTCTTTCTGACATCTCACTCTCATATATTAGTGGCTAATTGAAAAAAAAAACAAAACAAAACAAAGTATAAACTATTTATGACATAATATAGGACATTATAGGGGGCGCTATATAAGCTTGGGGGGGGGGGGGGGCGGGGAAGATATCAATAGGTTTTGCCATCTGAAATGTTAGGTTTGGTCGATTGGTCAAGGCTTTAATCTCTGACACAGGAGGTTCGAGGTCTATTAATAGCATGTCTTCTTTTTTAAATAGCTGAGAGAGATTATTTAGAGGGTTAGGTTTAGTATATTTAGGAAGTAGATCAGCTATCTTGCAATGCTTTATAATAGAAAATAATTAAGATAATGAATTATTCATGATTTCTGCCTTAACATCATGGGAAAAAAATAATGCAACGATACTCCCTCCCAGCCTCACATGACATGTTTGACCAAAAAACATAAAAGGGTCCTTACTCCGAGAATGTCTTTGAGAGCCAGTTCATCAATCACAATTGGCATATCTGGTGGATGTGACATCTCCAGTACATCATTCCCCTGGTCTGGTTTCTTTATCTGCAGAAGGTCTTTCTTCTCCTCGCTGTCTTGTACGGTCTTGGGATGCGACTCGGCAACTTTAACAGCAACAGCGCGGCAGATGGCTCCGAGTTTGCGTTCTAGTTTACGAACACCAGCTTCTCGTGTGTATCTGCTAACTAGAAATAATTTTTTTTTAAATTGATTAGAAAAACGCCAGTGAAATTGTCATGACACTACTTATTACTAATTTTATCAGCATCATAAGAAGCTAAACCATCAAAAAAAGAGTTCATACTTGTTAGTTTAACTGTGTCTTGCGGGATCTGTAACTGTTCAGCGCTTAGCCCATGCTCCTTCAGTTGCTTACTAATCAAATGGTGCATTGCTATCTCAATCTTCTCTTCCTGAGTGTACCCTGGAACATGGATAACCTCCATGCGATCCAACAGTGGGGCAGGGATTGTTGAAATGCTATTGGCTGTTGCAATGAACAAAACCTGTGACAGGTCAAAGGGCACATTCAGGTAACTGTAAAATGTTTAGGAAATTTAAATAAAATTATTGAATATAACCAGTTTATACTCATAAACTAAATACCAATTTCATAGAACAATATAGTAAAGCTTTGTCTACACTATCAAACTAGTTCGACAAAAAAAGTGTGATGTGCCAAAATATGGTAGTGATATGACATCATCATGTCCATACTGTATTTGGGCACATCACATTTTTTTTGTCACAAGTTTGATAGTGTAGACAGAGCTTAAAATCTTAGAATCCCAGAAAATCACACAATTCCTATTATAATTCTAAATGACATTTTTAAAGGTTTAAAAAAATTCTTCTTTCTTCTTTAAAACATCTTTCTCAACTAAATATTTTGATCCAGCTGTTTTAAGAGTGGATTGTATTAACTACTGCAAAATTTTCTAGCATATGTGACTGCGCCTTAAGCTCTGTCTACACTATCAAACTTTATGTTACAAAAATGTGATGTGCCCATATATGGACATGATGATGTCATATCATGGAGATAGCTCCATGGTCATATCACTAGCATATTTGGGCACATAACTACCATATTTAGGCACATCATACTAGTTTGATAGGGTAGACAGAGCTTTAGACATACTAATCTTGCTTGTAAAGGATACTGATCAGTGAAGGTGTTGTTCTGTTCTGGATCTAAGACCTCCAACAAGGCTGATGCAGGGTCTCCCTGCAGACTCTTACCCTGCAAAAGACAACATGCAAGAGTTGTGTTGTGAGTTCGATTGTAATTGTACAGTGTGGACAGGACATACCACTAACAGCAATGGCAGTTCATCTGACCAGCAGAAAGTTAAGCTCTGTCTACACTATCAAACTTTATGTGACAACAAAATGTGATGTGCCCATATATGGACATGATGATGTCATATCATTACCATATTTGGGCACATCACACTTTTTTTGTCATATAAAGTTTGATAGTGTAAACAGAGCTTTAGAGCATGAAATGATTTTCTTAAAAACTTGAAAAAAATGACTGAAAACCAAAGAGACTAAAGCTCTGTCTACACTATCAAACTAGTTGACAAAAAAATGTGATGTGCCCATATATGGACATGATGATGTCACATCACTATTGTATATAGGCATATCACTACCATATTTGGGCAAATCACAATTATTTTTGTAAAACTAGTTTGATAGTGTAGACAGAGCTGTAGTTCGCATGTCCATGTTAAGCATATCATTTTCCTGAAATCATTGGTACCTAAGTTATAACAAGTCATTACCAACTTATCAATTTCGTCTAGTAAGAACACTGGATTGTTCGTTCCGACAAGCTTGAGGCCGTGGATGATGCGGCCTGGCATTGACCCAATATACGTCCTTCGATGACCTCGTATGTCAGACTGATCACAGCAGCCGCCGAGAGAAATTCTATAAAAAATAAAATGTACATATTTTTAGCAATTTTCTCAGAAACATACATGAACAGATTATAATAACAATTGCATATAACTTTTATTTATTTATTCAAGATTCAACAGTGTATCAAAACAAACATTTATGTATTATTTAATTAAAATGACATTAAACTAAAAATGTTGAAACATTTGAACGAAATCATTATATGATTGGGCACCCAGACAAAAAATATCATTTTTAAATAATAACATTGAAAACACAAGAATTATTATATACAGGAGAACTTCTACTTTTGGACACCCCTATTAAGGGGGACACTTTGATATGAAACTTCAAATCTCTCAAAAGCATTTGGAATTTAAATTCAAAACCACAAATATACTGACAATATTAGAGAGGTTTCGCAATCTTACGAATACGATAACGAAAACGGATACGTCACGCACACGTATTCGTTTTTGTAAGCCAGTAAAAATCTGTTTCGCATGGCAACGAAATATTGAGGGCGCCGTCTAAAATATGACTGCGGTAAATTTGAGCGAAGCACAGGTACGTGTTGCTTGGCTGCTAGGCCTAGCGTAACATCAAAGCGAGTGAGGACTTTAAAAACTGCTATTTATCAAAATTACCAGGCATTTTAGTAAATTACTTTATTAAATTACTTTCAATAAATCTATAATTATATTATAATCATGAAACATTCCCGATTCAAATGCAAAATGTGCAAAATAGATCAAAAACTATACTCGTTTTGTAGTTACGAATATGACTGGTGATATTCGTCAACACGAATACACATTACGGATATAGAATGGGGATCAGCTCAAAAGTGTCAGAATGTGTGACGTATCCGTTTTCGTTATCGTATTCGTAAGGTTGCGAAACCTCCCTAATTAATACGTAAAAAACCATGATAATCAGAAGCCATTCATTCAGAATATTCAAATACCTGTGAAATGTACGTCCAAGTGTTTGTGCAATGGATCGACCAACACTGGTCTTGCCAACTCCTGGTGGTCCAACAAAGCACAAAATAGGCCCTTTAAGGGTATTCTTGAGCTGTCTCACAGCTAAGTACTCAATCACACGCTTCTTAAGCTTCTCTAACCCATAGTGGTCCTCATCTAAGTCATGTCTGACAAACAAAGACAAACCCATGGTTAGTGTATGTTAAATTTGTCTTTTTTAAAATGTCAGTACACCAGGATGGGATTAAAGCTCTGTCTACACTATCAAACTTTATGTGACAAAAAAATGTGATGTGCCCATATATAGACATGGTCATATTACTACCATATTTGGGCACATCACACTTTTTTTTATCACATAAACTTTGATAGTGTAGACAGAGCTTTAGAGCCAGACATGATTTCTACTACAGTACTTGTTTAAAAACTTGAAAAACTTACTGTAAACCAAAAAGACTAAAGCTCTGTCCACACTATCAAACTAGTTTGACAAAAAAAGTTTGATGTGCCCAAATATATGGTAGTGACATGCCATCACCATGTCTATATATGGACACATCACATTTTTTTTGTTGCATAAAGTTTGATAGTGTAGAAAAAAGGTGTGATATGCCAAAATATGGTAATGATATGAAATCATCATGTCTATATGTGGGCACATCACATATTTTTTTCGCATAAAGTTTGATAGCATAGACAGAGCTTAAGTGAATTCTAATGTGATGACCAATTTGAGCAAATATATTCTTCAAATATTAATTAATCTGTAAAAAATAAAAACTGTTGTTTATTATACCTCGCCTTGCTGATATCAAGAACGTCTTTGCTACTCTTTGACCATGGCAGTTCCGTCATCAGTTCCAGGTAGGTCCTTGTGATGGCATACTCTGGTAGAGCTGTCGGCATCTTTTTCAAGCGCTTAAGCTCTTTAGTGGCAGCCAGCAAGGCATGTTCAGGCAAACATGCAGATCTGAAATCAAACAGACATATGCTAACATTCTGTGCAAATTATAGTTATATAAATTAATGTAAAGCTTTGTCTACACTATCAAACTAGTTTGGAAAAAAAAGTGTGATGTGCCCAAATATGGTAGTGATATGACATCATGTCCATATATGGGCACATCACATTTTTTTGTCACATAAAAATTTGATTGTGTAGACAGAGCATAAGTCACTTGTATTTGGATTCCATGGTAGGACACAAAGTGATTTAACTGGTAGAACCCAATGCAATGATACACGACGGGAGCTAAAATGGACAAGCACTGAGGTAACCTCCCACTATTTCCAAAGATTCAAAGGCTGTTTGCACTGAACTTCCTTTTTATAGTAGTTTAGTCATTTTTAAAGTCTTAAGCTCTATCTACACTATCAAAGTTTAAGTGACAAAGAAATGTGATGTGCCCATATATGGACATGATGATGTCATATCACTACCATATTTGGGCATATCACTACCAAATTTGGGCGCATCACTTTTTTTGTCAAACTAGTTTGATAGTGTAGACAGAGTTTTAGTTTAACAATTACAAGTTTTTTTCTGGTTCTCTTTCTGATTCTTACTTTAATTTTTGCTCCAACTCTGCAATTTCATCAACTTCATTCTCATTTTCATTGAAGTTTCTTTGAAGTTTTCTTAATTCTTTCTTGAAGTCTATAACTCGTTTGTTTTTATGGGGGTCCTTGGTGTTTAGATGTCCTTGCTTAGTTTGACGAAGAAGCTTTAATCCTTCTATTTGGCGCTCCAGTAACGGCAGCGTCTTGCGGAACCGTGCTTCTACATCTACTGCATCCAGAACCTAGATAAATCGTAAAGACAAGACAGTGAATCAACGGTAAAGTAATATTTTTTATATTTTTATTGAGATGCAAATAAATCAAATCAAAATGGGTTTTTGAAGGCCAATAGATCTATATTTTTGTATTTTCATTGTATCAATGTGTTTTGTTTCGGAAAGGAGGGGGGGGGGGGGGCTTTTGAAAACAAGCCTTTGTGCTTATATGGATATCCCCTGCCTTCCTTGTTTAATTTCTCAAGTTTAATGTTTGTTTATATTTATTTTCATTCAAATATTATGCCGTTTTATAAATTGTACTGTTCTTGGAAAGCAATAAATATTACTTATGTACTACTAAAGAGGAAAAAAACTACATGGACAAAAATAAACTGATGCTTTAAGGCCAGAGACTTCAAATAAAAGAGAGAAAAATGTAAATGAAAATCCATGTACTGGGGTACTGCAAATGTACTTTGTCTTACTTTGATTTTTTCATTGTAAGAAGCTTTAATAATAGCCGTGAAAATGTCTGGTAGTCTTGCAACTGGTAAGCTATCCAATAAACGCTGAAAAAAAAACCCACAACAAATAATTAGAACTGGTGATTGATATCCCAATCCAACTTGTACAGTATTAGGGCCAATTTACACAGACGTGTGGTAACGGTAATACAAATATAGAATCTAGATTTCAGCTCAGGATATAGGTACAGACAAGCTACGAAGTTTTCAGCTTACTGGTCATCTGTGTGAATTGGCCTTTACACATTTTTCAGATATATATGATATATTCAGACCATAAAAATGAAGACAGCTAAAGAGCATGCTTAATTATTTATCAACAACCAAATTATTTATTGTTAGGTTCAGTTTATTTAGGGGTTAGGTTGAAGAGCAAGAGAGTATTTATATTTAAGCTCTGTCTACATTATCAAACTTTATGCGACAAAAACATACATAGACATGATCATGTCATATCAGTACCATATTTGGGCACATCAGTACCATATTTGGGCACATCAGTACCATATTTGGGCACATCACTACCATATTTGGGCACATCACTACCATATTTGGGCACATCACTACCATATTTGGGCACATCACTACCATATTTGGGCACATCACTACCATATTTGGGCACATCACTACCATATTTGGGCACATCACTACCATATTTGGGCATATCACTACCATATTTGGGCACATCACTACCATATTTGGGCACATCACTACCATATTTGGGCATATCACTACCATATTTGGGCATATCACTACCATATTTGGGCATATCACTACCATATTTGGGCACTACACTTTTTGTAAAACTAGTTTGATAGTGTAGACAGAGCCTAAGACAACAAAAAACAATGTAAGAAAGCTAAAAAAAATGCTATTTTAAAATTCTAATAAAAAATAAAAATTTGAGCTTTAAAACAATTTGGTGTTTATTTTGTTTTTCCCTCAGTAAAAGAGTAGGGCAACAATGTTTTGTTACTTTATTTAATTGTACCTTTAATTTTTTAACAACAGGTATTGTAACATCAAGAAGTTCCACCAACGCATTTGCTTGCTCTCGGAAGACGTCCGCAATATCGCCAAGTCCAGCTGAATCAGATTCTAATATCAAAAGTAAGACAATTGTTTATTGCAGGGAGGTGGACATTCTTGCATTAAAATTATATTCATGATTGTTTGTGTATAATAAATATTTTAATGCTCCCTTAAAACAAAATATACTAATGGTATAGAAAGAGAATTAAGTATTTATTTTCATTCATCTATACATTTATTCAACAGTTTTAAATAATCAATAATCGCTGAGTTTAAGAGTTTATTTTGAAAAAAAAAATGCTATTCTAAGAGTTGACTCAACATAGGGTTTTATGCCCACCTCTCGGACATCAATGGGGATGGGCTAGCAGTTAGTTGGGTGTTTATTTAAAAATGGACAGCTTATTTGATTATGGTAGGTTAACACTCATATCAGCTGTATGTGGAGAGATCTGAAAACATACCATTATCTTCTCCAGGTAGTTTATCCAGTTGATTGACCACAGCAACAGGATATGGCGACTCTTGTACAATGCTTTCCAGTCCAAACCGGCACAAACCAGTCACAAGTAAGCTGTAAGCTGGTTTTGGCCAGTTTGTTCCAGTTACTTGAACAACCACAGCAGCAGTGCCAATTGGATGTAATGAAGATAAATCATCTTTCTGTATAAATTAAATTATTGGAATTTTTTAAATTTTAATTATTCATTTAGCAGTCGTTGGAAGTTGTGTGACGTCACAGTGAGCAATTACCAGTTAACAGAGTTGGAATTAACTTCTAGTTTTCAAGTAAAATGTATAGTAAACATGCATAAGAAAGTTATATTAATGTGGAGTTGTAGATTATGTTTGTCTATCGATCCCAGGATATTTTATTATGACAAAAAACAACTTGAATCCCAAAGACTGCCACCTTTGAAAAGAACAGTGATTTAAATTATGGTTGGTACTATATCTAAATTGAGAATAAAGAAATGAGGTGATGATGTCAGTTATTAGGCTTTTAATGACAAAATTGCTCCATGTTACTGCTGAGGGAATAGAACATCAGAATTTGCAACTGAGGATAATTTACATTAATATTACAGTATTTTATTAATTTACCACAGACTCTGGGTCTTTAGGTACCACTCCTATAACGGTACTGCTTAATGTATTGTGTCGTAGAATTCGACTCTTCACCATATTCATGCTGAAATAAATAAAATATGATATTGTTTTATTTCCAAAATAAATAAGCTAGGCCTATTTATTATAGAGAATAAGAATAAAAGTATAAATAAAAGATTACGATAATCATGATATATATAGCCTATTATAGCGCATCTCCTGGAGTGCAGAGTAAAAATACAACAGAGAGAGATTCTCCTTTTTTAGGAGCTACCTACTACCTACTACTTGGCTAAGCCTATTAATTATAAATACTGGCCTAGACCTGACCTAGCCTAGCTAGGCCTCCCCATAACCGTCCAGCAGAGGAGAGGGGAAAGGCCCAGAACAGGCATAATAATAAACAACATACTTGCGGGGTGTGTTAACTGGAATACGCATGGATGAACCGGGGAGTAATACACCTCCTGACACAACAAGCAAAGGAAGTCGATGGGGAATTGAAATGTTGGAAGACATTTTGAGGCAACATCAGATCGAATTTATAAGTAGGCTAGGCTAGCTAGAGTAGGCCTCGCACAAACTAAATACAATGCTCGCGGGATAAAGTTTTGCAAGTATACGTCTCGAGCGGATTTGAGAGAGATATGAGGGCGCACTATAGCTTACCTGGATGATGATCATCAACAAATGGATTACAGGAAGATCTGAATAAATTTGCATGGCAACTTTTTTCAACCTAATGAAAGGTAAAATTATGTATTTTGGAAGAAAGAATAGGAAAGTTATCTATCATATGGGTACTGATCAAAGGAAAATTCCAATTCAATAACAGATTTGGGAATCATACTTGATAACAAATTGTCCTTTGGAAGGTCATAATGGAAAATGAATAAAGACATATCTCATCTATCTCATCTAAGGATCAGACAACTGTTCTTCACACAAAACATAAAACAACGTCTGGAATAAATTACCGTCAACGGTCGATCATAGAATCTGACTCATTTCCCGTAGGCCTATTAGTATACGAATATTTAAACAGTCAATTCTCGCCCAGCGAACTCTCTGAAAACTGGAAACTCAGCCACCACTTGTTGAGGTCCCAAGTTCAATTTTACTATTAAAAACGCATTTCGAATACAGTACCAGACTTTCCAAAACCAGACATAGAATTGGGATCCTGTTCTGGATTGCCTCCAATTTAATTCAAGTCATTTTTAATGTAGCTATACCCCTGGCCGGGCCCCTGGCATTGAGTGGATTTTGATATTTTAAACGGATCTGAAAATTTGTAAATATAAAAAGTTGTGCCAGAATTGGGATCCTGTTCTGGATTGCCTCCAAAATGTAATGGAGTCTTCCGTGACCACATGTGCTCAGTTAGTTTTGACGTTTGAGGGAATAATACTAATACTGATGCCTCTTTATACTTTGCCGACGTCTTGATTAAAGATGTATTGTCCCTCCAAAAACTTGAAAAATGAAGATTAATAAAATCAGACTTTGAATAGATTATTTTGTAGTTTTAATAAAGTTAATCACTTTCGTAGAAAAAAAAACCAGAAAAAATAAATGTTTTCACTTATAAAATGACAAAATAAATTGTTAAATTCAATTGAAAAACTCGTTGGCTGGCATCCAACTTGACTATTTTTTGCTTTAAATGACAGTTTTTTAAGGAAATACATTTTTTCGATCCATTTTTTGTAAAAGTGGATAACTATTATGTGACATTAAAATGGCATATTCAACAAAACATTGTTTAAGAATTATTTTTCAGGGGAGAATACATCTTTAATGTTGTCATTATGTACACGAAAGCATAAACAATAACATAGAATATTATATACCGTATAATATTATTCATGTACACTAAAAAAAAAGGTATTAAGTGACGTAAAACATAACACATTGGGCATGCGCATACAAACCAAACCAGCCAGCAGGCCTATATAATATCAACGTCAGCCGTTATTTACACAAATTGTATTATATATGATGTAAGGACCAGCAGTGACGTTCCGCTACCAGTAGAGTAGGTCGGTCTAGAAACTACACAGCAATGGATTTTATGATACGTTTCGAAAATTGAATCGGGTCACACGGGGGCACAAAAACACGATCAGTTAAAAAGGTAAGTTCTACAATATTCTATATTATATTATTGGCGTTATGAAAATCAGTGATCACAATAATCAATTAAGCTACACTACCGTACGGCATATAATAGATTATACCAATATGCACTTATTATATTTAAATAATTAACATAGTATAAAATCCCTCTCGTTATTGGAGTCAGTTTCATACTGTAGGCCTAATAGATAATGTGAGCAAACATTTCAGGAGGTAATCAAAATAAGTTTTATTGTATTGTGTGAAACAATAAACTTGATACTTTTCTGTCTTATGATTTAATTTAAAAAGAAGATTTTAAGCTCTCCAATCATGATGCTTTTCATGTTCAAACAAATCTTAGGCGCCCCAAAGCACGTTCGTTCTTCATTTTACATGGGTTATTCCGGAGGTTAAGCCGCCTTCTTCGATTGCATTGCTAAACTGTGCACATCCGTAATGTTGTTTGGTGCCAGACAAAATGCCTACTTCACGGATAAATACAATGGCCTATTTACTTCCTGGTATAACGCAATCATTATTCATGTATTTCTCATCATCTAGGCATATAAAAGCAGAGACACTGCCCTACACATCGCTCAAGACACCGGCGTTCTGTATGGTGGTGGTATTCTCCCCCGCTGCCGTCCGTGCGCGCCCCTGGGGTGTTTGTGTAACTCAGTTTTAATATCAAAGGATAGAAATAGGCCTAAGCAAGGGCATTAAAACTATATCGTTTTCAGGAGATCTCAGAATATTCATTAATTCATTATTTATTCAATAGTATGTAGGCCACTGGCCCACGTACAATACTTAGAAAATAATACATAACTTAAGTAGTAGTAATTAACAGCAAAATAATTATATGCAAAAAAGGAAAATCCTACCAGGTTATTGATTAGTAAAATGAACTTTTTATGTGTTGGTTGATTAAAATAATATGGTTTTAAAAAGGAGTGTCTAATTCCGTTGTAGTATGGACATACTAAAACAAAGTGATATTCATTTTCAATAGGCCTATAGACACTATTATTATTATTATTATTCATGATATTTTTTATTTCCAAAAAATATTACAATTAAGTGGCAGCCAAAACCTGAAATAAAGTGTCTTTTACAATTACAATAAAGTATAAGATCAATAAACAACAGCAATACTATTATGGTATACTTACTAATATTACCAAAAAAAAACCTAACAATGAAGAAACCGTACAAAACAACGACAATATTTGCTAATAAAAAAATATCGATGTCTATGTAAAATATAATTATCATACTATATTCACAAATGAATTAAAATTGGATAACGTTATTATTAAAGCGTGGTTCCCACTAGCGACGTAACGTAACGCAAATGACGCAACGTAAGAAAATGCCCTTCCAATATTTGTGTTTGCCCCCGCCTGCGTGAAATCAAACCTGTGATTTTTGCAGCACTGTTGCGTCGTCGGTTCCCACTTGTGATTACGCAATACAGCCTAAAGCGTGGTTCCCACTAGGACGCAACGCAACGACGTATTGACGCAACGTGCTGTATTGCGTAATCACAAGTGGGAACCGACGACGCAATAGTGCTGCAAAAATCGCAGGTTTGATTTCACGCAGGCGGGGGCAAACACAATGATTGGAAGGGCATTTTCTTACGTTGCGTAGATTGCGTTACGTTGCGTCGCTAGTGGGAACCACGCTTAAAGCGTGGTTCCCACTAGCGACGCAACGCAAGGACGTAACGCAACGCAAGCGAAATGACTAATCACAAGCGATGGCTTATTCGCTTGAGATTGCTAACTGTCTATAACTTCGCTTGTCATTGGTTAAAACGCTTGCGTTGCGTTTACGTCCTTGCGTTACGTTCTAGTGGGAACCAAGCTTAAGTGACACCATTGTTAATCAACCCTGTAATTCATAAGACGGGTGAGATAAGGTATTGGACTGTTAAAATAACGTTTTGTTTCCCATTAATATTCATGATATTCACTCTGCTTTCTGAGCGCCACATTTTGAAAAAATGTTCAAACCTGGTGTTTTTTTGTACATTTCAGTATCTGTATCCGTAACGTACAAACACCATCTCTAGTTATCGCGTACGTTGGTTATATTAATTATATATTAATTTATAGCAAACGGTCGACTTAACAAAGTTCACTATACTTTTATATCAATCAATATCTAAAATTATTATTCGATTGATTAGGACTAAAGAAGAATCCATCTATTTTTATATACTTTGGCAAAATTTAAATAACCAACATTTTGTTTTTAAGCTTAGGGTAGTTATAGGCCTACAATACAACGATGTTGAAGTTGTTATTATTAAATTGCATACTGTATTTTTTTTTTACTAACATTCAAGATGCCCGGAAAGAGGAAGACAATACTTGGAATATTCACCACTATTGCATTCTGGGTGATTGCTGTTGTTCTGTACGAACAAAATGTTTTAACTCTAAATCTAAATCAATATTACGGCCGTGGAACTTTACGAGAAGTTAATATCAGGTAGGGTATACTCTGTATATAAGCATTCCAGGCCGTTAGCAATACTGTAGTTTCTCCCTCTTCATTTATGATGAGCCTCTAAAGTTTGGTTCTCACTAGCGACGCAACGTAACGCAACCGACTCAACGTAACAAAATGCCCTTCTAATAATTGTGTTTTCCCCCGCCTGCGTGAAATCAAACCTGTTATTTTTGCAGCACTATTGCGTCGTCGGTTCCCACTTGTGATTACGCAATACATCACTTTGCCCTCCTCTCCCCTCCCCACTCGTACAACCAATAGATCAAACTACATTGTTGTGTTTAATTTTGTCCTAAATTAACTAACTAACTGAACTGCATTTCTCTGTTTAATTTTGTCCTACAACTAACTAAACGTGCATATCATTGCTATGTTTAATTTTGCTCTAAAACAACTAACTAAACTGCTCTGTTTAACTATGTCCTAACCACACTGAACTGCATTCGATTCCTCTGTTGTCCTACAACCAATAGATCAAACTACATTGTTGTCCTAAACAACTAAACTGAACTGCATTGCTGTTTTTTATTTTTCCCTAAGCAACGTAACGAAGACACGTCTTATAAAGCTCTGTCTACAAAAAAATGTGATGTGGTCATATGGATATGATGATGTCATATCGCTACCATATTTGGGTATATCACTACCATATTTGTGCACAAATCACACTTTTTTTGTTAAACTAGTTTGATAGTGTAGACAGAGCTTTAGGCGCAACAACGCGACCAATCACGAACGTTCTGTATGTGACGTGATTCATGGCATCCTATACCTCCATGATCAAATTAGTCGCGCCTGTTGTTTTTTCACCCTTATTTTCGTTGCTTCCAAAAGTGGAAAAGTAATGCTTGGTTCCCACTAGAACGCAACGCAAGGACGTATACGCAACGCATTGCTTGTGATTGGTCAAATCACTTAAGCTTTGTTCCCACTAGGAGGCAACGCAAGGACGTAAGCACAACGCAAGCGAGTTGACCAATCACACGCGATGGATTATTCGAACTGACACTTGTCATTGGTCAACCCGCTTGCGTTGCGTTTAGGTCCTTGCGTTACGTCCTAGTGGGAACCAAGCCTTACGTTTCGCTTGCGTCCTAGTGGGAACGAAAGCTTAATGAACAAATTGTAGATCTAACAGGTAAATCTACCTTGATTGATGTTTTTTTATGTTATGAAAATTAAAAAAAAAATCAATGTTTATTTATTGTTTTATCCAGTAAATTATACAACAACAGTTACAGTAAAAACCAGGGAAGAGTAAAAGTAGTAATATCACTTGTGGGTGAAAACCAAACACAACCGCATCGGCATGTTCCGACAACGGTATCGCATATGCCAAGGTATGGCTTCAACATTATCTGCAAATTATAACTTCACTTTATTACTTAACCTTGGTTCCTAACGCTACGCAAGCACGTAAGCGCAACGCAAGCGAGTTGACCAATCACAAGCGAAAATTCGGGTAATCCATCGCTTGTGATTGGTTAAATTAGTCCTAGTGGGAACGAATACATTGAGCGTATACGCGGCGCGCGCTTAAAGCTTGGTTCCCACTAGAACGCAACGTAAGGACGTAACGCAACGCAAGCGAGTTGACCAATCTCACGCGACTGTTCGAATAATCCATCGCTTGAGATTGGTCAAATCACGTTGCGTTGCGTTACGTCCTTTTGGATCAAACACGTCTGGAACTCCTATTGCAGCCAGTAATCAGCGCAAAATTGTGTTTTGACCCTACCTTGTAGGCCTACCCATGTGTGGACTGAGGCAAACGCCCTGTGCGTGAAATCAAACCTGCTATGTTTGCAGCACTGTTGCGTCGTCGGTTCTCACTTGTGATTACGCAATACGGAACGGAAGCGACGAGCTTTTGATTCGGACCTATGACCTCACGATCGGTAGGCCTAGTCCAAGGGGGCGAGGGCCTGCGCCTCACAAAGTATAATGTAGGCTATAAATATTACATTAACATTTATATTATTGTTTTAATCCAGCAGTAGTGGATTCAACTCCAGTAACAATATTAAAGCTCAGCCTCTAGCAGATCTACATGTTCATATTAATGTAACAGCAGCATCGATATTAAGGTATGCTTTATTTCATGGACTGTTGCTCCAAAAAGGTTATAGTGTATCTCAAAGACCACTACAAATACGCCAGCTCTCGCGTGATATGCGAACTCCAGCGTGCTTCCCCCTTGCACGCAAAACTAAACGTGGGGGGGGGGGGTTGAAATTACTTGCGTTGCGCTATCATAAGCTTGGTTCCCACTAGAACGTAACGCAAGGACGTAAACGCAACGCAAGCGTGTTAACCAATGACAAGCGACAGTTCGAATAATCCATCGTTTGTGATTGGTCAATTCACTTACGTTGCGTTACGTCCTAAAGCGTGGTTCCCACTAGCGACGCAACGCAAGGACGTAACGCAACGCAAGTGAATTGACCAATCACAAGCGATGGCTTATTCGCTTGTGATTGCCAACTGTCTATAACTTCGCTTGTCATTGGCTAAAACGCTTACGTTGCGTTTACGTCCTTGCGTTACGTTCTAGTGGGAACCAAGCTTTATGTTGCGTCTCTAGTGGGAACCAAGCATTAAGCTTGATTCCCACTAGCAACGCAACGTAACGCAACCTACGCAACGTAAGCAAATGCCCTTCCAATAATTGTGTTTGACCCCGCCTGCGTGAAATCAAACCTGCGATGTTTGCAGCACTGTTGCGTCGTCGGTTCCCACTTGTGATTACGCAATACAGCACTTTGCGTCAATACATCGCTGCGTTGCGTCACTAGTGGGAACCACGCTTTACGTACATGCAATTCCTTGAGTCCTAGTGGGAACCGAGCTTTAGTTTGCGCGAACGAAAAAATAAAGAACAGGCCTACAGACACTCAGAAAAACGAGTTCTTGTTATTGTCCCCGGACCCCATAATGAAAAATAAGATGAATAAAATCAAACTTAGGCCATTTTGTAGTTTTAAAATTTTAAACATTCGCGTTAGACAATATTATTCAATACATTTTGAAAATACGCCGAATGTTTTACAATTTTTGAAGTAGTTTATACAAATGTTGTTTTTTTTTTTATCAAACTGTTTATTTTATTTTTGTTATGCTGTCGGAAACACTTGGTGTCAATCAAGGACTTACGAAAGTTGGAAAAGCTCTTGAAAAAATCCGTAAAAGCAGAGGCTGATATAAACTACTTAAAAAGTATTCAAGTTATTATATTAATGACTAATCTAAATGTAGAGGCCAATTAACATTTGTGAATGCCTCCCTTGAGCTTGGTTCCCACTAGCGACGCAACCGACGCAACGTAAGCAAATGCCCTTCCAATAATTGTGTTTGTCCCCGCCTGCGTGAAATCAAACCTGCGATGTTTGCACCACTTGTGATTACGCAATACGGCACTTTGCGTCAATACGTCGCTGCGTTACGTTCTAGTGGGAACCACGCTTTAGTTTGTGTCACGCACGCCTAAGCAAGCGACGAGAATTGGATTCGAACCTACGACCTCGTGGTCAAAGTACAAAGGTATTGTAACAAACTCAATGCATTCGTGGTGTGCACTTCTTTTGAATATAGATAACCTTGAACCAGTATTTACCCGTCATGTGTACTTTATTCAAAGATATAATTGTCCCCCGAAGAACAAAATGTACATTGTATTCAATTTAATTTCCTTGTCAGGGATTTTATTCAGGCCTGCGGTACACCACGTATCATTATTATTATGAAAGAACTGTTGAGTTTCTCAATGGTTCGATCAATATGCTTTGATCGTCCTCATGAGTGACAATGTAGACCGGGAAGCTATAAACTAAATAAAAATATAAGCGAAATAGTGTGTGATTCAGGCCCTTATATTTCACAAAAGTAAAAGATAATTAAAAAATGTATTATAGACCGGCAGCCCAGAGACATTTGGTTAGATGAGCTAGGTACCAATATCTGACTATTTTAAGTGTTTTGGGGGTCACTTGAAGTCAATGAAAATGGGAGTCTGCCGGGTACCCCCTGCTGCGTCTAGACCGGGGGACCCCGAAAGGTGCTAAAAAATCGGCACCGGTTAGATGAGAGAGATACCACCTAATTTTACCACCATGGGATGCCCATTGGCATCCTTATAACAGTATCACAAACGACAGACTTTTTGTCTGCTGCAATAGGCCCGCCAGACAGACGAGGGAGGGCCTAAAATGGGGCTAGCATAGATGAGTGAGGTACCACTCAAAATTAATGCCAAATGAACAAGTTGTATTCATACAATACGAAATGGATAACAACAGACTAATTGTCTGCTGCACCGCAAGTGCCAGACACCCGAAAGTTAGACTAGACACCCCGCTTCCCCCAACTAACCCAGCCTAGATATTGTAGATACCACCAGCAACCAATTTTATATGATTTAGCACAATGTAATACCAAATGACCTATTACAGACTATCTGTACACTGCTTTGGCCCTGGCAGACTCCTCTAAAGTTCGACTAGAGACCCCATTTACCTAAAGTACAGCCTACCTTAGATATTGTAATACCACCAGCAGCAAAAAAAAACCAAAACAACATGTTTAATTGAATAAAGTTTAACTTTAATCGAACTAACACAAAACAATTGAAAATATATCACCATTCTAAAGGGAAAATAGTTTAAGAGTTTCACTTAAAACTTATATAAGCCAAATAATAAATACTTTTCAATGCATGAGGTTGTTGGAATCTACCTAAAACATATTTTACTGACTAAACGCTGTAGTTTTACAGAAATAACTTTAAATACCTTTTTTCTAGGGACAGTACAACATACTGAACTATTTATAGGCCTACTGTAGTACTGTACAATTTTAAGTCAAAAAACGATCTGTTGCCCAATGCTTTTTAGAAGAGTAATAATAATAATTTGTAACATAATGTGGTTATTATGTACTATTAACATTTAAACATAATTCTGACCAAACCCAGTAGTATTAAATAAATAACCTTTACAATGAAAGTTTTGCCCAATGCTTTTAGGTAGATTCCAACAACCTCATGCATTGAAAAGTATTTATTATTTGGCTTATATAAGTTTTAAGTGAAACTCTTAAACTATTTTCCCTTTAGAATGGTAATGGTCATTTTATCGTCATTGATGGGATATATTTTCAATTGTTTTGTGTTAGTTCGATTAAACATGGTGTTTTGTGGGGGTTTTTTTTGCTGCTGGTAGTATCTACACTATCTAAGGTAGGCTATACTTGGGGTAAATGGGGTCTCTAGTCGAACTTTAGAGGGGTCAAGGCCAGGGCACATAACATTCATGATAAATGGCACCTCTAATTGGCCGGAAAAAACACTCTCATGCAGCATCATGCTACCGTACTTTTTATCATTGTTGAAGGTTTTGATATTAGCCTTTATTGTTAAAACGACCTTCACAACCAAAATATTTGTTTGTAATAATTTTTTTTAAATGGAACGCTATAAAAATAATCCTCTGCTTCATCAGAGCATGAATACCTAATAACCAGACAAGAACGTATCTTTAGTAATTATTATTTATTTTACTATCAATCCATTTTCATATCACGCAATCCATTTTTCAACAATATAGTAGTATAACAATAACATTTTGATTGAATAGTGAGGGATTAGTTACAGTTTGACTTGAATAAACCATTGGTAATTTACTGAAAATCCAAAATGAACTTGTGTTATAATACAAACAATATTATTCAATCAAAGAAACGCTCTACTACACATGAGAAGTAGATGTCGGTCGATAAACTTCTGACGACGACTAAAACGACGACAATCAGCTAAATGTTAGTGATTTTATTTCATCTCTGGCTTGTTACATTTTTCATGACACATTACCGGACTTCCCCCTCCTCTCGAAATGAACTACAGTACAGATCTTCCCTATCTAGGCTCGTGTATGTAGCATACTACGCTATTCACAAATTACCCACGCATAGCAGTGTTACTAGAGCCATCACAGATTATCTCTAATGGATCAATCATTCACACATGAATTCAAAAATTCATCGACAAACGAAATATAGCCTATATTCATTCCTTTTAAATATTAGGCATATTGCCAAGGCTAATAATCGATTTGTCCATAATTATTGCGTTTTGCCGGGGGTTTTTCATAATCTAAGGCCAATTTTTAGGCCAAATAATAATTGTGCGTATAGTTTTGTATTTCCGATGCGTGTAGTACCCTATTTATCTTCATTTCCGTACGTTCGTAAATATTAGGCCGAATTTCCGTAGTAATTTATAGACGTTCCGAAATTTGAACCGTGTTATACCGGTAGCAGAGCAAAGTTTGCTTCTTTCTGCAAATGTCCTATCATTATTTTCTTTGTTTTATTTGGAGTGTGGTTTAAAACAACACTTTTGTAAAGTTTATAGTGGATAAATAAAAATGAATTTTTGGAAATTGTGGTTTTAACATCTGACTTTATTTAGCATTTTTAAATGAATTAAAATTCCAAATTATACAATTTAACCTTTTGCTCAATATCTTTAAAGAAACAGCTTCATATTTTTTGTATAACTTTTTAAAATTATTAATTGATAATTAATTTACATTAATTGAGTACAGTTATTAGAATGTATTACCGTACCAAAAGTACCTTCATCGGGGACTTCCATGTGACGTTCGCATTGAACTTAAAACAATTTAAGTTAAGATGATGACGCGCGCGCGTTACGTGCAGTGGCGTAATGCAGAAGCTTGAGGCCCCTGTTTTAGGGACGAAGTGGCCCCATCCAAGGAGGCCGTTTTTATGATTTTTCAACATATTTTAATGCCTTATTTCTCCTCCGGGTCCTGCTCAGGGGCCCTTGTAAGCTCCGGGGGCCTTGGTGGTTTAGCTAGCCACCAGTGAGCGCTCATAGCCGTTACGCCACTGATTACGTGTCTATAAAGTCACGTAGTATATTATTTTATGATTATTTTTCTATTAGATTTTGGAATACAACGAAGACACCATCGAGCGGTCTTTATCTAAATAGTCAGATATTGGTACCTAGCTCATCTAACCAAATGTCTCTGGGCTGCCTGTCTATTATGCCATTTCAATGTCACATAATACATGAATAGTTATTCATTTTAACCAAAAATTGGATCGAAAACAACATTATTTACCTGAAAAAAATGTAATTTAAAGCAAAACATAGTTAGCTTGGTTGAATCATGGAGGTATACAATTACCTCCATGATTTTGGGGACAATACATCTTTAACAATACTGTGCAATGAACGAAAGCTTCTCTTTAGTCAGCGTGAAACGCGATCGAATGGGACAAGTTATTGTCTCGTTATGTTACCTGTAATTATTGACTGCGATTCGCAGTAATTAAGCCAGCACATACAATAGATAACGTTTTGTCATGACTACCATAACAATGTCATCATAATAATATAACTAAACAAATTAATGAAACGGTGGAGTTGCATTATATAATCAACAGTAACATGAATTACAAGTATAGAAATAGACATTTTGCTATATTATTATTTTCTGGAAAATATGTGCTTCTTAATCCGTTCAAATCAACGAAGTTAAGCGTAGTTCCCACTAGGACGCAACGCAGCGACGTTGGCACAACGCAAGCGAGTTGACCAATGACAATCGATTGATTCGTCAAATTACTTACGTTGCGCTTAACGCATGGTTCCCACTCTAGAAACTCAACGCACGGACGTACTACGCACAACGCAAGCGAGTTGACCAATGACAAGTTCCGTGTCGACACATTGAGTTCCGTGTCGACACATTGAGTTCCGTGTCGACACATTGAGTTCCGTGTCGACACATTGAGTTCAGTGTCGACACATTGAGTTCCGTGTCGACACATTGAGCTCAGTGTCGACACATTGAGTTCAGTGTCGACACATTGAGTTCCATGTCGACACATTGAGTTCCATTTCGACACATTGAGTTCCGTGTCCACACATTGAGTTCAGTTGGTGGGGTTGCAAGGCCAGGGCGCATGGCAGTCTAGTACCAATACAATAATGACCCGGGCCTCAGAGGCTTGCTGCGACCTCCTAGTTCCAGTGGGAACCAAGCATTAAATCGTATATATATTTTGTATCCATTTTTAGAAGTGCATTGAATTACAGTGGAATCTCAACGTTCAACAACTTACAGGTATATCTGTACCCGTCTCCAAAAAAAGGAGAAATTACTATCACCAGAAAGAGACTACATGTTTTTCTCAGCCCCCAGATGGAACACAGCATGGCGAGACCAGATGGATCACCATGGTTACCAGAAGCAGATACATGTGCTGTCATTGGAAACGGAGGAATATTAAGAGGGAGCAAGTGTGGAGATGAGATAGATGCACACGATTTGGTTTTCAGATCCAATATGGCCGACATTTCTGGATTTTTTGAAGATGTTGGTGGAAAAACTAATCTTATGAGTGTTAATATGGAGAACTCGAAAATCTTAAATAAATGCGTGAGATCTTCTAAATGTCGCAGTAGATTATTACAATACATGAGACGTTTCAAAGGTACAATTTGGTGGTTTTCAAAATATGGAACGTTCGAGGCGAACAATCATTATATTCGAAGTGTTATAGCATTAAGAAGATATTTACCCGGTATTATATACGGATACCCGAGAAAAAGTATGATACCCTTACTGGAAAAGTTAGTAGTAAAACTTTATTTTTGTTTCAAGTTAATCTCTTGTCCGTGCTTATTCTAATAGAGCTATTACGTCATATATAATACCCATACATAGTCTATTCAGCAGTCATTATGAATATTATACAGAATTTTATTAATGATAAATTAAGGCCTATTTACACAGACGAGCGGCCACACGGTAAAGTTAAGCGGAAAACAAAACTATAGAATCTACTCTTACTTATGACCGTTTACACGAAACGCGGATGTTAAGCGGAAACACGCTCAGATTTCACGTGTGAAAAGCACGCGATTTTCCGCTTACCGTTTACCGCTCGTCTGTGTAAATTGGCCTTTAGGACTAAATCAACCTTTGGCGGCTTTTTCTCATTCTCACAGCAGATTTCCTCATCTTCATCGTTTCAATATGAATATTCACTACAGTATCACTGGACGGTTTAGTATTTCTTCTTATACCTGTAAATGATGATGTGTTTGAAAAAAATGATGAAAAAAACAATTTAAGTTAAGATGATGACGCGCGCGCGTTACGTGCAGTGGCGTAATGCAGAAGCTTGAGGCCCCTGGTTTAGGGACGAAGTGGCCCCATCCAAGGAGGCCGTTTTTATGATTTTTCAACATATTTGAATGCCTTATTTCTCCTCCGGATCCTGCTCAGGGGCCCTTGTAAGCTCCGGGGGCCTTGGTGGTTTAGCTAGCCACCAGTGAGCGCTCATAGCCGTTACACCACTGTAATCATTTTATGATTATTTTTCTATTAGATTTTGGAATACAACGAAGACACCATCGAGCGGTCTTTATCTACACGCCGTCGCCGCTTCAGCTTGTAAGAAGATTTCAATGTACGGGTTTTATCCCTTCAATCAGACGGAATCTGGCCATGCTCTGCCGTTTCATTATTACGAAAAAGGGTCATTTAAGAATAAACACAATATACCAGAAGAGTATATGAAATTAGTTGAATTTAATAGGACAGGTGTGATAAGATTGGTTACCAAACAATGTAGGCCTACTACATAAAAGGACAGGGTTAGTATTTATGACGTCAGGGTTGGGGAACAAATTCTTGTGACAGTATTGGTTTGAATAGTCTGTCATTGTGGTTGGTTAAATTTATTGCGCGTACGTCCTTGTGGGGTGGGGAGCCAATTCATGTGACCGTATTGGTTTGGATGATCTGTCATTATGATTGGTTGAATTCATTGCGCGTACATCTTTGTGGGGTGGGGAACCAATTATTTTGACAGTATTGGTTTGGATGATCTGTCATTGTGATTGGTTGAATTCAGTGCGCGTACGTCCTTGTGGGATGGAGAACCAATTCTTGTGACGTATTAGTTTGGATGATCTGTCATTGTGATTGGTTGAATTCAGTGCGCGTACCTCCTTGTGGGGTGGGGAACCAATTCTTGTAACAGTATTAGTTCGGATATCAATGCTATCTATTATTAACGAGAAAAATATTAATAATAGGCAGACACATTTAAAAAAACCCAGAATTACACTCTCGATTAATTATGCTGGTTTCAGTTATTAAATCGTTTCATAATTTTTTTAGCTAAACTATAATAACACAGTTATTTTTGTTTTTCATTTTAAATATATATTCACTTAAAAATGTTGATAGTTTTTAAATATACTTTATTTATGTATAAAGTTAAAGATATATTGTCCCCCTGAAAAAAATATTCTTTTTTATAAATTTTTGTTGCTGAATATGCTATTTTAATGTCACATAATAGTTACAACTTTGGCCAAAGATTGCATCAACAACAAAATTATTGAAACATTGTAATTTAAAGTAAAAAATATTCTATTTTTTTTATTTTGTAAGTGAAATCATTGTTTTTTTTATTTTTTTCGATGGAAAAATGGTCTATTTATCAAATCTTCGTGTTTTTGTGGGACAATACATCTTTAAGAAATGTCAAGTACTGTATTTGGTAATAAAGTTCACAATATTTCTTTTTATTTTATATTTGCATTCCACAAAATAAAAGAATAAACAATTAAAAAATATAAATAATTATGTCATTAGATCTATTCTTTGTTGTTGACACTATACCATCTATTTTTAGTCTTACTGGAGAAAATAAAAAACTACACATTTTATCATAAATTAACGAAGAAAAAATATACTTTACTTATAGAGAAAAATAAGTTTGATTTTGCCCCCAAAAAACATTAAAAAAAAGAAAATTAAAAAAAAGATTAAAGGGACCAAAATAGTTTAAATCAAGAAAGATGTTTTGAAACTAACAAATAATTGAATGCGAACAGAAGCAGATCAATACTACGATATTAGTTTCTTATTTGTAGTTTTCGATTTGATTTTCTATTTTTAGCTCAGAATCCAATCTCCATTGTATGTTAGTCTAGGATTTCAAAATTCACCTTCAATCAAATATAGTTACAGCGCTAACCATGTAATTGGTGTACCAACATCCAATCAATGGTATTACTGCACTTTCGCACCACAATCTCTCTCGAGCTTACCCATTTTAAAAACATTTCCCCGCTTGCTGCGCGAGACTGTGTAGGCTAACGCCCAGTTTTAGGTGCGAAAGTGCAGTGCGCCCAATCAATTTGGTGTTTTTATTAACCAATGTTCTGAGAAGAATGATTTGTGCGGCCAAAAAATGGAGATAATTTAGACCTGTTTCTACCGAGATTTAAATACCGTATTTTCCTGCCAGAAACATGTCCTTTATAAAAAACAACCGATTTTAAATTATGATTTAAAAAAACCTAATTTATTCTGGTTTTATTTATTATTATATTATCATATATTATTATTTACAGATTATAAATTAGGCTACATCATGATTTTTGTTATAAATTATAAAAACCGGTTTCAACAAAACCTGTTCATTTGGAATTTCATAAACAGAACCTTATTGATTGAATCACTTGATTGCCCGCAGCAGAAACTGAACTCCAAGTACTAAACTCGTCAACTCTGTACACCATTATAATCTCTTTGCTTTGTTTGTTCCATCTGCAGAGTTCACCTGTCTACCAGACTGGTGTTTGCAATCTACAATTTTGAATGTTTTTTGCGTAGTTTATCATTTTTTTCTTTATTGTTGGATGGACTAACCAACGTATTTTGATCAATGTTATATAAATCCTCCTTCATCGTTCGCACCATATCACGATCCAATTTCCTCCCACCTGTAATCATCAAACATATATTATTATAATTGATTTCATGCTGAATGGTAGTGACCGCACAAGTGGAACTATACGAGAAGTTAATATCAGGTAAGGTATACTCTGTATATAAGCATTCCAGGCCGTTAGCAATACTGTAGATTCTCCCTCTTCATTTATGATGAGCCTCTAAAGTTTGGTTCTCACTAGCGACGCAACGTAACGCAACCGACGCAACGTAACAAAATGCCCTTCTAATAATTGTGTTTTCCCCCGCCTGCGTGAAATCAAACCTGTTATTTTTGCACTATTGCGTCGTCGGTTCCCACTTGTGATTACGCAATACATCACTTTGCCCTCCTCTCCCCTCCCCACTCGTACAACCAATAGATCAAACTACATTGTTGTGTTTAATTTTGTCCTAAATTAACTAACTGAACTGCATTTCTCTGTTTAATTTTGTCCTACAACTAACTAAACATGCATATCATTGCAATGTTTAATTTTGCTCTAAAACAACTAACTAAACTGCTCTGTTTAACTATGTCCTAACCACACTGAACTGCATTCGATTCCTCTGTTGTCCTACAACCAATAGATCAAACTACATTGTTGTCCTAAACAACTAAACTGAACTGCATTGCTTTTGCCCTAAACAACGTAACGAAGACACGTCTTATAAAGCTGTCTACAAAAAAATGTGATGTGGTCATATGGATATGATGATGTCATATCGCTACCATATTTGGGTATATCACTACCATATTTGTGCACAAATCACACTTTTTTTGTTAAACTAGTTTGATAGTGTAGACAGAGCTTTAGGCGCAACAACGCGACCAATCACGAACGTTCTGTATGTGACGTGATTCATGGCATCCTATACCTCCATGATCAAATTAGTCGCGCCTTTTGTTTTTTCACCCTTATTTTCGTTGCTTCCAAAAGTGGAAAAGTAATGCTTGGTTCCCACTAGAACGCAACGCAAGGACGTATACGCAACGCATCGCTTGTGATTGGTCAAATCGCTTAAGCTTGGTTCCCACTAGGAGGCAACGCAAGGACGTAAGCACAACGCAAGCGAGTTGACCAATCACACGCGATGGATTATTCGAACTGACACTTGTCATTGGTCAACCCGCTTGCGTTGCGTTTAGGTCCTTGCGTTACGTCCTAGTGGGAACCAAGCCTTACGTTTCGCTTGCGTCCTAGTGGGAACGAAAGCTTAATGAACAAATTGTAGATCTATCAGGTAAATCTACCTTGATTAATGTTTTTTTATGTTATGAAAATTTAAAAAAAAATCAATGTTTATTTATTGTTTTATCCAGTAAATTATACAACAGTTACAGTAAAAACCAGGGAAGAGTAAAAGCATGTTCCAACAACGGTATCTCATATGTCAAGGTATGGCTTCAACATTATAACTTATAAAATTATAACTTCACTTTATTACTTAACCTTGGTTCCTAACGCTACGCAAGCACGTAAGCGCAACGCAAGCGAGTTGACCAATCACAAGCGAAAAATCGGATAATCCATCGCTTGTGATTGGTTAAATTACTTACGTCGTTGCGTTACGTCCTAGTGGGAACGAATCTTTAATAATACATCGAGCGTATACGCGGCGCGCGCTTAAAGCTTGGTTCCCACTAGAACGCAACGCAAGCGAGTTGACCAATCACACGCGACTGTTCGAATAATCCATCGCTTGAGATTGGTCAAATCACGTTGCGTTGCGTTACGTCCTTGGATCAAACACGTCTGGAACTCCTATTGCAGCCAGTAATCAGCGCAAAATTGTGTTTTGACCTTACCTTGTAGGCCTACCCATGTGTGGACTGAGGCAAACGCCCTGTGCGTGAAATCAAACCTGCTATGTTTGCAGCACTGTTGCGTCGTCGGTTCTCACTTGTGGTTACGCAATACGAAACTTTGCGTCAATACGTCGCTGCGTTGCGTGCTTTAAGCGTGGTTCCCACTAGCGACGCAACGCAAGGACGTAACGCAATGCAAGTGAATTGACCAATCACAAGCGATGGCTTATTCGCTTGTGATTGCTAACTGTCTATAACTTCGCTTGTCATTGGTTAAAACGCTTGCGTTGCGTTTACGTCCTTGCGTTACGTTCTAGTGGGAACCAAGCTTTAGTAAGTGTTTAGTTTAGTTTAGCGACGCAACGTAACGCAACCTACGCAATACGGCACTTTGCGTCAATACGTCGCTGCGTTACGTTCTAGTGGGAACCACGCTTTAGTTTGTGTCACGCACGCCTAAGCAAGCGACGAGCTTTGGATTCCTACCTATGGCCTAGTCCAAGGGGGCGAGAGCCTGCGCCTCACAAAGTATAATGTAGGCTATAAATATTACATTAACATTTATATTATTGTTTTAATCAAGCAGTAGTGGATTCAACTCCAGTAACAATATTAAAGCTCAGCCTCTAGCAGATCTACATGTTCATATTAATGTAACAGCAGCATCGATATTAAGGTAGGCTTTAATTCATGGACTGTTGCTCCAAAAAGGTTATAGTAATAATAATACGAATTTTGATTGAATCAAATTACTTGCGTTGCGCTATCATAAGCTTGGTTCCCACTAGAACGTAACGAAAGGACGTAAACGCAACGCAAGCGTGTTAACCAGACAAGCGACAGTTCGAATAATCCATCGTTTGTGATTGGTCAATTCACTTACGTTGCGTTACGTCTTTGTGTTGCGTCTCTAGTGGGAACCAAGCATTAAGCTTGATTCCCACTAGCGACGCAACGTAACGCAACCTACGCAATACGGCACTTTGCGTCAATACGTCGCTGCGTTACGTTCTAGTGGGAACCACGCTTTAGTTTGTGTCACGCACGCCTAAGCAAGCGACGAAATTTGGATTCGAACCTACGACCTCACGATCAAAGTACAAATGTATTGTAACAAACTCAATGCATTCGTGGTGTGCACTTCTTTTGAATATAGATAACCTTGAACCAGTAATAATAAATAATTTATTAGGAAATGACACCTTTACATCGGTGGCACACACAGAAGTGGTGCATCCAAATTAACATAATACTGTACATCAAAACAATACATAATATGACGGATACAGGTTCTTAAACTATTTGCAAAAATATAAAAGAAAAATCATTATCAACATGGTAATACAGGTACTGTATTAAATTGTCCTACAGTATCATAGGTTTGAGTTGATAATTTAAAAAGGTATATAAAAATAAACATAAAATATATAGTAAAGAGTTTACATTACAAACCATTGTGTTTCAACATCAGGTACTGAAGACCTATAGTTGTTATCACAGGTGTATAAAATCATATATAAAAGCAACAATACAAAAGAAAAACAATCTATATATTGGGAGATTTAAGTTCTAACCGTTTCTCCCATGCAGCTCTTGTGTATTGTTTACAGTATTTACCCGTCATGTGTACTTTATTCAAAGATATAATTGTCCCCCGAACAAAATGTACATTGTATTCAATTTAATTTCCTTGTCAGGGATTTTATTCAGGCCTGCGGTACACCACGTATAATTATTATTATGAAAGAACTGTTGAGTTTCTCAATGGTTCGATCAATATGCTTTGATCGTCCTCATGAGTGACAATGCAGACCAGGAAGCTATAAATAAATAAAAATATAAGCGAAATAGTGTGTGATTCAGGCCCTTATATTTCACAAAAGTAAAAGATAATTAAAAAATGTATTATAGACCGGCAGCCCAGAGACATTTGGTTAGATGAGCTAGGTACCAATATCTGACTATTTAAGTGTTTTGGGGGTCACTTGAAGTCAATGAAAATGGGAGTCTGCCGGGTACCCCCTGCTGCGTCTAGACCGGGGGACCCCGAAAGGTGCTAAAAAATCGGCACCGGTTAGATGAGAGAGATACCACCTAATTTTACCACCATGGGATGCCCATTGGCATCCTTATACCAGTATCCCAAACGACAGACTTTTTGTCTGCTGCAATAGGCCCGCCAGACAGACGAGGGAGGGCCTAAAATGGGGCTAGCATAGATGAATGAGGTACCACTCAAAATTAATGCCAAATGAACAAGTTGTATTCATACAATACGAAATGGATAACAACAGACTAATTGTCTGCTGCACCGCAAGTGCCAGACACCCTAAAGTTAGACTAGACACCCCGCTTCCCCCAACTAGCCCAGCCTAGATATTGTAGATACCACCAGCAACCAATTTTATATGATTTAGCACAATGTAAGCAATACCAAATGACCTATTACAGACTATCTGTACACTGCTTTGGCCCTGGCAGACTCCTCTAAAGTTCGACTAGAGACCCCATTTACCCCAAGTACAGCCTACCTTAGATATTGTAATACCACCAGCAGCAAAAAAAACCCAAAACAACATGTTTAATTGAATAAAGTTTAACTTTAATCGAACTAACACAAAACAATTGAAAATATATCACCATTCTAAAGGGAAAATAGTTTAAGAGTTTCACTTAAAACTTATATAAGCCAAATAATAAATACTTTTCAATGCATGAGGTTGTTGGAATCTACCTAAAACATATTTTACTGACTAAACGCTGTAGTTTTACAGAAATAACTTTAAATACCTTTTTTCTAGGGACAGTACAACATACTGAACTATTTATAGGCCTACTGTAGTACTGTACAATTTTAAGTCAAAAAACGATCTGTTGCCCAATGCTTTTTAGAAGAGTAATAATAATAATTTGTAACATAATGTGGTTATTATGTACTATTAACATTTAAACATAATTCTGACCAAACCCAGTAGTATTAAATAAATAACCTTTACAATGAAAGTTTTGCCCAATGCTTTTAGGTAGATTCCAACAACCTCATACATTGAAAAGTATTTATTATTTGGCTTATATAAGTTTTAAGTGAAACTCTTAAACTATTTTCCCTTTAGAATGGTAATGGTCATTTTATCGTCATTGATGGGATATATTTTCAATTGTTTTGTGTTAGTTCGATTAAACATGTTGTTTTGTGGGTTTTTTTGCTGCTGGTAGTATCTACACTATCTAAGGTAGGCTATACTTGGGGTAAATGGGGTCTCTAGTCGAACTTTAGAGGGGTCAAGGCCAGGGCACATAACATTCATGATAAATGGCACCTCTAATTGGCCGGAAAAAAACACTCTCATGCAGCATCATGCTACCATTGAACAAAACGATCGTACTTTTTATCATTGTTGAAGGTTTTGATATTAGCCTTTATTGTTAAAACGACCTTCACAACCAAAATATTTGTTTGTAATAAATTTTTTTTAATGGAACGCTATAAAAATAATCCTCTGCTTCATCAGAGCATGAATACCTAATAACCAGACAAGAACGTATCTTTAGTAATTATTATTTATTTTACTATCAATCCATTTTCATATCACGCAATCCATTTTTCAACAATATAGTAGTATAACAATAACATTTTGATTGAATAGTGAGGGATTAGTTACAGTTTGACTTTAATAAACCATTGGTAATTTACTGAAAATCCAAAATGAACTTGTGTTATAATACAAACAATATTATTCAATCAAAGAAACGCTCTACTACACATGAGAAATAGATGTCGGTCGATAAACTTCTGACGTCGACTAAAACAACGACAATCAGCTAAATGTTAGTGATTTTATTTCATCTCTGGCTTGTTACATTTTTCATGACACATTACCGGACTTCCCCCTCCTCTCGAAATGAACTACAGTACAGATCTTCCCTATCTAGGCTCGTGTATGTAGCATACTACGCTATTCACAAATTACCCACGCATAGCAGTGTTACTAGAGCCATCACATATTATCTCTAATGGATCAATCATTCACACATGAATTCAAAAATTCATCGACAAACGAAATATAGCCTATATTCATTCCTTTTAAATATTAGGCATATTGCCAAGGCTAATAATCGATTTGTCCATAATTATTGCGTTTTGCCGGGGGTTTTTCATAATCTAAGGCCAATTTTTAGGCCAAATAATAATTGTGCGTATAGTTTTGTATTTCCGATGCGTGTAGTACCCTATTTATCTTCATTTCCGTACGTTCGTAAATATTAGGCCGAATTTCCGTAGTAATTTATAGACGTTCCGAAATTTGAACCGTGTTATACCGGTAGCAGAGCAAAGTTTGCTTCTTTCTGCAAATGTCCTATCATTATTTTCTTTGTTTTATTTGGAGTGTGGTTTAAAACAACACTTTTGTAAAGTTTATAGTGGATAAATAAAAATGAATTTTTGGAAATTGTGGTTTTAACATCTGACTTTATTTAGCATTTTTAAATGAATTAAAATTCCAAATTATACAATTTAACCTTTTGCTCAATATGTTTAAAGCAACAGCTTCATATTTTTTGTATAACTTTTTAAAATTATTAATTGATAATTAATTTACATTAATTGAGTACAGTTATTAGAATGTATTACCGTACCAAAAGTACCTTCATCGGGGACTTCCATGTGACGTTCGCATTGAACTTAAAACAATTTAAGTTAAGATGATGACGCGCGCGCGTTACATGCAGTGGCGTAATGCAGAAGCTTGAGGCCCCTGGTTTAGGGACGAAGTGGCCCCATCCAAGGAGGCCGTTTTTATGATTTTTCAACATATTTTAATGCCTTATTTCTCCTCCGGATCCTGCTCAGGGGCCCTTGTAAGCTCCGGGGGCCTTGGTGGTTTAGCTAGCCACCAGTGAGCGCTCATAGCCGTTACGCCACTGATTACGTGTCTATAAAGTCACGTAGTATATCATTTTATGATTATTTTTTATTAGATTTTGGAATACAACGAAGACACCATCGAGCGGTCTTTATCTACACGCCGTCGCCGCTTCAGCTTGTAAGAAGATTTCAATGTACGGGTTTTATCCCTTCAATCAGACGGAATCTGGCCATGCTCTGCCGTTTCATTATTACGAAAAAGGGTCATTTGAGAATAAACACAATATACCAGAAGAGTATATGAAATTAGTTGAATTTAATAGGTCAGGTGTGATAAGATTGGTTACCAAACAATGTAGGCCTACTACATAAAAGGACAGGGTTAGTATTTATGACGTCAGGGTGAGGGAACAAATTCTTGTGACAGTATTGGTTTGAATAGTCTGTCATTGTGGTTGGTTAAATTTATTGCGCGTACGTCCTTGTGGGGTGGGGAGCCAATTCTTGTGACCGTATTGGTTTGGATGATCTGTCATTATGATTGGTTGAATTCATTGCGCGTACGTCTTTGTGGGGTGGGGAACCAATTATTTTGACAGTATTGGTTTGGATGATCTGTCATTGTGATTGGTTGAATTCAGTGCGCTTACGTCCTTGTGGGATGGAGAACCAATTCTTGTGACGTATTAGTTTGGATGATCTGTCATTGTGATTGGTTGAATTCAGTGCGCGTACGTCCTTGTGGGGTGGGGAACCAATTCTTGTAACAGTATTAGTTCGGATATCAATGCTATCTATTATTAACGAGAAAAATATTAATAATAGGCAGACACATTTAAAAAAAACCAGAATTACACTCTCGATTAATTATGCTGGTTTCAGTTATTAAATCGTTTCATAATTTTTTTAATTTATAGCTAAACTATAATAACACAGTTATTTTTGTTTTTCATTTTAAATATATATTCACTTAAAAATGTTGATAGTTTTTAAATATACTTTATTTATGTATAAAGTTAAAGATATATTGTCCCCCTGAAAAAAATATTCTTTTTTATAAATTTTTGTTGCTGAATATGCTATTTTAATGTCACATAATAGTTACAACTTTGGCCAAAGATTGCATCGACAACAAAATTATTGAAACATTGTAATTTAAAGTAAAAAATATTCTATTTTTTTTATTTTGTAAGTGAAATCATTGTTTTTTTTATTTTTTTCGATGGAAAAATGGTCTATTTATCAAATCTTCGTGTTTTTGTGGGACAATACATCTTTAAGAAATATCATCAAGTACTGTGTTTGGTAATAAAGTTCACAATATTTCTTTTTATTTTATATTTGCATTCCACAAAATAAGAGAATAAACAATTAAAAAATATAAATAATTATGTCATTAGATCTATTCTTTGTTGTTGACACTATACCATCTATTTTTAGTCTTACTGGAGAAAATAAAAAACTACACATTTTATCATAAATTAACGAAGAAAAAATATACTTTACTTATAGAGAAAAATAAGTTTGATTTTGCCCCCAAAAAACATTAAAAAAAAGAAAATTAAAAAAAAGATCAAAGGGACCAAAATAGTTTAAATCAAGAAAAATGTTTTGAAACTAACAAATAATTGAATGCGAACAGAAGCAGATCAATACTACGATATTAGTTTCTTATTTGTAGTTTTCGATTTGATTTTCTATTTTTAGCTCAGAATCCAATCTCCATTGTATCTTAGTCTAGGATTTCAAAATTCACCTTCAATCAAATATAGTTACAGCGCTAACCATGTAATTGGTGTACCAACATCCAATCAATGGTATTACTGCACTTTCGCACCACAATCTCTCTCGAGCTTACCCATTTTAAAAACATTTCCCTGCTCGCTGCGCGAGACTGTGTAGTCTAACGCCCAGTTTTAGGTGCGAAAGTGCAGTAGCGCCCAATCAATTTGGTGTTTTTATTAACCAATGTTCTGAGAAGAATGATTTGTGCGGCCAAAAAATGGAGATAATTTAGACCTGTTTCTACCGAGATTTAAATACCGTATTTTCCTGCCAGAAACATGTCCTTTATAAAAAACAACCGATTTTAAATTATGATTTAAAAAAACCTAATTTATTCTGGTTTTATTTATTATTATATTATCATATATTATTATTTACAGATTATAAATTAGGCTACATCATGATTTTTGTTATAAATTATAAAAACCGGTTTCAACAAAACCTGTTCATTTGGAATTTCATAAACAGAACCTTATTGATTGAATCACTTAATTGCCCGCAGCAGAAACTGAACTCCAAGTACTAAACTCGTCAACTCTGTACACCATTATAATCTCTTTCCTTTGTTTGTTCCATCTGCAGAGTTCACCAGTCTAGCAGACTGGTGTTTGCAATCTACAATTTTGAATGTTTTTTGCGTAGTTTATCAATTTTTTCTTTATTGTTGGATGGACTAACCAACGTATTTTGATCAATATTATATAAATTCTCCTTCATCGTTCGCACCATATCACGATCCAATTTCCTCCCACCTGTAATCATCAAACATATATTATTATAATTGATTTCATACTGAATGGTAGTGACCGCACAAGTGGAAAATATAGCAATGATTTTAACAAACAAAATATGAATTATTCATATTTCTGTTTATGTTAAAATCCTTAAGCTCTGTCTACACTATCAAACTAGTTTTGCTATATTTACTGTACCAATTCCATGTTCTACATAGTGTACTGTAAAGCTCTGTCTACACTATCAAACTAGTTTGAAAAAAAAAAGTGTGATGTGCCCAAAGAAATGTGAAATGTTATTTTAAACTGTTGTATATTTTTGTGTTACTTTTTCTGTATTTAAGTTTATTTCATATTTACACTTTAGGGGGTCGGAGAGTCACTCGATAGTGTTTTGTTTCACTTTTTGACAATCCCGTCTACCCCCTAAAGTGCTATGTACCTTGTGATTTTTATTATTTATAAAAGACGAAATATATGAAATGAAATATGGTAGTGATGACATCATCATGTCCATATATGGGCACATCACATTTGTTGTCACATAAAGTTTGATAGTGTAGACAAAGCTTTGTGGATTATGTATACACAACCATGTTGAAAATAGCAGCAGGAATACCACTTTGCTTGTCAGGTTTGAGAACTAATGCAGATTAACTAACAATTCATAATGATGTTTGCCTCTATTGTCAAAAAACTACTGGCTTGTTTTACGAAGGGAAGTATTGTGTTTCCTTCCAGCTGTGTATGTACGCTGGGATTGATATAGGCATTTACTTACCAATACATTTCTTTGCAATAGATTTAGATGTCAATATTAGGTTATTGACTTCATCGACCTCGTCAACAATATCAGCTTCCAAGCACTGAGGTCCGGTAAATCGTTTGCCAAACAAAATGGCGTCACGTGCTACTTTGTTTGATTTCAATCGCAATCTTTAAATAAAAGAATCAATCATCATACAATTTCTTTTCATTATTTTATCTTTAAACAAGAAACATTAAAGATGGTCCCACTGAAAAAATGATTTTTTACATTTTTTTTCTTGAATATGCCATTTTAATGTCACATAATAGTTATCCACTTTGAGAGCAAAATTGAATCCAAAAAAAATTTATTTACCTAAAAAAACTATAATTTAAGCAAAAAATAGTCAAATTGGATGGATGGATTTTTGGTTGAATTTGACCATTTATTGTGTCATTTTATATGAGAAAACATGATTTTTTCCATTTTTTTTTCTACGGATGTGATTAACTTTATTGAAACTACAAAATAACCTATTCAAAGTCTGATTTAATTAATCTTCATTTTTCATGTTTTTGGGGGACAATACATCTTTAATGTGCTTTGCCACTAAAAACTCAATATTGAAGTGGAGCTGTAGATTGGTGGTTTAGATGCTTGGCTACCAATCTTAGTGTCCTGGGTCAAAATCCTGTCAGATGAAGGGGTTTTTTTCTTATGACAGAACAACTCCACTCCCAATAATACTTTATTTGTGTAGAGCATCTTGTGTATATGTTTGTCTCTGTGATTATTTACTTAACTTGTTTATGTATGCAAATATTTAGCAAGCGTTTTGTTGGATAATCATACACACTGTTTATTTATTGTTATTATTTGTTACTGCCTCATAAATCTGTAAAGGTTTTTGAAGCAAAATTGGACAAGTATTGGTCAAAATGTTATCCATTTTAATACCATGTTGGGATTCAAAGCATAACTGATTATGGGTCAAAAGAGGCAATTTAGCCTATGTTGTATATACCCACACACAATAAGTTTCAAAGTAAAATCATACATTATTGCAGTACAAATATAGTATTGTTGATCCAAAATGGAGCTATAACATTTTTTTATTTTTTATTTTATAGCTTTATGTTCTAAATTACATTTCAATCACAATATTTAAGTTTTGCTCAAAAGAAACATTCTTTCTTAAAGTACTCCCAATTATTTATTTTATTGTTTTGTTTGTAAATATTATTTAAATTTTCCATGTTTCTTTTAAACAAATTTTCTGTTTTGTTTCTGGACCACATTTTGTGATTGCTACAGATTCAAACCGGGTGAATAGTCAATTATTATTATTACTTCAGCAGTCATAAAATAATTATCAAACAAAATATTGCAAACAACCTATACTGTATACTGTACATTACACCATACACAGTATTGCAGTCTAGTACCGATGAATAAAAGCAATTTTTATCACGAATTTGATCACCTATCATCATAAAACAGTCTTTTCTGAGAATTTGTACCTGTGTCATTTATCTATCTCGGCTTACTGTATATACAGTGTGTAAAGTAAACTATGTTTAAATAAATAAAAAACATCTGTTTGCATGGAGAAATTTTGATAGAAAGACAGTTGTTGATTAATTTATTCAGTCAAAATGAATAATACATACTTAAATACAACAAACTCTGTATATAATTATTTTCGTTAAACATTTCATACGTACGTGTGTGACGTTACAAAATGGCATAAAATTCTATATTGCAAGATTCTACTCATCCCATGCATAATGTATTTGAGGTGTTACGTAGGTGGTAGATGTTACCGGTCCATCATCTCTCGTACAAATAGGTTTCATAAAAGCTTTTATCCAGCTACCATTGGGGCACTGAATGCTTGTCAGTATACCGTATGAGTGATGTGAAACTTTGTAATTGTTAGTTGTTCTAAAATCTGTTTTTGTATATCTCAAAGCAAATATAATTTCTATGTATATTTTATATGCAAATTACAATAAATGGAAGTAATTTTCCACTGATGAATGAATGAATAAAAAGAAAAAAGAATTTTATAAAATACAGTTAAAAGCAGAATAGACATTTAAAATCAATCTATCAATTTTTGCGATTGAATGCAGAAAAGCTAAATCGCAATAGAACTCTGAGAAACCGGAATGTAACTCTGATAGATCGCAATGTAACTCTAATATATCGCAATATAACTCTGATAGATCGCAATATAACCGGGGGCAGTCGCAGAGACTCCAGGGCTGTAGACACTGAGTATTTGAGCAAGCAAATTGTTAAATGACACCCCTAGATGGCCGCAAATGGTACTCTCGCACGTAAAAGTCATGATAAATTGCACCTCTAGTTCGCCGGAAATGTCACTCACTCTATAGTGCGCTAGCAAACAGAGGATTGTAGCCTATATTATTCCGCCGGTAATAAAACATACGCGACTAAAAATATAGGATAACATTTTTTTTCGTTCACAGGGAAGTCCCCGATGAAGGTACTTCTGGTACGGTAATACATTCAAATAACTATACTCAATTAATGTAAATTTTTTTAAAAGTTGCTGCAGCTATATTATATTGAGCAAAACGTGAAGTTGTATTATTTTGAATTAAATGCTAAATAAAGCCAGATGTTAAAAGCACAATTTCCAAAATTCATTTTTATTTATCCACTATAAACTTTACAAAAGTGTTTAAACCACACTCCAAAATAAAACAAATGATAGGACATTTGCAGAAAGATGCAAACTTTGCTCTGCTACCGGTATAACGCGGTTCAAATTTCGGAATGTCCATAAATTACTACGGAAATTCGGCCTAATATTTACGGACGTACGGAAGTGAAGATAAATAGGGTACTACACGCATCGGAAATACAAAACTATACGCACAATTATGATTTGGCCTAAAAATTGGCCTTAGTTAGATTATGGAAAACCCCCGACAAAACGCAATAATTATGGACAAATAGACCGGCAGCCCAGAGACATTTGGTTAGATGAGCTAGGTACCAATATCTGACTATTTAAGTGTGTTGGGGGTCACTTGAAGTCAATGAAAATGGGAGTCTGTCGGGTACCCCCTGCTGCGTCTAGACCGGGGGGACCCCGAAAGGTGCTAAAAAATCGGCACCGGTTAGATGAGAGATACCACCTAATTTTACCACCATGGGATGCCCATTGGCATCCTTATACCAGTATCACAAACGACAGACATTTTGTCTGCTGCAATAGGCCCGCCAGACCCCCCGAGGGAGGGCCTAAAATGGGGCTAGCATAGATGAGTGAGGTACCACTCAAAATTAATGCCAAATGAACAAGTTGTGTTCATACAATACTAAATGGATAACAACAGACTAATTTTCTGCTGCACTGCAAGTGCCAGACACCCTAAAGTTAGACTACAGACCCCCCTTCCCCCAACTAGCCCAGCTTAGATATTGTAGATACCACCAGCAATGTTATATGATTTAGCACATTGTAAGAAATACCAAATGACCTATTACAGACTATCTGTACACTGCCTTGGCCCTGGCAGACCCCTCTAAAGTTAGACTAGAGACCCCCCCTTTCCTCAACTAGCCCAGCTTAGATATTGTAGATACCACCAGCAACCAATGTTATATGATTTAGCACATTGTAAGCAATACCAAATGATCTATTATAGACTATCTGTACACTGCCTTGGCCCTGGCAGACCCCTCTAAAGTTAGACTAGAGACCCCACTTTCCCCAACTAGCCCATTGTAGATACCACCAGCAACCAATGTTATATGATTTAGCACATTGTAAGCAATACCAAATGACCTATTACAGATTATCTGTACACTGCCTTGGCCCTGGCAGACCCCTCTAAAGTTCGACTAGAGACCCCATTTACCCCAAGTATAGCCTACCTTTTTGTAGATACCACCAGCAGCAAAAAAACCCCACTAAACAACATGTTTAATTGAATAAAGTTTAACTTTAATCGAACTAACACAAAACAATTGAAAATATATCCCATCAATGACGATAAAATGACCATTACCATTCTAAAGGGAAAATAGTTTAAGAGTTTCACTTAAAACTTATATAAGCCAAATTAGGGACAGTACAACATACTGAACTATTTATAGGCCTACTGTACTGTACAATTTTAAGTAAAAAAATATTTACTTTAACATATACGTTAACTTATAATTCAAATGTTTATTATTATAGTCAATATATAATAAATAAATAATAATCCAATATTACATTTTTATAATAGGCACTAAATTAACAATATAAATAATAAATCTGATGAAGAATATAAGTTCCACTTGAAACTTATTGGGTTGGATATATATAAAATAGGGTAATTCGCCTCTTCAGACCCACAATTAGTTATGCCACCGAAACGTTTGAATTGTAAATAACATCAATCAAACCATATGGCCCAGTATCGATATTATTGAAAGGTAGTGTACAAAAACTAAACGCCAATTGTTCTAGGTGCAACATTATGGGGTAGCTTCTGTGAATTGCCTGATGAAAACGGATTGACAACAAGTAATGCATCAACAACATAGTAATAGGCCTGATAAAGCATGTATGGGACTTTTATATAACGTGTCATTTAAAACACCGATTAAAACACAGACAATACGAGTTGTGAATTTTAAAACGTTTAAACCATTGGTGTTAGAAAAATTTATGCAAAACAATTATTCTACAATAACAGGAACACTTGTTACCCATGGATAGGTGTCAATTTTCCCCTGATGAATGAGAACATCTTCTGCATTATACTTCTTTATTTTTTCACATTATTTATATTATCATTCGAGTGGTTCATTGTAAAGTATATTGCAATACACTGTACTGAACAAGTTAAGTACGACAGTATACATTAACTCTGATTCCATTTCAGTTTTTCTCTCTTGACAATTAGCATTTATTCAATTCAAGTTTATTTTTCTTTTCACAGTTGAAAAAAAAATGTTGACGAATAAAGTTAATCTTTGTCAATAAATAAGATAACAACAATATGAACAAATTAAGATGCCAAAATCCTAAAAAGAAAACGATGAGATGGGCTGCCCAGAAACAGATACATAATATACAATATTGTATTCACCATTTTATCCAAACATATAAACTAAATCTTACTATGAATAGGCCTAATATATACATTTTGATTTAGAAAAATGATAAGCTATCTTTAACAATAGGTCTATAGTTCTTAATGTTATAGCTAGTACATTGGTTAAACATTACTAAAAATAATACTTTTGCCAGGAACATACAAACAAATTGTTTGTTATTATCAATATAACTTAATTGTATTCTATTTATTCTTGGTTATCATACAAATACTTTATATACAGAATGATGACCAAAGACGATACATTATAATAATGAGCGAATCTCTCTGTCTCCAAACATTCTGTTCTGCATATATACAGTAACACAATTGTAAACAGTTTTTCTAAAAAATTGTTTTTAAACATAATTTCTTTTTGAAATGGCAAGACAACAGTATGGTTTTATTTAATTAATATACATTATAGCCTAACAGTTAAAGCCCCCTTCCCTACGTTTTTTAGATCTAATTTAAGATCACAAACTATATTTAATGTAAAAATAATACTATATGGTCTTATTGCGATAACTTTTTTCGTCGTTAAACGGTTAAAAATGTGAAAAATAAGTCGATTCTAATAATTATAGCGGCCCGCTATAAATCCCAAAATGCATTGCTCGCGGATTGATATTTTTGTTTTTCACCTGTAATTCGCCCACTTTTCGATCGATTGTGAGGCCAAAACAAATGGAAGACTCCTAACTTTTCAGCGAAAATACTGGGTTTTCCCCAATTTGTATCAACGGAGTCTGGCAAAAATAGAAAGACAATTAATGCAGCAACTATACAACGCCAGGCTAGGTATATAGCTAGCGTACGATGTTCGTACGTTACCGATGTTTACCAGCTAGGCCTACAAAACTAAGCCTAGCTAGGCTAGGCCTAAGACCGTCCACGAGAGGTCGATCGCCGCGAGCTACTTAGGTAGTGCATTGTTTCTCACTTTTTATCATAATTTACCATAAAACGTACATTTAAGACAAGGAATGACATGGTTTAATGTTTTTAAAGTGATATATATGTATTATTTTCCAAAAAACGTCCAAAATTGCAGGGAAGGGGTCTTTAAACAATGAATGTATTTATTTATGATGACTTACGAATGCATTCCTGCTAAGACACAGTTACTAGTATTTATGTAAGAAATGCACTCATCACTTTTGATCCAATGTGTACCTCTGTAACTTAACTATATTCATTAACAAGATCAAGTCCACAATAATTAATAATTAATTAACAAAAAGTTAGTTAATATGTTTCTTTTAGCCACAACTCATGTGTAAATATCATCTGTGTTGATTACCATACATATTAGGGTCCACAATCAGGATACAGTGAGCATTTTGGATTTTGCGGTGCAGCAGACAATTAGTCTGTTGTTATCCATTTAGTATTGTATGAACACAACTTGTTCATTTGGCATTAATTTTGAGTGGTACCTCACTCACTATGCTAGCCCCATTTTAGGCCCTCCCTCGGGGGGTCTGGCGGGCCTATTGCAGCAGACAAAAAGTCTGTCGTTTGTGATACTGGTATAAGGATGCCAATGGGCATCCCATGGTGGTAAAATTAGGTGGTATCTCTCTCATCTAACCGGTGCCGATTTTTTAGCACCTTTCGGGGTCCCCCCGGTCTAGACGCAGCAGGGGGTACCCGGCAGACTCCCATTTTCATTGACTTCAAGTGACCCCCAACACACTTAAATAGTCAGATATTGGTACCTAGCTCATCTAACCAAATGTCTCTGGGCTGCCTGTCTAAAAGCGATTATTAGCCTTGGCAATATGCCTAATATTTAAAAGGAATGAATATAGACTATAATTTGTTTGTAGATGAATTTTTTTTTTTGACGCAAAGTTCATGTGTGAATGCTTGATCTATTAGAGGTAATCTGTGATGGTGCTAGTAACACTGCTATGCGTGGGTAATTTGTGAATGACGTAGTAGGCTACATACACGAGCCTAGATAGGGAAGATCTGTACTGCCGTTCATTCCGAGAGGAAGGGGAAGTCCGGTAATGTGTCATGATAATGTAACAAGCCAGAGATGAAATAAAATCATGAATACATTTAGCTGATTGTCGTTGTGATAGAAGTTTATCGACCGACATCTATTTCTTATGTGTAGTAGAGCATTTCTTAATAATTATTTTGTTTGTATTATAACATAAAGTACATTTTGGATTTTCAGTAAATTGAAAAAGGTTAGGCTTACAAATGGTTTATTCAAATTCAACACTGTAACCAATCCCTCAATTATTTATATTAATATTAGGCCTTTACTGTTTTGTTGAAAAATGGATTGCATGATAAGAAAATTGATTGATAGTAAAATTAAACAAAGATACGTTCTTATCTGATTATTAGGTATTCATGCAGTGATAAAGCGGAAGATTATTTTTGTAGCATTCCATTTAAAATAAATTTTGTTACAATTTTAACAATTAGGCTAACATCAAAACATTCAGCAATGATAAAATGCCCTGCAACTCTGTAACTACTTTATGACTAAGCCTAACAAGTTTTGGGTCCGTAAATTATGGAAAAACGCAATAATTATGAACAAATCGACAACCCATATGATGGGTTTTTCCCGAACACAGTGTGTGTTGGTCTCCTGTCGTACCTCTCATCAGGAGAGAGATACATCTCCCTGCTCTCATGACACGCACACCACAAGCAACTAGTCAATCAGAAATTCATTCTGTGCATGCTCAGAAACCTATCTACATTTATCTGTGGGTGGTATAGTAGGCCTATTGGTGACTGCTGTTCATTCTGCCAATTTACAAATATTCTCTTCCAGACTGGACTTCTATAACGTATAAATATGGATATTGTATACGATTAAATAGGACCCCTGATAACTCTGATAGATCGCAATATAACTCTGATAGATCACAATGTAATCTGATAGATCGCAATATACACCTATTGACGACACATTACAATTTATTGAAAGTACTATTAAATAATATTAAGTTCTTACTTGGCTAACTGTATCATAAAAGGTGAAAACTGTAGTTTGAGGTCGATTTCAGGCAGGCAGAGCCATCCACGGTCCTTACGCATCACACGATAATCAAAGGCAAACGCTAGAAGGGCACCTCCTGCAAAAGCGTGACCTGTCGTCGTCAGAAAAAATAGAAAATTAGTCAATTCAATCAATTTATTTTTTAATCATAAAAAACAAAAGATTATTTATTATTTGTTGTGCCCAAATATGGTAGTGATATGCCCAAATATGGTATAGACCGGCAGCCCAGAGACATTTGGTTAGATGAGCTAGGTACCAATATCTGACTATTTAAGTGTGTTGGGGGTCTGGGAGTCTGCCGGGTACCCCCTGCTGCGTCTAGACCGGGGGGACCCCGAAAGGTGCTAAAAAATCGGCACCGGTTAGATGAGAGAGATACCACCTAATTTTACCACCATGGGATGTCCATTGGCATCCTTATACCAGTATCACAAACGACAGACTTTTTGTCTGCTGCAATAGGCCCGCCAGACCCTCCGAGGGAGGGCCTAAAATGGGGCTAGCATAGATGAGTGAGGTACCACTCAAAATTAATGCCAAATGAACAAGTTGTGTTCATACAATACGAAATGGATAACAACAGACTAATTGTCTGCTGCACCGCAAGTGCCAGACACCCTAAAGTTAGACTAGAGACCACGCTTCCCCAACTAGCCGAGCCTAGATATTGTAGATACCACCAGCAACCAATTTTATATGATTTAGCACAATGTAAGCAATACCAAATGACCTATTACAGACTATCTGTACACTGCCTTGGCCCTTGCAGACTCCTCTAAAGTTAGACTAGCGACCCCCCTTTCCCCAACTAGCCCAGCTTAGATATTGTAGATACCACCAGCAACCAATGTTATATGATTTAGCACATTGTAAGCAATACCAAATGACCTATTACAGACTATCTGTACACTGCCTTGGCCCTGGTAGACTCCTCTAAAGTTCGACCAGAGACCCCATTTACCCCAAGTATAGCCTACCTTAGATATTGTAGATACCACCAGCAGCAAAAAAAACCCAAAACAACATGTTTAATTGAATAAAGTTTAACTTTAATCAAACTATAACACAAAACAATTGAAAATATATCCCATCAATGAAGATAAAATGACCATTACCATTCTAAAGGGAAAACTATAAGCCAAATAATGGAATCTACCTAAAACATATTTTACTGACTAAACGCTGTAGTTTTACAGAAATAACTTTAAATACCTTTTTTCTAGGGACAGTACAACATACTGAACTATTTATAGGCCTTCTGTACATACAATTTTAAGTAAAAAAAAAACGATCTGTTGCCCAATGCTTTTTAGAAGAGTATAATAATAATACCGTAATTAGGTTATATGCATTATCATGCATATAACCTCTTGATTCTGTCAAAATCTTTATTAGGTTATATGCATGATATGCATATAACCTCTTGATTCTGTCAGGATCTTTATTTATTTATTCTTTCCTTAGCACTATTTTGTCCGTGAATTATCTTGGCATCAGTTTCATCTAGCTAAGTCAATTTTTTAGAGTATATTCCTTATGGCCAGGAATCGATGTGGTTATGTTTTCACGGTGCGCAATCATAAATTACGCGGTCGCGCGATTTAATGAAATCACGTTTGTAATCATATCTTCACAAGCATGAATCACTTTTAAACAAAATTTGGTACTCATAAATTTCAGGTCATATTTCATCATATGGCAATATAATTACGTGCGTAGCGCATATAACGCATGCGTACGCGCGCTTAAAAGTTTTAAACTTGTCAAAATTTATTTTCGATGAAATTAGAGTACGTTTCAGGCAATTTTAAGCGTTTAAAAAATTGCCACGAGTGCGCAGAATTTTGCACGCGCACTGCGCGTTAAACGTTAATGCGCACTATTTTTGCCCGATTTCTGTTTTACAACCTTTCTTTAATAATATCATCATATTTGATTCACTTTTCAACTCGAAATTGCGTTATACAAGCACGTCAAAAGTGACAGGCTACGCACGTATAAGTTAACAAAATAGTGAAAATATGCTAAATTTTAAAATTAATATATATCGTCAGAATGCTGGGGAACACCTATTTTTTATTTCATTTTCTTGAAGTGTATGTATCATATGTATGATTTATTATCAAATTAAGAGAACAAAAGTTGATTAAGTCATCATTAATTGCATATTGAATTTAAAAAAATTAATTATGACAATCAATCAAATTATAACATTTTCTTGGGCCGAAATAACAAACTTAACATTAACTTTCTTCCTTAAGAAGTTCATATATTAAAGTTAAAAGTATATAGTTTGACAGTGCATCATTTTTTAAAATTTTTAAAGATGTCATCATAGTAAAACATTATAATTCATTGCGGTATGTAATAATCTATCTGCACCAAAGTGGTTACTGCATAGTAAATACACGGAGGAATCTTTCCATAACTTTAGTCAGTTGTGTATGGCTCGGTGGTCTTTGCTCGTGTCTATAGCATTCAAGGTACCGAGTTCGAGTCTCACCTTGGGAAACGAAACGAAATAAGATTTCTTTTTATTATCCGTATTGTTTGTTCAATTGTATTTCTTAGTGTATAGATTATACACATGATTTATAATGAAATCTAAATAAAAACACAAATGTGGTTTATGACATTATATACGCAGAAGGATTATGATACCGGCTATTGTATTTGCGTTAGCAAGATCCTATAATATATTATAATTAACTAACAATTCTGAGAAAATCAATCAATCAATATATCTTAAATCAATCAATTATCTTTATTTAAATCAATGCATATAACCTATAATTCGTCATAGTGACGAATTAAATCTAGTTTGTAACATAATGTGGTTATTACTATTAATAACATTTAAACATAATTCTGACCAAACCCAGTAGTATTAAATAAATAACCTAATAAAAGTTTTCTTTTTATTTAAATATTTCTTTGTTATATTATATTATATATAATGTACTGTAAAACTGTAGTTGTAGCCAAATTAGAAGAGTATATTAATATATTTTCAACAAGTACTGTAGCCCAATGCTTATTACAGTATATAGATTATACTAATTTTGTTTAAGTACCTTTTTTAATAGATACAGTACTACATATCTATCCCAATGCTTATTAGAAGAGTATATTAATCATTATTTTGAACAAAGTTTGTGTATTAAATAAATAACTTTTACAATAAAAGTACTGTAACCCAATGCTGATTAAAATAGTATATTTAATATTTTTATAATGGAATCTACTATTAACAATAAAATATGTTTAGATGTACATATTACTGACCAAACTCGGTAAAAGTATTAAAAGTATTTATAATAATTATTGTGTTTAATATATTTTTTTTCTCTCTCGAAATACTGGATATTACTATTTAAACGTATATGTTAAGGTAAATATTATATTGTAGCCCTTGCTGCATTAGTGAGAGTTGGATAATTGTATTGACATGGACATATAAACATTTATATTAAATAAAAAGCATAAAAACGGTATAACGGGAGAATTATGAATTATTCTGTAAATTTCTAATTTCTAAAAACAGAACACTGTCAGTGTCATCGCTCCATTCGGCCCAGAACTTATATCATCTTCGTTGGTTTCGCTAACACTCACAGGTACATCTTCAAAAAGGTTTTCGGGTAATGCCGATTCTGGAAACCAGTTTATTGTAAAAGTTATTTATTTAATACACAAACTTTGTTCAAAATAATGATTAATATACTCTTCTAATAAGCATTGGGCTAGTTATGTAGTACTGATCTATTAAAAAAGGTAATTTAAAATTAGTATAATCTTTTATTATAAGCATTGGGCTACAGTACTTGTTGAAAATATATTAATATACTCTTCTAATTAAGAATTTGGCTACAACTACTGTTTTTTACTTACAAATTGTATAATGTTGCCGAGAGTAGCTCTGCTAACTTCTCTGGCTGTTTTACTTTATCGTTTTGATTTAGCTTTTCGCTTTTTTTTGTATCCATTCAGATCCAGCCACTGATACCCACAGTATTGTCATTTTTCAGTAATTTTCCTTTGGATTTATATGTATATAAAACAAAGAAATATTTAAATAAAAAGAAAACTTTCATTGTAAAGGTTATTTATTTAATACTACTGGGTTTGGTCAGAATTATGTTTAAATGTTAATAGTACATAATAACCACATTATGTTACAAATAATTATTATACTCTTCTAAAAAGCATTGGGCAAAACTTTCATTGTAAAGGTTATTTATTTAATACTACTGGGTTTGGTCAAAATTATGTTTAAATGTTAATAGTACATAATAACCACATTATGTTACAAATTATTATTATACTCTTCTAAAAAGTATTGGGCAACAGATGGTTTTTTAACTTAAAATTGTACAGTACTACAGTAGGCCTATAAATAGTTCAGTATGTTGTACTGTCCCTAGAAAAAAGGTATTTAAAGTTATTTCTGTAAAACTACAGTGTTTAGTCAGTAAAATATGTTTTAGGTAGATTCCAACAATCTCATGCATTGAAAAGTATTTATTATTTGGCTTTTATATAAGTTTTAAGTGAAACTCTTAAACTATTTTCCCTTTAGACTGGTAAAGGTAATTTTATAGCCTAATTGTTAAAACGACCTTCACAACCAAAATATTTCTTTGTATTAATTTTTTTTTAAATGGAACACTATAAAAATAATCCTCTGCTTCATCAGAGCATGAATACCTAATAACCAGACAAGAACGTATCTTTATTACGTTTTACTATCAATCCATTTTCATATCACGCAATCCATTTTTCAACAATATAGTAGTATAACAATAACATTTTGATTGAATAGTGAGGGATTAGTTACAGTTTTACTTTGAATAAACCATTGGTAATTTACTGAAAATCCAAAATGAACTTGTGTTATAATACAAACAATATTATTCAATCAAAGAAAAGCTCTACTACACATGAGAAATAGATGTCGGTCGATAAACTTCTGACGACGACTAAAACAACGACAATCAGCTAAATGTTAGTGATTTTATTTCATCTCTGGCTTGTTACATTTTTCATGACACATTACCGGACTTCCCCCTCCTCTCGCAATGAACTACAGTACAGATCTTCCCTATCTAGGCTCGTGTATGTAGCATACTACGCTATTCACAAATTACCCATGCATAGCAGTGTTACTAGAGCCATCACAGATTACCTCTAATGGATCAATCATTCACACATGGATTCAAAAATTCATCGACAAACGAAATATAGCCTATATTCATTCCTTTTAAATATTAGGCATATTGCCAAGGCTAATAATAATGGTCTCTAGTCTAACTTTAGGGTGTCTGGTACTTGCGGTGCAGCAGACAATTAGTCAGTAGTTATCCATTTAGTATTGTATGAACACAACTTGTTCATTTGGCATTAATTTTGAGTGGTACCTCACTCATCTATGCTATTTTAGGCCCTCCCTCGGGGGGTCTGGCGGGCCTATTGCAGCAGACAAAAAGTCTGTCGTTTGTGATACTGGTATAAGGATGCCAATGGGCATCCCATGGTGGTAAAATTAGGTGGTATCTCTCTCATCTAACCGGTGCCGATTTTTTAGCACCTTTCGGAGTCCCCCGGTCTAGACGCAGCAGGGGGTACCCGGCAGACTCCCATTTTCTTTGACTTCAAGTGACCACCAACACACTTAAATAGTCAGATATTGGTACCTAGCTCATCTAACCAAATGTCTCTGGGCTGCCTGTCTAGTAGTGATGTGACATCATCCTGTCCATATATGGGCACATTTTCTTGTCACATAAAGTTTGATAGTGTAGACAGAACAAAAGAAAATTTCATACCATTAATTGCAGCAACTGTTGGCATTGGGAAAAGTAATATTTGAAGTAAAACGTCTCGATAATTCTCAACACAATCATTGACGTCTTCGAGCGTAGACTCGCTCATCCATTTCAGATCTAAACCATTGCTGAAGAACTTGCCATTTCCGGTAACAATCAATGCCTTTGTGTCCGGGTTACTATAGAAATTAAATAAATTTAAATCAATTTTTCTTCATCAATGAGTTTATAAGACAAAATAAGACTTTTCTTGAGGTCCAAAAAGGATCCAAATTCTGTTTTAGTATTGACAACACAATTGGAATACCAAGATTCCTATACAGTATTTGGAGTTATTAAAGTCTGTAGTAATAAAAAATAAGAATGAGGTGTTTGGGGGCAAAAATTACATATTTAACCCATTTGAGACCAAATGGTTCATGGATAATAAAATAATATTTAACAAAAAATGGGTTATAAGTATATTAGAATTTATAATATTAATCATCTTTCAAAATGAAAATAAATGTATATGATTTTGCCTGGCTTGAATACATCATTGGGCTAATGACATGATCAAGTTTTTCTTCAGTTCAATCCAATTAGTCTACCAAGCCGGTAATGGATTTTACGCATATTTAAATACTTGATTATTAATATCTATACTATATTTATGTTAATCCATTTAACTTTCTTCAAGTTCAATATTATTAAATAATTTAATATAGCCCTACTTTACTGCATGTTGGCAAAATAATTAAAGAATATTAAATTAATCCATACTAGATTCTGTAACTGTAACATTAGGCATTTATTATTATAAAAAAAATATATATAATTAAATCAAGAAAGTGTAACATGATTCAAGTAGGATGTTAGCCCGTTGTTAAGTTCAAAGTCCTGCCTTACACAGGCCTGTTGTCAGGTGATACACCATCTTTCCCAGGTACGCCGAAAAGGGAAAAAAATTATGATTATGATATGACGAAAACCTACCCTAAAACAACTTCTAAGCAGTGTTTTAGTGCTTTACATGAATAACTATTAAATCTATTTTCACCATAATTCATATTAAGAATCGCAAACTCTTTATCAAAGGAAACATTATAACATTTACTGGCATATAGTTGGCCAGAGGTACTGGTGGCTGAAGCCATGTCGACTCGAGCGTTTCCACCCTCTATAATTTATACCAAACTTTAAAATTCAACTCCTTGAACTTATAGAGGGCGTAAACTAAACTTAAACATAGAGGGCAGCAACTTAGTCGAGCGTTTCGATGACTACATAAAGCTTTTAACATTTTTTTGTTTTATTGGGTGACAATTTATACTTTTTATAGGCCCTAAATAAACGATAAATATTTTTAGATATGATTTATTTGAAAGGTAGGATTATTTAGAAAAACATTAGCTTGGCCTATTTTGATAGAGATCAGACAGATTTTACGGTATTGGAAAAACAAGGAGAGGGACGCTGCACTAACTCCCCCACACACACTGTCTCTGCTGGACGTACTGATATAAAAAGAGGAAAGAGACTCATTCATGCAGTGAACATAACATAAACATCCAGAAAGGGTGGGGTAATGTTAGAGTGCTGTGGTAGTGAGGCTTCTCTAGGTTGTATGCTAATGACATTTTAAAATGTAAAATTTAGATTTGTTTTTCAGCTCAGAAACATGGGTGAACATCACAAGAAAGTTCTGCAACAGTACCTGAGATCACATGAATCAAAATCTAAAACAAATGATGGTGAACATTCCTCCTATAGGCCGAATGCTGGTGATTCAATTGATAGGTATATAATTAAATTAAACATACCGTAAAACCCCACCCTTCCCACCTTTTCGAAATGTGCAATTATTGTACACTGGCAGTGGTGCATTGAGATTACTAATTAAGATTAAATTTAATTGATTTTTATATTCCAGAACTACTACTACGCTAAATGAAAAATTTAAATGGATGAATGTTTCAAAAACAGAATCAAACACTTCTGCTCCTAGAAATACAGCATTAAGGAAGACGTTGCCAAGGAGACCTGTAGCAGGACGCAAACTAAAGATTGATGACTTACCAGATGAAATCTTGCTTATAATCTTTGAATTCCTACCAGCAAATGACCTCTTGGTGTCAGCAAGTGTTTGCAGAAGATGGTTAAAGTTGTCCAATGATGAGTAAGTATCGTTGTCACCTGACCACCTCCAGTGCAACAAGGATTGGTAATGAGTATCATGTCAATTTGGTGTCACGTCCAACTCTGTTTCGTGGGTCATCAGTGTTACACCTCATGTCATGGGTCAAATCAGTGTCACAACCAACACTGTGGCATGGTTGAAGAACGAAAGAACCTACACAGACTTCACTGGCATAGTGACATAATTATTTGCTGATAAATGTAACTTGAAGAGTATATATATGTAACACTTAAATTGATGTGAAATAAGTGTCAAAATGTCAATATGTACTATTTCCACATGCAATGATTATTTATGTTAATTAGGTGATAAACTAAAATTTAATAATTCCCATAAAATTTTAAAATAAGTACATGATAATAATGACAGATAAACATAAATGCCCATGAAAATGGTTTATTTTCTTATAGTATTCTGTGGCAAAGATTGTACATAAAGTATGGACAGCTAAAGAAGAATGAATCTGTGGATGTTCAATTGAAGTGTCATGGTGGAATAAGATGGAAACGAGAATGTATTAGAAGGTAAGAATAGAGGTTCATGGGAATGCTGATGACAATGAAGATGTTATCCTAAAGCTCTGTCTGTGATGTGCCCAAATATGGTAGTGATATGCTTAAATATGGTAGTGATATGATATCATCATATATGGGCACATCAAATTTGTTTGTCACATAAAGTTTGATAGTGTAGACAGAGCTTAAGCTGGTAATTTATTATGAGTTATTATACACAGATACATTTACAATTGTTTATGTTTTCAATCTATAGATGCATTGAGAAGAGAAACTCAAGACTTAAGTTGCTACTTAAAAAAATAAACAATTATACATTACTTCCTGCAGAAACAAAGAAGGTAATAGAGTAAGTATACAATAAATAGTTGTAATAGTTAATAGTAATTTGCATATTTATGTGTTGTTTCCCCTTCCCCATCTCTTAAAGATGTATTGTCCCCCAAAAACATGAAAAATGAAGATTAATTAAATCAGACTTTGAATAGGTTATTTTGTAGTTTTAATAAAGTTAATCACTTCCGTAGAAAAAAACCCGGAAAAAATAATGTTTTCACTTATAAAATAACATAATAAATGGTTAAATTCAACCAAAAATCCATTGGCTGGCAGCCAATTTGACCATTTTTTGCTTTAAATTCCAGTTTTTTCAGGTAAATAAATTTTTTTTTAATCTAATTTTTGGTCGAAGTCAATAACTATTATGTGACATTAAAATGGCATATTCAACAAAAAAAAATTTAAAAATTATTTTTCAGGGGGACAATACATCTTTAAAGGTTTCAGTTATCTATTAAAAAAACCCGAAAATAACTAACCATTTTTTTCTGTTTTTAATACTACACTAGAAAACTTGGTATAAAATGGCAGTTGGTTTTAACAGACAGCGACAAAAACGAGCATATTATTGACCAATCAGATGTCTCCCATTTTCTAACGTCCATAACAGTTCGTTGGTATAGCTTGGAATTTCCTCCAATCAGAAACATTCGTCAAGTTGCCATATATGCTATAGCGCCTGTGTTTTTTCATAAGAATGGTAGTCCAGTTGTAAATAGGTACTATTGCGGGAAAGCATTTTATATTATTCAAATTTCAATTATTCAATTACAGAACCGTAACAAACAATAAATGATATGACAATTCTACAACAGATAACATTCTTATCTCATACAAAAGAAAGTTCATTATGGTTTTGTAATGATATGATGACAAAAATAATCATCACTGCGAAAGTGAAAGTCGTACCAAACAAGGATTGAACTCTTGAACTTGTTTAAGCATTTATTTTAATTTCGAAAAAAAAAGTGATTGATAGTTCTTTTTTTAATTTAAACTTAAAATCTTGTTTCAGTCCATGTCAAAGGTCATTGCTTCTAAAGACTAACCCACAGACGATTCTTATAGGACAAGAAATTGGTGGAGATGACCGAGTGAGTCTTTATTACGTGCAAGGTGGTCCACTACTGGCAGTCTGGAAGGTAAGCTTCAGGATAACGTCTTCTGGCACACTCTCAAGTGCATAGCCACTATCGTTCTCTCACCTTAAAAAAAGAGGTGTCCATATTTGGTTGGGGGACTGTACAGAAGCTTGTTGAGAACCTTTTGTATCAATCAATCAAAATCAACATTTATTTCCAAAATAGTGGCGTCACCAAAAAAGCAAAAGCTTGTGTCAGGAACGCCAAAACAAAACATTCAAAAGCAAACAAAACATATATATATAAGACACAGAAATTAAAATAACAATAAGACGTAAAGCCGTACATTTCAATTGCAGTATAAATCATATTAATACATTTTCAATTGCTAGAGGTAAATATATTAAAAAAACAGTATCTCTGTGGCAGTGGCGTAATGGCCATGAGCGCTCACTGGCTAAACCCAGGGGCACCAGAACTAAGGGGGCCCCAGTGCATGAGCAGCTCAAATGCAACTACCCAGCGTTGGAGGGCCCCTTAGGACCAAGGGCCCCAGAGCATAAAGAGGCCCCAGTGCATGAGCAGCCCAAATGCAACTACTCAGTGTTGGAGGGCCTTTAGGAGTGTTAAAACAGGGGCCTTTTCCCCATGCGATATGCCACTGCCCTGTGGAAAACCACAACAACATTCTCCACAAACCTAGAATATACAGGTTTTTTATTTTCAGTTTGGTTTCATGAATTAAAATACATGTTTTAAAATGTTCACCCTTCCTTTATTTTTTTTGTTAAAGGAAGACGAAGATCTTGCATTTGTAAGCCAGTCTTTTCACTGTTCACATCTCATTCAAAAGTGTCTGTATGGATCTTCTGAAAGGTCAGTAACTTCTGTCGCATTTACAATTTAAGTTGATGTGAAACTGAACATTCTCATAGCAGAATCTTTGACTCAATTAATACAGCAGATTTAGGGTTCAAAACCCTCAAGCCATAGAGATGGTAGAGTGCAGGGTCAGATCCAGGAGTTTTAAAACAGCGATTGCTATTGCAGTTACTATATAAATAAGTAGTTCATAATTTAATTTTAGCCGTCAAAAGAGGAAGCACGCCCCCAGCGATATATATGTAAATGAACAGTTACGAAAGTGAAATCAAAATAATTTTTTTTTTTACTTTAGACACTTTTTTTTCTTTTTAGTATTCATCGTCCAATTCTAAAAAAACCACCAGTAGATGATATAGACCCCCAATATGGTAAGAGAAATGTATTTTTTTATTGAGTCTATTGCCTCAGAATTCAACTCAGTATATCCTCGATTTTAGGTCTATCTACATTATCAAACTGATAATGAGCCCATATATAGAAATGATGTCATATATTTAGGCATATCACTACCATATTTGGGCACATCACACTTTTTTTGTCAAACTAGTTTGATAGTGTAGACAGAGCTATACGATATCACTGTTTTATTTGAAGGTCTCCACGACTACACCTGTGTAGTGGAATTGCGTAACCAGAGGGCAGCCCACTGGAATCAACAATTCACATTCCTTCATACATGCAAGACAAAGATAGGTAAGAAATAGAAATTCCATTTCATTTAAGATTGGCTTAGGCATAAATATGCAATGTAAGTGTGAAAAAAAGGACTTACAAATGTTTACTGTACTGTTTTAAATTCCTTGTTTGTTTAACTTTATGTTTATATACTTCAAGTTTAAAATTTAAAATGTTGTGATTTTTTGTGTGTTTTATATACACTTTCATAATGCTACAAAGTTGATGGAATGGCAAAACTTGTTCTGATCAGAGAAGATAAAGCAACGGATCACTCGGCCACGAGTAAGAAACTCTCATTGCCATGGAAAACGGAGATCTTTAAAGGAATCGTACAGGTATAATAATGACACTTAAAAGTGAACTGTACTCGCCAGTGGCATAACGGCTACGAGCGCTCATTGGCTAAACCCATTGGCCTCGGATCTTAGGGGCCCCCTGAGCAGTGTCCAGAGGGAAAAAAAGGCATTAAAATATGTCGAAAAAGGTTAAAAACACCCGAGGCCTCCAGCGTTGGAGGGCCACAGTTCCTAAGCCAGGGCCTCAGGTCTCTGCGTTACGCCACTGGTACTCGCTCAAATATTAGCACACACTAGGTGTCGTCTGCAATGAACTGCTGTCCCACTCATACTAAAAAGGGTACAAAAATGGTCACCGTGGGCTAACCTGAAACAACTTGTTTTTGAGAATTTTCTACACTATAAATTACTATACTAATATATTTTTGGTTTATACTTTTTTGAAAGAATGTTTGCATTATGGATGTGACATTGCATGATGAATTCAAGGAAGCGATGTGGACCATAAGGTACAAGATCTCTTTATGTAAATGTATATTTTAAAATATATTTAAATAATATTAGAATAGCCAAGTTTTAACTAGAAACTCGTAAGTTTAAGCACTAAATTATTATATATATTTTTTTTAAATCACAGTTCGCCTGTAGTAATAGCTGAAACAGAAGACCACAAAGGTTAGTACATTATGACTATAATGTTTTAATATTACGTAGTATTTATAAGGCTAATATACCTGCATGCTTACAAAGCAAACAAATTAGGGTTAGTCACAGAAGTTCTTGTTCAGTTTATAGCACTCCTAAGGGGCCCTCCAATGCTGGGTAGTTGTATTGTGACTGCTCATGCTCTGTGGCCCTTAAGCCTTGGGACCCCCTGGGTTTAGCACTCCTGAAGGCTCCTCCAACACTGGGTAGTTGCATTAGACTACTCATGCTGTGGGGCCCTGGGTTTAGCCAGTGAGCGCTCATAGCCGTTACGCTGCTTTTCTCGATAAACTATTTGTATTCTTTTACAGTGGATTTTACATATGATGGTCCTGAATATCACATCACATACAATGATGAGACTGGTCATGTGATGTTGCGTTTAATTTGGGTAGGTTATCAAATGTTTGTTATTTAATACTTTTGTTTAAAACAATTTTTTTTTTAATGGTAGAAATAGTTAAATAGGCCAAATGCATAAGGTTGCCAGGTTATGTACTGAAGTTTTTAAATTTTAATTACAGATTGAAGACAGAGACATATTTATGATAACTAAAGCGGAGTTAAATCTATCCTGTAAAGCTATCAATCAGTGGTTTAAAACAAAGTACTAAAAGGAAGGAGTTACGACCTGTAGTGTTCACTTTTATGTGCGCTTCACAACACATGGTTATAAAAGTAAATAGGATTTTTACCGCAGGGGAGTGTCCCACCGGAGGTGCTGACCAGTCGTGGGCGATCCAAATTGATTTTTTTCAATTGGTTTTGTTATGTACTACATATTTTATTTCAATTTGTTTTTGTTAATGAATGTTGTTTGGTATGTGTGTACTGTACATGTAAATGGTATCCAAACTGACTCACTTCTTTCGGTACTGTTGTACCCATTGTAATTCTGAATGAATAAAGAATTGATATATTAGTGTAAGACCATAAATACTGATACGTGTGTGTGCAATAACACAAAATTATTTAATTGACAAAAAAAGTGTGATGTGCTCAAATATGGTAGTGATATAATATCATCGTGTCCCTCACATGAAGTTTGATAGTGTATTATAGTAGACAGTAGACCATACCTGTTTATCTGTGCAATAACACTAAATGATTTATAGAATACTTTATCATATCATCACAGTAAATTATTTATTTATAAAATAAATACATACAGTCTGATCAGCTTTTTTTTGCAGAAAAATTGACATAAATGTTTAGCTAACTATGCAAAAAATTGAAGTACATAACTATGCGGAAAAATTGAAATATATGTGTAAGTAACTATGCGAAAAAATTTACATACATGTGTAAGTAACTATGCGAAAAAATCGAAATAGATTAGTAAATATGCAAAAAAATTTAAAATATATGTTTAAAGATGTATTGTCCCTTGAAACACAAAAAAATGAAGTTCAAAATATTCTAAATTTAAATTGGCCATATCAAAGTAATATTAAAATTATTCACCTTAAGTCGAAAATTCGAGTCAAAAACAACAATTGTACGTAATTAACAGCTAAATTAATTTGATTACATTTTGTCTGGATAATCGTCCCGAGCGAAAGTAAACAAAAATTTCAAACCACGAGTATGCATTATGCATGATGCTAATTAGGATTGTTCTCACAGATCGCGAAGAAGTTTTATGATTATGCATACAGAGTAGCCAAACAAGCGCGTTGCATTATGAGATATGTTTTGATAGAAAACTTTGACTGGAAGTCAAAGTTATTTTTTGAACCAAAAAACGTCTGTATTTCAGTTAAATGATTTTTTTTTTCGACTCATTTTTGGTAAAAATTAATAAATATTATGATACTTCAAAATGACCCACTTTTTTTCGAAATCTTTTTTTTTTTTTTTTTTTTGGAATTTGACAAAGGGACAATACATCTTTAACTAACTATGCGAAAAAATGAAATACATGTGTAAATAACTGTGCAAAAAATTGAAATATATGTGTAACTAACTATGCGGAAAATTGAAATATGCAAACAAAATGAAATACATATGTAACGAACTATGCGAAAAAATTACACTTGTCAATTGACGAGCTAAGACCGGCCCAAGTCGTAAGTGTACATAGGGTCTTTCAAAAGAAATCTTGATTTTTGAAAAATATGCTAGTTGCAATGTTTACTTATGACGTGGGAGAATTAGTCGTCTGTTTGTAGAACAGTGTTTATTATGTAGTTGTGTAGTGTAGCCTTCTGAAGGATTTTAGTATGTTCCCCTCCTGATATCTCAAATTCTAAAACTGGTTGTGTTTGTTCATTCTGCCACCTGTAGAAATTGAAACAAATTTTATTATTTTCGTTATTCTCTTGTGGGATTCAATCTAATTTGTTTATACTTATTATTCTTAATGGTTATTTCTAAATTAATCATTTTTATACTTTGCTACTAACAACTTACTTCATAAGATATTGAAGACTGTTCAAATTAACTACACCGTCCCCTTTTCCATACTTTACTGTAGGTTGCACTTCAGGAAAATCAGAATCATACGTATAAGTCTGCTCTGTCTGCACATCCTTACCGTGGACATTGAAAACTGGAACACCTTACAAAATAAATAAAAATCATGGTTTTTAAAAACCTCTAAAACGGACCAATTTCCTAAAAATTTAACATTGCAATGACAGTTCCTCCTTCATAATAAATAAGTGTTCCAGGAATACAAATTAAACATCGCAATGAAAGTGAAAGCGCCCTCAAACAAGTATCTCATACCTGGAGGTTCCATAGCACTGATTGATGAATTAGTATCCTTCCAAAGTTCGTAGCCAATTGGAAAATTGGTGTCATTAAAAAACTGTTGATAATCGTATGCTGTGTAGTTACGTGTTGGCGTGCTGATAATGACTTCATCTTTCCACAAGCTAGGTACAGGCAGTAGAATCGCACTGCTGGGGAATGTATGCACAGCCTTTCTGATCTTGTAGGGATCAACAAATATTGGATGATCGAAATTATCACCTTAAACACAAGAAATACAAAACCATTATTTTAGTGTGTAGTAGAAAAAACATGCATATAAGTTGGATTGGGGAGACCTCCATCTGGTCTGGGAACTAAATTTTATTTTTAAAATTTCGAAGTTATAAGCTTCATTATAGAATTTTGTGTGTTGATATATATTTATTATTATATTAAATACTTTCAGAGATAAATTCTATCTACAGTAGACCTACCTGATGCATAAATTTTAAACATTTTTGTAGCGCCACCTAGTGGTGGTGCGATAGCAACCCATGATTGTATAAAATTGTCCTTCCATGCCTGATCTTGGTGGTTGAGGAAGAAGAGGGTGTACACACAGCCTAGGCTGTGACTGACCATCACAACTTTTGTGTTGCCATTCATGTGGTATGTCTCTTCAATGAGGGCCACTAACTTTTCAAAATAATCACCAGCTTCATCTGTAAATATGCAAAAGAAAAAGTGTGATTAAAACAAAATAATGACTCAACTAGATACCTAATGATTATGCTTCAATAATAGACGACCAACGACCTAACTAGGTCTGGGGCCGGATTTATCAAACTTGCTTAGCAAAAAAATCGTCTTAACTTTGCCTTAAATCCTTGATTTTGCCTAAGTCAGATTTATTAATATATCTAAGCAAAAATATTTTCTTAATTTTGTCTTAAATCTAAAGCCTGTTTTCTTGTTGACGTAAGTCGACGCTATCGTTAAAGCCTGTTTTCCTGTCGACGTTATTCGACGCTATTGTCGTTGATCGTAAACAGTTCAACTTGATCGTTTTCAAATGATCAAGTTGAAATGTTAACGATAGCGAGTACCTTTTTCTGTAAATCGTTAACATTTCAATGTTTACGTGGAAGATCGGCGATTATTGTTAACGATAGCTTCGACTTACGTCGACAGGAAAACAGGCTTTTATCATTTCAACTTGATCGTTTTCAAACGATCGTCGTTGAACTGTTTACGATCAACGACGATAGCGTCGAATAATGTCGACAGGAAAACAGGCTTAAGACGAACAACACCCTGCCTTAAGATCAAAAATTTCGTCTTATCTCATTTCTGCAACAGCAACATTCTTTTTGACAACACGAGCGCACTAGGGCGGAACATTGAACAACAAAATATAAGCAAATATTGATGCCAACCCAGGTCAATCGAAGATCGTGCCTGCTGTTTTTAAGAGGCTTCTTAAGACTTATTTGTTTCTTAAAGCATTTTAATCTCCTTTTTTCTCTTTTTCCATGCCACCTAGATTGTTTTAGATCTATTTTTGTAGGGCAGGAGGCGCCTGAGTCTGGGATGACCGAGACACAACTGGTGCTGACCGGGGTTCAATTAGACCGAACCCTGGTTAGCGACGAAGGCGTATCCCCTTACTGCGGTTTGGTTTTTTTTTTTGGCATGGTTGGATTTCCCTTTTTTCATATTTATTTATGTACAGCGCTTAGAGGTTTCACAACATTAGGCGCTATATAAATCCAGGATATTATTATTATTATTACCTAGAAACCATGAAAACTGTTTCGATCGAGTGGGAAGGGAGGAAACACATCCCATTATCCCCACATGTGCACGATGAAATAACATGACATAGTTTGGTCATCACAAATCAAAGGCTCTTATAATTTGCACTTACGTGGTGCTCGTCGGAAATCATATGGAGCTCCACGAACTGACACATCTCTTGTATAACCCTTAGCAACCAATGCATTCACAAGTCCAACAAAATACTTCGCTGTTAAATAATTTGTTATAACATTAATATTTGATGTTAAACATTATTATATTTTAATTTTAAATGTCTGGGTCATAAATAATTCAATAAACTGTACATTTTCCTTTAAACACATTATAAAAAAGACATTTTATAACTTAACCTCTTTTTTAGCAATAATTATCAAGTTATTATCAATTATAAAGTAAGAAATAGGATCATGAATTGTAATTATTTGACAATATGGAGGTTTTCGTTTAAATGTTATTTGTGATCGGTGTATGTAGGTTTATGGGAGGGTCTAATAGTTTATTTTTATGTAAATACTATTTTGATCTGGGACACAATGTAAATGACACTTACCCTGAGGGAAGAACGTGAGATTAGGAGATATCCATTCAACCGTTGACGTATAGCCAAATCCTGGCACCGTGATATTCACGCCTTTTGGAGGTGAACTTGTCCTTGTTTTCATATCATATACAAGTCTACAAAAGGATTAGAAAAGATATAGTACTATGTGGTGTAACGCAGAGGCCTGAGGCCCCCGGTTTAGGAACTCTAAGTGGTCCTCCAACGCTGGAGAGGCCTGGGCATTTTAGCCTTTTTCGACATATTTCAACGCCTGTTTTTTCCTCTGGGCACTGCTCAGGGGCCCCCCATAAGCTCTGGGGCCCCTGGGTTTAGCCAGTGAGCGCTCATAGCCATTACACTACTGATGGTACTTGTGAGAGTTTTACTAGCTGTACAGGAGCTCTTCGCTGTTAAAATGACTATTAACTTTTAGTACCTCATTCTTCCCAGTTGCAAAGATAGTTTGCAGTAAAATATGTCTATATATGGTTGCATTTAAAGATGTAAAATTGAAGATTAATAAAAAGACATTGTATAGGTCATTTTGCAGTTAATCACTTTTGCAGAAAAAGTTTGTCACTTACAAAAAGACAGAATAAACAAGAAATATTTCTTACAAAAAACGCCCCTCGACATTTTAAAATTAAACATTGTTCTTTCTTCAGATATATTAAATGATAATTATTAAAAAGATGTCCTTTAATCGCAAAAATACATACAAATCAAAGATAGTTCTTTAATTATGAATCACATTATGCCCATTTTTTCACTAGTTAATTCATGGAGTTATAATCCATGGTTAATTGTATACTATAAATACACAATTTTCAACCTGTAGGCATGCAACTGAATACCCTCTAGAGACAACACAAATTCCTCCACAATCTGTTGATTCGTGTCAACCAATCAAAGGGTGAGAATCCAAAATCATTCAACCGTGAGCCCTGATAGAGTACCCTCTTTTTCCAGACGTTTTATGGGTCCAGCAGCTGGGACCTATAAATTATAGTCGAGTTTACAAATTCGCAAAACTTTCGGCTTTAGAACTATAGCTACCGTAATGAAAAAGCTTCTTAATGAGTATGTCCTCCTGGGACATAGCTGGCTAAAGCTGCGGCGCGAAAACCCATCGACATATATTTTGATTTAAATTACAGTATTTTTCAGGTAAATAATTTTTTTTTTTAAAGTGAATGACTATTCAATAATCAGGGATGACATACCAATGAAATGTACCATGTGGTGAAGTCTTCTTAAAATAAAAATACTACAGGTACAGTAAACAAAATGCTTACTTTATATTTGCAACGAAACAATCTTCAGCACCGTCGATTAAATTGAACCAGATACGGTAGGTTTTGTTTTTTCGACAGTAGTAATGCGGCACTTCATTGTTTTCCTGTTTTACCATTAATTGGCTAGCCCCATCACCTGGCACTGCAAACAAAAACAAATACAGATTGCTTATTTTTACTATTTGCATATTTATTTAAGTTTGTTTCATATAGAGTATTTATTGTATCGGTTTTCTGTTTCATACCTTCAAGTGGCAACTTTCGTTGCTGTTGGTTTTGATGAAATACAATTTTAAAAAGTTTAAAAAAAAATGTAAATATTTGATATGAATAACATAAGTTTATCCAAAGTTGAGTTAAAAAGTGCAGACTTTTCTGGTAAATGTTCTGAGTGTGATGAAATACTGTTTAGTAGCATAGAGCTGTTGGGATAGTCATAAAACACAAAGATCTAATGTTATACTGACACAAGATTCAATTCCATAAAACAGGCATCGAGATGTACCCAGAGGTGTACCTCCTTTGTAATTATTATCAGCTTGTACTAACTCCACCTATTTGCTACATAATGCAGTACACATAAAACATTTTTTTAACTTTACATGTTATGGTCATTTGATTGTTCACGAGCAAAGTCTAAAAAACAAAACTTAACTTACGTAAAACAACTGGGTATTTCTTGAACTCCGAACATTCTGCCGTAAAAATTGCACTGAAAATAATAATGGCAAAAACGGTAAATAATAATTTGACTTTTTTTTGCAAATACATCTTTACGGCGTCAGGCTAGGCTTGTGTTTCAATGCACCGTTATTGTGTACTTCACACAGTATCAATGTTTCAATACCACAGAGTAATGTGTACTGTATAACATACAACTGTATAATCATACAAACTCTATCCTCTCCTTGCCAGTACATCCATATTTAAGGAATAATACTAATTAATATGCATGTACTGGGAGGGGACTTTGAAACTTTATATGATGGTAAGAGATACTGATTGGTCCATTGTATTATGAATGTATTGTGGAATAGATTATAGGAGTTGATAAATGTAATACTGGTGCCTTCCGGGTTTAACATTTTTTTAAACTCAAATATTTTGTAAAAAAATATTTTGTAATTCAAGCACACAACAAAACTATTTAATCAAAGAAATATGTGATTTTATAATTTACCGTTTTTTTCCCCAATAAACTTTAGTCTCAAGCTTAACTGGAAACTGAGGAAATTTGGATTAGGCCATCAACGGACCCACGACAGCCAGCAGTGCAGCGTCTACCATATCGGCACACCGGGAGATGATCCCCTACTCTTTTCAAATAGTATACCAAGTTATTTAATGTGCACTATAATTTACATGGGACCAACAGGTTTATGTCCCATCAGAAGGACGAAGCAATGAGAGTAAAGCATCTAAGCTAAGGATACAATTAGTATGGTAAAGATAAGCTAGAACCCATGCCTATCACATGCTAGTCCAATATTACACCATCACTCTCTGGTATAAACAGCCGCGCTTTTCCGGTCTCCCATCCAGAATGCAACCGGGCCTACATTGCTCTTAATTTCCGTGATCTGACGAGAACCGGTGTTTCAATGCAGTATGGCTGTATACATCTGTAGAAACTAGATACTAAGAAAAAAAATCAGAAGGTAGAATTTAAAGAATACATACAATATCTGACAACAAGCAAGGCAACAAAGCATAAAAACAAGGAAAGATATTGTTAAATAATTAATATGGCGTGTTGCAATGTATGGATGAAGAAATTATTACTATTAATACTATTTTATATTATTTATAAAACTAAAATAATGGCTATTTATGGCTTGTTTTGAATGATTATACATTATGACCAATTTTTGGTACCATATATTTGTAAGTCCGGTTAATATTTGGCTAGTCTTACTGGCCGGATCTATTTTGGCTAAAATTGGTCTGTCCGGACAGGTTTCGGTGCGACAGGTCTACCAAGGTGGGAGTGTCGATAAAAGCAAGTAGAGCTTTCTTCACCACCTACAATGTCTCCACCAATTAACCCTCATGGCCGCGGTCCATGGCTAAAGAATGTCAAATCCCACCCTCCCAACGCCCCTAATAAATTATTCGGTAAGTAATCTTTTTCCCTCTTTTTTCTTGAGTGTTTTCATGTAATTAAAAATTATATTAAATACAGTCAACTCTGTCAATACTGGACTCTCCGAACACCAGAAACTCTCCCAACACCAGAAACTCTCCGAACACCAGAAACTCTCCCAACACCAGAAACTCTCCCAACACCAGAAACTCTCCCAACACCAGAAACTCTCCCAACACCAGAAACTCTCCCAACACCAGAAACTCTCCCAACACCAGAAACTCTCCCAAACCTGAGACAAAAGGTCCCAATTTGTTACCATTAAAAACACATTCTGAATACCAGACTTTTAGAAAACCAGATAGCATTAGGTAGCCTAACGGTGTCTAGTATTGGTAGGGATAACTGTACTATAATGGCTAAATAAATATAATGAATACAGAATAGTATAGTTACAAAATTTGACAAGAATAAGCTATTGAAATATCACTTGGCTCTAGAGCGAAATTACAATGCAGCGTGATACGAAAACAACCAATGAAACGGCAGGGATGCAATAGGTGTGATGTAAAAAATCTTTAACCTACTAACACTTGGGTCTCCTAAATACCAAACCCTACACCAAGCCCCAACAGTATAAAGTCTGTATTATACAAAATAGGATATAGAGGATTAATTGATATATTGATATCAAACCCTACCAATCCCTATCAAAAGGCTTGGTGTAGGGCTTGGCATTTAGGAGACCCAAGTGTTAGTAGGTTAAAGATTTTTTACGTCACACCTATTGCATCCCTGCTGTTTCATTGGTTGTTTTCAAATCACGCTGCATTGTAATCTCGCTCTAGATGCAAATGATATTTCAACAGCTTATTCTCTTCAAATTTGGAGATTATTATTATTACAGTATTAATATTATAGGTCAGAGTTTGAAGGTAGATGCCCTGGAAGATGAAAAAAAAACCTTGTGTGGTGGGCATGCCTTAAAAAAAGAAATGAATTAAAAAAGAATAAATAAATTAAAGAATACAGTAAATAAATTAAAGAATAAATTAACTGTACGGAAAAGACAAGTGAGGGTCAAGATATGACTGGCTATTATTTAATTTTTAATTTTTGTTAAAAAATGGCGGATGGAATATTATTCCACAGTGTGGGTCCTGCGTATCTTATTAATGTGTTAGAATGTGTTGGTTTTATGGGTGGGTACAGACATTTGTTTTGAGATCGAGTGTGGTGATGTGGAGAGACGAATTGAAGGTAAAAGGAAAACAGAGATGATTTGGCATGAGTTGGTTAATGCAGGAGAAGACAAAAGAACTTTGTTGGATGAGATTAATATTGTTAATTTGATGAGGCGAAGATTCCAGAATAGATTTGATGAGTGGGACAGTGGTGATGCTCCAGATTTGTTTCTTTTTTGTTTAGTCTACTAAAATATTGCGTCACAAAATGAGTACATTACAGTGAAGTAGTATAAAGCTCTGTCTACACTATCAAACATTACCTCAAGTTTATTATGGTTCCTTTTTATTCTGATTTTTGTTATTTTAGCTCAAGTATAGATATGGCACGCCAAAATGTCTTCTTTGTATGAATATTAAACGGAATTGACATCTAGAACCTGGACTATATAGGAGCGTAAAAAATACTTTTTAAAATGTGAGCAAAAACACTAAATGCTTTATTTAAAATACTGTACAAATTTGTTCTGTTATAAGTATTTATTGACGAAATGTATCATACATCTGATTGGCCGATTCGCAGCAGCCATAATAGGGACCGATCCTTCGATTTGTTTAAACAACATCTAACATTTGGTCTATAACCACACCCTGCTTACCAAATTTTTGGATGAACTTGAATATATTCCGGGTGAGTTTATAACTGGATCAGTACATTAGGAATAATAATAATAATAATAAATAACATTTATAAAGCGCAAGAGACAAAGGTTTCAAAGCGCTGTGTTTTCCAAGATATGTGCAAGTAGTAGCGTGTGATTATGCTTCTCTGAAGAGATGAGTTTTGAGTTTAGTTTTAAATGTGATTACAGATTTTGATGAGCGTATTTCGAGGGGTAGAGTGTTCCAGAGTTTTGGGGCTGCGACAGCGAAAGCACGATCACCGTAAAACCGAGTTCTGGAACGGGGTCCAGGTTTGAGAAGAAGTCTGCAGGATGAACGAAGCGAAGAGTTGGTTGACGGAGTAATGATGTCACATATGTAGGCTGGAGCACATCCGTTGATGGCCTTATATGTCAGCAACAGGATTTTAAAACGAATGCGCTGAACTACAGGCAACCAGTGTAAGTCACGAAAAACGGGAGAAATATGTTCATGTCGTTTAGTGCCAGTGATAAGTCTTGCGGCGGAATTTTGGATTCGTTGAAGAGGAGACAGATAAGAAGTTGGTAGGCCGTACAGAAGCGAGTTATGACAGTCAAGACGAGATGAAACAAAAGCATGAACAAGACGTTCAGTTGATGTTTTGTCAAGGTACTTACGAATCTGTCCGATCTGGTAAATTCCAAAGGAAGCACCACGACAAACATTACGAATGTGTTCTTTTAAACCGAGGCTGCTGTCTAGTTGGACGCCAAGATTTTTGGCTGAGCTGGAGGTAGAGACACTAGTATCTCCGATATGGACCAAAGGAAATGATGATGCCTCACGGAACTTTGAATGAAAATGGATCATTTCAGTCTTGGAGTCGTTGAACATGAGTTTATTTTGAATGGCCCATGAGCGAACATCAGTGATGCATAATTCAAGGCTGTTAACAGATTCAGAATGATGTGTAGGTTTCATGATTAAATATAGTTGAGTGTCATCTGCATAGATCATATGACGAACTTCCGGGTGGGAATCAATGATGTTGCTGAGTGGTCCAGTGTATAAGATGAAATCGAGTGGACCTTTTACGGATCCCTGCGGTACACCCCAGGGTAGAGCGAACTCATCAGACATCGAATCACCCACAATGATTGCTTGTCTACGATTCTCAAAATATGAAATAAACCATTTCAATGCGGTTCCGCTTATGCCGTATCTTTTCTGAAGACGTTGAAATAATAAATCATGATTGATAGTGTCAAATGCGGCGGAGTAGTCGAGTAGAATAAGTACCGCTTCATTACCTTTGTCTAAAGCAAGTAGTAGATCGTTTGTAACACGTAATAAAGCGGTTTCAGTTGAGTGGAAGCGGCGGTAGGCTGATTGGACTTTTGAAAACAGGAAATGTTCATCCATATATGCTTTTATCTGAGCAGTTGCAATTCTTTCCAAGACTTTGAAAAGGAAGGGAAGATTTGCAATTGGTCTATAATTTTGTAGGACGTTGGAGTCGAGATTTTGCTTTTTCAACAGTGGAATAACGAGGGACAATTTAAATGCAGATGGTACAGTACCTGATGACAGCGACATGTTGACGATTTTAGTGATATGCGGTAGTAGAGCGTCAATGCAGTTTTTTAGTAACCATGTTGGAATTGGGTCAAGTCTACTGGACTTAGATGCGCTTTCAGCAATGACTTTGCGTACAGTATCTTCTGATGTTTGCTCGAATTCAGCGAAACTACTATTACATGAATCGTCGACGTTGACAGTTATTAGTGGAGTGTTTATGGAGTTAAGTTTCTTGCAAATCTTCAGAATCTTTTCATTAAAGAAACAGCCAAACTGGTTTGCGAGATCCATTGAAGATGTGTGTTTCGGCAGAACAGGAGAAGAATCGACCGAGTACAGTTTACTTATGATGCGGAAAAGGTTCTTGTCATCCGCATTAGCGATTTCATTGCGATGATAATTGCATTTTGCTAGATCTAGCATATCTTTATATGCTTTGCATTCCAACTTGTACCTCTGTTTGTCGATATCCAAACCAGATTTCAACATTCTGCGTTCTGATCTCCGTTTGACGCACTTCGCTTCACGGAGTTCATTCGTGTACCATGGTGCCCGTGGTCTAATGGTGATCAGTTTAGTTGTTAACGGAGCATGTTGGTCAAGGATGTACTGCAATACATTATTGTATTGGTCAGCGAGATCGGAGACATTATCTTCCGGTGCGCAGACGAGCGGCGAATTCATTATATCTTCCACAAAACAATTTAGATCAATGTTACGAAGTTTGCGGAAGGAGGTTGTCCGCGTTGGTTGTTTAGGATGTGATAAATCCATCAGGCTGATGACAGCCATATGGTCGGAAGGTAGTCCTTGTTTGACAGTGGTTTGTTTTATTATGTTGTCGTTTTTCCGAGAGATTAGAAGGTCCAATGTGTGCCCACTAACGTGAGTGGGGCCTTGGACATGTTGATGAAGACAACTCGTGTCAAGCAGTTCATCAAATCGCTTGGTGTTGTTGTCCAAGAGGTCATCTGTGTGAATATTGAAATCACCAACAATCAGAAGGTTTTTGGTGCAAGAGACTGATTCAAGAAGTGATGAGAATTCAGTGATGAACAAGTCAAAGGTAAGTTTGTTTTTGGTCGATGGTGGTGGTCTGTAAATTGCAATCAAGTTAATTACAGATGAATTGGAAGTGATCTTGATATCCATATGTTCGAAAGACCGGAAACTTGTTGAAACATTTGGTTTTATTTGGAGTCCACGGTGCGAAATGATGCATATTCCACCTCCGCGTCCACCTGTAGGGCGTGGCGCGTGTGACACCACGAAATTTGGGAGGGTGTTACTCACGTCCGCGATAAAGTGGTTGTCACTTGCATCACCTTTCAACCAACTTTCGGTAATTACTAAAATGTCACATTCAACATCCAAAATAAAATCACAAATGTGAACAGTTTTATTTCTTAAAGAACGTGCATTCCACAGTCCAAAACAGATGGAACTCGAACTACGAGATTGTTCAGTATCCACGGAAACAGGTCCGCGAGGTTGAGAGATGTGTTCAGAGGCGGCAGAGATAAGCTTGCTTCGTCGTCGACCAGCCTTCTTTCCTCTATGTGTTTTTCGAGTTGAGAATGCTCGGCATGTGGTAAAGGCATTGATATTCAAACGATTTATAGTGTCAATTTCAGATGGAGTCAACGATGACTTTAAGTTTCCAGATAATCTGAGAAGTTGATCACGATCGTAGTAAATCATAGACGCTATAGATGAACTGACAGGTTGAAATTAAAGTCAATGAACACCCGTTATGATAAGACGATTCGGTTCTGTGAAGTAAGCCGACTACTACAATCCTAGGCCTACCGTAGTTGACAAATCCGGCAAAGAATGTTGAATGAACCGTGGATACGGCTGACCGCGAAGGCTGACTGCACAGGAATGTGAGTAGAAAGGCAAGCGAAACTGGCCTAGGAAAAACGGAACATTAGTTTCGCTAATAGACCAACGATGTTATCTTCACAAATATATACAACGGTCAGTAATAACCAGGAAAAGTTCGATGTGGCATTAAACACACAGATTTCAGTGTACAGAAACTGTAATTTTACAGAAACTTGGAGAACAGATCAGACTGGCCGCTTGTGAGGCGCACACGTCTTTTTAAAATTCAATTATTATTATTATATCTAATAGCATATAATAGCATATTACACTTAAATCATTGCAAATTAACAAACAAAACAAACCTAAACACTAATTCTTAATAAGAGGGTATTACTGTAGGTTGTTTGTAGCATCACTAATAACATATTTTCCAAATGAAAAAAGAGAGATTGTTAAAATGAGTGATTTCAATAAAATAATAAAGCGTTAATTTAATAGCATCAAGCCTTCTCTTTTAAATAATTTGTTATTTTTAAATTAAATGTATATTTATAATAGCTAAAAAATGCTTTAATTCAATTGTTACTTTGTCAAGAATATTCTACAAAAATCTGTTTCGTAAATATTGTAAGAATATGTACAGTCTTTTATTAAACTTGTCAACGCAATCTTGCATTTCATTTTACGTACGGTTGTTAAAAACTACATCATACAATAACATAAAACTTTCTACATACTTTGTAAATGTCATACTGTATACTCTTGCATATATCTTTCTATCTAAAAATAACACAGCTTTTTTATCAGTCAATTTTAACAAAAAAAAGAAATTTTCTTAAATTCAGCTTGTCATATAAAAAAACAAAAAGTTTATCCGATATGAAAATTAGGCATATATTAATTTATTTTTACAAACTATTTAAAATTATGAGTCATTACTTTCTTTTTAGCAATACATGTAATTAGTAGTTGATTACTTTATTTATTAAGTTATTAAAGCCATCACCAAACAGAAACACACAAACATTTGTTATTCCTAATCACATTATTTCACTGGCCCCAACACATCACATTTATTCTCATAGCAGTCAAAACCTAACTTTTGCACAGTAGCACCTGTTGTTAGTAAGGTAGGCTTTTAAAATCACTGGCCAAACTCAACGGAATGCACAGTAGTATATACTCCCAATATGCGACGTTACACGCCAGTTTTAAGCGAAAGAAATACATGCCTAATAAAAATCTCATAAAGAATCGTGTGCTACATAAATCTGCGAAAGGAATGGCATATCTGCGTAACTAAATTGCGAAATAATCAATGTCTGCGTAACTAAATTGCGAAAGGAATCAACATACCTGTTTAAAAACTTGTTATGTCACTGAAACTGACATGGTGCAAGGATCTAAGTGAGGGTGTCATTTTATGTGCAACTTATTACATTCATTCGTTTCATTATTTCGTATACCATGACGACATAATATATCCATAGTAAAAGAAAAAAAAATTTGTGAAAACTTCCAATAAATATTCATTATTGGCATACAAAAAATAAACAAACAAGAAAACAATTATCAGATAAATCGTCGTAATTAGTTAATTAAATAAAACAAATCGAAATATTTCATATCCAAATTATGTTTGGTAATGCAGCGTTTATGAGGTATAATAAAAACAGTTAAAAAATAAATATTGATCGTTATAATTTGTCGTCTGTTTGTAGAACAGTGTTTATAATGTAGTTGTGTAGTGTAGCGTTTTGAAGGATTTCTAGGTGTTCCCCTCCTGATATCTCAAATTCTGAAACTGGTTGTTTTTGTTCATTCTTCCACCTGTAGAAAACAAAACATTTAAAAATCAACATATACCAGGACAATAATTACATTCGATATTTGTCCTACAGAAAACAAAAGAAATTAGAAATGTGTAGAACAATAAAACCTAGATCAAAAAATGGGACTAAAACATTATTTCATAAAGACATGTGGTGTAAGTGGTTATCCCATAGTTCTAGGTTGAAAATCTTTTCAATTTCTTTTAAAATGTATACCATATATCCTCTGGTATAATGCCACCCCACTAGAACATGAAATTGGGCCAACATTTGGGGGGGGGGGGGGGGGGGACTGTATCCGAGGAAAACCTGGTTCAGGAAAAAAATGATTGGCAAGCATTTCTTGTAAAAACTGATCTGAACTTGCTAGAGAGAGGCTACATCCAGATCAAAAGTCAATACTGGGACTATACTCGGGGATATGCCTGTTTGTGAAATCAGACATAAAGTTGGGGGTGGGATTAGACCCAAAATGGGATTATACCCGACGATATACGGCATTTATCAATCTATTTATGTTCAACCTGCATAGAAACCACAGTTCTTCGCAGGGATCTGGTTGATGTTCTTGATTATGATTCTAATTTATCGTCCAATTAATCGAGTCATTAGATAGTAATACTCATTTATATACTTCGCTAGGATACTAATAAACTTACTTTAGAAGATATTTGAGACTTCTCATATTAACTGTACCATCCCCGTCTCCATACTTTACTGTAGGCTGAACGTCGGGAAAATCAGCATCGTACGTATAATGCTCCTCTGTCGGCACATCCTTACCGTGGACAGAGAAAACCGGAACACCTTACAAAATAAATGTTAAAATATTATTGTTTTTTAATTTACAATATTGTAAAAACATATATTTCAATAGAAATTCCCAATTTTTCCCATCTGTAGTTTAGCAAGGCAAGACAACCTAACAACAGGACACTGAGCTTGCCTTGCCAAGATATTAGGAACTCATAAACATTCCTTTGATCTTATGTCTGGCTGCCACAAAATACTAACAATACTGTACTATGTGCAGTGTCTGTTAAAGGGCATGGAACTGATCGTGTCGCAGCCACAGATGAACCCTTTGATCTCCAGAGCTCAGCATCCCGTTAGATTGCCGTAAGTTAGGTATTTATTGTGGCAAAATTAAAACACTCAGGAATACAAATTTAACATTGCAATGGAAATGAAAGCGCCCTCAAACAAGTATCTCATACCTGGAGGTTCCATAGCACTGATCAATGGTTTAGTATCCTTCCAAAGTTCGTAGCCAATTGGAAACTTGATATCGTTATACAACTGTTGATAATCATACGCTGTGTAGTTACGTGTTGGCGTGCTGATAATGACTTCATCTTTGTCCCACAAGCTCTGTACAGGCGCTAGAATTGCACTGCTGGGGTATGTACGCTGCGCCATTCTTGCCTTGATGGAATCAACGGCCCAAACACCAAAATTATCACCTTCAACACAAAAGTATATAATAATTATAGTGTTAGTACAATATATGAATAAAATACTGACAGATAAGGGCGTATCAATTTGATCTCTAGTGCGCGTGCGTACATTTGAGGGACTAGTGCTGTTCCACCGTACCACGCCGAGAATGTTAAAGAGTCGCTATCCAATCGGGTTTGAACTATACCATGAAAGTCCCAGTGGTCTAATGGTTAGGACATCTGCATATCAAGCAGAAGGTCCGGGTTCGAATCTCGGTTGGGGCGACTTTTTCTCATTCTCACAGATTTCCTCATTTTTATCGTTTCAAATTAATTAATTAAATTTCAGTATATCACCAGGCGGTTTAGAATTTATTCTGAGCTTGTGATTTTTATATGCATATATACCAAATATATGATATGTAATATGCATACGTGTAAAAGCAAAGGAGCTTGTAATATAGTTGGACCTGGGGAAACGCCACCCTCTCCTGGCACTCAAAATTTTGCACATGACTACGTGATGTGCAATCCATGATTTCTAAACCAAGTCTCATACAGTATGAGGCTTAGGTAGTGCTGTTGGATTGGCCGTTAGAAAAATCAAGGGACTAAGACAGGACTTGAACCAAGGAGGAGGATTTTAACTATCAAATCACAGTGCCACTTTTCATAGTGTTGATTTTCATCTGTGATTGAGTAAGTTACATAGTATATAGTTGTATAATCTTCATTTTGAATTTTTACTTTTTTGTCAAATCAAAATAACATACATACATACTAAATTTTGTGTATTGATATTAATTTTCTGTAATACATTCCATGTACGGTACCTGATACATAAAGTCTTAGAATTTTTGTGGCACCACCTAGTGGTGATGCGATAGGAACCCACGATTGTATAAACTTGTCCTTCCATGCCTGATCTTGGTGGTTGAGGAAGAAGAGAGTGTACACACAGCCTAGGCTGTGACTAACCAACACCACTTTTGTGTTGCCATTCATGTGGTATGTCTCTTCAATAAGGGCCACTAACTTTTTAAAAAAATCCCCAGCTTCATCTGTAAATAAAAGATATTAAAAATTAATTTAAAAACTTGTTTATTTAGCAAATTTCAGGATCATATTTTTGGAATTGGCGCTATCTAAATGATTAATTGATTGATCACTTTATTTCAGAATAAAAATTCCATTTATTAATATACAACAAACAATACAAAACAGAAAATCACACTAAAATAGGAATTTCTCCCATTTAGCGAAAAGATTTGAAGATCGTAACAGATAGTTCATAGTACACCTTACAAGATAATTTTCACTATTCAAAACTCCTATTCTAAAACTATATATTAAAAACAAATAATATAATTGACTGAATTATACCTAAATAATTACCATATTTGATCACACGCAACAAATTTTTCAGATTCTGTTCAACTTACAGAGCACAAGAAACAATTGTATGCTCTGATATGATTTTTCGAGATATTCTGTATAAAAACTTACTTGGTGCTAGTCGGAAATCAAACGGAGCGCCACGGACTGACACGTTTCTCGTATAACCCTTAGCGACGAGTGCATCCACTAGTCCAACATAATACATTGCTGTTAATAAAAAGAAAAATTATTCATAATTTGTTTATTAAAATATACAAAATTCATCCATTGTTTTAACAATATTGTTATTATTTCTTATGTAGGTTTATAAAGATACAGAATATTTAGGAAAGGTGTCTAGTTAGTCATTCTTCTTTTTTTCTTATCAAGATTTACTCAAATCCTTCTGAATTCTTTTTCTTATTACTATTAATTTTTTTCCTGTCTTTTTTTTAACGAAAAAAGGGAACAATGTATGGTAATGCTAATTTTGATAGAAGGAAATAATAATAATTGTCTTTTGTATAGCGCCTAACCAAAATAAATTTTCTCTAAGGCGCTAAGACCACAAGGCTCGAACTATGTAGAAATTACGTCATTTCATATGCTCAACTGTTTGAAGATGTCAATAGATAGATAAATAAATAATCATGTGTTGATAGCAGTAATTAAGTATTATGTATAAAAAATACTATTTTGATTAGTGATGTGACACTTACTGAAGCTCTCATGACTAGGATCGAACCACTCAACTGTTGACGTATTGCCAAATCCTGGCACCGTGATTTTCACACCCTTTGGAGGTGAACTTGTCCTTGTTTTCCTATCATATACAAGTCTATAAAAAGGAAATAGGAAGGATTAGGGGAAATAGAAAGGATTAGGGGAAATAGAAAGGATTAGGGGAGATATAGATCGTCGGTTAGTCACCAACAACCAATAAAAGAAGAGGGTACAATACATATATTAGCTTTAACAACAAGGTACATAGTTGCACTACAGTACAATAAAATGTTTACACAATGGAATGATGTACTGTACAGTAATAGGGAGGTTTCGGATACGTCACGCATTTGTGAAACTTTTGAGCTGATCCCCATTTCATATTCGTAAAGCGTATTTGTGTTGACGAATATCACCAGTCATATTCGTAACTACAAAACGAGTATAGTTTTTGATCTATTTTGCACATTTTGCATTTGAATTAGGAATGATTCATGATTATAATATAATTATAGATTTATTGAAAGTAATTTACTAAACTAATTTACTAAAATGCCAGGTCAATTTTTATAAATAGCAGTTTTTAAAGTCCTCACTCGCATTGATGTTACGCTAGCCCTAGGCATCTAAGCACCAAGCAACACGTACCTGCGATACGCTCAAATTTACCGCAGTCATATTTTGGACGGCGCCCTCAATATTTCATTGCCATGCGAAACAGATTTTTACTGGCTTACGAAAACGAATACGTGCGCGTGACGTATCCGTTTTCGTTATCGTATTCGTAAGATTGCGAAACCTCTCTAATTTCACTAGCTTACAACCATTTTCTGATATGAGCTTAAAATTCATCAAATCAAATGTACTACACATGGTGTACCGCAAATCTTATTTCAAAACATATTGATTTCGCCATGCAAATGTTCAAACAAAATATGTATTCTTTCTCCCTAAAGTTTCATTTTGTATTACCGAAAACAAAACATGTTTAAATTGGTGATCAAAACGTAACAAATTTCATTATCACGTTTAATAAAAGAATGGAAAGGATGAGTAAGTACAGTAATACCAGCATAAATATTGCTATTATCTATGATCCTTTATCTTGTTGTACAGGAAGCCAGGAAGTGTGGTACTATACTGTACTACTGTATATACTGACCGTTGCACCATATTATGGTTAATATAATTTGTATGGTGTATACCTGCTAACTTTTTCAGTGGCCAATGCGCGAGATGTTAAATTTAAATTATATAGCACCCTCTATGTTATTTTAACTCAAATTAACCGCTCCCTATGTTTAATTTTTTGACATATTGAGTTGGCTTTCCTGTATACAATCAATAATAATAATTTATTTCTCAGTCAAATAAAAACAAAATACAGTTAACATTTTCTAAAATAATAGATAATAAATAAGAAAAGGGGTACCCCACTGGAAGCTTAAGCTTTAAAATGTGGGGTCCAGGCAACATAGTTAAGTAGGGTAAGGTAAGAAACATGTAAAAAAGGCATTTAACTTAACGAATGCAGTAGTATACTACTGTACAACAACTATAAAATACAAATAAACATAGGCCTAGGCTATTGATGCTCAAATTAATTAAATAACATGCAGTCCTAGTCCTAAATTAATTTCAACATGTTTTTCTGAATATTTTTATGGATGCGTGAAAAATAGCTACGTATGCGTGAGGCATAAAAAATACACACAAGAATTGTGCACAAGAGTTGGTACAGTAGGTATAAAGGGCCTTTCACACCTGTTCCGGCACGGTTCCAGCGAATCGAATGCCAATGTTTCGTTTTCACGACGCTTCACACGGCTATGCACCAATCGATATGCCCATAGCCGCGTAAAAATGAAACACTGACTTTCGATTGGATTTTCCGGCGCCGGACTGGAACCGTGCCGGAACAGGTGTAAAATTAAGAATGTAGGCCTACAATATTATATTGTAGGCCTACATTCTTAATTTTATATTATATACATTATGCTTACCTTATATTTTCAACGAAACAGTTTATAAAAGGTGGGATGAACTCGCCTACATCTAACCAGATAAAGAATGAAGTGGTGTGTTCTCGGCAGTAGAAATGTGGCGCTTCACTCTTATTCAGTGTTGCTTTTAATTGGCTACCACCATCGCCTGGCACTGCAAAAAAAATAAACACATTCAAGATGTATTGTTTTGCAAAAATATGAAAAATGAAGATTAATAAAATCAGACTTTAAATAGGCCATTTTGCAGTTTTAATAAAGTTAAAACCCCAAAAAAATAATTATTTCACTTATAAAAAGACAAAAAAACGTTTAATTTTAACCAAAAAACCATTGTCTGACAGACAATTTAAGTTAGTATTTTTTGCTGTAAATTACATTTTTTTCAGTTATACATAATTTTTTTTCAATCCAGCTTTTGGTCAAAGTGAATAACTATTATGTGACATTAAAATGGCATATTCAACAACAACAAAAAATTTTTAGGGGACAATATATCTTTAAAAAATAAAACAAATAGTACAGTACAATAAGTCATTGTTAGAATACTGGCTGATTGATTCATACACTAACACATTATAATAATACAACATTTATGGCATAATAAAAATTGATATAAAATTCACATTACATTGATCATACTGTACTTACAATGTTTACAAAACTTGTGAACTCGCAAATAAACAAACGGAAAAGTGATTATTAAATGCGAACTATAATAAATAAAGACTTGCTAGTAAATCTAAAGCCTTGTCTACAATATAACAATTTATGTAACAAAAAAATGTGATGTGCCCATATATGGACATGACGATGTCATTTACTACCATATTTGGTCATATCACCACCATATTTGGGCACATCACACTTTTTTGTCAAAACTAGTTTTAAGACAGGGCTTAATACTGTTTATTTTTATCTTAGGTTGAGAACAAGTACATTTTTGGATAAAATGTTTTGAATAAAACCGTATAGTAGCATGCCATAGAAAGCTAGGAATTATCAGATACTAATAGTAATACACCAATGAATATTTAATGATACAATTAGACCCTACACTGATAAGATTGAACTCCAGAATACATACAGTACATGCATTTATTTATACAGTAACCCATTTTAAAGTTATTTTGTTTGCTTTCAAGTTAGTAATATGGTGTATTGCAAACACTCTTATCGGCTTGGAGCGATCACACCATATTCGATACAGAATACACACAAAACATTTTTAAAAAGATTTATTTTATATACTGCATTGCAGAGAACATTTTCATTAACAAACGTATTAACGTATTTTATTATAATAACAATAACATATGATAAATCAGAATTTTGAGTTTTGTATTGTATTTTTAAGCTAGAGTATAACATTTGATTACCTGGTGGTAGTGTTTTAATGACATAAAATGCTATCAAGCACATGTTATTAGAATGCTATATGTTAAATTTAATTGGTATTTAAAAAAGTTAAAATCAGAAATATTGGTATACATCTCTCCTGAAGTGAATTGATTCTTTTGACATTGTGGAGCAGTCTTCAATCACAGACCTATAAATTATAGGTCCGTGCTTCTTCAATCTAGTAAACCTTTAATTTAATATTTAGCAGTTAAAAAAAATGCATAATAACCAAATAACATAAAACATGATGGCCGCATGTACTATTATTGTATTTGATATACACTTTATATTATGTGTTGACAAATATGGGATGTATGTACGTCTGTTCTGTAAACTCCTGCCTGGTCTCTCCGTCTCTCTGTACTTACTGCCCTGCCACATCATCTTTTAGAACTCCATGCAATTTATTAACTGTAGGCCTATATAATATTCACATTAGTCATCATAATTATGAATTAATAAGAGTAAGACAACTAATAAATATTTCACGGATCCTATTTCACAACTGAATAGTAAAGACAAGTAAAACACCAACAGTGTTTAATCAACATATTCTCGAAGGCCTCAGCTAGTCTAGGTCTACTATCATTACCCAACCAAAAGCGCGCCTGCTGCTGCCCAATTGATAGTATGTCCACGTCCACCAACAACAAGAGCGAGGCCTAACAAAAACAACAAAGCAAACTCGACTTACGTAAAATAACTGGGTATTTCTTAAATTGTTTGACCGAATCTCCTGTTGTTAAAAGTATACTGAAAATAATAACGCAAAAAAGGGTAAATAATAACTCGATTTTCTTTCGAAAATACATTTCTAACAAAATCGTCAGGGCTTGGCTTGCGCTTGTGTACTTTTTGTTACTACGTTTTGGTGGTGTCGTATGATGTTTGTTTGTCGCCCCCCTCGCCCCTCTCATTCATTAGGGTTTAAACACAACACGTGTGTAAATAGTCCAATCTCGTGACCATCGATCACGCGAAAACTGAATAAATATAAACATGACTGGACACTCTCACGTTTAAGATGCTTTTGTTTCAATAATCATTTCATTTTTCAAAATAGCTTTTCAACTATTCGAAATTGAAATCTTAATGTTTCATTTTAATAACACGTGACCAACACACCTCTTACACGCCCCAATCTTAATAATACTCCGCCGTAGTTTGTGACTAAAGGCCAGGTGCAGGCAAAAAATTTCTATTGATCATACATTCCAATAATTATCGATCTATAGTTTCCCCTATGTTTCATAATTTTTGGGATTTTATTTGTGTTACAGGGGCTTTTTGAAAATTAGCACTTTCATATCAGTGGGGGGATAGTTCAAATTACACAGTAAAATCTCTATTCTTTTGTACACAAATTTTGAAAATAGAGAGGTATTTTAAAAAGCTATGAAAAATAAACGGTGTGGTAAAAAATGTTATCAGATGACTAAATATAGGTAATATAACTTGAATTTTACATTTCTGGTATTTTTATTCAACTTCAGAATTTTATTTTCATGCTATAGCAAAAATTATCCACCGTATATCCACCATCTTTTTTCACCTTCTAGGGAGTCACCAATGTTATTACATTATGTTAACTACCTAACTACTGAAAAAAGGTCTTCCTGGTTTTTTTGGCAGAATTTTGCCAAATTTTGTATTTGACCATATTAGGGGAAATTCATGGTTTTTCGTCTTAATTTCTGTTAAAAATATTGGATTTATGTACAATTAACCAGATATTATATTTAAAATTCATGCCTGTACCTGAGCTTAAAATCGACTTTTACTACACTGGAAAAAATAAGTTCTGCTAATATTTCCAATTTTTATTGAAAAGCGAAAAATAACGAAGTGATTAGTAGTGTTCCGTTAACAGAATGAAATTGATTGGTCAAATGAAAATGGCTCCTGCACATTTACAAACCCTATTTAAAAATTCTCCACTTTTTTTAGATAGTTTGTGTTTAGTTTGTTTGTGATTTCATACCTCCATGGTTAATTTATGTATTTACTATTACTGCTACTGTTGAAAGATAATTGTATGTATTATTAACACACACTCTTCTGAGTATTTGTGAAAAAGTTAGAGGATGAATTTTATTTTGGGAAATATTCAAATTTTAACCCTTTTTTTTCCACCAAAAAAGTTGACAAATGCACATATGTGCGTTTTTAGTAAACCAGCATTAAAGAGTTATCAAGAAATAACTGGGTTATAACCGTAAAAAGCCTTGTACTTTTTATCTATGGGTGCAAACACCGCACCATATTACCAAAACAAATGAAAGTGACACAAAGCAATGGATTGTTTAATCCTAATCCTATAGTATTAATTTAATGAGCAACATGGCGTATATTAACTACATTAACATACAAGACTCTAGCATACTTTACAATCAGCTTTAGATAGCAACTCAAGAGAAAAATAACTTTTAAAAAATATTAAAAAGCAAATTTATAATACAAAAGTAGAGGATTATTAATTTTAGAAGGATAATCAGATTTAGCCTTCTCACAAAAATTCTGATGATTACAATTTTTTAACAGTTGCCACAATAAAGATACAGTACCAGCAACAGAGTGTAACAAACAACTACATTACAAACCAATTTTGCATTGTTGCAGAAGCTATCACAACAGATTGGTTTGTGTGAGCATGTGCGTTTCGCTCCGTTGCTTTCTCTGAAGCCACTCCCAGCAACCAAAAAAAGTCATTACAGTAATCCATAACACATAATTTTTTATATAAACATATAGTTAGAAATAAGTTTACTTTTATCTTAGTATATCATTGGTTATTACAATCTTATGCACAGTATTTATGTGGAATTGGACACGCATCAATTTTGTATAAAAAAACAAAAATGTACTACGGTAATTGTATAGTAAAATTTTAAATTCTTTTCGCTCCAAAATATAAGAAATCGGCTTTGCATAAACAATATATAAAACGATGACAGGCCTATAATAAATTATTATTTAGATATACAATAATTTAAACTATAATTATTAATTAACTTAAAAAGTTAATAAGTTGGAAGATGGTCATATCATCACTAGTAGCTTTCACAAGGGAAACGGGGGGAGGGGTGTTGCAAAACCTAAAATCTTGATGGCAATAAGAATATTTAAATAAATTGCCTGGGAAAATTCTCTATCGTGCCCGTAACAAAAAAAAATGCTATACATGCTATGTTTTTTCTTACAAGCAGCTTACTTTTTTTACTTAAAAAAAATATGACACTACTGCTTTTAATAAATGGCAAAAAATGTATGGGAAGCCAAGACGTTTTGTTTGATCAGTATCTGCACCATCAACGTACACCCACCCTCAACACACTAGTCATATACTGTATATGTATCAAATATGTATTCAACTCGCATTTATAAAAACACACACGCATATTCCTCTCAAACACACACACCCACACACTATATAAATCACATAAACTACAGTAATGATATCGTCGTTATTAATAATTATTATTATTAAATATGTTTTTGCATCATGCTTGCAACGACATATTTATAATGAGAACTTGACCTTTGACCTGTGTGTACATGTGCTACCACTACACTATATATCATATTTATACCACTTATTATGTTGTTCAAATAATCAATAAATAAATTAAGAGTTATAGAAATTTGGAATTACAAATGGCAACTTTAAATAGATTTTCTTATTAAATAATACAGTTACAGTTTTAAAATGGTGTTAAATCTGGAACTACATTTGAGCTAAGAAAAAAAAAAGTTTCATTTATAGGCCTACTCCGACATAATGGCAGTACATAAAACATCTAAATATAATACACAAATTAAATGATTAGATATTAGAGAACAGAAATGCATTTTAATACATAACAATTATACAGTTACTACTTTACAAAAAATGATTATATAAGGTTGAAAAAACTAAGTTATATAACAATCATACAAAAATAAGGACTAAGTATTTTAATATATTTGGCTATAAAATAATAAAGAGCAAGAAATTGGGGCTTATATTTTACATGCTTTATTAAGCCTGGTTCCCACTAGGACGCAATGCAAGGACGTAGCCGCAAACGAGTTGATCAATGATAAGAGACGGTCGAATAAATCCATCGCTTGTGATTGGTCAAATTCCTTACGTTGCGTTACATCGTTGTGTTCCGTCTCTAGTGAGAACCAAGCATTAACTGATTTTTGTATACAGTACTATCAGACGGTTGAACGTTCACAAAAGCAAATTTAATTATTCATAATAAAGACATTGTAAAAAAGACATCTTAATCAACTTTCAGAGCACACACCATACAAACACCAGTGCTGATCCGGTGTGTGTAAAGCTTTGTCTACACTATCAAACTAGTTTGACAAAAAAAGTGTGATGTGCCTAAATATGGTAGTGATATGACATCATCGTGTCCATATATGGGCGCATCACATTTTTTTGTCACATAATGTTTGATAGTGTAGACAGAGCTTTAATGCAATGTGAAAGGCATATACATGCCATGGATTATAATCTAAACACATATTCCATTAAAATATGGGGGGGGGGGGGGGTTAGAAAAAATGACCACAAAAATAATAAGATGTTTGTAATATTGTATTCCCATAACCTGTGCAATATGATTTCCACATTATTAATATTTATTACGTTTTTTTTTTCTATCTTATATATAAAAACAAGCTTACCAATAATATGGGTATAATAATAAAACCTTATAGTTACAATACAAATAGATTCAAGATCCAGACAATTTCTACAATATTATCAACATAAAGCTCTGTCTACACTATCAAACTAGTTTGACAAAAAAAGTGTTATATGCTTAAATATGGTAGTGATTATGACATCATCATGTCCATATATGGGCACATCACATTTTTTCTCGCATAAAGTTTGATATAAGTGAGCTTAAGTCAGGACATTTCAAATATATTTGTTTTATTGTATGCACTATCATTATTGTTTGCTGACATTAAATTTTAACATGTGTAATTATTAATAAATACTGTATTCCGTTCACTAGCAGAGTAGAAGACATGTTTAAAGTTTTACCGAAATACAAACATAAAATTTGCTAAATTTCTTTTCTATAAAATATCGTAAAGTGCTAAAAAAAATCGTTGAAGAATTTTTGATGTTTAGTACCTTGGAAAAAAGAGGGTGCATGTAAATATACCCATATTTAAAATTGATATGAAAAAATGATGGCATGGGCTTATTACCAATACAGCATTTTGTCTGAGAAGTCAAATATTAACAGAATGGGTAAATTACAAGAAAAATTTAAGGATAAATTTGATAAAGTAATCACTGAAGGTCGCAAACTACTGTTATAAAATATATGGTCTACAATAGTCTACTCAAAAACCATACACAAAATGACAAAATATTTGGATGTATACAAATACATTAAGTGGTAGAAATATACTCAGAAATTTTATCCCGTATATATAACTTCTTTAATTCACAATACCAAGTACAGTAGAACCTCTATTAAGGGGACACTTGTGTGAAACAAACATGGGACAATATATGTATTAACACTACATAAACCCATATTTGGGGGAAATCCCATATTCGGGGGAAATCCCATATTCGGGGGAAATCCCTACTCAGGGAAGTCCCTATTCAGGGAAGTCCTTATTCAGGGGAAATCCCTATGTCTAAGGAATCCCTTAGAGAATTCCCTTCTTAAGTGGACACTTTGTTGGTCCTGAAAGTGTCCCCTTAATAGGAGTTCTACTGTATGATGAACCAACAAAGCAGTATGATCATCTGTGCATGCTCACAAACAAGTCCATGTTGTGATAACTTGATAGACTGCACCAAATTCTGAAATGGAGGTTGTGGAGGTAGCCACGACAAGCCATCACAATACAGATTTGTTTGTTAGCTTGCGTAGACATTTTTTACGCCCGGTTGCTTCGTTTTCTTCCGCGTGGTGTTGTGTAAAGTTTCTATTGCTGGCCTCTACAGCGTAAGTGATAGCACAATCGTAAATGATGTGCGTATCTGTCCAACGACCAGATATACTCCTCTTCCCGCTCAGAATCTGTGGCTCCTCACTGAGGTCGCAATGGCATCTTCTTTTCATCCTCTAAACATACAGGATTTGACTCAATATTATATACAATGTTGGAGAAAGGTACACAGTTCCATATTTGAAGGGAAATTCATTTTGCAAGAGATGAGGATGGCTTAAAATAAAGTCTTCTTTTTGTCCTTAGATTTCTTATCACCCATACTCCTGTTAAAAATAACAAAGAAAATTATAGTTCATTTTTATTATTTTGTATCTTTAATCCTGTACATATTCCTTAATTACGTAAATGGCTTTGTTTTTTATTTTCTATTATTGTATAATGATGATAATGACATTTTCTTTAGTGTGGTTTACACTTGGACTTAACACAAGGATTAAGCGCAATGCAAAACGTAATCGCAACGCAAGAAAGTAAGCGTTACGCAAGTGGGATGACCAATCACAAACGGTTTGGGTGATCCATCACATTGTGATTGGTCGAATTACTTGCGGTTTAGTTACATCCTTGCATTGCCTCCAAGTGGGAACTGAGCAGTAAAGCTCTGTCTACACTATCAAACTAGTTTGACAACAAAAGTGTGATGTGCCCAAATTTGGTAGTAATATGCCCAAATATAGTAGTGATATGACATCATCATGTCCATATATGGTCACATCACATTTTTGATGATGATGATGAGAAAGCTTTGTTTTAGTGGTTATGGGGAAAATTATGAAGATAATGACGACAATGATGTTGTATCATATTAATATTTAAAAACTTACTTATTGTTAAGCATCCTCGATCCCGACAGACGGACTGACTCGTCAAATACAGCCTTGTCTTTCTCAAACTGTTTTCTCTTTTCTTCTAATTCTCGTTGTTGTTGCTCTAAACTCTTCCTCATTTGTTCATCTCGTCGTCTCAACTAAAAAACAAAAGTTAATTAAAAATTAGCTATCATCATTTGATTTATTTAATTAAATTTATTAAATAGTTTATCCATCCCATCACTCCAGACTGCACATTTTGGACAAGCCTTCAGATAGAATAAAAAAATTAGATTTATTTAATTAAATTATTAAATAGTTTATCCATCCTGTAATTGAGAAGTTACTCGCTGTTGGATGCGGATGAAATAAAAAATTGTAAAAATCACTAGCCCATCGGGCAAGTTAACTGAAGACACACATTTAGGGCAAGCACTCGGATAGAATACACAGACATCACCATTTGATTTAGATATGTTTTATTACTAGCCCACCAAGCAAGTTCACACATTTTGGGCAAGTCCTCAGATATAATACACTTACATCTGCTTCTGAATCTTTTAATTTCTTTTTCTTTTCCATTACTTTCATCTCAAATACTTGTTCCATCTCTGCTTCCATTTTCTTCATTTTCAGATCATGTTCCTTCTTTTCATCTTGGAACTGTGATAAGGGATTCTTGCTTGCTACCCTGAAATTAAACATTCATTTATAAATTTAATTTTTATTTAAAAACATCCGTTTCCTCCCTAAAATCCCCTTTTCCTCTGAGCACTATGAGCACCTATGAACTATACTATGTATAAAAATAATTATAAAACTCTATACAAAATCATTTATCAAATACAAATTACAGATGAAAAAAACTATGTATTAAAAATATAGCATTTGACTCTTACTTTGACGACACTTTGCGGCCTTCACCCGCGGTGATAGCGGTAAGTTTGCGACACCTGTAGTTTTCGTAATGAACGTTATTCGTCACGTCTTTCAGGTCTTGCATGTGTGTTCTGATGAGCATATTTCGAAGTGTAATGAAGTCACAGTGTTCTAAATTTTCAACTGAAAATGATAAAAAAATATTACAAATTAAGTTTTTGACATGCAAGTAATAAATTTCTTGTAAAAAAACGTCTAAATATTAAATGATTACACAGAGCTTAAATGTAAAATTTACATGGTAGTGTTCACATTTTTCTTGCATTATATTTGAGCACCTTGGTATATCGATGCTTGCCTGTTAATATCATGGGTTCAAATCCTGTATATTAAGCTCTGTCTACACTATCAAACTAGTTTGACAAAAAAAAGTGTGATGTGCCCAAATATGGTATTGATATGCTTAAATATGGTAGTGATATGACATCATCATGTCCATATATGGGCACATCACATCTTTTTGATTTTGTTTTGTTTTTTAATTTGGAATTGGTATAGTAAATATATTATGAAACTAATTCTCTATTGTGATATTAACTACAACCATGACACTGATTGTATAATACCCCTTTTACACCGGCAGTAAAAATGCGGAGTTGATCCGGAATTGTATAACCCGAGTCGTACCCGGGACGCAAAAATGCGGAAATGTAGGCGGTGTAAACGACATAAAAAGTTACCCGGGTCGCTGAACCACCCGGGTAAATGCGGAATGTATTCAGCGTCAAGTCAACCCGGGACGCACCCGGGATGAACCCGTGTTTGCGGTGTAAAACGCTCAGCGTATCTTTACCCGTTTGTTTACTATCCTCGCTCACTATAGTATTTAATTTACATAGAATTAAGATAAGATTGATTTTGTTTATTTGCTTATTTATTAAATAAAACTTATGGTTATTTATTATTCATTTTTATTTCAAGATATTATTCTTCGCGAGTAGACTCAATTTTTGTGTGTATTGCCATAATACAAAATTGTAGGAGGTATAATGAGCAGACCGTTACTAGGGTCTCTCTTCGTGCGTGAGAGGGCAATATTTCGAATGATCTAGAACATTTACACGGGTTGGTATTTTGCAGTGTAAATACACGAAACCCGTGTCATTCCCGGGTTAATGAATCAGGTGTGAAATGGAAATTTATCCGGACACGAACCGGGTTTGTTATAAGCTCAGCGGTGTAAAAGGGGTATTACTTCATCATTTTCCTACCTTCTGCTACGCCCCATGGATATTGTCTTCCTCGTACTCGTTTACCATTAACCTCCAAAACTGAGTTACTACCAACAACCGCAAATGGTACCCTGTCCTAAAATAAAAAAATTTAATATGGTGTAACTTTATTAAAATTTATCAATAAAAATACTCCTTCAAAAACCAGAAACTCTCAAAACACTAGAAATGTCAGAATCAGAAATTTAACAAATTTTTCCCCATTATTTAAATTACATTGAGAAAACAAGACATTTTGGATAACAAGCCTATTGTCTCACTGAATATTATAGTACTGTACATACTATATGAATATTTAACTATCAACTAAATTAATAACTTGCTGATGCTTCATTGCTTCGTGGAATATATTAATATTTATTAAATTATAATATTTATATATGAGTTGATCGCAACAGTAATGTCTAATAGCATGATGAATTATGTAAGCTAAATGCAGAAGACATTGGCTACCAAACTGTATATATTTCTTAAGCTTTAGCCTGACTGCAATTTCTACATTCAGTTTTCTGAGTGCCTTCATTTAATAACCCTCACGACGGAATAGTGCTCTCTATAAGCACTTCTTTCTGGCTGTTTTACTTTACCGTTTTGATTCTTTTTGCTTATTTTATTTGGAGATGTTCTTTGCCTTTGGATTTCAATACATGTATTTGTATAGTATAATAAAAATACATTTATTTTACTATTACTATGCACTAATTTATATGTACATTAATTTAAAAATACTATATATTATAATTAATACCTATTGTCTGGTTATAGTAAATACTAGAGATCCAGTCGCTGAAACCCACAGCATTATCAATTTTTTGCCTTTGGATTTTAATACATGCATATTATAATAATAGATTATTATTATACTATACTATGAACAAATTAATTTATAGTACCATCTTATATGTTATATAAAAATACTACACATTTTATAGTTAGCATTGTACTGTGGATTTAGTAAATTTTGATTGTAGAACGCATCTTCATATCGAAGTGTGCCACTGTTACAAAAGTGTATGTTCAAATAAATTATTATTCTTATATATTATGAATTAATACATATTGCCTGGTTACTCCTTATTAGGTTATTCAACCTACAAGATAGCCTATGGTACAATTCTATTTCCTATTCAACGGCTTGCACACTTCCCGCATGTCCGCCCACAATGACTTAAACGTTGTAACCTTTAACCAGGGCTTCTTCTCCCTAAGGCTGTTAAATCTATCAATTCACCTTTACGGAGATCTTAATGTGAGTCATTATCTATTTTTAGCCAAGGATCAATAACAGGCAAAATGCTGAATATATGTTTTATCAACTACAAATTGTACATTTTGTGTATTTTTTAATATAAGTTAACAATTTATTTAATATGCTATATATTTTAAAATAGGAATAAAAGGAACCAATTTAAAGATTAAATATGAATGATTAAATCAACACAGCACTGTTTTCTATAATCCAAATTATTTAAAAAAAATTGCACATCATCACAGCAACAAAAAGTCTATTTAAAATAATTTAATTTTTCAGGTTACTAGCTCAATGGGTTATTGATACATAAACACCACCACCAATTACAAATGTTTAATGAATAATCTATATAATACCACACATTCATACAGTAGATATTAAGCTCTGTTTACACTTTCAAACTATGTGACAAAAAAATGTGATGTGCCCATATATGGACATGATGATGACATATCACTGCCATTATTTGGGAATATCACCACCATAATTGGGCACATCAGACTATCAAACTATGTGACATATTACTACCATATTTGTGCACATCACACTTTTTTTTGTCAAACTAGTTTGATAGTGTGGACAGAGTTTTAGAACAGAACATTTGTTTAAGCAATAGCAATATACCACCAATAAGCAATGCAGTTTGCAATCACAGAATACGAAGATTAATGAAGATGAGAAAGCCAAAGAACAGAAATCATAAATATTCATTAAGGCATTTATAATGAATATTCATTTAAGGCATAAATATTCATTAAAGAACATAAATCATAAATATTCATTAAGGCATTGATAACGAATATTCATTAAAGGCACAAGTGTCATTATACATAATGAATTTTTAAAGACATCCATAATGAATATGTATAAGGCATATATAATGAATATGTATAAGGCATACATAATGAATATGCATGAGGCATACATCCAATGAATATGCATGAGGCATACATCCAATGAATATGCATGAAGGCATACATCCAATGAATATGCATGAGGCATACAGTACATCAAATGAATATGCATTAAGGTATAAGGCCTACCTAATGAATATTTATTAATATGCAAAACATTGTGATTTCAAACATGAATTATATTACACTTTACAGGTGTAATATTTAACTTCCAATTCAAAACACACACAATACATTGTTTATGATACGGAAATAACAACAAGAAGAGAATGACACAACATCAAACAATTAAATACTAACAGTGATATAACACAAGGGACACAGTCAGACATGCAGCTAGTAAAATGATTACAAGTTGTATCGTCTCTGAGAAAAGTTTCAAAAAGTCATCAAAATATTTTATAAATTGACAACAAATTTGACAAACATGACGCCCACACCTGCGTTTTGTATGGTGTGCGTCCTCATGTGCGTGTAAATTCCGGAGTTTTTCTCCGCAATGTTAAAGGGGAGTTTGTTACTCAGAGAGCGACACTACTATGATGTGTATATATATAAAGCATTGGTGAATCTGATAGATGAATGCGGTAGTTATATTTTATACCTTTACATTCACACTAGCCTTTTCTTGATCTCTCTGCAACATATTTCTCCTCTGATAAAAGAAGATGCAATGAGGAGGAGTAGGAGGTAAAAGAAAGAGCAATATTAACTCATTTCAATAATTAATATCTATAATATTTCATATCTTTAAATAACTATCATAAAATGTGCCATGCGTTTATCTGCCAGAGGGGGTTGTGACCATTGTTCTAACAGCTGAGCAGACTATTTTTGTAGTACATTTTCAGGCAATAATTGCATTCATTCATTAATAACGGTGTAATACAATAGATTCCACTAGTTTGATGCATTGTGGGTTAAATATTCATGAACAGAGAAGTTGTAGCTTTCCAAAATAAGTTAATTTTTCTACCTACAAGATTTTCTTTGATTTTCAATATTTTAGTCTTCATATGTGTCAAAATAATTTATTTAACATTTTTAAATAGAATAGCATGTACAATTTATTTTTGTTATTAGAAAAGAATGGATATAAAAAGGGGTCCTTAAAATGTATGGTTCAAAGTTCAATTTAAAATTGAAGCCCACAATGCATTATTCAAAATGGTGGACTAATGAATATCTACTGTACACACAGGAGAGTCGTATTACCAGGTATGTTACAGTAGGGTGTGGTACTACCAGATGTGGTATTACACCAGGAGGGACGTTACCAGGTGGGACAATACACCAGGTGGAGCGTTACCAGGTGGGGCATTACCGGGTGGGGCGTTACCAGGTGTATCAACATTACCTTCAATACTTTGTTGTCTTTTGAGTCGTCTTCATCTTCTGGCATTTCTGGGAATTCGTAGATTTTTATCTTATTTTCTTCAATTTCTTTCATAATCTGTAAAGATAAAATAACAATGAACATTTAAACTTAAATTTTGTTAATATCAATTATATTTGGTAGAAAGTATCTAATAATATTTCCGACTCTATAAAATATTTAGATAATGAATGAGAGAGTGTTGTTCCTAGACATGTCCTCAAACATCATCATTAAGCTCTGTCTACACTATCAAACTAGTTTGACAAAAAAAGTGTGATGTGCCCAAATATGATAGTGATATGTTTAAATATGGTAGTGATATGACATCATCATGTCCATATATGGGCACATCACATTTGTTTGTCACATAAAGTTTGATAGTGTAGACAGAGCATGTCAACCATTTTCCTATCAATAACAGATGTTAATTGATCCAAAAATTCTTGCATTGAATAGCATTGAGATGTGTAGTATTATCACTGGCATGTCAACACAAACAGCCTCTGTTTATTGACATGTGACAGTGCTCTCTAGCTTACCTGCTAACCTAAGCCTAGACTTATCATTAGCATACCAACAACACAAGCAGTCAGTATTAATTGACAGACATAAAACAGCTTAAAGCAGTCTTCCTGTACCAAGCTAGGCCATCACTCAATGACTGTGTTATCACTAGCATACCAGCACACCTGCTGTGACGTTTACTACAAATCACCATAGTGATATATCATCACAATCTTGTATATGACAGTTCACTAGTGTTGGACGATGTATATAACATTGTTTGGTATTCAAACGACATATTTTATACATTGCTTTCGTTTTCCATGGCAAGTAACAAGTGACGGCTTATATCTTAGTCGACTCTCCTAAAGGGTCATTCACACCTGTTCTGGCACGGTTCCGGTCTGACAAATCAAATCGAACATCAATGTTTCGTTTCACAACGCTCCATGCAGCTATGTACCAAACGATATGCGTGTAGCCACTTGAAAATGAAACATTGACATTCGATTTGCCGGCGCCGTACCGGAAAAGGTGTGAAAGACCCTTTCTGAAACTGGACACCTAAAGTATTTTTTACCATATAAAAACAAAGAATTTCTTGAAAACAAGACATATTTGGCCAGCCCAAAGGTGTCTAGTATTTGAGAGGTGACTATTCATGTCATAAAATATTAAATAAAAACAAAGCTGGCTTGAAATAAACCGTTGTTTAGTTTTATATGCACTGCACGCCGTATGCAAAAAAAAGAAAAAAAAGGGGGGGGGGGGGGGAATTGCAACAGCTATAGCCAATGGAGCAATAGCCTTAAACTATGAAGTATGCTCCTAAATGGAAGAAGAACTTTTGCCTGTTGGTGGATGGCTGGGTCAACTCTGTCCACCAAAACCACAGTACAATCATTTCATTAGAACAGTAGTATTAGCAAAATACTCGCCAAAACCAAACAGCATCAATTTACCTGTTTCTTGAAATCCCTACATTCTTCAGCAGTCAGTGTGTCAGCTTTAGCTATCAGCGGAATGATATTTACTTTATCATGTAATCGTTTCATAAACTCCACATCCAATGCCTTCAACCTATAAATGATAAATGACAAGTTATGTTTGGGCTGCAGTCTGACGCAAATCACATTTGGGTTCAATGCTTTTCCAAAGCTCTGTCTACACTATCAAATTATGTGTTCAAAAAAGTGGACATGATGATGTCATATCACTACCATATTTGGGAATATCACTACCATATTTAGGCACATCAAACTCTTTTTGTCGAACTAGTTTTATAGTGTAGACAGAGCTTAAGGTATAGCCAGATTTATCAACCGCTTTGTACTATAAAACAACCCTCGAACCACCCACCCTCCCTCATATTTTCTATAACAGGGGTCAAAGGTCAACTTACCCATGGCCTGATGGCGCAATAAAGTACAGACAAGAATGTACCCGCTTGTCTGGAATGCTTTTTCTACTAACTTGTGACTCGGCATTCAAATATTCTTCAAATTTATTATCAATGTGATCAATAATTGGTTGCCAGCTGAAAATACATCATAAATAAATCATTACAGAAATCATGAATATTCATATATCATCACTATGAATAAATCATAAAACATTTGCATAATTAATCAATAAATCATGAATATTTATATCATCACTATAAATAAATCATAAAACATTTACATAATTAATCAATAAATCATGAATATTAATATATCATCACTATGAAAAATCATAAAACATTTGCATAATTAATCAATAAATCATGAATACCGTATTCATCACAATAAATAAATCATAAAACATTTGCATAAACAATCAATATTTATACAACTCTATAAATCATAAATATTCATATTTTCTAATCATAATTTGATACAATTAATATGAATATTCATAACGATGGGTAGGGTGGCCATTTCCTTTCCACGCCGCCTTATCTTCCCTGATATTTCACCCAGGTACTCATTTAAACTGGACTGGGAGATATTTCCTTTATGGAAATTAAAGCCAGGTCTTTCTGTATGATAGTCAAGTGTGCTGACCACTTGACCGCAATGTTTATAATAAGTGACTGTACCAATTACTATTGTCCACTTGGTCACCAAACCCTGGGGTGTCTACAATTGTTAGTCGTAGTTGTACTCCGTTTTCTTTGAGAATAACATTTGATGTCTCAACCTACAATTTAACAAAGAAATAATAGATTATTGTAAACATTAATCACACAAAACATTGAATATAATATAATAGTCATTCTAATTTGAAATGTATTTATATCTTTAAATTACTAATAAATACTATAAAAATTAATATCAATATGCACTGATTATATTTGCATAATAAACTTTAAAAAATGAGAGGAAAGTCATGATTAACATTTTTTATTGTTATTGAATAATCATGAAGATGTACAAAATAAAGATAAATAGAATAACTGAATTCTTCTTTATGAAATATTGAAGATATGAACATTGTTAAATAAATTCAAAACAACATTCTCCTATTGGGATGATGAAAGTTCTGTAAAATCTTACTACAATCAAAATTGTGTCGCAATTAATAAAGAAGCTGCTATTGAAAGAAAATTCACATTATTTATGCTTACTCGGAGCATGGAGTAATAATTAGATTTATTCCATGCTCCGAGTAATTAAGTAATTAGTATTCACATCTCGTTAAGTATTCATAATGTACTATTCAATATTTTTAGCACTTATGTTGAGAACCGTTCCATTGATCTACTAAGAAAGAGGCCAATGCACTCTGTAAATCAATTTTCTTAAAACTGCTTTCATCAATATTTTGGAATCTCTGTATGTAAAATGTCTTAAAAACATTATTATTCACTCCACAAAAGACAAGTTTTAACGCCAATTCATAAAGACGAGTGGTAACTTAAAGTGGAAAATTGCATAGCTTGTCCCATGTAGAAGCTATATCTATCCTGGGCAGAAACGCCAGTCCCCACCGCGTTGGGTGTAAATAGTCATAAGGCATAACATAGATTATATATTTTTATTACCGTTACCACTCGGCTGTGTAAATTGGCCTTTGTGCTCCAAATGTACTCTACTCTGATGTAAAATAAGAACAGAAAGCAGTGAAAAAATAGTAGGATAATCAATAACCCGGCTGGAGGAAAAACTGGTTGGAATGTTACACAGTGTATTAAATGTATAAAATATAACATGTAGTGCAGACTAACAGTACTGTAAATCATTCTTTGGCATTTATCAAGGTTAGCTTATCCTATCCATGTTGATAATTCTACTTTATGTAATGCATAATGACATCTTAGTATCAAATGATGAATTAATGTTCCCTTGGTGTGATTAGGTTAGAGCCTTCTGAACAGTTGAGTAGGTTTATGTAGATCAAATTATGTATAATACTAGAGTACTTTTATGCCATTAACCTTTCTTTAACAAAGAATTTTCTTTGCTAAGTTTTCTCTCTTATTTCTTAAACTACAGTAGGTTCACAAAAAGACGCAACGCACGGACGTGAGCACAATCATCGATCAAAACTCGACGGATCATCCATAAACAACTCATGATTGGTCAAATTATTTGGATTTACGTCCTTCTGTTGCGTCCTAGTGCGAACTAAGCTTTAATAATAACATAAAATATTTTGGTCATTTCTCTTCTAGCACTGTGGTGCATCTCATTGTTTTGGACCTTTTTATTAGAAATTTGGCAAAAACAGAAAGACAATTTTAAAATGCAGCAGCTAGGCCTGAATGATAGGCCTACAAAACTAAGACTAGCTAGGCTAGGTCTACTGTAAGACCGCACGAGAGGACATTCAACACGAGCTACTTAGGTTTTTTCTCTCTTTTTATCATAATTTACCACAAAACGTACATTTAAGACTAAGGAATGACCTGGTTTAATGTTTTTAAATGTAATATACATTATATTATTATATATATTATTATATATATTATTATTATACACATGCATTATTTTTACAATGGATCTTTAAATATACAGTATATTTATATGTTTTACATATCATACACAGTAATACTGTAGATACAATATATATTTAATAATAATAATTAAAAGATCCTAGATAAAAAATATCTAGATGTTAGCACTGTAGGCATTGTTATGAATAAGTACGTACTTCCAATGTCAGCTACTTAACTCGTACGACCTACGCCATCTGCCTACTTAATTCAGATTTTCTTTAAGCCAATACAATAAAAGAATACTTGGTAACTGTTATTACCATAATTAAGATGTTAGATCAAAACAATTGTATCATCATTTTCTCTTTTTATAAATCAGTAAATTTGTAATAATACAATTTGATCTTTCTGGTCTTTAGTAAAGTGATCACAAATTCGTTTTGATTAAGAAATAAAGTCGATATTAAATTACAAAACTTTATTGTTAGGGTTTTCATGGGCGTGGCATATAGATTAAAACATTAAAATAATATACAATTTGATCTTTCTGGTAAAGTGATCACAAAATTGTTTTGAGTAAAGAAATAAAGTTTATTTATTGTTAGAGTTTTCATGGGCGTGGCATATAGATTAAAACCTTAAAATACTTATTAAAATGAAGTTCAACAAATTAAAAATGGCTCAGATAACTATTCAAATATAATTAATATTATAATCCCATTTCTTTTGTAAATAGACAATAAAAGGAAATGATCAAATAATATTATATCTACATTGTACAGTTATATTATCAATGTGATAAAATTCACTGAAAACTTGAATATCTGAGAAGGTCCCTGAAAATGAACTTACTAGTAGTAGTAGACTAGTAGTAGTACGAGTACATTTTAGTTAGGTCTTTACCTATCCCATCTATCCTGTAGATTAACCTCATGTACTTCAATTAAGAGAAGATTCAGAGCGTAAAATTAATAAGATTATTATTCATTATCATTCAATTTAATAATTGGAGAGCATGGCGTGTCCCGGTGTACGGTAACAAAAGGGATCTTATGATAAGTTGGTTCCTCAATGTGACACAAAATTAAGTGAAAGTGAATTCGAAGAAAAGTTCTTAACAAAATGTCAAAAATATTGATATACAAAATGCATATGAAAAAAATAATACTATTAAAATTACTGCACAATCTAGTACTGTATAGAAAATTTACAGGGCATTATAAAGCTCTGTCTATCAAACTTTATGTGACAAAAAAATGTGATGTGCCCATATATGGAAATGATGATGCCATATCACTACCATATTTGAGCATATCACTACCATATTTGGGCACATCACACTTTTTTTGTCAAACTAGTTTGATAATAGTGTAGACAGATATTTATACAACAGTTCCTGTTTTGGCCACTCCCCAAGTCATTGTGGTATGTGAAAACTCTATCATATTTTTATGGTTAATAATAATTAATAATAACCTTGATTTGGCTCCAGTTAAACAAATTCTAGTTGAATTTTCATTCAATTACTCTTCATAAAATAATAAACAATTGGATACAATAATTTAAATATGATAAATGTGACCTTCACAAAGAAATGTAAATACTATTCACAGAAAATAGTATCACTAAATAATAATAATGCCCCATATTTATGTTTTATGTATTATGTACCAAATACTGAATTTTAGTCTCGACCAATACTTGTGATGTTTAAACTGGGCCACCTTTTATTTTCTTTTTAGCCATTTACCTATTTTAGACGAGTAATTTTTTTTTGTTTAAACCAATTTTTTTGCAATGCCAAATGACACATTCAATAATAACTTCTCCTACGTCACAGTCACAATTAATGAAATGAAATCAGGTCACGGAGAGTTCATCATAAATTCTCTAATTAAATGGACAGGTAAACCGCTAGTGAATTCTGATTGCTATTCTATAATATAAATTAAAGTACATTTTGCTTCTAATCATTATCTGTTTATCCTCCGGATTATACCAAATATTAAATTGAATAGTTAGCTAACTACTCACAGACCAATTAGCTTAATTCCCAATTAGTGGATATCCAGTAATACGATGCAGCAGCATCACATTATGGACAGAATTTAAACTCTGCTGTTAAGTTTCAACAGAGTTTTGGTTATTTGAAAAAACTAGTTTAACCCCTGTTAAGACTAAACAGATCTGTTTAGCCTGTTAAAGTGTTAGGGCGTTCGTACAAACTAGTTTAACCCCTGTTAAGACTAAACAGATCTGTTTAGGCTGTATGTTAGGGTGTTTGGACAAACTAGTTTAACCCCTGTTAAGTCTAAACAGATCTGTTTAGGCTGTTAGTGTTAGGGTGTTTGGACAAACTAGTTTCACCCCTGTTAACACTAAACAGATCTGTAAAGTGTTAGGGTGTTTTGACAAACTAGTTTAACCCCTGTTAAGTCTAAACAGATCTGTTTAGGCTGTTAGTGTTAGGGTGTTTGGACAAACTAGTTTCACCCCTGTTAACACTAAACAGATCTGTAAAGTGTTAGGGTGTTTTGACAAACTAGTTTAACCCCTGTTAACACTAAACAGATCTGTAAAGTGTTAGGGTGTTTGGACAAACTAGTTTAACCCCTGTTAAGACTAAACAGATCTGTAAAGTGTTAGGGTGTTTGGACAAACTAGTTTAACCCCTGTTAAGACTAAACAGATCTGTAAAGTGTTAGGGTGTTTGGACAAACTAGTTTAACCCCTGTTAAGACTAAACAGATCTGTAAAGTGTTAGGGTGTTTGGACAAACTAGTTTAACCCCTGTTAAGACTAAACAGATCTGTAAAGTGTTAGGGTGTTTGGACAAACTAGTTTAACCCCTGTTAGGACTAAACAGATCTGTTTAGGCTGTTAGTGTTAGGGTGTTTGGACAAACTAGTTTCACCCCTGTTAACACTAAACAGATCTGTAAAGTGTTAGGGTGTTTGGACAAACTAGTTTAACCCCTGTTAACACTAAACAGATCTGTAAAGTGTTAGGGTGTTTGGACAAACTAGTTTAACCCCTGTTAACACTAAACAGATCTGTAAAGTGTTAGGGTGTTTGGACAAACTAGTTTAACCCCTGTTAGGACTAAACAGATCTGTTTAGGCTGTTGAAGTGTTAGGACGTTCGTACAAACTAGTTTAACCCCAGGTCTGGTTAGGCTGTTAGGGTCTTTGATCAGACTAGTTTAACCCCTGTTTAGACTCAACAGCGGTACAGTAGGGTTTTAGTAATACAAACTACTGTAGCTTAGCCCCTGTTCATACTAACAAAGCAATACAATGCTGACAAATTGCTTGAGGTCTAGCATTAGGCACATCTTATTGACCCTGGCTGACCGGTTGACCGTATTAGCCTAACTTGCGGATGTCAATCTTTCATTTTGCAGACATACATTAGCCTTTCCAATAGCCTTGAACTATTAAGTCACCCATGAAATCAATAATTATTAATTTATTAATGCAACATTTATAATTTTATTAAATTATGGATTCAATATGTCAAGTGTTCAGTATTTTGAGGTCACTGTGTTTTTATGTAATCGATAAAATTATTTAGGCATATAATTTGGAGTAAAAATTCTTAATTTTCATAATTTTAGAATATATATATATATATATAGCAAATTTCTTCACTTGCACTAATGAAGGGCTAGTGTTGCCCGAAAGCTCTGCTAACCTTTCTGGCTGTTTTACTTTATCGTTTTGATCTAGCTTTTCGCTTTTTTTTTTTGTATCTCCATTGAGATCCAGCCACTGATATCCACAGCATTGTCATTTTTTCAGTAATTTGCCTTTGGATTTATTATAGCAACTAATACAATGTTTTAAAGAGCTTTACACACAAAAATGATACATAAAATATTCTAAGATAAAAACGTTATAAACCAAAATGATATGACACGACTAAAGCATGGCATTTATATGAAGTGCCAAAGTCATTATCCATAGTAATTGTTACGCATGGATGAACAAATGATCACAAACTATATTTTAAATAAACATATTTCTTACTATTTTTAGAAAATAGTTGAGATTTTCAGCATCATTGACAATACTGAGTACAGAAATGACAATTTAACTCGAAATGTATCACTTTATATTGGAGCATTTGCTATTTAAATATTTATACAATCTGTTGACACTGTTACCTACAACAGTATAAATGAATACATTTCAAGGTGAGGTTGTAATGGCTTAATTGGTTACAAGGTTGTTCATCCACATAGCTTTGCATAATGTTGTAATGTACCACCATGGAGGCATGGATTCAAATCCAATGAAAAATATGGCTTGATCTATATGCCTATTTCTCTAGTACCTTTATGGTATACTGTACTGTGTAGCATTAAACTGTTGTTGCTTTCAACAGAATCTTGTCTAATAGAACTAGGCTTCATGTGCACAATATGGGCTAGTAATTTAACAAGCCCAGTCACTGGTGGTCTAGTTGATACAAATGATTAATACAGCAACTCTTCTTTTGTATTGCCAGGGTATTATTACTTTTGAGTGGTTAATACTAAAATTAAATTGTAGTTTCAAACATAGATGCAGTCAGCGAGCCGTCTTTAGACAGGAAGCTTAAGAAGGTCCCTCCCTGTAAGCTTCACATTTTGCAACTCTATCTGTTTGACCTTGTTGTAACAAGCCTAAACAAAATAGGCTGGCAGCAGTTAATACATTATAGCCTATTACATTACTCTCAAGTTTTTTTTATGTAGTAGGATATGGCATTTCTTCCACTGCCTGCTAGCCTACAATAATTGTTTGTTGAGAGTGAATATAATTGGTCAATTAGCGTGTGAACGGTTCTTGTTTCTACCAGAAAACAAAACAAAACCATCAACTTGATTGACTGTTAGAATTAAACTAGTTACATACAGTAGTTTTCCTGCTATCTATGCTATCTGTGTCAAAGCACAGAATATAAAAAAAAAGCGGTAGTGTTAAACATTTATTAGAAAACAAGAACAATTCATAAATGACTTTCCACCTGTCACCAGCTATAATTGTTTGAATGTGAGGTAAAAACATTTTCAACTAGTAGATCATACCATAACTTTTTTTCAGCCGAAACACACCCTTATTTTATGTACCAAATAAATTTGGTTACTTTTTTTTATCATCAAATCTCTTTTATTTCATTCAATATAAATTGAAACACATCTAAAACGGCACTGTTACACCAAAAAGTACAAGTAACCTAACTGATTAGCCTACGGCAATGAAATGCGAGCTAAAAATTACACAAAAAAAAGACAATTTCTACTTTATTTAAAGATGACCTAGATCACTTCACAATTAAATGATTATATTTCCATATTTAAAGGGGACAATGACATCGGTGATCCTTCATATAATCACAAAACTATTTGAACAAAACACACACATTTTATTTTTTTTTCAATTATTGATAGAATTGCCAATCTTATCATGAATCCAATCTATAATTTTATCTTTTCTATTCATTTTTGTTAAAAAAACCATTCACGATTGAAAAGATTTTTACAAAATTCTAGGACACTTGGTTCAATTTAGATATAGATACGCGAAATACTTGTAGATCATAGAAAGAAGATATTATTGTGGCTAGTTTAACAACAATCTTGGGACTTTAATTATTTTTGTTTAAAAAAAGCATTTATTGAAAAATAATCTTGGTTTTGATATGCGAAATACTGTTGATAGAAAGAAGATATTCTGGCTACTTAACAAGTTTGGTTTAGTAGAGTAATATTACACTTAAGTAAGATTTTCTCTTAAATATTAAGTATTTCCCTAATAAATTGTATTCACTTTTAATTTTAAGGGTACAGTAAGTGTTTCGCTTAGCCCAGGTGAATACGGCCACTGGGACTTAATTAATATCCAGAGCAGTATTTTCTTGATTTTGCGATAGTCTACCGGCTTCTCTTAGCATGTCCTTGGTCATTTTAATGCTTAACTATATGAATACTAAAACAATAGACAATTCAAATGTAAACATAGAGTAATATAAACAAATCACAGCGAATGTACTTGATTAGATCAGCTTGAACGGAAGACTAGTGGGCCTTGCCACGATAAGCACTTCCTCTTTTAAGACCAGCAATATGCTGTACATAAATCTACTATTTCAGTAATAAACAATCATGTTATCACTGCCAAAACATATCATTGCTTTTTTCCATAACTTCTAACCAGGAAGAAATTAAGTGTTGAAAAGCATTATAAAGATTCATCAATTAAAGAGTGTGTATGCTTTTAAAACTGTATTTTCATTACCCCTTCGACACACTAAAATAGTTTGCTCATTGATGACAGTGGTGATATGAGAGCTCACAGAGATTAAATGCAACACAAGAACATAACGCAATGTAAGTGATTCGACCAATGACAAGTGATGGATTATTCGAAGTGTTGCTTGTCATTGGTCAACTCATTTGTGTTGCTTGTGTTGTGTCTAAGTTCTTGTGTTGCGTCTAAAGTACTTGTGTTGTGTCTCTAGTGAGAACCAAACTCAAGGGCCCCAGAGCATGAGCAGCCTCAATACAACTACCCAGCATTGGAGGGCTTTTAGGAGTGCTAAACCAGGGGCCTTTTCTCCCTGCCTTACGCCACTAGATGATGCATGAAGATTTTGGTTACTTGATGATTATGATAGACAAAATTGATGATATTATATTGATGACAAATGCAAACGCACACAAGATGATAAACAATAATAATAGTGTTAATTTATCAAGATACAGAGTAAAGAAAGCCTAATATTTACCTGTGTGGTTTTTTTCATTCGTTGAGATGGTCCTGGATACTGGTTGGAGTAAATATCAGTCAAAAAAAGAGAATTTATCAATGTACTTTTGCCAAGACCAGATTCACCTACAAAAAAAAGGAGATAAAAAAATGTTTAGCTTAAAATTCCATTAATTAACATTTAATTATCAAATATAGCCCATTAAAACAAATGTTATTACAAATGTACTGCAGTGTAATATATTACTACAATTTTTAATATTGTTGTGTAGGTTTTGACATGAGTGTTATTTTTGTTTGGAGAAGTTGGGCGGGAACACTTTATCTCTTTCAACCACACTCAACCTAATTCAACACATCACCCATCCAAGAATCACCCCTAGGTACCAGAAAGTATTACTTTATTTTTTTCACAGCCACCCATAACTTATTGACACCCATCCCTAGACTTCTTCAACTACCTACAATACAGTAGATCCATGTGCGTACTGTACCACTAACAAGGTGTGGTCATCAATGCTTTACTGTTCAGAAATAAAGTAGTAATTTATGACCATACTAACAAACAGGGATTTCCTACACAAGATATAAAGGTATGCAACAACAATGCATACTACAAAAAAACACTTTAACTCGCACGTTCGTTTTTTTATTACGTTTGATCCTTGAATGACAAAGTTCAACTTTTATTTTATATGAAATACTTTTCTTTATAATGAACACAATAGAGACAACACTTCAAAGGAGTCAAATCAAAGGATACAATACTGAGGTAGCACAATTAAATCACAATATTACTAGGGTACAATCAATACATTTTGAGAGTAACTTCTCACCCCTGATTACATGATCAAACACAAGGCTAGGCCGGAGCAGCAGGACCCCTGACACATGAGGCCTAACAGGCATTCTAGCCCAGTCAAGTAGAAGTAATACACCATCAGGTTTGTGTTATTCCCTCTGTGTAACTCTAACAGAATACACATGGCTAGATTTGTCGCAACAAAGCTTACGATTACCCTCGAGCGAAAGACACCTAATTTTCTAGTACAGAAAATATTATCAACAAAAGATAAAATTTATTTATAGAGCATCAACTTTATTCTTCTTTTAATCTTTTAATTGATAATCTTCTTTTATATATTATTATTGCACAAATTATGAGACATTATAGTCAGGTTGAAATGAAAAATCTTATATTTTAAAAATCTGGACATCTTGGTAGACCAGTTCTTTGTAAGGAATGGTCAAGGTATATATAATAAAGAAAGATTTTTGTATTTTTTCAAATGTTCTCTTTTTAGGAACAGTATCTTTCTCTGTAAAGCTCTGTCTGCACTATCAAACTTTATGTGACAAACAAATGTGATGTGCCAATGGACATGATGATGTCATATCACTACCATATTTGGGCATATGACTACCATATTTGGCCACATCACACTTTTATCGTCAAACTAGTTCGATAATGTATACAGAGCTTTAGTGTTTGATTGAAAATGCATTTGAAATACTTTTTATAAGCAACACTGTTCAATCCACTTCAAAGGTAAGTAGTGATTGAGTTTCTGAAGAACGTCAATAAAAATTTATAAACAATTCCAAAAATGATTAACAATAAAATGATTAACAATAACAATAAAGTGATTATTCTTGAAGCTATAATAAAATTTAATGAGAATCAAACCAAGCATTTTAGTACGAACAATATGAATGGTCAAATAGACACAATTACTAGGAAATGAACCAATTGAAAAGTTGCATAGTTTTGAAGTGAGTCAATCAAAGGAGATTGGTGTCATGACCTTCTTGTGAAAATAAAACCACAAAGCAGAATCAATAGCAAGAATTCCACAACAAGTAGAAAGAAAATGTACAACTCCAGTTTCTTATCAATTAAAATAAACTATGAATATAGCTAGTTCTACTTTCAATATTATTATCAATGTATTAACTGATTACTTTAGACTCATATCTATAATAGATCTTCAAAAAATCTTTTTATCCGGATTTATATTAATTATAATATTAGTATCTGTATATAAATCTTTACATTAAATGTTGCACACACACATATTTAATCACTGGTTTAACATAAAGAATTATATACAAATATAGATGTTTTTAATTTTCTTTTAAACGCCATACACAAACGTATTTAATTAGACCAGTTGGGAAAAAAACAACTGTGCGTTGCATGCACCCTTTTACATAAAAGTTAGTTTCTGGGGAAGTATAAGGTGTGTCAATAAAATTACTGATAGAGAAATACTGTGAAATATATCAGTAAAGATCAGCAGTTTAACATTTAGCCTATTGAAAGCTGATCTACTGCAGGAAATACGTGACTACCTCAGGAAAAACAAGTCTGTACGTTATACGTCCATTCTATAGCACTCTTTATTATATTTCATTTTTAATACAAAATTATGTACAGCACTGACTACAGTATCACATTATTATCCTTCTTTGCCTTAAGCTCTGTTCACACTATCAAACTTTATATGACAAAAAAATGTGATGTGCACATATATGGACATGATGATGTCATATACTGTAACTACCATACAGTATTTAAATCATACTGTCAGATTATAGAAACAGTGCTCATATTCGGAACATGATCTCATAATCGCGTCGAGCATAGCTCATTGGCGAATTTTTTTTTTTATGTTGAATGAAAAAATGTCTCTGACGGGATTCCAACCATATTTTGTAACATCATACCTACCTTTTTTGTCAAACTACAGTAGTTTGATAGTGTGGACAGAGCCTTATGTAGAAAATTAACTGATAATTGAAATACTGTATAACTACATCATTTCACTCTCTAACATGATCAATATACGGCTGTAGTATTTAAATATAAAACTTACTGTGTGTCTTTGTATAACCACCATACTTCAAAACAGTTTTTGCTCTGTCTATACTATCAAATTAGTTGACAAAAAAAGTGTGATGTGCCCAAATATGGTAGTGATATGCTCAAATATGGTAGTGATATGACATCATCATGTACAATGGGCACGTCACATTTTTTTATAGTGTAGATAGAGATTTACAATAAGTAATTATTTAAATGTCATGTAAACATTATGTATGTACATGTTAAATTTGATTAAATCTAAGGTAAACAGTTTGCATGAAGGAGTACTGCACATAGCATAGTGACTAATGGTGATGAGTCACAACATAAGGGTACACCTTGAATACAGTTCTACAGCACCAAATCTAGTATGCAAATAGGAGTTATTATAAAAAGAAATAAGCTCTGTCTACATTATCAAACTAAGTCGACAAAAAAATGGTGATGTACCCAAATATAGTAGTGATATGCTTTAATATGATATAGTGATATGACTTCATCATGTCTATGGGCACATCATATTTTTTTTCACATAAAGTTTGATAGTGTAGACAGAGCTTTAGAAAAACTTGGAAAAACCAAGCATGCAATTTACAGTAGTTTTATACAGTTTTGTGGTTTTGACTTGAGACTTGTCCCTTAAAGTATAGTGTTTAATATGGTATATAATAAATGTCTAATAAATAACTCAATTTCTCAATAAAGATTCCATTTGCAACTTAATACAACTTAGCTTCCAAATCCATCCAGGTTTATTTTCCTTATAAGATCTATTGTAACTGTACACTTTAAATACCTCCATGATTTGATTAAAGGAGTGTATACATTAGTTTTATACTATGTTAGTTATAACACTAACATTTTGTAGTCAGAAATGAATAATATTAATATATTGAGAGTGAGAATAGGCTAAAGTCCACAGTAAGTAAAATAAGTCCACAGTAAGTAAAATAAGTCCACAGTAAGTAAAATAAGTCCACAGTAAGTAATTAATATAGCACATTGGCTGGTAGTACTTTAACTACACATACAAATAACTCAAGTGCTGCACATAATCCTGGTAAACAGCAAATAAAAATACAAACAATATATTAGCACAAACACAACAAAATAAATAAGCGAAAAAGTTATGTAGGCTGTTTTAAGCTGGATCACCAAAACTTTACAAATGTACGCCTTACACAATTCTTTCAACTTACAGTATAGTTCTGTAACTCATTTGATTGGCCACAAAGGAAACGCAATAACAACATATTTTTTATTTTCAAATTGATGATTAAAAAGAATGTAGTTTTTTCTTGGTAATTCACCATGTTACAATGTGATAAATTATAATACTGTTCAAACATTTCGTATTATTATTTAATTATCAAATTTTGAATGGAAAGAGTCCTTGGCCTTAATCATTATAATATCCTGACACCCACAAGTTGTATTCATACCATACAAACTAGGATTTAGATCAAGGTTAGCAGCAACAACCACAATGCATTCCTATATAGTGACTGGGACCCACCACAAAAAAAAATCATTTTAAATCTTTTTCTTCTTTCTTATGACAAAAAGTGCTAACTGAACTATACTATCAGTACTACTGTAGCCCCTATATATAAAGCTCCGTCTACACTATCAAACTTTATGTGACACAAAAATGTGATGTGCTCATATATGGACATGATGATGTCATATCACTACCATATTTAAGCATATCACTACCATATTTGGGCATATCACTACCATATTTGGGCATATCACTACTATATTTGGACACATCACACTTCTTTTGTCATTGAACTAGTTTGATAGTGTAGACCGACAGCTTAATAGAGGACAATTAGTTGGGTCCCAAGGTGTCCAATTAATAGGAGTTCTACTGGAGTTTTGGTTTTTTCTAAACTCAGGGGTTAACTGTTAACTATTACGACAACAGTAAGTTTGAATTTGAATGTATTATTACACATTTAATACTTTATTAAAATACAGTACAGGCAGATAAAATCTGTTACCACCAAACATTTTGATTGGCTTCTTGCCTTAAAATCTCTGAAAATATTTGGTGACTAATGCGCAAAAAAAAACACACAGTAGCCTGTCAGTGACTAAACTCTTTAAGTTCATATTTGACCTGTAACAAGAACATCAATTAATTAAAATATTATCAATGGTTGATTGTTCAATTCCATGCCATATATACTTCTAAAAATCCCTTAGGCGTAGTAATAATATAGAGCAAACATAGCTAACTGTACTTGCATAATAAATGCATTCTTTGTAGGCCTTTATCTGAATTCCAATGAAACAAGAAGTACTTCACAAAGTCCAGAATAAGAGCTTTCAATTATATGCTTTGTAAAGGTCAGAGGTCATAGGTCACACTGAGGTGAATGCTTTTTTTTTTCACAATATTTAAAATAAGATTATTACTTAATGCCATGAAAGAGGGAAAAGAGAATGGGGAAGGGAAAGAAATTGGGGAGGAGAAAGAGAACAGGAGGGGGAAAGAAAATTGGGAGAAGAAAGGAAATGGGTCAGGAAAAGAAAATGGGGAAGAGAAAGGAGAGAAAAAGAAAATTAGGAGGGAAAAGAAAATTGGGAGGGAAAAGAAAATGGGGAGGGGAAAAATAGGGCGGGGGAAAAATGGGGAGGAGAATGAAAATGGGGAGGAAAAAGAAAATGGGGAGGAGAAAGAAAATGGGGAGGAGAAAGAAAATGGGGAGAGGAAAGAAAATGGGGAGGGGAAAGAAAATGAGGAGGGAAAAGAAAATGGGGAGGAGAAAGAAAATGGAGAGGAGAAAGAAAATGGAAAGGAGAATGAAAATGCGGAGGGGACAGAAAATTGGGAGGAGACAGAAAATTGGGAGGGGAAAGAAATGGGGAGGGGAAAGAAATGGGGAGGAGAAAGAAAATGAGGAGGAGAAAGAAAATGAGGAGGGGAAAGAAATTGGGAGGGGAAATGCGAGATGAGAAGAGAGGATATGTACAGTAACCTACCATAAATAGGCCTACACTGTAGTAGTAGAATAGATAAAATAGACAATAAATACTGTTTGATTTATTATTATAAGTCAGTGAGTATAAACATGTGTAAAGCTTTATTTAGATGAAAGACAAGATAACAAACTACTCAAAGCAATACACAGAGTATCTTTATGTTAGAATACTAATAATAAAAGCTTGTTCATTAACCGTCTCCTCATATCAATACAATCTACAAGATTTCAAGATTTTATTCATCCTCGGTAAAGAAATTGTCTAACTGTCATAGTAGCAATGAAGAACGCTAAACTCTGTCTACACTATCAAACTTGTGATAACAAAAATGTGATGTGTCCATATACGGACATGATGATGTCATATTTACGCATATCACTACCATATTTGGGCACGTCACACTGTTTTTGTCAAACTAGTTTGATAGTGTAGACAGAGCTTAAAGTGATGTATGTTGTGATGTACAAATATGGTACTGAATTGCTATCATTTAACTATCAAACCAGGTATTGTTGAAAGTCCTGTACAACGAGGATACTGGATACCTTTTTTCCTCATTATGGAATCACTTATGTTCAATATTTCAATCATCACACTATAAATAGATTTAATTATAGTGTCGTGAAAGTATGTTATAAATTGCAGATTATATAAACCGCTTAAATAATAAATTACAGTCAACGATTCAATAAAATTGAGCATGAATGTACACGGTTATGAGATTGATTATTACAGTAGGTTTTTGTAACTATTAATTACTGTACAATATCACAGGCAAATTCTGTGATACAGCATCACACATTTATCACATGTGATGTCTGTATCATAGGCAATAAGCCTATACCTTAAAATAATACAGGCGCCACAGGTATGACACATTATTACAGAATTTGGTATTTTAAAGGTATTTTATTTTTCAAACTGAGATATTAGCCTCTAAAACTATTTATTAAAAAATTAAAAATTCCTACGGTACTACTGTATAAGAATAATTTAGCAGTAGTCAAACTAGCCACGATCAATATGTTTAATGCACATCGTAACTCAACCAGATTACCACGTTCGGTTTCTGCAATACAATTCGTCAATTCTTGATGAAAAACTACTCATGCGTACCAAATTGAAGATTTCATTCATTAAAGAAAAATCAATTGTCTAACTGCAAAACGTCTGTAGCACATGGCTTTGTCTAAGTGTTATCGGTTTAAGATACTGCGTATGGGAAAGCGATACTTCTACTAGCTACGAAAAAATATTGGAGACAATGTTATTGATTTACTGATTAAATTTGTGTGTCAATGAGTTTAATGTTTCATTTAAAACGGTTATGAACTATTAAAAACAAAAATGAAACACTATTTTGATAATTTATTCTGTAGAATTCTAAAAAAAAAAAAAATAATATTTCTAAAGAAATAAACTATAAAACAGAACTGTCCTTGGTATAATTTTATACTATTGTCAAGAAAATAACTTTTAAAAAGACATACAGCAGTATCGCATTGTAAACAAAAATAATAAATTAAAATTTATAAATCGCCGGTATCCACCCCCTTCCCCCATGTGGAGCTCATGGCGCTTTGTGCATTAACGAACGTACAATAATAAACTAACATTATTTTACCAAAAATGAAACTAAAAAATTGTTTTGTTTTCCACTGATACTGACACCATTATTTTAAAAACTAATTAAAATCATGTACTGTACTGTCATTCAAAACTATGGACATTTGTAAAGGTTAATATTCCATGTTAAAATAAGCTAGCTGAGTACCGTTTCTAACTAAAACGTAAAAATCAGCTTTACAGATATTGTACAGGGTTAGCATGTTTGATATTTAAAGTTATCAACTTATTGAATTAAAATGACAAAAATGGGGGCGGTGGCAGGAAAAGGAAGACTTTAGCTATCTGGGAAATGATTTATATATTTTTCTGGGCTACATTCCAAACAACTTTACTACGTGTATAAATGTAGAAAAATAATCCCAACCCAACTACTGTACACTACTGTAAAGCTCTGTCTACCTATCAAACTAGTTTGACAAAATATGAAGTAGTGATATATGGTAGTGATATGCCCAAATATGGTAGTGATATGACAACATCATGTCCATACTGTAGATGGGCACATCACTTTTTTTGTTGTCACCAAGTTTTATAGTGCAGACAAGGCTTAAAGGTCTGTCTACACTATCAAACTAGTTTGACAAAAAAGTGTGATGTGTCCAAATATGGTAGTGATATGCCCAAATATATGTCCATATATTGTATGGGCACATCACATTTTTTTGTCACATAAAGTTTGATAGTGTACACAGTTCAGATTCCCAATATAAAAACATTTGAAAGTAAAGCAATTTTTTGGTTGATGTTTCATAATTCACTTTCCAGTAAAAAGTCATCGACATCCCGCCAAGAACGAGAATGGTGAATATTATACTTTATTTTATCACTTTCCTTCTACAGTAATCTATAAATATAAATTGAAAGACGAATTATTCAACTGAGGTGTTATAACAGCCAATAAGAGGTGACCTTTGATTTCCTCCTGTCTCATAGCAGCAGTCTGACCTTTGACCTACAAGTTGAAAGTATATTTTGTGAAAGTATCTCTCTTGAGGAAAAACTACATTAAAATGTAGAATGTTTAAAGCCAAATAAGGTAACAGAGAAATGTCAAAATTCTACTTTGAAAAAAGTAGTTTAAATGTTAAACGTGCATTTACTGTATACAATGTAGGCCTACTATTCTTAAATCTTATACTATTTAGGGACAAGGTACTTTTTAAAGCCTTTTATAAAATTCCTTAGCCCTAGGCTTCTATTATACAATACAGTATAAAATGAGTTAAATTTCATTTATTGTGTTGATTGTTCACTTTAATTATCGATTTCAATGGGTAGGAATTCTCATGGGGCATGATGGGGGTTTTGGGCGATTATTTGATAGGGTGGGTGCTTATTGACCCAGAGGTTATTTGATTATCTTAGAATTTAAGGACCCTATTTAAATTAAATTGATATTTCTTTCGACTTCGGCTTTCCTTGTTTTCTTGTTTAATGTATTTGCTTGTAAATTGTTTGTATTCATATTGTCTTGTAATCTTATATTGAAACCGAAAAAATCAAATCAAATCAAACATCAGAAAAAGTTTGTCAAAATAAAACCTAAACAATTCAATTAATACTGTAGTGTATATTCTCAGTTTTTATACAGATAACATCACTGGTTATATGTTTAATTCAAAATGAAGTGCAAGATTGTTGGGCATTTAAAAAATAAACTATACATAATGTTATTGTTAGGCAACAAAATGTCAGTAATTTTAACGCAGCCTTCAATTTGTACTGATAACATCATCAAATGAGTAATAAAACCTGGGTAAGCTAAGCTAGCTACGAATACTACTAACTAGGCTTTCTGTAAAGTTCTGGTTCATTAATAAACCATCAAGTCCTGAAGCATTTTATGCCCTTTAAAGGCAGTAATATGATGTCATCCCTACTCTAGGCCTGAAGTTGATCAAGATCTAGAAAATAAGCTAGATGCTCTCTGGGTCATACCAAGAATGCAGTTCTATTATTAATGACATCAAACGACATCGATAAAAACAAAAATATGTCTTATTTATCTTATTAAAAACCATGAACATTATATCAATAAATTTAACTAGGCTGTACTGTAGGACTACTCTCACAAAAATACCAGTTATAAGAAATGGCAACAAAAATGATTTTGTGGATTAAAGATCTGTCTACACTATCACCCTAGTTTGAAAAAAAAAGTGTGAATAATGTGCCCAAATAATGATAGTGATATGCCTAAATATGGTAGTTATACTGTATGACATCACTATGTCCATGGGCACATCACATTTTTTTGTCACATAACATTTGATCAGGGAGTTGTAAAATAATTATTATTATTTTACAACTCCCTTGTTTGATAGTGTAGACAGAGCTTAAGAATTTTCACAAGCTGCAGTATCTCCCAAACAGTAGACATGGTGATGACTATTTGTGATGAGGTTTCCGGCTGGGACACCGAAAACAATAACTGAATTGCACTGGGTATCACAAAAGCAGATGTTCGTCGAACTTTACAATTAATAACACAAGATTTAAAGGCTCGTAAAACATATTGTTACACTTGTGTGCCACCCACCTTCCTGTTAATACCATAGTAGTAAAAAGTAGTATAGAAGGACCTATAATATTTCTGCTGCAAATACTGTAAGTATACCCCTCTGGTAAAAATCTCAGTACAGTTTACCAAAAATAAATACTCAATCCTAAAATATTTTTGGTTGTCTATGCATGCAAGGGCAATGTTAAGAACTTTAGCCTTCAAGTTCTTAACTAAACCTAAAGGTGTGGCTTCTAATCTATTATTTAGTAACATCAAGTGCTGTACAGTATAGTAGCCTACTTCACTGTACAGTACTACAAAACAGTGGAGATTGATTCATTGAAAATGACATTTATGACTAAAAATAATTTGTACAGTGCAGATACTCATATGTGGTCTTTGGTTTGGAGTTACTCTAAATAAATGTTGAAATATTATATCTTAATAAGTTTTTTTCTTTTCTTAATCTTAGCTTAATTTCGCCAGTGTAGCATAGCAAAAAGCTATACAAAACAACCTTATTGCTACACATTTCTACAATTGTGTAGCAAAAAATACAATACAAAACTATGTTTCTCGACTAAAAAATCAGTTTGATTAGCAATATTGCCAAACAAAATTTTAAAATGAAATTTCCCTAACTTAGCCATATTTAGAATTCAGATAAGGTTCCTACAAACCTGATATTTGACAAAACAGGTTTCCTTTCGTGGGCAGTTTTAATGAACTTCATTTGCATACAGGAAGTAAAGGTCAAACTACCTACCACAGAGTTTTGTACGCATTATAATTGCCACAATGAGTAGTAAACATGGAAACAAGATAGACATTGATAAGGATGGTGGTCTTGTCTTGATGTTTGTGGTCTGTGGTTGACAAAAACCTAACCATTTAAGATAAACTATGACCTCAAATATGTGGCAACTTTATGTGTGGAAATGACATTCATTAACGCCATTTAAAGAGATAATTTGCGTTTCTCACTCTTCTACCAAACTATTGCCTCACTTCTCCACCAATTTATTCCCGTTCCTCCACCAACTTATTCCCCATTTCTCCACCAACTTTACTTTACTTCGCACATGAGATCCCTATTAAAGCTTGGTTCCCACTAGTACGCAACGCAAGGAAGAGTAACGCAACGCAAAGTGATTTGACCAATCTCAAGCGATGGATTATTTGAAGTCGCGTGTGATTGGTCAACTCGATTTTGTTGCATTGCGTCCTAGTGGGAACCAAGTTTAAGGGGACACTTTCTTATGAAACAAACTCTCTTATATTTAGAAACAAGATTATTAAAATGGTAAATCTTTTAAATTAAGTATGTTACTTACCTACTACCATCAGTGTATATTCAAATCCCCTTTTCACTGATCTCCTGTAAACCTGATTAGGAAGATTAGCAAATCCCACATATCCCTCCATGTCTTTAGGTTTATTCTATAGAAAAAACACACATAAAAAATATTCAATAAACAAAATATTGTTTGTATATTAGCAATTTGTTCATTCTTTCATTCGTTTTTTTCATTCATACATTTTTTCAATCATTCAGGTGTATTTCCTGACTTTAATAACTTTAAGCCTCTGGTCCCTAGAATTTTTAGTAGATCTTCAGGCAGTGGAACACAAGTCTTTGGGGACATCCCTACACTTTCTTATGAAACAAACAAGGAGGAGCAATGGATGTTTTATAACACTTTGGTCAACCATTTTAACTTCAGAGCTGAGCAGGGCCGTAGCCACCAGTACGGTTGGTAAAGTTTCAAGCTGACCAACTCAGTGGCTTGAACAGAGATTGTTCTTTATTCTTGTGAAAACTGCACCACTTTATTTCTCGTGGCTACATCACTGCAGGACACTTTTTAGGCCTGAAGTACAGTATGGATTTTACTGAAATCACTAATTAATACTGTAGGACACTAAGGTGGTTGGGAAGAGAAAATTAATTGACCAATTTAATCAAATTTTTATGTAAAAATTATTATTATCAATCATGAATATATTTTTATTTATTTTTTTGTATTATTATACAGCTTTAACTTAATATTACCTTTAATATGTATATATGTCTGTTTAAAATATAAATATGGAAAAGAAACATTCATTCTAATAAACAAGGGGCGTGCCCATTGTATCTAACCCACTAAAACCCATTAAATTGTTCCCTAGGATACTTACCGCTAAAGATGATATTCCAATATGATGGTCACCAGACGATTTGGTTGAAGAAGCAGGCATGATTGCAAAATATAGTTCAGAAGAAAAGGTGAAAAATTAAACAAAAATGAAAATTAGCTTATTACGTAATATAATGTAGAATTAAACTTCTGGTTAGTGTCACATCTAGTAAGAAATTGTCTCCTTCAGAAATGAATAATTTATTATCACAAGTTTTAACAACAAAGAAAACTTTATGTTAAATTGTTCTGGCAAAACTTTGTATTATTTCTCTGAGCTTTTCCTTTGCAAAAAGAATTTATGAATTCCAAAAAAACCAATAACCTCTTATGACGTGCTGACCACAGTGTATATAATCCAATATGAGCAGGAAGTCGAATATATCCCGTTTGTTAAAGTGGTATTCTACTGGCGTGCGTGTGGAGGAGGTATATCACACAAAAAGGCATTGAAAGGGCGAGGCCGCCAGGCTGGCGGCGCTCTACGACCGGCAACCAAACTCACTACATACATGTGTGCATGATGCTAGCTAGGCTAAAACTACTTACCAACAAAAACAGTCAACAAAAATGACCCAATTTACTTATATTATTAGCCGAACGGTCCGCCTAATTAAATTTTAATAACAGTGACAGAACAAAAGTATTCGTTATGGTTAACTCTTGTCAGTTGCACTCGTCAAGGCTAAGCTAGGCAGGCGGTAACTCATCGGCCTGTAAAAGTACATACCATGGCCCTACCACCACCTCTACTCTTTAGACCGGCAGCAAGCTAGGCTAGCACTCGTCGGAGATCATGATCACCACACAAAGTTTAGTCGAATAATGCATCACATTGTAATTAAAAGTTTACTGTTCTAATAACAAATGCATAATTTATCATTTATCTTTCAGAAAATAAACCTGATATTGTTATCAAATTTTAATTTAAAACAATTATCTTACCCATTTCTATGTTTACGGTGTATTTCCTAATAAAATATCCTGTGGTACACACACTGCACCCTCCGCGAAAAGTCTGGTGGTGGCATGCGCAGAACGTTAAATCAGAACAAATTATAGAGGGGGCAATACATTTTCTTTTGCGTTTTTTTTCTGAGGGACATACAATTACATTTTTTTAAAAACAACCACACATTAAATTAACAGTAAATCAATAATAATATAACAATATTAATAATACTTTAATCTTTAAAATGTATTTACAATCTTTTTCAATAGGCTGGAATAGGTAAACTGTAGCTTAGGCCTACTATTAGTATTATAACATTCACTATAAAAATATTTATTTTTATAATAAATAAAAATAATTATTTTATTATACTGTATAAAGTAACTTAGGTTTTATTTTATTTAATGGAGCTCATATACAATTCGATGATGACTTTCCTGCCAAATTCCTTTACATTTGAAAAAATGCTATAAAGGAGTAACGATTATTTTATATACTAAAAAAATCTGTGTACAAATTGAATGTCTATGTAATATACTACACGTCAGCTTTAATAGACAACAATGCTAATGTCAGACAAACAACTTTTCTGTTGAAATCCTCATTGTTTTGTTGGCTCATTTGACACCAACGACTGGCTAGGTACAAAATACTTCTGCGATGTCTTTAACATAAGCAAAATGGGTTGATGCATCTCATCATAAATATCGATCGGACTCGGAAAGGGGTTCATGTACAATGTCTTCATCGGAAGGTCGATTCTGTTTGTAAAGTTATATAATCCGTCTGGTTGTAATTTACGCATATTCTGGTTGATTGGTGGAAGACGAAGATCTGAAAAAGAATAAAAAGTTGGTGTTAGTTCTTAGGTGGTTAACAAAACCCTCCCCCCGGTTTGGTTACAGCTGCAGCGAGTTATAAGCTTACCAACTGTGAGGGCAGTTTCTCTCTTTGCACGGCATTTACTTGTGTGTGTTTCCCCAAGACGTACCAAACTCGGTTTACTAAATGGAGAGAAAAAAAACATTCATTCATTATTTTCCTATTAAAAAATAAGGGACCTTGTTAAAACTGCATTTTGTTTACTCTTTACCTGTTTACTATACTTATAAACAAATACAAATAAACACCCTGAGGCCGAGAGCCAGTTTTACCACCATTCTAACAAAGTTTTGTGAAGCCCTTTTATACTATTTTAATACCACATGTTTACTATGCTATCACTTTACATTTTTGTGTTTTTAATCTTCAGGAAACCCAATTTCATGTTCACCAATATTGTGTTTGTTTGTTTGTTTCTCTGCACACACACACACACATCAATTACAATAACAGAAAATTAAACTAGTAATAAAAGAGGCCATAATAAGTTTGGAAACAAACTTTAAATCATGGCCACCAAAAAAATAAAATGTTGAAGGTATAGTAGCCCAGTGTAGCCCAGACACAATTACGATTTATCTTATCTTATCGTACAGAGTATTTCTTATCCCATATACAGTTACTGTTAAAGATGATTAACAAACTAGAACATAAAAAAAGCACAGCATTGCAACAATTGTAATTAAACCTCCAACCTGCGTCTATCATTGAATATTGAGTGCGATCGTTCTCTCTGATGTCTAATTCAAAACGTAAAATACAAAAAAGTTACAAAATTAAATATAAATCACATTTGATAAAACACTAAAGCTCTGTCTACACTATAAAACTAGTTTGACAAAAAATGGTGTGATGTGCCCAAATATGGTAATGATAGTCCATATATTGGCACATCACGGTTTTTTTGACACATAAAGTTTGATAGCATAGACAGAGCTAACAGAAAGAATTTCAGTCAACTCTCCCATTATGACACTACCACTATCATAACTGGTTCCCTAAATGTCTGGTTACCCTTATCAATATCAGATAATGAATGAGTTTATGAGTTTAATGGAGATAATAGTTTCAGTTGAATAGAGCTTTTGAGAAAACCTGAGCATGAAATAGTACATTCAATTACTAAGATGGAAGAAAATATGCATGGTACAAGATAATCAACCAATCAAATAGCAAGTATACTTAATATTATTCAATTAATTATTCCTAAACACTGCACCCTGTATTTTTACCAAATTACCTTGTTCTCATATCTCTGGATGCAGACAAATAAAAAAGAAATAAAATCAATTAAATATTTATACCGACACAGATAATTTTCTGATAAACAAAAGTGAACAATAAATACACCAATAACTATTCATTCACTGGTGCATGGAGACGAAGAAAAAAACGTTTTATTTAGATTTTCACTCCTTGAAAATTTATATATTTAGGCAAATTGCCAAGGATAACCATAAGCGAATTCATTCACTATCCTTCTAAGGTGGCAATCCTGTTCACAAGAAAAACATATACACAAGATGTTCTACATAAATAAACAAAGTCATCAAGTCTTTGAGAGTGGAGTTATAATTTGTCATTAGAAAAAATCCTGACAATCCATACAATTATATAATAATAATAATGGTTTTAATTTTAGTCTTTTTTTTTTTTTTATATATACCTGTCGTGCTTCACTTTAGTTTTCTTGGTTTGACGTTCTCTATGATTTATTAAATAAAACAAAGTGTGCTTAATAAAGTCCATATTAAGAGAATTTCTAAGAATATTTCTATGAATATGACTACACTAGCATACTTAATTTGCATTTCAATCACCTCATAAGACTAACATTTCTCTTTATTTCTATTAATGGAACAATCCTAATCTAAAAGACGTTCACATTAAAATGCGAAGTAATAATATTACTATATTCATTTTATCATTATAATATAAATAGTAAAGGTTAATGCATGCCCCATTTAGTCTCTTTCTAACTACATTAATTATTGTATATTAAATTAAATAACAAATGATTCACAATATACCTTTGGAGTTCTTCAAACAAGTCTCTGAGTGGCAAAAAATAAATATTTGTATGTATGTATTATTATTATTATTATTATTTATTCAGGCAAAAGATACATTTTACAAAATACAACGGCCTTGCCATGTATTTATTAAGTAAAGGCTATAATAATATGGAATAAACAATTGACAGACAAACAAAGCGAAATAAACAAAATAAAGATGAGCTTTTTTATACATCAATATGTGTGTAAACGTACAACATGGGATACAAGTACACTCCCAAATTTGGATAATATATAAATACTGTATGCTGGATGAGGCAGACCAGGCATACGCCTCGTCTGAAATTTTTTATTTTTACCATCCACCCCAATTCGCCAACAGGGATCGTCATATTTTATATTAATAATTATATTTAAAGCATTTTTGCCTCGTCTGTTTTTAACCTCTAGCTACGGCCTTGGCATGTATTTAATTCCTGGGGGTATATATCACTTCTTTATATACAAATCAGGCAAAGAACAGTAATTCTAAACCGCCCGGTATATACAGTTATATATAGATAACAAAATCATAACTAAGTAACACATTGACACTGCAATCTTCAGAATTAAATATAAACTATACCTCGATGTCTTCTGCTCAGCGGAAGCAGTCCTAGTTGAAGCAGATTTAAAACAATATTTAAAAATATTTATTATTAAAATTAAAACTGTGTAATATCTTAACAAATTTCATTTTTCGGTTATCTATTTAAAATTCCTAATTAAATCATATTTTATTAAGATATTATATTTTACCTTAAATTTCTAGCCCCTTCTAGCATATCAACCTGTTCCATTCTTATGAAGAAAAAGGTCGAAATAATATCAATAACATACAGTAGACTGTATCAAAATAGTTTATGTAATAGAGTATTTACTATTCATTAAAAACTTATTCATTTTTTTAGCCACAAGAAATAAACTTTTAATTAAATTATACTATATTATTTTAATTAAATATAGTGTTTCCTACCTGCTCTCTACCTCATCAACAACTGCTGGATCCAAATCACTTAGTAATATAACAAAAATATCAAATTAAAAAGAAAGAAAGAAAATCTAAACCAATCAGTGATAGTGTTACATAATATGAAATAAACTCTAAACCAATCAGAGATAGTGTTACATATATAAAAGAAAATCTAAACCAATCAGTGATAGTGTTACATAAATGAAATAAACTCTAAACCAATCAGCAAAGTGTTACATAAATTTGAGTGAAATCAAAAACCAATCAATAGACCACAAATTTATAAACTGAAAAATTAATTAATTTCAATAAAAAAACAATTAATTTCAATCAATAAATCCTAAAACGTTTCAACAAATCAATAGTCAATCAAACCAGTCAATCAATCGATTAATTACAATCAATAAAAACAAATATAAAATCAATCAAACCCAATCAATTATTCAGGGAGAAAATAATCAATCGTTTTTGAAAATCACAAATAATCATAATCAATTAGCTCAGTTAATACATCACAACTGATAATCAATGCATCCAAAATCAATTAAATCAATTAGCTACTCAATAAATGACAATCAATCAATCACAATCAATCAATTACTACTCAGTTAATACATCACAATTGATAATCAATCAATCTATTCAATCAATCAATTAGTTACTACTCAATAAATGACAAGCCGATATTCAATCAATCACAATCAATCAATTATTACTCAGTTAATACATCACAAGTGATAATCAATCAAAATCAATCAATTAGTTACTACTCAATAAATGACAACCGATATTCAATCAATCACAATCAATCAATTACTACTCAGTTAATACATCACAAGTGATAATCAATCTAAATCAATCAATTAGTTACTACTCAATAAATGACAATCGATATTCAATCAATCACAATCAATCAATTACAACTTAGTTAATACATCACAACTGTTAATCAATCTTTCAAAATCAATCAATCAATCAATCAATTACTACTCAGTTAATACATCACAAGTGATAATCAATCAAAATCAATCAATTAGTTACTACTCAATAAATAACAACTGAAAATCAATCAATTACAATCAATTATAAAAAAATTTAATCAATAGCAATATTGCACATTATTAAATACAAAGATTAGAAAAAAAACTATTAAATACTAAAAAGGGACAATAAGAATAAAAATGTGTTTTCTTCCTTGTAAACAGTAAATACTTGAATAGAGTGATAATTATGTGTGCAAAATTAATTTCATATTAGTATATCACACTCAAACTTTAAAATTAAATAAATTAAAACAGAAGTTGAAAAATTGCAAGTGCAAACAATGCAACCAGGCAAAGTTTTGCATTCCTAAAAAAAAAAGGGTGCATGGATTTCAAAAGGAGAGAATGACACTAAAAAATAACACTATTACAGAAATCAGGATGTACTGCAAATAAGACATTACCTCTGTTGAATAACATTATTAACTGATCCACTAATTTTTCAAATAAACAAAATCATATAATAACATACTAAATATGGACTACTTATACACGATTGTATTGAGTTGGTAAAAGGCCAACTCAGACAGCATCGTACGAGGCCAGACAAAATGTCTTGACTCGTCGGTGCTATCTGAGTTGACGAGTCGAGTCGTCTTGAGAAAGCATCGGGTGTAAGTTTTAGGTTGTTAGTTTTCTCCCGAACGAGACGACTCGTCGGGTCTCGTTTTACGACGCTGTCTGAGTTGGCCGTTACAAAACATATACAATTATAAAAGTTATGCAGACTAGGAATGATGGTTAAAGTTGAGAATTAACATATCCATAATAAACTATACTATGCTTACTTTAGACAGATACATTTTTACCTTGATTCCGACAAAAATAACACTTTTGATTCAAATATTCCTTGTGGTACGAAGTTTTACGAGAGACAATTCCCAACTTGCTTAGTACTACTCAATGCTATTTGATGTATACTTTTTACATTTACATACAAACCTCTCGATCAAAAGACTACGATATTAATATTTTCAGCTAGACCACAGGCCAGATGCTCAACATCAAATGAGTTCAGCAGTGAAGTGGTGGCCAAGCAATACGCAGCAGATAAGAGTACAAAAGTGTAACATCACACTACCATGTGATACCCTTTCTTTAGAAGCTATTCATTGCTAGTTGCATACTCATGGGTCAACCATAAAGGTTTATTCCGAAAAGCCTAAACAAATTTTTTGCAATAAACCACTATGTTTATATTCTCAAAATTTACAATGTTTTCTTTTTCCTTCAAACAACTTAAAATTCTTTTGACAAGAAAAGGGGTCACATGGTACTGTGATGTCATCGATTTCTAAACCAATAATTGATTTCATACCTTCTAATCTTTGGCAGTACAAGTACAGTGTTTTTGTGATCATCTGTCTTCTGTGCAGCTTGTGCTAGTTGCTGCTGCCTCAGCTGTTCTAACTGCTTTTCTATTTCCATCTCTACAAAGTAGTTGATCACCTCAATCGGCTCAATATTGTCAATGGCCGAGCCATCTGGTGCCATGTCAAAGGTCACTATGAACATTTTAAAAAATCATAGTAAACTTTGCCAATAGTCAGAATTAAAAAGAGGCAAGGTTACCCAAATAATAATGAATAACAAATTAAATAATCAGTAAAAAGGTTCTTCACATTAAAATACCGTGGGTCCGTATCGGGCCTACACTGAATTTCCTCAGTTTCCAGTTAAGCTCGAGTACCAGTATTAATACCTTTACCTTTATTGTTGCTGCTTTTACTAAAATTTGGTAAATAAATGGTTTATATGAGGAAGAAAATTCATTTATATCGTACCTGTTATTGGTTTTGACTCATCAGGACTTTCATTTGGGCTGCTGTCATCTTTAGCTCCGGACCCCACTGACTGAGGACTTGAACCATCCATCTACAAGATGGAAAAAAAATGCAAAGGTAAAAATATTGACATAGGTGTGCCAACAAAACATTACTTTAAGCTCTGTCTACACTATGAAACTAGTTTGAAAAAACGTGTGATGTGAAATATGGTAATGATATGCTTAAATATGGTAGTCTTATGACATCACATTTTTTTGTCATATAAAGTTTGATAGTGTAGACAGGGCTTTAGTATATACAAAATAATGTATTATACCTTTTGGCCTTTCTTTAAGATGCTCTTCGTTGGTGATGTTGTTGGAGTTGGCCAACCACTGCTGTTGTCTCCAGATGTACGTCCTCCTGGCCGTCTCTGAATTTTGCCGGATACTTTACCTTTCTTAAGATTATCCAGTGTTTTCTTTAAATGGTTCTATAGCAAGACAAAATAATAAAATATAATAAATACAAGTATAAATAGTGTATTGAAACTTTAAGTTGGGGTGAAAGTTGGCTAAGGGGACTACAATTTGAGTTGGTCAATAGAAATTATTTGGTCTTAAAAGTTGCAGTTTTTACACCACCAGGCCTCTATCACAAATGAGTTTTTTTTATTAACATACCTCATTGAGATAGTAGAACACTTATAACTAATCTGGAAAATATTTAGTGATAACTTTAAAGCTCTGTCTACACTATCAATTATTATGCAAAAAAAAAAATGTGATGTGCCTGTGGACATGATGATGTCATAACAGTACCATATTTAAGCATATCACTACCACATTTGGGCACATCACACTTTTTTGTCAAACTAGTTGTCAAACTAGTGTAGACAGAGCTTAAGTATAAATGACCTGTTTACCTTGAACAGCGTGGTCCATTTCCCCACCCACATTTTGCACATAACTGTTAATTCCTTCTTTCGGTTATCGTCGTCCAAGTTCCAGACGTCCCAACTATCGAGTTCTCGGAAGAAATAATTATGCGTGTCTTGCAGACCAATCAGTATCAACATGTCGTGAACCAGTTCTCTGTAAAATTAATTGATAAAGAAAATACTTTTAAATAAAATATTTTAAACAATAAAATCACACTGTATAATATTCTGCATTTGCCAAGTTTTATTTTAAAGTAAAAAATAAATATTTTTGTACAAAATTTACCTAACTTGCCGATCACCATCTAAGAATTGTACCATTGCCTCGATGATGAAATCTTGCTCATAAATGCCCATAGCACATAACAACTTTAGAGCACTAACAATAAACATCTAAACATTATAAAATAAAAACACTTTCAATGTTGATTTTTAAACAGATACTACATGATGGATCAAACAACACTTTTCTCTCTCTTGAGAAGTAAAAATAGGGCCTCTTTCCATCTATGTCAGCCATTCTCACCAGTGAAACGTTATTAGTGTAACTTGTGATAAATGTCTGCTATGCTTATTAACTATCATTAGAATTATCAGCTCTGGTGCCTTGAGGCTAAAGTTAAGGGAACACCATCAGGACCTAACAAGGGTTCTTTACTAGGGGTGTCCACTGAATAGGGCTAGATCATAGTTATGAAACATATATATTGTCCCCTTGTTCATTTCACAGGCAAGTGTCCCCAGGGGTGTCCCCAAATTAAGATTGTCCCAAATGAAGGGTTCCACTGTTTTTACCTTTTGTTCTTCATCACTACAAGATGGTCCATTGTCCTTATTTAAAGTGCTTATCATCGTCTCATACACTGCTCGCGAGTTTGACAGCTGCTCTTGCTGGTTCAGCACCGCAATCACTTCTGTGATGGGACTCTTCATCCCAAAGTCGGCTATCTTTACCAGTTTCAAAAGCATTGTAACAAAATTGACAATGGTCCACGGCTTTGGAAATGACTATAAAAAAAAAACATTATGTCATTGTCAAGTACAGTACTGGATATTTGGCATAATAGCTTTCTGTATCAGTAGCATACTACAAGTTGTGTCCTGTATATTCTACATAATAATATGAATGAGGTGACATTTTTCTTGCATACATAACTGTATTTTTTTTTAAATGACCAAGAATTTAGTAATGACTTACATTAACGTTAGCATCCGGGAAGTACTTCTCAAACCAATCTGATCCTTTGAATTGAGTGAAAAAATCTGGTAGTGGTGTTGGGGGTCTAGGTGGTGACGGTGTCGGTAACGGAGGTGGTGACGGTGTTTTTGGTTTCGGAGGGACAAATTTTTCAATCTTTTTCATTGGTTTGATTTCTCTAGGTTTGGGTGGTGGCATGATCTCGACAACTGGCTGAGGGGGTGCAGCTGCGGGTGGGGTTGGTGGAGGGGTGTAATCTGACAGATCATCCTCAATTTCCTTCGGTGTTGTGCTCTTTGTAATGTCGATATCAAACTGATCAAAGAAACTAGGACAAGGTGGTTGTTCGACCTCTTTGACCTCTGGACTCACAACTGGCTCCTTGGTTGGCTACGAAAAATAAGGAAGTAAATTAATCATTTATGAGACAATATATTAAAGTATGATAGGTATATAACATTTAATTCAGTACAGTTACAATAATAAATCAATAATTTAAAATATTAACCATACCTCGTCCTCTTCATCCCATACAAAAACACGCTGAAAAAGCAACAAAATGAATAATTCAGGAGATAAATCAATGAATATTTATAACATCAATGAATATTTATAACATCAATGAATATTTATAACATCAATGAATAACATCAATGAATATTTATGACATCAATGAATAACATCAATGAATATTTATAACATCAATGAATAACATCAATGAATATTTATGACATCAATGAATAACATCAATGAATATTTATAACATCAATGAATAACATCAATGAATAACATCAATGAATAACATCAATGAATAACATCAATGAATATTTATAACATCAATGAATAACATCAATGAATAACATCAATGAATAACATCAATGAATAACATCAATGAATAACATCAATGAATATTCACATTAGGAATAAATATTAATTTCATGTTGATGACTGCCTGATGCAACTAAATTATGAAAAAAAATTAATAATATAAACATAATAAACAAAATGAGCATAATTATGTAATGTAATGAATAATGTACGTGTATAAAAGCAGGAAGGTGTTTTTCACCTTCCTAGTAAAATCAAGAACGTTAATAATTTATTTTTATGCCCAAAAGTACTAAACCCATGCTTTAAGGTATGATGCTTAAATATTGGGTTTTTGCCATGAGAATCCTAGAACACAAGATCTTAGGATTGGTATAACAAGCATGTATTCCTGAACAAAATAGGATGGAGCTATGATTTGGTTGGTTGGTTGCTGTTGCGATACTCAATTATCTTTATGAAGTGCAAATTACTGTGGCAGTCATCACCTCAAAATGTTCCAATGCAGTGCTTTTTCAACTGCCATATATTCTACTGCACAGGGCACACACAAGTACCCAACTAACTCATGGTTTGTCTTTGCCTTAGACAATTATACAGTGCATTTTCATTTGATAATATTGCAATTCAAATATATGAAAGCATAAATGAAAACAATTAAAATTTAAAAGCAATGACAGAAGCAGTATGAAATTTGTTTTTGCGTAGGTTGATCATTTTCAATTTAAATTTTACCAAATTTTCTGGCAATTTATGGGAGGTAGTTTTCACTGGTGAAGTAAAACTCAAACTTTTCTTGATTTCTTGAGGGAAATTTTGTTTTGGTGATTCAACCTTTATCTCTGTCTTCTGTGCGTGCTTTATATTTTTCTTATCAATATCAATATGCACTACTTTTTTAGTCTTTATTAGGATAAAAAAGAAATGTTAGTTTAAAAGAAAAAATAACAATAATAACTTTAACATGAAAATATTAATAACAATTGATAATTAACATATGATTAATAGCAGAACATGCACATTTTCTAACAGAACAGATAACACTGGGAATTCATTATTCAATTTAACATAAAATAACTGAATAAAATACAAATTATTGAATGATTATATTTTTTATAACAACATGCAGTATACACAACTAATACAAACATATAAGGTACAGTCAACTCTCCAGAATCGGACATCCATGGGCTAGCCAATGTCAGAATGAATTACAAATATTAGGAAAGAAATTGTGACATTTGAGATCTTGTAAAAATTCTAGTTTTAGGAGGGAGTTTTCCAAATGGAGGTCTGGCTTTGAGAGAGTTTCCAAATGGAGGCCTGGCTTTGAGAGTTTCCAGATGGAGGTCTGGCTTTGAGAGAGTTTCCAAATGGAGGTCTGGCTTTGAGAAAGTTTCCAAATGGAGGTCTGGCTTTGAGAGAGTTTCCAAATGGAGGTTTGGCTTTGAGAGTTTCCAAATGGAGGTCTGGCTTTGAGAGAGTTTCCAAATGGAGGTTTGGCTTTGAGAGTTTCCAAATGGAGGTCTGGCTTTGAGAGAGTTTCCAAATGGAGGTCTGGCTTGAAAGAGTTTCCAAATGGAGGTTTGGCTTTGAGAGAGTTTCCAAATGGATGTCTGGCTTGAGAGAGTTTCCAAATGGAGGTTTGGCTTTGAGAGAGTTTCCAAATGGAGGTCTGGCTTGAGAGAGTTTCCAAATGGAGGTCTGGCTTTGAGAAAGTTGACTGTATGCATTGTTAAATAACATTAGTATGTATATTATATATGATTATGCAAAACGAAATGAGCCAACTAAACGAACTTAAACTTTGTATTCTCCTAAAATGAGAGGTATTTCAACATTTATAGAAAATAATCTTTGCAACAAAACTTAATGCAAATAAGTTTACAACACATGCAACAACATTTATTTTCAACAAGAAATTTGTATATACCTCTGCACTTCCAGACTGAAATAATAGAAAAATATTTGAATTTAAAAATAAACTTCTCTAATAATATTCAATAATGAATCAGTGTTAAGCCCACCCTGGGGTTATAAGTCTATTTTTGATTATAAATATATACTGTATATTTGGAGCAACAATCTCAGTCTAGAAAAATATTTGAATTGAAAAATAAACTTCTCAAGCATCTAATAATGAATCAAGGTTAAGCCCACTCTGGGGGTATAAACCTACTATTAGTTATAAACACATACCTATATTTAGAGCAACAATCTCGGTCTCAAATTTATGATAAAATATTTAGATAAAAAAAGGTTTGCTTACTCGTTTTTTACTTTCAATTTCTGCAAGTTGTTCTTTGTTTAATGCTGGTGGCCTGTACCTCTCTTCTGCCACCTTCTGCGTTAACTCTTTAGGCCATAATAGCCGTACTAGTACAGAATTAGGGATGAATCCCATTGGATGAATCGGGAACGGAGTTTCTCTCTTTGAAGCAGACTCGGGTCCATCATTGGACTCTGGAGGTGCTTTGCAAGTGGAATGATGCGGGAAAAACCCAGATTGTTCAAATTCTAATTTTAAATGAAAAATATATCAAATTAAGTTACAATTTTGCTTTGGATAAATTGGATATGTTTAGTCTACATTTCTAGGTTATTTAATCGACCAAAAGCAAGATTGTTCAATTTCTAATTTACTGAAGCACATAAAGTGTAAATTTACATGGAATGATTTTTTATTGTTTAGGCTACCCTCTGCGTTAGTCAACTAAAAAGCATTACGACTACGCTACCTGCATCCCACGTTGTCTCAGTTTGTTGCCGCTTTTTTACAGGATTCGGGCTGAAATTATCTTCCTCCGGCACTTTCTCTGCATTTTTTTCATTGTGTATTATTTGCCAGTATCTATGGAATGCCTTTTCCTTGGTTCCTGGCGGTGGTGCTGGTTTCTTTTTACTACCTAACTCTCCATCACGAATCTTCTTTAATTCGATATCCCTCGCAGCTAGAACAGAATACGCCTTTAAGGAAAACAATTATAACTTTAGTCAAAGTTAATTTAAAGCTCTGTCTACACTATCAAACACTATATATGAATATGGTAGTGATATTCCCAAATATGGTAGTGATATGACATCATCGTGTCCATATATGGGTACATTACATTGTTTTGTCACATAAAGTTTGATAGTGTAGACTGAGCTTTTTTTAATTTTAGTATGGGATGGCAAAATGGCATGTAGCTATTTGAACATAGGGGATAGGGAGGAAGAATAAGTAACTTGTTATTTTATGGACAAAAAAGGAACAAAATACTTTACCTTTTGTTTTTCTTCTCTTTCCTTTACAATTCCTTCACTTTCTTCTGCAGTAAGAATGTCAACAAAACTTTCAAATCTAAATAGGTAAATGGAAGGAGACAGTACTTAATAAAAGAATAATCTGGCCCGGTGTATACGGTTCCCGAACCAAAAGATTTCCATGGTTCCAACTAACAAGAAGATAAAAGAGTGTCTGATTACAGATATTAACATTTTAGTTTGACACGCATGAATGAACACTAGAAAAAGTGGTAACATAAACGCTGTGAATGATGACTCACCGAAAGAGTGACGAATGAGCAGATTTCAATCTTTTTTTATCCACTGGATCCAAAGTTTCCAAGATATCCTCGTCATATGGAATTACTGGTTCTGTTGCCATGGTAGGAAATCGCATGGATACCATTTTGAACAAGTAGTTTCTTGGTAAAACTAAAATAAGATTAGTGTTAATGATAATAATAATAATAATAACCACATTGTAAAAGTAATTAATACAGATGAAAAGTAGAATTCTTAAGCTCTGTCTACACTATCAAACTAGTTTGACAAAAAAAGTGTGATATGCCCAAATAATGGTAGTGATATGCCCAAATATGGTAGTGATATGACATCATCATGTCCATATATGTGCACACCACATTTTTTTGTCACATCAAGTTTGATAGTGTAGACGGAGCTTTAAAAGCAAACTCACATGCACTGTGGTCCATTCTATGCATGTGTTTTCCAATCCCTATCATAAGGTCTGCTTGTTCACTGAAGAAATTCAAGCTTAAGGGTTCAGAATTCAACTGTACAATTCTGAAATTTAAAACAAGAATTTTCCTCAAAGACTTGATTGACAGTTATTTTAAAGCGCTGTCTACACTATCAAACATTATGTAACAAAAATATGTGATGTGCCCATATATAGACATGATGATGTCATATCACTACCATATTTGCGCATATCACTACCATAATTGGGCACATTACACTTTTTTTGTCAAACTAGTTTGATAGTGTAGACAGAGCTTTACACTTGCTAAATGAAGTTTCTTTACAACCTCATACAGTGTTTGTAGACAAAACGCCCAAAAAAGAAATAATAATTATTATAAAAAACTTTACCTTACGAGTCTGTTTCTCTGATCCCAGATTCTAATGGTACTGTCTAGACTGGAAGATGCAAAGAGCCTCATTCTAGGGCAGCAACTGATGCCTGTTATCATGTCAATATGATCATCATCAGGGCTATGATCGTATCGGCCTAGAAAAATATAAATTTGGCACCAATCAACTCACTTATAACCGCACATCGCCGGACCTTTTCTTATGCTGTACCTTACTGCTGGAACAACCTACCTCGCAATATCCGTTCGGCTGACTTTATCGTGGCATTTAAGAAAGCTATTAAAACATATTTATTTCTGATAGATAGGTTGTAGGTAGGCATAGACACCAAACACCACTATGGCACTTGTGAATACTGTCCAGATAGGCCTTGAACCTTAAACTGCAGGGGAACAGTGTGTTTGAATGATCTTTGTTGTTATTTTTTGTCATTAATGGGTTGTCTTTGGTTAGCCTATTTCCTGCTCAGAGTCTAGATAATTTTAATAATCAACAAACACTCAAAGCGCTCTGATCTTTACGAAATAACACTATATAAATGTTGCAATGTATGTATTATCAATGAATGGCAGGCAATAATAGATAATTTGGAAACTGACAACCCTCATTTGATGCTTCTGAGAACACTTTATCAAAACAATTCAAATAGCCTTACTCTTGTTATTTAGGTTGTAATGGACAACACTGTATGTAGCAGATGAGTTGTCCTGAAATGCAACACATAAAGTAGACTTCATCACAGTCATATGGTGCGGCAAATGTGCACAATAAAAGGACATTAACGGTGCTAGTGCTTCCTCTGCAAACGGGAAGACTCGCCATACTTTAATCACATTGTCTATAAAGTATAAAAAATTCAATGATTATTGAATTTTCTTTTTTTTCTTTGACAAAATGTGAAAAAAAAGATTAATGCATTTATTTTAGTATGCAGTGAAAAGGTACATTTAAATTGTATATCCAGACGACCTCTGCCAATTATATAGGTATGGAGTTATGTTTATAATAGTTAGGCTTACCTAGGCCAGCCGAAATGAGCTGGTTGTTCTCAGGATTTGACACTAGGCCGAGTACACCACCGGATCCATGTGCCTGTAACCAGTGGAAAAGTATATTTAATATAATCAGTTCTATAATTTTGCTCACAAAAAGAAAACATATCATTTTACTTGAACATAGTAGGATGACTTAACTAGGAAAATTGGTTTGGAAAATAAGAAAATATTAACATTTTTGTGAGCGTAGACATACAAATCCAAATATAAGTACATATATAATATAAATAAAATAAAAAAAGTCTTACATCAATCTTAAACTTAACCTTCATCGTCTTCCAATCTAAAACTGCGATGTAACCGTCTTTCCGTCCACCAATCAGAAGCGATTGATCCACCGAGTTGAGCTGGTTACCCGTACCAGCTGTGAGAGTTTTCATGATGCCTTTCCATGCGTCATCCCTCATCTTGGATTCAACAGAATATTCATACAGGCTGATGCAGTTCAGGAATTCTCCTTTCTTCTTTCCGTGCGGATTCCAGACTTCCTGGATTGTGCATGGGTTGGTTGACGTGCCGGCTTTCACTATGGCACCGTTGCCAAGATTCACAAACATTGTACCTATAAACAAAATTTTATTCATAACTTTTACTATTTTTCTAGGAAATTAGGGACTGTTGACACAAACAAACTTATTTTTGGCCTAATGATTAGACTAAAGCTCTGTCTACACTATCAAACTAGTTTGACATTGTATTGTGCCCAAATATGGTAGTGATATGACATCATCATGTCCATATATGGGCACATCACATTTTCTTTTGTCACAAAAAGTTTGATAGTGTAGACAGAGCTTTACAATACTGCTGTACAACAAGTGGAAATAGAAATACCTTCATTAGCTGCATAGACCGCATCTGTAATGCCATCTTGTTTTGATGCTATAAACGAAGTGATGACATCACCACTACCAGGTGTTACAATTCTAACAGTTGCATCACGGCATATACAGATCACCTTAGTAAGTGCCTACACAAAAAACACCGAATCAATGTATTATTATGTATCAATGTATTATGTACTTATTTTTAATGTACATTTTAACTACAAGGGGAAATATATTTTAACCAACCTCTATTCAGGGATGAGGTGTATTCTTACTTTTTCTGTGATCATACAGACAATATTAACTATAACATGTCAATGTCAGATTAGGTCATGTCATGTCATTGTCAGATTAGGTCATGTCATGTCATTGTCAGGTAGTATCATACTGTTGTATTTGTGAAAAAGATTATAATAATGACATAAATGCCTCTGTGATCATACACACAATATGAACATTTTTTTCATTGTCATGTTAGGGTCAGGTTAGGTCATGTCAATGTAAGGTCATGTAATTGTTAGGTATTATCAAACTGTTGTATTTGTGAAAAGGATTATCATAATGACATAAATGCCTCTGTGATCATACACACAATATGAACATTTTTTCATTGTTATGTCTGGGTCAGGTCATGTCATGTCATTGTAAGGTCATGTCATTGTCAGGTATTATCAAACTTCTGTATTAGTGACAATGCTGATTATAATGACATAAATACCTCTGCACTAACTGTGACATTGATATGATCAACTTTACTCCTGTAAAAACAATAGATTTAATATGTTTGTAAACTGTATTTATTCTTAGTATACGCCCACTTTGGAGCATAAGACAATCTAACATTTATTAAAGTAATTTTTAAATCTAAATAAACTGACATATGTGGGTGATCCACAAACATTTTATTTCAAAACCAAAGCATAAACCTTTACAATAATGGTTAAATATCAACATATAAACAAAGTAAATAATTTACCCGATTGTTGTGTACAGAGTGTGAAGATGTTTTAGCTTCCACAAGTCAACTCGTTGCTCAGAGTATGAATATAAAGAATCATTTTTCAGTATACTTCCAAGACCTACGATAGGATTATCTGATTCTATCCTGCAATAGAGAAACATTAGGTTAAATATACATTCATATTAAGCTCAAACTTTATGTGTCAAAAAAATGTGATGTGCTCATATATACTGTAGACACGATGATGTCATATCACTACCATATTTGGGCATATCACTACTATATTTGGGCATATCACTATCATATTTGGGCACATCATACTTTTTTTGTCAAACTAGTTTGAATGATAGTGTAGACAGAGTTTCAAATGAAAAGAGTATAGTTGGTTCACAACTGCCATTCAAATCTTGATGTCATGTTTGCTAGAAAAGTTTACTCAACTTACAAATCCACTTCATCGCAAGTTTCCAGGCTCCATACTCTTAGTGTACAATCTTCTGAAGCTGACATGATGTTAGGGCTATATGGGTAAACAGCTAAGGCGGTCACTACAGTGCTGTGACCAACAAACACCAGCTGCAGATGCCAGTCCTCATTCCATACTTTAATGGAACCATCTCGTGCGGCTGTTATCAGATATTTCAACGGGTTGAAAAACAGCAAACTGGCAGAAGAAAGAAAATATATCATTCATGTTATCATAGTAGAAAACTGTTTATTTGATCAAAATGATAGCCTATGCTTTTTCTTAACAGTACTTAGTAGTAGTACTCAGTACCAACTAACATTGGCCTTGTACAGTCAACTCTTCCAATACTGAACACCTTTGGGTTGGCTAAACATGTCTGGTTTTCGGGAGAGTCTGGTATTTTGAATGTGTTTTTAATGGTAAAAATGAATTTGGGACTGTTTGAACTTCAAGAAAAGTCTAGTATTGGGAGAGTTTCTGGTTTTCAGTGAGTCTGGTATTGGGAGAGTTTCTGGTTTTCAGTGAGTCTGGTATTGGGAGAGTTGTATTTTAACATTTAACATCATTTGTGCAACTTGATGTATTTTTCTTGTAGTTTTATTGTCTTAATTATGCAAAGCAAAATGAATTTCCATTCTAAAGTGGACTAATCAATTGTCTTGCTTTACCTTGATATGGCTCGAACATGGAGATCCTTTTTGTATGACAGCAGTATCCCATCAAAAAGGTTAAACACCGCTACACCTGTATGACAAACAGCGAAGCAGCGTTGAGTGCGACTGGCGGTGTCCTCTAGAGCCAGCAACGTGAACTTATCCTTAACGGTCAGATCTTGTTTAGCTATCTTGCGATAAATAAGATATTTTGCTCCATATCGGAAGTTCCAACACTACAAAAGGAATTTTTTCTGTTTAACTCAGTATATATGTTTTAAGGAAACCAATAAGCAGTTTTAAAAGAACTATACCAGTTTTAAAAAAAGAAATTCACAGCCCTTACCGTCACATGGCCTTCTCCCACTGCAATAAACTCTGTCTGCCATTGATTGTACAAACCGCAAAATATCTTGAATGGTGACTTCGCTTCGGAGATCAACTCAAAATCAGTGGCAAAGTTCTAAGAATATAGGTGTACAGTATAGACATTTATTGTTTTTTTTTTTTTTTCAATACACAAATAAGAAAATATAATATTATAATAGTAGTCATTGGTCAAATGAAGATCCAAAAGAACCATACCCTAACATGAAGACCTCCAGTTTCCCAGCCAATGTAGCGTTTTACTTCTTTCGCATAAATAAGATGATCAACATGTTCTTCTGGAACGAGGTAATCTTTTTCCCGTCCATCAGCATGGAAAATGTTTATACCGTTACAATCAACCGTCAAGTATTCCTACCAAAACGGAAAAAAAAAAAACGGAAGAAAATTAACTTTGTGTCATATTCATATTTTACTTATCTTATGTTCAAAAATATAATTAATTTTGTGTAAATATACTTGAAATTATTTGGCACTTTTGGGCTTATTACCATGTTTTTACCTGTGTCTGTGGATTAAATAAAACATGTTGAATCTTATTGACATGGTTGATCTTCCTGAGGTGGTGAACCCCATGTGTAACCTCCACATCTCTTGCATCGGATTTGGTTATTTCACGGATGGTATTTCGAATCGACTCTCTTAGTTTCCTCCATAAGAACTGAGCTGTTGATTCGTTGTCACGTTGACCCGGTCGCTTTTCTCTGTCTTTCAGAATCTTGGCCACGAGATTACTTCGAGAAAAAGTTTGGTTTTCTTCCATCTTTCTTTAGCTTCAGGTTTCTTTTTAAAAAGAAAGAAATGTTTAACACAAAACACACTAGGCTAGGCCTATTCTATAATATATGGTATTTCTTGTGGTTATGGAAAGACTGGCCAGCAGAGAAAGGCTTGGCCTTTTTCTTTTTAAATTGTAGGTTTAAAAAAATAGGATTTTAAATGTAAATAATTAAATTTAATTATAAAATATTAATAATACTGTACTGTATATTTGATCTTACCAAAATTATTGAATTATCAATTATCATAATATGACATACTGTAGCCTAGGCCCTTATGCTAGGCCTACTTGTTCTTTTATTTTAGGGGCAATCACCAACCACCACCCATCTCTCCCTCTCTCCCTTCTGTCTGCTGATTGTCGGACTGTCCGTCCGCCGCCGACCACACACACAAGCAGGGCAAATGTGTAAATATTTATTGAAAACAATGCATTAATTTTGTAACAAAACTACGCGAAGCAATGATTCTGGTTTGATTATTTTAAAAAGAATAGAAAACAAGTTTCCCCTTATCGCAACTCCACCGTAAAATTCAAAACAATTTCGGCCATTTTGCTTCATGTAGTCATGGAAGCAAACTAGAGAGGGCGGTATTGCAAGTTTATCTATACTTTTTTTTCACAATCCGCCTACTTTTAACCAATCAAACGATAGCATGAGCGCGTAAATTCAATTGAGACGCGACGCAGCTCTTGAGTGTGCTTGGTGATCGCGCGGCGTTGCATCACAACATCAAAACAATTTACGCCATTTCAAGATTTGGAGTGGAATAGGAAACATGGACATACATTTCTGGCGAGTTTTCCTATTTTTTTACAATTTATCTGGCACGAAATATAGAAGGGGATTTTTTTCCCTGTAAATAATTGTACAGGGGTTTTAAAAGTCAATACATTATATAATTCCTCTCTAAAATGTGTCATTATTATTGTCAGTGTTTTTTATTTACACTGCAGACAACAGCAAGAACTCAATATAGAGAGGCTGCCTGCAGCAGCATGCCTATTTTTTTCAAGACTAGGCCTAGGCTAGGCCCCTAGTGTGCCTATGGCCTAAGTTTATTATCCTTATTATTATGAATCATTGTAAAATTTAAAATAAAAAAAGCAGTCTTCTGTGAAGAAAAAATACCCAGCCCAGCCCAGCCTGGCCTACTGCTTTAATAATAATTATTATCAATAATAAAAGATAATACGTAGGCCTAGCCTAGGCATAGAGGAGGCCTAGAGGAATACTTTGTCCAGCTTTTTAATCAATATTTAAGTTGTTTTAATAAATATGTTCATTTTCTAAAGCTCTGTCTACACTATCAAACTTACTGTAGCCATATACTGTATATGGACATGATGATGTCATACCACTAGACTACCATATTAAAGCATATCACTACCATATTTGGACACATCACATTTTTTTGTCACAAAGTTTGATAGTGTAAGACAGAGCTTAATGCAATGTAATGAGAAAATATACTTTTTTGTGCATCTTTTGAATTTTTGCATAGGAGTTGTTTTCTAATGGGAATAAAATAAAGTTTATTTTCAAAGGAGTTTAATGCAATTCCACATGGAGAAGAAATTCTATACAGTATGTGGAAATATATTTATGAGTTCGAGAAAATATATTTTGTTTTTCTTTTTTTTTAATTTAAATTCTACGTCGAGTTGTTTTTCAAATGAGAAGAAATAGTATGAATTTAATATAATAATATGGCCTAAAGTTTTTTTCTAAGAAGTTTAAATGTAAATTGGAATCGTCTTTCTGTGGAGAAGAAATGCTAAATATTTTATTATGAGGTTGAGAAAATATATTTGTTGTGCATCTTTGTTAAAATTGAAATTGTATGTTGAAGGGGAGGAGTTGTTTTTCAAATGATAAGAAATATGTTCAATGAATTTAATAATATTTAATATGGCCTAAAGTTTTTTTCTAAGGAGTTTAGTGCAATTGGAATACGTTTTTCTGTGGAGAAGAAATGCTAAATATTTTATTATGAGGTCGAGGAAATATATTTTTTGTGCATCTTTTTTTTGTTTTTCTAAGAGAAGAAAATGTTGAATGAATTTACTATAATGGCCTAAAGTTTATTTTCAAAGAAGTTTAATGCAAATTGGAATCGTCTTTCTGTGGAGAATAATATGCTAAATATTTTATTATAAGGCTGAAGAAATATATTTTATGTGAATCTTGTTTAAAATTTAAATTCTACAATAAAGTGGAGGAGTTGTTTTTCTAAGAGAAGAAAATGTTGAATGAATTTAATATAATGGCCTAAAGTTTATTTTGTAAGGAGTTTAGTGCAATTGGAATACGTTTTTCTGTGGAGAAGAAATGCTAAATATTTTTATTATGAGGTTGAGGAAATATATTTGTTTAGCATCTTTTTTAAAATTGAAATTCTATGTTGAAGGGGAGGAGTTGTTTTTCAAATGATAAGAAACATGCTCAATGAATTTATTATAATAATATTTAATATGGCCTAAAGTTTTTTTCTAAGGAGTTTATATGCAAATTGGAATACGTTTTTCTGTGGAGAAGAAATGCTAAATATTTTTATTATGAGGTTGAGGAAATATATTTTTTTAGCATCCTTTTTAAAATTGAAATTCTACGTTGAAGGGGAGGAGTTGTTTTTCAAATGATAAGAAATATGTTCAATGAATTTAATATAATAATATTTAATATGGCCTAAAGTTTTTTTCTAAGGAGTTTAAATGCAAATTGGAATACGTCTTTCTGTGGAGAAGAAATGCTACATATACAGTATTATTATTATTGAGGTCGAGGAAATATATTTTTGTGCATCTTTTTTAAAGTTTAAATTTGACAATGAATTGGAGTTGTTGTTCTTCAAATGAGAAGTATGTTGAATGAATTTAATATAATAATATGGCCTAAAGTTTATTTTCTAAGGAGTTTAATGCAACGTCTTTCTATGGAGAAGAAATTCTATGTTGAAATATATTTTTATAAATGGAGAAAATATATTTGTTGTTTTTCTAAGAAATATATTAAATTGTGAATGAATATATTGTTCCATATAATACAAAGTATATTTTACAAGGAGATTTATTCTATTGGAAGTGCCTACCAGTTTTTCAGTGGAGAAGAAATGCAAGCCTTAGCGAATAGCCTATATATGTTTCAATATATTTTTAATTTTCTTCTACTGAAGAAAATTTGGAAGATTTTCCATGGAGAAGAATGATAATTATTTAAAGTCAGTTTTAATGGAAAAAAATATTCTTTATGGTGAAAAATAGTGTTACATGCATGTTGATATGTTTTCTTTTATTTGGCTTTTAATATTGCTGGAAAAAAGTTTATTTTATAGTCTAGCTTTTAAAACTAGGAAATATATATTAGTATGCTCTACATCATCACCATCGTTTTTAGATTAATTTTTTTAATTCAATTTTCCAAGGAGAACAAATATATTTTTAAAGAAGTCGATTTTCCAAGGAGAAGAAATGTTAAATAAATTCATCTATATGTTTTTGTATTTTGTTGTCTTTTATTTAAAGGGAGAATTGAATTCGATTTTCCAAGGAGAAGAAATATCAAAATAAATACATCTTTATGTGCCTTGAGCACCTTTGGTGGCGAAGTGCGCCCTAGAAATCTGTATTATTATTATGCGGTTATGCATTTTTTGTTGATGTTTTTATATGTGTGCATTTTTAATGTTATTTATCTAAAGTGAAAATAACTGCATTTTTATGTTATGTATGTTTTAAAAAGTCATATAACCTAAAGGAGATAAGAAGTGAATTTGTAATTTGATTTTCCAAGGAGAAAAAATTAGAAGTCGATTTTCCAAGGAGAAGAAATGTTAAATAAATGCATCTAATGTTAATGTATGTATGTGTGCATTTTTAATGTTATTTATCTAAAGTGAAAATAATCTTTATTTGGTTATGCATATTTTAAGTCATATCTAAAAGGAGAAGTGAATTTGGGATTTGATTTTCCAAAGAGAAGAAATATATATATAGAAGTCGATTTTCTAAGGAGAAGAAATTTTAAATGCATTTGTTGTTAATGTTGTTATGTATGTATGTGTGCATTTTTGATGTCAAAGAAATGAATATGGAATTCGATTTTCCAAGGAGAATATTTAAAAGAATATATCTTAGAAGTCGGTTTTCTAAGGAGAAGAAATATTAAACGTATGTTATGGTAATGTTGTTATGTATGTATGTGTGCATTTTTTATGTAATTTATCAAAAGTGAGAAATTATTTTGGAATTCGATTTTCCAGGGAGAAAAAAATATATTTAAAAAAATATATCTTGGAAGTCGATTTTCTAAGGAGAAGAAATATTAAACCCATGCTATGGTAATGTTGTTATGTATGTATGCGTGTACTTTTAATGTCATTTATCAAAATAAAATGGAGAATGAATTCGTAATTCGATTTTCAAAGGAGAAAAAATATATTTTACAAAAAAAAATATCTTAGAAGTCGATTTTCTAAGGAGAAGAAATATATTTTAACAAATATATCTTTAGTCGATTTTTTCTAAGGAGAAGAAATATTAAACGCATGTTATGGTAATGTTGTTATTTATGTATGTATGCATGTTAATAATGTCATTTGTCAAAAGGGAGAAGAGAATTTGGAATTCGATTTTCCAAAGAGAAGAAACATTGGAATATGCATCTTTGTGTGGTTTGTAATTTTAAACTGAATTTGCAGTTTGATTTTTTAAGAAGAAAAAATATATTTTTATATTTGAGTATCAATTTCATATTCTTCTGGAATTAAAAATAAAGTTCATAAATAATGCATTTTTTATGGTGGAAGTTAGTATTTTCACCATTATAAAATGAATGGAAGTTGATTTCGAAAGATTTCTATACTCGATTTTCTAAGGAGAAGAATATTGAAAGTTGATTTACAAGGTTTTTGTATGATGTATCATTTAGTTCGATTTGTAAAGGAGAAGAAAAACCATTGGAAGTTAATGTCTTGAAAATATATTTATGTAAAATAAATGAAATATCATTTGATGTTGCTATATTTAAGTTGAAAGAAATAAAAAGTTGGAAGTTTTTCTATGATGTATCATTTAGTGCGTTTTTCAAAGGAGAAGAATAACAATTGGAAGTTGATTTGATAAGAAGAAGATGTAATGTTGTAAAATAAAGGAAATATCATTTGATGTTGTTATATTGAAGTTAAAAGAAATAAAAAGTTGAAGTTTTTCTATGATGTATCATTTAGTGCGTTTTCCAAAGGAGAAGAATATACAATTGGAAGTTGAATTCGATTTTCCAGTGAGAAGCAATATTAAAATAAATACATCTTTATGTGCCTTGAGCACCTTTGGTGGCGAAGTGCGCCCTAGAAATCTGTATTATTATTATGTGGTTATGCATTTTTTGTTAATGTTTTTATATGTGTGCATTTTTAATGTTATTTATCTAAAGTGAAAATAAATGCATTTTTATGTTATGTATGTTTTAAAAAGTCATATAACCTAAAGGAGATAAGAAGTGAATTTGAATTTGATTTTCCAAGGAGAAAAAATTAGAAGTCGATTTTCCAAGGAGAAGAAATGTTAAATAAATGCATCTAATGTTAAGTATGTATGTGTGCATTTTTAATGTTATTTATCTAAAGTGAAAATAATCTTTATTTGGTTATGCATATTTTAAGTCATATCTAAAAGGAGAAGTGAATTTGGGATTTGATTTTCCAAAGAGAAGAAATATATATATAGAAGTCGATTTTCTAAGGAGAAGAAATTTTAAATGCATTTGTTGTTAATGTTGTTATGTATGTATGTGTGCATTTTTGATGTCAAAGAAATGAATATGGAATTCGATTTTCCAAGGAGAATATTTTAAAGAATATATCTTAGAAGTCGGTTTTCTAAGGAGAAGAAATAAACGTATGTTATGGTAATGTTGTTATGTATGTATGTGTGTATTTTTTATGTAATTTATCAAAAGTGAGAAATTAATTTGGAATTCGATTTTCCAAGGAGAAAAAAATATATTTAAAAAAATATATCTTAGAAGTCGATTTTCTAAGGAGAAGAAATATTAAACCCATGCTATGGTAATGTTGTTATGTATGTGTGTATTTTTAATGTCATTTATCAAAAGTGAGAAATTAATTTGGAATTCGATTTTCCAAGGAGAAAAAATATATTTTACAAAAAATATCTTAGAAGTCGATTTTCTAAGGAGAAGAAATATATTTTAACAAATATATCTTTAGTCGATTTTCTTCTAAGGTGAAGAAATATTAAACGCATGTTATGGTAATGTTGTTATTTATGTATGTATGCATATTAATAATGTCATTTGTCAAAAGGGAGAAGAGAATTTGGAATTCGATTTTCCAAAGAGAAGAAACATTGGAATATGCATCTTTGTGTGGTTTGTAATTTTAAACTGAATTTGCAGTTTGATTTTTTAAAAAGAAAAAATATATTTTTATATTTGAGTATCAATTTCATATTCTTCTGGAATTAAAAATAAAGTTCATAAATAATGCATTTTTTATGGTGGAAGTTAGTATTTTCACCCTTATAAAATGAATGGAAGTTGATTTCGAAAGATTTCTATACTCGATTTTCTAAGGAGAAGAATATTGAAAGTTGATTTACAAGGTTTTTGTATGATGTATCATTTAGTTCGATTTGTAAAGGAGAAGAAAAACCATTGGAAGTTAATGTCTTGAAAATATATTTATGTAAAATAAATGAAATATCATTTGATGTTGCTATATTTAAGTTGAAAGAAATAAAAAGTTGGAAGTTTTTCTATGATGTATCATTTAGTGCGTTTTTCAAAGGAGAAGAATAACAATTGGAAGTTGATTTGATAAGAAGAAGATGTAATGTTGTAAAATAAATGAAATATCATTTGATGTTGTTATATTGAAGTTAAAAGAAATAAAAAGTTGAAGTTTTTCTATGATGTATCATTTAGTGCGTTTTTCAAAGGAGAAGAATATACAATTGGAAGTTGAATTCGATTTTCCAGTGAGAAGCAATATTAAAATAAATACATCTTTATGTGCCTTGAGCACCTTTGGTGGCGAAGTGCGCCCTAGAAATCTGTATTATTATTATGTGGTTATGCATTTTTTGTTAATGTTTTTATATGTGTGCATTTTTAATGTTATTTATCTAAAGTGAAAATAAATGCATTTTTATGTTATGTATGTTTTAAAAAGTCATATAACCTAAAGGAGATAAGAAGTGAATTTGTAATTTGATTTTCCAAGGAGAAAAAATTAGAAGTCGATTTTCCAAGGAGAAGAAATGTTAAATAAATGCATCTAATGTTAAGTATGTATGTGTGCATTTTTAATGTTATTTATCTAAAGTGAAAATAATCTTTATTTGGTTATGCATATTTTAAGTCATATCTAAAAGGAGAAGTGAATTTGGGATTTGATTTTCCAAAGAGAAGAAATATATATATAGAAGTCGATTTTCTAAGGAGAAGAAATTTTAAATGCATTTGTTGTTAATGTTGTTATGTATGTATGTGTGCATTTTTTATGTCAAAGAAATGAATATGGAATTCGATTTTCCAAGGAGAATATTTAAAAGAATATATCTTAGAAGTCGGTTTTCTAAGGATAAGAAATAAACGTATGTTATGGTAATGTTGTTATGTATGTATGTGTGTATTTTTTATGTAATTTATCAAAAGTGAGAAATTAATTTGGAATTCGATTTTCCAAGGAGAAAAAAATATATTAAAAAAAATATATCTTAGAAGTCGATTTTCTAAGGAGAAGAAATATTAAACCCATGCTATGGTAATGTTGTTATGTATGTGTGTATTTTTAATGTCATTTATCAAAAGTGAGAAATTAATTTGGAATTCGATTTTCCAAGGAGAAAAAATATATTTTACAAAAAAATATCTTAGAAGTCGATTTTCTAAGGAGAAGAAATATATTTTAACAAATATATCTTTAGTCGATTTTCTTCTAAGGAGAAGAAATATTAAACGCATGTTATGGTAATGTTGTTATTTATGTATGTATGCATATTAATAATGTCATTTGTCAAAAGGGAGAAGAGAATTTGGAATTCGATTTTCCAAGGAGAAGAAATATTGGAATATGCATCTTTGTGTGGTTTGTAATTTTAAACTGAATTTGCAGTTTGATTTTTTAAGAAGAAAAAATTTATTTTTATATTTGAGTATCAATTTCATATTCTGGAATTAAAAATAAAGTTCATAAATAATGCATTTTTTATGGTGGAAGTTAGTATTTTCACCCTTATAAAATGAATGGAAGTTGATTTCGAAAGATTTCTATACTCGATTTTCTAAGGAGAAGAATATTGAAAGTTGATTTACAACGTTTTTTTATGATGTATCATTTAGTTCGATTTGTAAAGGAGAAGAAAAACCATTGGAAGTTGATGTCTTGAAAATATATTTATGTAAAATAAATGAAATATCATTTGATGTTGCTATATTGAAGTTGAAAGAAATAAAAAGTTGGAAGTTTTTCTATGATGTATCATTTAGTGCGTTTTTCAAAGGAGAAGAAAAACCATTGGAAGTTGATTTTATGGAAGATGAGAATAAATGAAATATCATTTGATGTTGCTGTATATTGAAGTTAAAAGAAAGAAAAAGTTGGAAATTTTTCTATGATGTATCATTTAGTTTGATTTTCAAAGGAGAAGAATAACAATTGGAAGTTGATTTGATAAGAAGAAGATGTAATGTTGTAAAATAAATGAAATTATCATTTGATGTTGCTATATTGAAGTTGAAAGAAATAAAAAGTTTTTCTATGATGCATCATTTAGTGTGTTTTTCAAAGGAGAAGAATATACAATTGGAAGTTGATTTGATGAAGATATAATGTTGTAAAATAAATGAAATATTTGATGTTGGTGTGTATTGAAGTTGAAAGAAATAAAAGTATTTTTATGATGCATCATTTAGTTCGATTTTCAAAGGAGAATAAAAAAACATTGGAAGTTGATGTCTGGAAAATATAATGTAAAATAAAAGAAATATCATTTGATGTTGATATATTGAAGTTGAAAGAAATAAAAAGTTTTTCTATGTTATGTCTGATTTAGTTCGATTTTCAAAGGAGAAGAAAAAAAACCATTGAAAGATGATGTCTGGAAAATGTAATGTAAAATAAATGTTATTTGATGTTGCTATATATTGAAGTTAAAGAAATAAAAAGTTGGAAGTATTTCTATGTTGCATCCTTTAGTTCGATTTTCAAAGGAGAAAAATATACCATTGGAAGTTGATTTGATGAAGATATAATGTTGTAGAATAAATAAAATATCATTTGATGTTGCTGTATATTGAAGTTAAAAGAAACAAAAAGTTGGCAGTATATCTATGTTTTTTTAAAGTCGATTTTCTAAGGAGAAGAATAATTGATTGCGTTAGAAGAAGTTATAATGTTATAAAATATCATTTGATGTCATTGTATATTAAAAGAAACAACAAGTTGGGGCTTTTTCTACGGTCGACTTTCTAAGGAGAAGAATAATTGATTTATTTCTAGAAGATATAATGTTATAAAAATATAATATCATTTTATGTCATTGTATATTGAACGTTGGAGCTTTTTCTATGGATCTTTTTTAGGTCGATTTTCTAAGGAGAAGAATAACCAGTTGATTTTTACTAGAAGATAATATTTAGCTTTGTCTACACTATCAAACTTTATGTGACAACAAAATGTGATGTGCCCATGTACGGACATGTTGATGTCATATCACCACCATATTTAGGCACATCACACTTTTTTGTCAAACTAGTTTGATAATGTAGACAGAGCTTAAGAGATGAAATAGAATCTTTGTCATTGATGAATGTTGAAAGAAACGTTCTATTTGGATGTTTGCAGTCTAATTTTAATAACAAGAACAAATTCATTTTGCAAGGTAAAGAAATACATTTTGTTATTATTTAGATGACATGTTTGCATACCTCTTTACTTGGTAAGTGATATCCTGTTGTAAAGCTATAAACCTGCATTCACACTAAGCCAAGATTAGGTCTATGTTACCTTTTTCTAGCACTGTGTTCACACACAGGGTTTTTTTTTACTGAATCAGAAATGAGTTAATACTTGTTTGGCTACAACCATTCTTTACAATTTTTTATTGGTTCATCTGACCGAAATCCTTGCTCAGTATAAACATACTTTAGTAAAACATCTTTTATTTATTATATTAAATATTTTAATATATTTTTCCAGTTAAAATAAACATTTACTTCAAACAAACAAACTGGTGAAGTAATTCCTGATGAAGTCTTCAATAGGTAGACAACCATTTGTATAAAAATATATTGTTTTTTTTTTTACAAAAATTAAATTTCTTAAATGTCCAAATTAATCACCTTCGAGGAACAGCACCAACTTTAAAACATTATCTGTAAAAAAATTACAATTTGAATTGAAAATGTGTAACCTGTGCATGGCATATATGAATTACAATTTTGTTAATAAGTTTATGTAGCGCGATCTTTTTAATTGGAATTGCCGTCAACCAACATTTCTTTGTTTTTTTACGATGACAATGTTTCGTGTACTACTCTATCTTGTATCTAATTTGTGCCAAATTTCATAATCAGGCCCATGAGACTATTAATTACTCATCAGTCATATTCTGGTAGTATTATTCACTGAATTCAAATTGACATAGTTACCTTGTGTATGAACTGTAATGTTATCTTCTTTAAATTCAGTTTGTAGTTTCTTTATTGAATTCTCGTCTTCATATCTAATTTTATCCAACAGCACATTCCTCATTGTAATCCTGACAAAAAGTCTTTTAAGATTTTAATAACTTTATTTAGAATTTTAACTATGTTTACTTAAATTAAATACAACTAAGTAAATTTTAAAGAGATTTTGACTTTGTGACCAACAGAACCTAGGACTTACTGTATGACCCACTATACGACCCCTGTGAGAGGTGCATCATTCACAAATAATTATTGATGTAGAGGTGTGTCGAAAAAATTAGATGGTACGTCACATCAATGAACAATGGTGCGTCAGTGCCGTCACTTTTTTTTGTTTTTGTTTATTTTTTTTATTATTTCATATTCGTCACTTTACCACCCACCATATCACAGTGCGTCAGAATGGGTGCCTCATGTCACATAAAGTTAAGTCACCTTTTTGACACACAGGTGCGTCATGGTATTACACACATCAGACAAATGAAGCACCTCTCCCGGGGGTGGTATACTGGGTCATACAATTGACAAGTGTATTAAAATATGAAGTTTTTAATTTATGGTCATAAAACCAAAATACAGATGAATAGAGAAATCAAGGATACTCCTGACTGAAAATTCTTGCTAGATCTGCTAGCCACTCAAGCATATCGGATATGGAAGGGCAAGTGGCTGACCGTTTGATAGCCCTATCTAGCCCCAAGACTTTGTGATGTTTGTTGTACACTTCCATGCTATTGTTGTTGATCCGACTTACTTTCTTTTGTATTTCTTGAAGAGAATGCCTGATAAAAATATAATTATTATTAATAATTATATATCATCAACATTTATTTGTTTTTCTTAATAATATTTTCAATAGAATTTTTTTTTCTTACATGTTTTCTCTCAGTCTCTTCATTACTACTTCCATGGAAAACAGCAGGGATGCATTTAGTCTGTCAGCCAAGTCTGGGAATTGTGCGACGACGGGATTATTCGCAGCCTCAACCGCTCTCAGACAGCAGTTTCGCTGTTCAGCCAAGTTCAACAGCGATTCAACCAACGCTAGAGATTTATTATTGATCTCTTTCCACTGTGTTTCTTGTATATTCACTGTTTTAAATGACTTTTTCAATTGTTTTAGAATAACTTCTTCAGCTTCGTTAGCCATCTGTTGTCCAGCTACTTTATTCATTGTTGAAAATGAAATCTATATAAAGAGTAACGTTTTATGGAAAATACTTTGCTTAAAAATTCCTATATAGGCCTCTAGTCTGAAATGATATCACTCATTTTGTTGCACCAGTGCACCAAGAGAACCTTCTTCCACCTGCAACAGCAGCAGAGTTTTAAAAAAAGAGTAGAGGCCTAGGATTCCCGAGGCCTACTATCTATAGCTATTAGGCCTAGGCTAGCTATTTATTGGTGGAACATGTCAGTGTAGAATACAATAATAAATATATCTAGCTAGGGTTAATTTAGTTGAGTCGATACATCCTATACTACACACCTACCTACCAATTTTATTACCACCAATAGGTGTACTAGTATTGTATTATAATTAAGAGTGTTTCTCTTATTCTTTACTCCATGGTTTTCTATTAAACAGAACCAAACACACATGGCATGGTGGCACAGGGGAATTACCTACCTCGGCGATTCCATTTTACAGTGGGGGTCATGTCAAAATCAACATTCCTTGTTCACTTTCTCCAGAGGGCGCCAAACACAAAATCAAATTCATCAGGGTGGGAGTTTAAACAAAATTGTACATTGATTTATTATACAGTACTCGTTTTTAGCATTAATGATACCTAATTTACTAAAGGCAACGATTATACTCTAAAACGTGCTAGTAAGTTTATTCAATGTACTGTATATTAATATTATATACAATAAAACGTGTTTGATGGACAGTCATATTGTAAAAAAAATGTAATTTGGAGGTAAAGCTACTGAAATTAAAATACTGATGTTGGAAATGGTGACACATACCATACAAGAATTTACAATTCATTTAGTTCTTTTAATTACTTTATTAAATTTACAATAGTTAACAGACAAACTTTAATTTTCATTTAAATCTAAATCTGCATCACTTTCATCGTCCTCATCATCATCATCCTCCTCATCACTATCAGATTCATCCTCTGTTTCATCATCATCATCACTATCCTCATCACTACTTCCCTCTTCACTACTGCTCCCCCATAACTGTCGTTCTCTCTCTTTTCTTAACTCCTCATCTATTAGTGGTTTAAACTCAATGGCTTCTTTGTTATCGGGTTCATAAATCAAAATCATTTGACAAAGTTTCTGAGCGTTTTCGTAATCTTTCTCCATCACTGTCTCAAGAAATTCACTGAGTAATTCAAGTGGTGCTTTTTTCCCTTCCTCGTCGATTTCATCACCGCTATCGTCGCTGTCAGCATCCCCATTTGATGCTTTTTGTGCTACGATTGTTTTAGGCTCGAAATCAACCTCATTTTGACTATGACTTACATAATAACCATTGCTTACACTTGTCATTTGTTTAATGGAGTTCGTATTACTATCAATCTCATCAGTCTCGTTTAAATTAAATTTTGTATGTCCTGCGCCCTCTTTTTGAGGATCTACGCGCTCAGTGGAAGAATTACTGCGATGACTTACATAATAGTCATCTGTTACAGTCACTGCTTGTTTAGCACTCTCAAGTTTAATCCCGTGGACTCCTGTTTCAAGAGAGTTTAAAGTCGACTTATCTTCAGCAACTGAAGTTTTTCTTAACGTTGGCGTAGTACTACAAACAAAAGATTCAAATTCTTTGTTGATTGGCATTCCATGTTTCGTTTCAAGCGTGTTTAAAGTTGATTTATCATCCGTAATTGAGGTTTTATTTAACGTTGGAGTCGTACTACGAACAAACGATTCAAATTCCTCATTGTTCGGCATTCCATGTTTTTCAAAGTCCCTTTTTACAGACGGTAAGACAACCTTTTTATGAGATGACGAAGACGCATTGCTATCAATGATTTTATTAGAATTATCTTCTCTTTTTGAATGTGAACTTGGTGTTGTATCTTTTACTGTATCAGACTTGGTATGATGATTATTTGTCTTGTTAGGCCCAGTTGGGCCCACTGCTTCAGCCTCATTTGGTAAGATTTCTAAAGTACTTCCACTGCGTTGCAAAAGCTTAGGTGTTGTTGATCTTCTTCCTGATGAGGTTGGTCGTTCAAAGATGGTAGGTTTTGACGGTCCTGTACCCAACACAGTTATGGAGTTTGCGGTGTGATCCATTAGTTACCTGCGCATGAGAATTTTATCAAATTAATTATAAAAATTATTGTTAGAAAAAATCTCACTTTTCTTTAATTATTAATAATATAATAATGATAAAGAGATAAGCCTAGATTAGGTTTCATATATTTTATTATTTATTTAAAACACGAGAGGCAGCGGTGACTGATGACAATTTTTATTTATTGGCTATTAATTAGCTAGTATTAGTAAGCCTAGCTTAGTTTGTTACTGTAAAGTTAGGAAGCTCGCCCTCTTTCCACGTAAAACATTTGGCCCTACTAGTACTAGGTAGATAGAGGCTAGTACACTACTACTCTCTACCTAGGCTAGTAGGCCTAGGCCTACTGTACTAGCCTAGTACTAGTAGTACTACTACCCTAGGCTAGGCCTACTAAAAGTACTAGCCTAGTAGGAGGCTAGAGAGGCCTAATAATAGTAAATACAAATAGGGGCCTAGGCCTAGGAGGCCTACTCATACTCTGCTAGGGAGGCCAAATAATTTATTTACAAAGAAATTATACAGATCAATTACCACTTGTTCTTGATAATAACGCCAAACCTACTTTTCTATATACAATTTCGTTTTCGTTAAAATTATAATTAAAAGTATAATGTCGCTTAGAAACTCCTAACCGGAAATACAAAATCTGAAATATAACCTTTCAAAATTGTTATTCTTTAATCAAATACTAATTACTCCAATAAATATCTTTATAAATTGTCTGATTTCGGGAATAAATTATTAATGTTCAATTAAATGATTAATAACAATATAAATTAACTGTTATGTTAGAATAATTTAAATTAACATAAAATTCAAAATAAATATTTTGACCTAGGATTAGAAAGGTTCATATTACAAAGTCGCTGATTGGTCAATTGAACATGCGTTCAAATTTATACAGCGGGTTTTATAAATGAAAATAGTGTTGACAAGTATAATTCTGAAAAGTAAGACATTATATTCCTAGTTTAGGCATTTTTTCATGAATAAAATATGTAAATTAAGATTCAGTTTAATATAGTGTTTAATACAGCAATATATTGATGTTTGATTTGCTAGTTTTAGGGCTAAATAATGTGAAATAAATTGATATACCTCCTCTGTCTAGTTAGGCCTCCTGTCTGTGTGTGTGTGCGGATGGTAACGGGACGATTCGGCCCTGAGACGATTCGGCCCGGGACGATTCGGCCCTGGGACGATTCGGCCCGGGACTATTCGGCCCTGGACGATTCGGCCCTGAGACGATTCGGCACACTTACATTTATCGGCTTTGATATGCATTTATAAGCATAAAATAAGCTTTTTTCCCCAAACTTTATTTTCAGAGAGACTATGGGGTAGCACTACTAGGGATAAAGATGCAATAAAGCAAACATTTTGAAAACATTGTCGAAATAAATAAAAATAATCATTTTTTAGTCACGCGAACGATGTAAACAAGTTACGCCCTCTGTTGGCCGCTTGGCGAATGCACGAAATAAACAAGGTTTTCGAAGTAATAAATTGAATATAAAATTACGTTGTTTTAGTAATTTATTATATATATTATATCAACTTTGTCAATATCAATAAAATACGGATTGTTAAACACCTTTAAAAACTTGATAAATAAAAAAAAAATGAATATGAATTTGGTCTAAAATGAGACGTTTCGGCCCACAAAGTGGGATGTTTCGGCCCAAAAGTGGGCCGAATCGTCCCACCAAAAGTGGGCCGAATAGTCCCGGGCCGAATCGTCTCAGGGCCGAATCGTCCCTGAACCTGTGCGGATTATGTCTGGTCGTGCAAACTCGTTCGTCTACGTCGTAAAGTGTGTGTAGCGTAGATCTGGCTTCTTTGTCTCTTATCATTTTAGGCTTTACTATCAATTAGACTTTCGTACTACTGTACTAGTCTAGGTTAATACTATTGAGTATTGTTTGTTAATAAAAATTGTTAACTTTTTAAGGAAAAATAAGATGCCTCCAAGAAAACGTCGAACAAAACTGACAACTCGACCAAAACCAAAACTTCCCCAGGGACAGGGCCAAGATGATGTTCTCGATACAAATGTACGAAAAAACAAATTGGAATTACTGCTTCGGGATTTCGACTTAGAAGGTAAATATGAAGAAAAAAAAAAGTTTAACCACAAATTATAAATAATTTAAAGAAAATAAATGTAAACTGGAAACAACAATCTGAAATGTAACCGTCTTATTTATAAACAAAACAATTATTTTGTTGCGTTTTCTTTCAGTGAAATTAGTGAATTAAATTTATTATTAAAACTTCAAAATCGCCTATTCAAAAAAGATTAATTTTATACATACTTTTATTTTTTCATTTTTTGGAGGATAATATACGTCTAACTTAGCATGTATCTTTTTGTCATTTAGTGAATAACAGACTAGAACAAATGGAGAGAGAAGCTCACAAGATGAGATCAATGATTAACACATTATTTCGTCTCGAGATGTGCAAGATGAATAAAGATATTCTACGTATGACAAGAAAAGAATTTCTTGGTATGTGATTACAATAATTGATTATATATTATAATAATATTTTATATATTACTAAGAAATTATTTATATAGCAAGCCTACAGAGTACCGTTAATACACGGTATTAAATGCAAACCTTTCCAAGCAATTGCATAAACATGTTTTAGGATAAACAAAATGTGCAGTAGTTACTGCAGTAATTGCAGTAGATTGCTATTATATACAGTAGTAGTATATATCAATCTTGTTGACCTGAACAAAACTTTGAACAAGAATACTTTAAATCTAATTTTGTAGTGAGAAATTATCTGCAAGAGCAGGCCTATATCATAGAGGTGTTATAGTATAGATCTATCTACACTATCAAACTTTATGTGACAACAAAATGGGATGTGCCCATATATGGACATGAGGATGTCAAATTGTCATATCGCTACCACCATATTTATTATTTGGGCACATCACACTTTTTGTCGTAGTGATAGTGTAGACAGAGCTTTATAGATCTATATGTACATTTGATTGGTAGTTATTATTAACATTTTTTGGGTTTTTTTTTTATAAAGCTAAAGGAGGATGCGTTAATGATACTGCTCTGCAAGAGGTTTCTCAATATGTTGATAGTTTATCAGAACATATCGTCAAACCTTTGCAAACTTCGGCAAGCTCGGCAAATTCAGATCAAGATGGAACAGCGACAGTGACAGCTAAAAAGGTAGCGTGATGTGTTCTACTACTGTAGTATATCCAAATACAATATACAATCGTAGTACTGTTTTAAAGTTCTGTCTACAAGTTTATGTGACAAAAAAATGTTTAGTGCCCATATATGAACATGATGATGTCATATCACTACGATATTTGGGAACATCACTACCATATTTGAGCATGTCATACTTTTTTGTCAAATTAGGTTGATAGTGTGGACAGAGCTTTAGAACTAAAGTAGAAGTCTAAGTTTAAAATAAAGCAATGTATTTACTGTTTATGATAAAAAAAAAAAAAACATTTTTTACAGAAAACAAAACAAAAGAAGGTAAAAACAACTAAAAAGAAATTAAAAACATCACCTGGAACAGAAGAGGATGAGAACATGATGCCTCCGCCGTCTCAATCGCTGCGTCGATCAACAAGGTAGCGTGCTTGTTTATATCTCTGTTATCTTTTGGGTTAATAGTGTCTCCTTTAACATTGGTATCTTAAAGCTCAGGTACAGCCATGAATTTTAAATATAATATCTGGTTAATTGTACATAAATCAAATATTTGTAACAGAATTCAATACGAAAAAACATGAATTTCCCTTAATATGGTCAAATACAAAATTTGGCAAAATTCTGCCATAAAAACCAGGAAGACTTTTTTTCAGTAGTTAGGTAGTTTAACCTAATGTAATAACATGTCTGGTGACTCCCTAGAAGGTGAAAAAAGATGGTGGATATACGGTGGATAATTTTTGCTATAGCATGAAAATAAAAATCTGAAGTTGAATAAAAATACCCGAAATGTAAAATTCAAGTTATTTTACCTATATTTAGTCATCTGATTACATTTTTTACCACACCGTTTATTTTTCATAGCTTTTTAAAATGCCTCTCTATTTACAAAATTTGTGTACAAAAGAATAGAGATTTTACTGTGTAATTTGAACTATCCCCCCACTGATAAGAAAGTGCTTATTTTCAACAAGCTCGTGTAACACAAAAAAAATCCCATAAATTATGAAACATAAGGGAAACTATAGATCGATAATTATTGGAATGTATGATCAATAGAAATGTTTTGCCCGCACCTGGCCTTTAACATATTACTAAAGCTCTCTCTACACTATCAAACTTTATGTTGTCATATCACAACCATATTTGAGCATGTCACTACCATATTTGGGCACATCACACTTTTTTTGTCAAACTAGTTTGATAGTGTAGACAGAGCTTTACTCTAACAAATCACAATTGTTATGACTAATTTATTTACGATTCGATTTTTTTTATAGGAAACAACCAAGTACATTGATGACACCAGCACAACAGACACGCCGTAACCGTGGCTTGTCAAATGCGGGTTGGAACACACCTGCAGTGACTCCTAAGTTTGATCCTAGGTAAGAAATCTAGATTAAAATACCCCCCAACCTAATCAATCAAGAATGCCAATTTATTAACCATAATAAAGAAAGCCAATCTATTGACATCTTCAAACATTTGCTGAAAACCCATCTCTTTCACATAGCATATGAAATGACGTAATTTCTACCTAGTTCGAGCCTTGTGGTCATAGCGCTTTAGAGAAAATTTATTTGGTTAGGCGCTATACAAAAGACAATTATTAAATGGAGGAGTAGGGGGTGATGTGGGTCCTATGGCATGTCCAAGTCATATGCCAAACAAAAAGAAGGATATACTGTAAAATAAAACAATGTTATTTTTTTGCCGATTGTTTTGTTTTTAATTCAGATTGCCGGTGACACCTGGAGCGAGGAGAGCCCGTAAAGGTGAAAGGTTAATGTCGATGACAGGAAGTCCCGTAATACCAGCAGCACCCGCTCCTACGACAATATCGCAAGATTTGAAAGACAATGTAAGTATTTTGAGAGCTTTTAACAAGTTGGGTAGGTTCCATCCTTTTACCTATCACCTTTAAATGTTGTTGATTTTTGTTTTTGCAGATAATCGCTGTCAACAATACGATCCAGCACATTGACTTAGATGACCAAGTGGCCAGACGCAATATACAAATGTTACAGGACAGTTTAGCCAAGATACTACACACACTTCCAGTCAAATAAAAACATTTCTGTTCATCGTTACCATTTTTTTAATTCTTTTTTTTTTGTGTAAAAAGTTACAAAACCATATGAACTCTATTTGGTAGCAACCTACATCAAAATAAGTGTCCAACCAATCAGGGAATTGTTTAGAGAAACAACATGGCATACTGTATGTTTACATGTTTAAACATTAATGAACATTGATGATCAGATCAACTTTGTGAGCATAATGTCCTTCTGATTGGCTACTGAACATTTTTGCATTGTATAAGTTTCTGAATAATCGTAACAGACCTTGTATTATAGCCTATCATTTTGATAGGAAACTTAAGTTTTAAGGTCTGTCTACACTATCAAACTTTATGTGACAAAATATCTGATGTGCCCATATATGGACATGATGATGTCATATCACTATGTCATCATATCATGTCATATCACACTTTTTTGTCAAATTAGTTTGATAGTGTAGACATAGCTTTAGATTATACTTGAGTTAATAAGTGGGTGGCTAATGTGCGTTTATAACACATAAACTTTGTAAAATATTTTTTCCTTTAAAAGTAGAATTCATATTAAAAAATTAGTTTTTATTGTTACATTGTATATATAATTTTATATCTTTAAGTTGTTTTTGTTCTTCAAATTTACTTCAAATAAAAACTAAATATTTAATGAAATTGATAAATAATTCAGCACTGTAAGAGAGGCAGTTTGTCTGTTACACAACTTATCACAAGCACATCCATACAATGTACAGGTGTCAAAATACTAATTTAACCAGAATTTTTTTGGGAAGGTACTGAGCTACATTTGAACCGCCCTGGGGGTGGGTATTTACACATATTTTTGTTCGTATGTTTTTCCAGTGTTATTTACATTTATAATCATTATTGTAACTTGTCACCTTCGTTCAAATAAATACCATCTGAAGAATGAGGCTTTGTCCGACCATTTGTGTAGAGTATTTGTATTGTTACTACAGCAACAAAAACATTGTTAACATGACTACAGGCCTTTAAAAATTAGTTAATAACAGTGGTGGATTTAATTGTATTGAAATAGAATGGGGACCATGGGGGTCGAGGAAAGTTTACTGATTTTTAAAATCAAAACTAGTGAGGGCGTTATCTCGCCTACAGCAGAGCCATATATATAAAGAGTTACGACATTGAAAATTAGAAGCCATTTTTGTGTCAAAGAATTTGCACGCTGAGGGCGCGCGCGTCTCTTTTGTATAGCGTTTTGCTGTAGTTCATTCATTATTTTTAGATTTTTTTGTCTATGAAATAACGCTTATATTCCGTTTTTATTTTAGTAATTAATTTTATTAATGGTATTAATTTGGTAACATATATATATTGTGTCTATAATAACAAAAGAATAAATGCTAGGGCCTACATGCAAGTCAGGATACATCAAAGCATGAACCAATACAAAAAACACACAAATTCACCCCTCTTTTTATACAGTATATGGCTCTCTCTGTGTGTTTTTGACACAAACTTTCAGAGACTCGTTCATCATTTCATTTGTAATAATTTACCTTTATTATTTTAATATTGTTCATACCCTATTCAATATATTAACAAATATATCCACGACACTATTATTTTATTTAGTCATCAAAGCATGCATTATGAATTGAAAATATTACATAATTGTTATTAATAGGACGTAGTTATGGGATGTTTCGTTCCAAAATCAATCAATCGAACTTTATAATGTACTAGCGCACGCGCGCGCAATATTCTTTGCCGCAAGTACTTCTGTACGCAGTGCACGTCGATATTTCACCGTAAAATGTGACATTACATTTTTTTAAATATAAGAGAAAGTTTAAAGTATTTTCTTGCTCCTATACTTTACATGCATTAACGGAGACAAGTTTGACACAAATTGATCTGCATATCACGTGACTATAATCCAATGTCGTAACTCTTTATATATAATGGCTCTGGCCGGCCTACAGGGAAGACTCGATGCGATCGTCGCTCAACAAACAAAACAACCACCACCGCGGCGCGAGCACAAAAAAACATTCGAGATTGTCCTAAGAAACCCACCAAAAGTAAACAATTATAGAAAAGCAGAAGGAGAAACTATGGCTGAGTATGTTTTTTTATGATTCAAATTATCTTAGACGCACGTTTTATAGCCAAGTACAAACTTATAAGTTACTGTTTGTCTTCAACTAAGCTAGCTAGGCCTAGACATGCTCTTCTTGCAATATTTATATCGCGGGCGAGTCACTCGCATACGAATTCGGTCACACTAAATCTCTGTAGGCCTAGACCCAGTAGTAATTAATGACTCGAATTGCTTGCCTTTGAATTTGGCATATCTTTCCCATTTTTTTAGATTAAGTGACAGAAAACATCATGATGCTAAAATGAGAGCAACAATACATCAGAAAATGGTAGAAACTGGTGAAAAAGAAAGGTAAACAGTTCACAGATACTCTACTTCTTAAAGTCAACCACGTTAATTTTCACCGAGCAAGAGCTAGGCCCAAATGCTACTCTAATAAGAACTTTCAACTTTGTAAAATTTTTATCACCCAACCTTACTTTATAGTTTAACTTTGTTTTTCTCCTACCTTTTAAACATTTCACAAACACCCTAGAAATTGTATTTTAACTTAAAGATATATTGTCCCCCTAAAAAAATATTTTTTTTAATTTTTTTGTTGAATATGTTATTTTAATGTCACATAATAGTTATTCACTCTCACAAAAAATTGGGTCTGAAAAAAATTTATTTACCTGAGAAAAATGTAATTTAAAGCAAAAAATGGTCAAATTTTCTGGAAGACAATGAGTTTTTGGGTAATTTAACTGTTTATATTGTCTTTTTATAGGTGAAATACTTTTTTTCCCCCGTTTTTTTTTCTTATGGAAGTGAACAACTTCATTAAAACTGCAAAATGGCCTATTCAAAGTCCGATTTTAAAAATCTTTATTTTTCATGATTTTGGGGGACAATACATCTTTAAATTACTTTCAGATTAAAAGAACTTTTACGGGCAAAGCTAATAGAATGTGGATGGCGAGACCAACTTAAAGCTTATTGTAAAGGTATATATTTTAATTATAATTGTTCAAAGAGATTGTCTTAAAATAAAAAATTGATCATAATGTCACAAGCACGATTATTTTTCGATTAAGTAAATTGGATTAATTTAGATAGGTGATAACCACAATAGCTAAAAAGTAAATGCTTATATTTGCAGAGGTTGTGAGAACAAAAGGACTAGAACATGTAACAGTAGATGATTTAGTTGCGGAAATTACACCAAAAGGAAGAGGTGAGTTTGAAATCATTTTAAATATGACATTTATTGAATATATAAATCGTTCTAAATCTTCCCATACAAGTTTGGTAGTGGAGTTGTGGCTTGGTGGTTATGATGCTTGGCTACCAATCCAAGGGTCCTGAGTTCAATTCCTGTCATATGTCAGGATTTTTTTTCTAATGACAAATGAACAATTAAAACTCCACTCCTAAAGACTTGTAATAAGACTATGTTTATGTAGAGCATCTTGTGTATATGTTTGTCTTGTGAACAGGATTGCCACCTTTAAGAAGGATAGTGAATGAATCGGCAATTTTCCTAAATATATAAAAACAAAACAAGATTATGATTCTGTTCAGAAGTCCACACTTTTTTACTTTTGTCAAATGAATAAAAGAAACACATTGTAATTTTTACTAATGATTGAGTTTAATTGTTTTTGTATTTTTATTTTTGTTGTTGTACAGAACTCGTTCCAGATGAAGTAAAGAAAGAATTGCTACAAAGAATAAGAGCATTTCTTGCGGACCAGGCGACTATTTGATAAACCAATCAAATGCAAGTGACTGTTTCATAAACCAATCAAAGCAATGCTATTCCCTCACAGGAACTTGTAAATATGAAAACAATCTAGTATAGGAGTAATATTTCTCCTTTTGGGAAAATTTGTATATCAGGAATAGATCACTTTCTGATCTATATATAATGTATTATCCAGACATGGAGACTTTGTGTGGATAATTTACACCACAAATTGAAAGATGTCTGTATGCCCAGATGAAGGTACTGTACATGAAAAGATGAAAAAAACGTTGTCCTCTCCTAGAAGTTTAGACAACAATGTTGTCTCAGCTTAGAAGTGCTCATAATCAAAAGATGGAGGGATAAGATCGATTAAATGACAGTTTTTCTAATAAAATACAAGTGTACAATAATTTATTTTCTATTTTAAATTCTATTTTAAAACTAAAATTCTATTCATCATCAACATACTGTAGTACTGTCTATTATATGTTTGGCTTATGCCGTTTAGATGCGTTGTCATGACGTCACTCACCATTGACATGACGTCACTTACCGTTGACATCGCACTGTAGATGCTCACATAATATAAATGCCCTTAAAATGTTCTAAAAGAAACTACTACCTCTTATACAGTGTCTAATAGCAAGCATCGTAAAAAGCAATAAAGAAGAGAAATATAAGCCCATGGGCTTGTTTCGACGCTTCTATGGTATACTACAATCAAGACAATCTAACTGAGCTCGGCTTGCCAGGATAGCATTACAACTAACAGTCCTTTGATCTTATGTCTGGCTGCGACAAATACCGTAGTACTACCGCGAACTTATGTCGCAGCCACAGATAAACCCTTTGATCTCCGGAGCTCAGCATTTCTAGTCAAGCGCTTCTTTAAGTTCATTAACATAATCTGTGTGCGTTTTATGAACATCTTCCCAGAATTCAACATCCTGCTCAATCAATTTCAACCATTTGAAAACTTTAGGCCACATCCTAAATGAAAATCCGACCCACTCTGCCTGAATTAACGTGGTCGCTACTACGATGTCCGCCATGGTAACTTGCCCGCCACACAAATACACATTGTCTTTTAGATATAGTTTCTCTAACATTTCTAAGTTGGTGATTAGTTGTTCTGTTCCAGACTTTACGAGGACTTCAGTGGCTGCTCTGGATGCGAGACTATACTTCTTAAGTGATTGTGGATAAGCACATCTATAGCCTACAATTCTTTAATAAGAAAAAATAATAATTTAGTTGGAGTCGCAGTCGTCTTAACTAATCTCTGTCATATAGTCATAATTATTTTAATCGTCATCGTTGCCATATCGTTGTCGTCATCGTCGCCATACCGTTGTCGACATCGTCGCCATACCGCTGTCGTCATCGTCACCATAACGTTGTCGTCATCGTCGCCATACCGTTGTCTTCATCGTCGCCATACCCTTTTCGTCATCCTTAACATCGTCCCTCTTCAGTAAATTATACCGTTATCATGATCATTTTGTCTATACAACATCGCAATCATTACCGTCAACTGTGCCGTTCTCATCGTCGACTTTGGCGTCGACGTCAACTTTAGTAGGTTTACCTGTGAAGTTCTGACGATGCCCATGCTATGATGGACTCCACTTGCATCCTCTGCGATAACGTTGAACCGTAGCTGGCATAGTTAGTGTAACGTGAGGACAGATATCTTAAAATCGTTTGTCTACAAGAAAAGTAAATTCGTACAATCAATATAATGTAATCAATTAAATAAAATGTTGTATAATATATGTAGGATTTTGTTTGATAACGAGGTTGATAATGCTGTTCTAGTTAACGTATGGTCTTTAAAATACTTTGGAAATGGAAACATAAAGGCCAACTCAGACAGCATCGTGTGCGTACGACGAGGCACGACGAAACGTCTTGACTAGTCAGTGCTGTCCGAGTTGATGTCCTCTTGAGATAGCGTCGGGCGTAGTTTTTAGGTCGTCGGGAGAACTTTAAACTAACTTTCTCCCGACGAGACGACTCGTCGTACGACGCTGTCTGAGTTGGTCTTAAGTAGGCCTATTTTGTACTACCTACCCCTCAAATACTACGATGTCCCCATCAACGATTGTTGGTACCGATTCGTGCGGGTTCCGTTCGGCTAATTCCCGGTTACCTTGCTTGTAATCAACGTCGATGAGGTTGTATGGTATCTTGTTCTACATTAAGAAAACATATTTCCTTTGATTATGAATAAGTTACACTGAGAGTTACGAGAAGTACATTCCGGCACGCGATATTTCTTTTCGTACATAAGTTGTGGGACCCCTCTCATGAAACGTCACAAAATAAACATGAATATTCATTAGTCATATCATAAGGTGTGACGTAAGAATGAATTAGAACTAGGCCTACAATTCGCTTCCGGCACACCTTTGAATGTGAGAAAACAAACAATCTAATTAATCCTATTGTGTGCTCTATTTAAACATTAATTACACCTTGTCTATTCATCCTGCCGCCGTAGGCAGGGGAACGTGTGTACCCAGTACTGGTATGTTTTGTTTCCATTCAAGTAGTCTTGTTATGTGCCCTTGTTTTGTTTAAACATGAATCGGCCTTTATTTAAGTACAATTGTATGCCATTTGAACAAAATAATAACGTAACCAAGAATGCAAAAATCTAAGACCAACGATGGAATACAGTATAGGCCCACCGTTGAAGAATATGATAAATATAAAATATTGTAGGCCTAAAAATGTAAATATAAATGGGAAAATAACCAGCGACTTGCAGCCTACTGGGCTGAATTGCGCACAGGTGCTAGAACAAAAAAATGCATGCGTTTAAAACGACTGGAATTAATCTGACAGACGATAAAATCAAATTAACCTAAAAACCAAAGATACGAAGGGGTGTACCCTTTATAGATTACATATTCATAAGGTTAATGAGTGCGCTCTGATAATAGTCCAATTTTAAGTTTTATTATCTTATCTAATTTTTTGTGAGTTAAACGATATCAACCAATTGTTGTTGATCAGTATTTTTTATCATAGAACACAATCTGGAACCAAACAACTGGTATATAAAAAAAAAGAAATTGTACCTTATAGTGTAATTAGTATTATTTTATTTCAGGACCCCAACGGAAATAAACCTGTGTAATTGGTTTTATTGGACTATCCTGGTCAAAATCAATTTTAATACTTTTACATTTTTATGACACTTTTTTAACGCTTATGTTATTGTTATTTTACCCTTATTTTGTTTTACCTTTATCAATTTTTAAATGTAAATTTTAGTGTTTTACTCTTTTAATACTTGTTTTACGGATTTTACATTTTTTACTCTATTTTAGCATTTTTATACTTTTTCTAATATTTTGAATTGTATATAATAATGTCTTAAATTTTGTGTATTGAAATCTGTGATTTTGACCAAATAAATGAATGAACCTATGCTTATTCGGAAAAAGTCGGAGACGTCACGTCTACTTGAATACCTCAACATAGCGAAGTGTAACAGTAGTATAGGAAAGTCATTGATGCTATGTTACGTACCTGCGCTAAGTAGATCCACACAGCCCGACAAGGGGGTGACAACCGAACAACATACACATCAATGGGTTCCTGGGGTACACCATTCAGCAAGCAAGAACTCTGTCTTCTGTCCAGAAGTCCACCAGATGATACAGTCAACATCGAACTCCGTCGGAAATTCATCGTGTAACTCTGGAAGTATCCTAATTATCTCTGATTATGATAACGACAATCTTGAGTGTCTATTTAGAAGATAAACACATGCTTGTGTGCAAAGAGTGGTGCGTATAGTAAACGTCAAATTGTCTTTTAAAGATTGAAGACTCGACTGAGACTAAATTCGGCAAAATTAACAACGTACGTCTTTTACTGCCAAGTATAATAAACCAACCTTTGTCAATAACGGTTCATGATTTTGACTATTAAACTAAATATAAGCACATACGACTTGGTTATTCACAATAATAATAGCTCACTTCTTCCCCATGGGAACTAGACGCCGCGCAGGTTGTGTATCGGTTGATCTTCTCCTAACAATAACCAGATTACAGACGATCGAATAACACACTTTATTGTCTTGTATACTCAGTAGCTGGCGCACTTTAAATAAGTTATATTTAGACAGTAGTATTAAAAACGTTGCTTTCAGATTTACAAATATTACGGGTCAACAAAACATGAATGAACTAATAAAACCTGTCATGCGGTAATATATTGTGTCCACACGTTCTACTATTTATATATCTAATAAGAATAGTTCAATTACCTGTGAGCGCGGTCACCGCTAATTTCAGAAAAACGTCAAATTAATCTTGCTAGTCAGTTTAATAATTTCAATTCCCTGGTCTGATTTTTATAGCTTTAATTAGCGCATAATAAAGTTGTTCAAACATATCTGATAATTAAATATCATACTTTTCCTAATATTATACCAATGCAGACATTTTGATTTCTTTTATAGCTTTAATTTGCGCACAAAGTCGTTCGCAAAATGTTATAATTAAAATATCTTAATTACCTTACTGATAACAATATGTGGTTATGAAGAAAATAATGTAGCTCAGGTAAAGCTTGGTTGCCATTAGCGACGACGCAAGGGCGTAAAGTTTAACGCACTCGTTGGATGGATCATCCAGGGGCAGATACATCATCCAGGGGCGGATACATCATCCATGGGCTGATACATCATCCAGGGGCGGATACATCATCCAGGGGCTGATACATCATCCAGGGGCGGATACATCATCCAGAGGCGGATACATCATCCAGGGGCGGATACATCATCCAGGTGGTGCAGATACATCATCCAGGGGCGGATACATCATACATCATCCAGGGGCTGATACATCATCCAGGGGCTGATACATCATCCAGGGGCGGATACATCATCCAGAGTCCATCCTTAACTAATAATCACAAACGATGGATTATTCGAACAGTCGCGTGTGATTGGTCAACTTGCTTGCGTCTACGTCCTTGCGTTGCGTCGCTAGTATGAACCACGCTAAGATTGCAATGAAGGAGCCTCATCTTTTTACACCCGATCGATAGGCCCCAATCACGGTTAGTTAGACCATCTCCAGTCTCACCCCCACACCTCCCACTAAACCCAGCGTACGGGTGTGTTAACTCTGTGCGTGTGTCACCACTTTTTCTTAATCTACAGGACTGTCGACTATTTATCATTGGTTATAATTAACCTATTTATAATATTATGATATCTCTCTTGCTGTGCTTACTGAAACGTCACACTTTATGCTTTGAATATGTATGTTCACATTCCACGCGTTCTTCTAGGCCTGTAGCGCGTTATATCATAGATGTTAATCAACCATCAATATCGAACAGTCAGTGATTTTGGGGCATCGAATTCTTTTGATAGCTAGGCCTACACCAGATTAAAATATTGCATATTGATTATATATTGTTTGTATTTAATCGCTCGACAATCATCATCGAATTCAAAAACATTTCTGCACAAGTTTTTATAAAAAAGGTAAAGGTATTAATATTTGTTCTCGAGCTTAACTGGAAACTGAGGAAATTCGGATTATTATCGAATGAACATTTGAATTTAAAAGAATCAAATCATTACGTCACCCGACTGATACTCCGAGGGATAATATTTATTGATCGGTTGAACATCGATTTTTTGAGAATCAAATCATTCGAAGTTATATCAGAAACGAATCTGTACGGGTTATTGATTTATTGAAAATTGATTTTTGTTATTAGGAAAGATTACCGGACCGGTAGTCTAGGCCTACGCGCGCGTACGACACCAGGACACAGTCTGCAGATTATACCTGCATTATGTATACTTATTCGGATGTCGGTGTTTCTTTCCTCCTGCTATTCATATCTGTTATATGTTGTCAGATGCTCCGTAGCGTATCTAGGCTACTCATACCCCCAGAATATCAGCAATACAGCTCAGAAGCGATATCAACATTTCAGTTAGTCGTCGGGTTCATGGAAGGGGACATTATTCTGGAATTATTAGGTCCCTGGGGTTACGCAACGTTCCTTTTCTTCCTTGTCATTTCGTTTATTTTAACGTTTGATGGTGCCGCCGATCCAGGTAACACGTTTTTTAATTATCTGATGGGTAACATTGACGGTGGCACAGCGTTGTGTCGAGTCGTGTTCCAGGTGATTGGTGGCCAATTTGCATATCCATGGGTACGAGCACTTTGGAGGGCCGAGATGTCGACACCTCATGCTAATCAGGTGCCCTTTATGGACAGTATCTGCCCGTCGTGTTTGCAGGTGCCTTTGATGTATGGGGCAATGGCTGAGTTGTTGGCGACGTTCACGTATTCTTTCGTCTTGGCACTTGACGTCGTCGGCGGAAAACTAGAACGTTATGTCGACGCGGGAACTCAGGTAGTCATAATAATGATAGGTATGTCAGGCCTATGATAAGTAATTACTTTCATTTACCAAATTTAACGAACTCTATCAGATTCAATTTTTATTCAAACATTTGTAAACACACATTTTTATAATATAATTGTATCATCACCTTTTGTATTCGTACCCTGCAGATTTTCTGCTTAGCATATTTCCATTTATACAACGCATAATTTATTATTGAATACAGTTCGAATATTTTATATATTTAAATAGCATGCTTTATCGACCCGCAGTAGATCCATTTCATATAATATGGCATTACATTATATAGTATGGATATTTTTATATATAGTGTGGCTGCATCGATCCGTTATAAATATATCATTATAATACTTTATTAATAATAATATTTTATATATAAATATTGAGCTTCTCTGAATCTGAATGCGATCTTAGCTGATGTGTTTTCATTTAATCGGAGCATATGACCATACCATGTCAGCCTTCTTTTCTTACTCCACTCAATTAGTCTCCTTTTCTTTTTTACAAATCTTCATTTTTTATTTAGTTTTCCTCAACAATCACATGATATTCATACATGTTTGTTCGCTATTAATTCATGTTTCATCTTTCCTTTTGATCCCTTTCTCCAGGGTACACATGGACTGGCATGATGTTCAACCCTGCTCTAGCAGCCGCATTGACATTCAATTGCAGAGATCACCCATTTTACGAACACGTCGCCGTCTACTGGCTAGGACCTTTAGCCGGTGTCTTAATACACAGCATTCTAATCAAAAGCGCTATCGAACATGGACACATCGACGACAGTTTTACTGTGAAAAAAAAACTATATGAAATGTCGCATAAAATCGTATCTTCAAAATCTATTTATAGTTGCTCATTGAAAACTGCGAAGAAAGATGATTGAAGAAATTATAATGAATTTTAATTATTCGAATATTAATATATATGTATAGTTGCAATAATCTGATATTTAGTCCATCTTTCACATTTTGTTAGAAAATCTACTATTTTATAAAGAAATGTCGAATAGGGTTTACGTCTGATCAGGCGTAAACGCAGGGGCCCCTGGTTTAGAAACCCTGAAGTGGCCCTTGAGGCCTCGGACGTTTTTAGCCTTTTCGACATATTTGAATGCCTGTTTTTAGCCACGTGAGCGCTCATAGCCATTACGTCACTGCGTCTGATAAATATCGTGCCCTTCCATTCGACAATGATGACACGTTTATAATATAATGCGCACGTATACGTCGAATAACCATCGTGCTGTTGGGTTGCCATAACTACGGTGGGTTCCAACTTTGTTTTTTTTTCATCGTGAGGTGTTTTCCCGAACTTATAATGAATACATATCTCTTTATTATGTATGTAACTCTTTATATATTACATTATTCAAATCAAAAAGGCCAAATACAACGATTTCGTTTGTCTAGATTTTACCTTATCAAAAGCATAATAATTGACAGAACAAACAGATTATATGCATATATAATTTATTTTATGGTTATAAGTAGTGATATAATAATGAGGTACCTGATTTCTTTTTGTAGACACACATTTATGTATGAGTTCCTATAAAATGTATTTACATATTTAAGATTAAACAACAACGAATACATATATATATTAAAACTATTAATAAATAATACTTAGGTAGACTAAAATTTTCCGAATCAATATGTCCATTGCTTCGACAATAAAAACAAATTATCCGTCTTCAATTATTAAGACTAAACGGAAAAGGATCTAGTAAAACAAATACAGCTGACAAAACGAAAATTAACTAAAATTATGATTAATAATTAATGATATACAAAAATAACTAATAAGTTATATTATTTTATATAACAAGTTGTTGTTGTTAAGGGTTAAAGTTTGCTATAAGACTCCATGTTGTCCATTCCATAGTTGCTGTATTAGCATTATTTAAATATAAACACATAGATATTAATAATTATACAAGATATGCCTTGTTAACACAGTAGGCATAAAGTTAAAATTGGGATGGATACATCATCCAGGGGCGGATGCATCATCCAGGGGCGGATGCAACATCCAGGGGCAGATACATCATCCAGGGGCGGATACATCATCCAAGAAGATTGCATCCCCCCACTTTTTAAGAAGCTATTAAAATTACAGTATACGTTATCGACCCCCGTTTAAAAAATCCTGGATCCGCCAACCCCCCACTTTTTTTAGAAGCTATTAAAATTACAATATATAATTACAGGTCGCCCACGCCCACCCGTTTAAAAATTCCTGGTTCCGCCCCACCTCCCCCTGTTATCAGACCGTTTGTTTAAAAACCCTTTTTAAAGGAGTGCAGACCAGTACCAGACCTATATAAAATACCTCTTTACTGTTATAAGTTAGCAATATATTAGAGTGGATATTTAAAGGCAATATTTACAATTATTTAAGTTCAATTTTTAGTGCGACCCTATTATTATTTACCTAGACGGTTACTACTCCTATATTATTGCTGTGGCAAGTAAATTTCACTAAATTTTCAAGACCTTTTGAACACAACCTATTTTTTAATTGGACTTAGGATTAAAGAAGCTGTTTGTTTTAAAATAGCAATTAATATACATGGGTTACATAATAATTTAAAATAAACAACAAATAACATGAAAAATATATATTTTAAACTTAAAGACAAACTATCATTAATATAAGACTATATCTCTTAAAATTACCATACTAAAACCCTTATGTTTTAAATAATATTTTGGCGTCTTTTTGATTGTAAAGTATTGTAAAAGTTTAATAATATAAATAATAATCTTAAAATTGTAAAAAACAAAAATATTTTTGGATTAATTTTTTAAAACTTGTTTCAGCCATAGTCATATTGAGTAAAAATGATATGATAACCTGGCAACGCAATTTACCTAGCAACTACAGTAGTTTGGTTTTGTTCAAATTGTAATTTTAGATTAATTGGTTTGAATTTTTATACTAACTCTGCATGCGTCATATAACATAAGTTTTCTATGTTTATGTTATAAGTCTTCCTCATTCTTAACTTTTGTACATTCTGATTTTGGTATAACTGAATTGTAGTGCTCTCCCAGTCCAAAAGCATGCCGATGATATCTGAAAATAAAAGAATGTATTATAATAAATGTGATAAAATTTATTGAATCGGATGTTTAATTAATTAATTAAATAATGTTATACTATACTATAAAGGCCAATTTACACAGACAAGCCATATTCCTTATGACCATTTACACAAAGCGCAGAGTGGACTGGCGGTTTCCGCTGACGATAGCTACAGATTCTATGCGGGACAAGTTCTTCGCTTACTGTTACCACTCATCTGTTTAAATTGGCCTTAAAAGAGAGTTTGTACGTATGTTTGATATACATATTTTTTCTACTGCATGTATCTACAAACACGGGAATCAAATTGACCGAAATTGTACTAGGAAGGCTTTAAAACTACAAATTTGAAAATTATCCACCAAATTGGATCAAATATGGTGGTCAAAATGATGTCTAAATTCCCAACTTTGACTGTGCTTTTAATTTTAATTTTGTAATGTGATGATGTTAAGTCTACTTACGAGAGGATAAGCGGCATATGTTTTTCGCTAAAGTGTTCTCCAACCGTCAAAGGAGGGCTATCCGCTTGAATGACTTCAATTGGTGATTGGTAAATATGACTTATTGCATTAATCTATAAATAATAATAAAAGCAATTATTGATTTAGCTTAGCATTCTAATTTTGTTACGTCATAAAAACGTAGAAATGCACTCACCTCATGCTGGCCTCCCCATGCAGCGGTGTTGGCTATTTCTTTACAGTATTCTTCATACTCTTCTAAAAAAACAAAAAACAACAAATAAATGTATTTTCAACCAAGACTTGAATCTGGGTTTTTCCGCATGATAGTCAAGTGTCCTGACCGCGATATTTCTTTTCGTACATAAGTTGTGTGTGGTGTGACATAAGAATTGACCTAACTACAATTTGTTAATGCAAATGCTTTCTGTCGAGCCGTCTGTGTAGTCAGATGGATTAGGTTACGGACTTTGAATGTCGGTGTATAGGGTTCGAATCCCATGAGCAACTTTTTTTTACTTTACAGTGAGAGAGAGATTATTTAGAGGGTTAGGTTTAGTTATACTTAGGAAGAAGTTCGGCTATCTTTCACATAAGGAGTCCCAACGAAACTGTTACCTTAATATCAGCTGATTGTAGTGTAATAATATACAGCATACCTTTAGTGTAGGGTTCCCCTGAATCAATTTTACAAAGAAAATATAGAAAATCTTCCATATGAGATCTCATGTATTCAGCTGTCTGTTCTCGCAAGCTCTGCAGTTTGGTCTGTGAGAATACAAATTAAAAGATTTTTAGTTGAATATGTTGTAACATGTAAGAGCGCCCTCTTGTAACTTTTGATTATATTTTCTGTTTGATAATTTAGATTTAGCACCCTCTTTTAGCTTTTTAATTATATTATATTTGATAATTTAGACTGATTTTGACTAACCTGGGTGCCTTGCCTTGCCAGTTGATCAATCAGGGCATTATACAAACAGTGACCATCGGACGCAATCTGAAATAAAATTGACATTCATTAAAGATGTATTGTCCCTTGAAACACAAAAAAATGAAGGTCAAAATATTCTAAATTTAAATTGGCCATATCAAAGTAATATTAAAGTTATTCACTTTAAGTTGAAAATTCGAGCCAAAAACAAAAATTTTACCTAATTAACAGCTAAATTTATTTGATTACGTTTCGTCTGGAAAATCGTCGCGAGCGAAAGTAAACAAAGATTTCAAACCATGAGTATACATTATGCATGATGCTAATTAGGATTGTTTACAACTCGTCATGGTTGAGAAGGTGTTTTCACACAGATCGCAAGGAAGTTTTATGATTATGCATACAGAGTAGCCAAATAAGCGCGTTGCATTATGGGACATGTTTTGATCGAAAACTTTGACTGGAAGTCAAAGTTATTTTTTGGACCAAAAAACGTCTGTATTTCAGTTAAATTAGATTTTTTTTTCGACTAATTTTTGGTGAAAGTTAATAACTATGACTTTTTTTCGAAATCTTTTTTTTTTTTTTTTGGAATTTGACAAAGGGACAATACATCTTTAAACCATTCCTTAAATAACTGTTGGCGTGGAAAGGCACTGGCCACCCTACCACAAAAAAGGTGATTAAACTAACCTCGCGTATGCACAGGCCACGCTGAGCTAAAATTGAGTTTATCTTTTGTTCTTCCATCTTTCGACTACTAAACACGTTGTTCGCTTCGTCCTCCACAATCCTTCTTTCACGCTCTTTTTCCTTGTTTGCCTTTTTATTCTATAAAAAATAACGACGGAATGATATATGCCACCGAGCAAAAACTCCGCCAGCCTGGAGTAGAAAAAAGGCACCACTGGGAGATATGGCAATGCCTGTGTATCGTATCATGATGAGTACAACTATTGTATCTCATCTGCTACGCCCCTACGATCATCTAGGTCTAACTAGAACTAGATACAATATATTTACAATCGGAAAATTGATTTCAATCAGCATTTAAAAATACAGTGATTTGGTGAAAGTGGAAACTATTATATTAACTATACTAAGGAACCATGGTAAAAATATTCTACTGAAGTTACTGCAGTAACTATATAAAATTGTAGTGACCATATATGGACATGATGATGTCATATCACTACCATATTTGGGTATATCACTACCATATTTGGGTACATCACTACCATATTTGGGCATATCACTACCATATTTGTGCACATTACATTTTCTTGTCACATCAAGTTTGAGAGAGTAGACAGAGCATAGTAAAACTAATATAAAAGTTCTTGTACCCTTCTTTTTTGTGCTCTTGTTGTTTTAACTGGCACCTTCTCCTCCTCCTTATCTTCGGATTTTTCATCTACATTTAACTTGTCCATTTCCGATTCCAATCCATTTTCCTAGAGAGAAACAAAATGTTTGGATAAAATGATGCTGTGAAATTGAAGAAAAATTGAGGAATAGGAAATCAATAATCTTATTTTAGTTTTAAAGCTCTGTCTACACTTTTTTGATAAAAAAGTGTGATGTGCCCAAATATGGTAGTGATATGACATCATCATGTCCATATATAGGCACATCACATTTTTCTGTCATATAAAGTTTGATAGTGTAGACAGAGCTTAATAAATATCTCTTTAAAATATCTAGGATCATGTCTGAAACATTTTATTTATATTTTTCATACCAGCAACAGTTATCTTATAAATAAAGGTTACTTTTCATACAGTAGTATTTTTTAATGTGTGGTAAACAAGAACAAAAAAAATTGGTCAATTGGGACACAAGAGCGGTCGAGTTTCCGTTGTTGGTCTGGGAAAAATAATCTCTAAACCAACCATAATAGACTCTTCGCCGGCAGTATGGGCATTAAGCTCTTCTTCATGGCGTTTATTAAGTTCGGCCTCTAGTTTTGCAATTTCTATCGCTGTTTCTTTCTTTTTCTTCTTATCACCTTTTGGAACTGCATGTTTCATGGACTGGATTTTACCTATATGAAGAACAAAAGTATAATATAGGTTAGCCTACTATATACTGTACTGTACTTTTTCTATATAGGCCTAGTATTATAAATTACACTTTAATAATACTACTAATAATACTATATTAGTATTACTATCATCTATGTATGGAGGAGAGGCCACCTATTTTAATTATTAGTTCTTTTAAATTTATATTTGTTAGGATAGATGTAAAAATATATTAATTTAAATATTGTGCTTTGTCCAGTCAAAAAAATGGGCCATGAGTTGACTAGGCCTAGACATTGATTGCTAACATAGAATGACAATGCCGGGACAAGCCTCTCATAATCACTTTCTTTGGTTTGATCGGTGGGGGTGGAGAGAGAGGCCTAAAACGGGATTTGAAAATTTTCATTGGAATTTCCCATAAAAATAATCAGTAACAGACATTAATTTCGAACTAATAAGATAACACTGTAATTCTCTAACTTACCTTGTAACTCTTTGCGTTCTCTTTTGTGCCTTTGTGCAACATTTTCATTATTTATTATGGGACTATCTTCAAAATCTCCCATTTTTCGTTCGCGCTACGAAAATCATCAACAAGGTCACATAAAGACACTAGTTATATACACGGCCGTCGTTATAGTTAAATCAGTTTTTATCAACTGGTGAGTTCAGATAGCATGAGCCATTTCCCTGCAAATAGATATTAGCTGTACGTTGAGAGTCAAATTTCGCGGAAAATGGTGGGCTCATTTTAAAATTAATTTATTTGTTGTTATAACATATAAGTTAAAAGTAAACTTTATATATTTATATTATGTCTGAATGGTATTAATAGTTTTACGCAAAATTCGTGTAGTTTTTAGTGATTTTGACTGCTAAATAATCATAGAAAGTTTTAGGCTTTGCTGTGATTTGTTGCATGACAATTTCAGAGGGAAACGGGAGGTATTGATTGAGAAAAAAAAAAGTTAATTTCCAGAGGAATTGATCTCTGGGCCTAGGCGTACCCAATGTGAATTCAAAACAATTTTTACACTTACACACCAGACACCACCCCCTCCCCCTGCAGTGTAACCCTAAATTATTACTGAAACTACACCCCAGCAGATTTGCAAGACCACGTACGTCCACACACACCTCCCCCCCTCTCTTCCCCAACTCCCCCACTCCTACTACTCTACCTTACTCTACAATGTATGCACTGTAAATGGTTGTGATCTTTATTTTTTTTTTCACTAGCATGGGCGAGTAAAAGTAAGAACTACCGAAGAACAGAAGGAAGCTAAACGCAAAGAAAGGGATAAGAAATTAAAACTTTATAATGGCGTTACGTCCAAAATATGGAAAAAGGTATTGTACATAGACTTGTGTTTGTTTTTGTCTCATAATAAATATCTAATTCAGGATGCTTCGCATAAAACGTGTTATTAAGCGTTCATATTACAGCATTAATTTGTTTTTATAGCGAGAAGAGAAAGAATTGGATGAGGAAGCGTTAGGGTTAACGAGGGAAGTACTAGCAGCCAATCCTGACTTCTATACCATGTGGAATTTCAGGAAAGAGATATTTTTAGAGATGAGTTCATCACGGTAAGGGATTATTCATTGTTACCAAGCCGCAGCTTTAAAAAAAAACAATTATTTTTGTATTAAAATAAACTGACTGAGATAACCTCCAATAATGAGGTGACAACCATTCACAAGACATACACACATACACACCCTACATGCCCTACATAAACAAAGTCTTAAGCTCTATCTACACTATCAAATTAGTTTGATGTGTGATGTGCCCAAATATGGTAGTGATATGCCTAAACATGGTAGTGATATGACATCATCATGCCATTCCATATATGGGCACATCACATTTTGTTGTCACATAAAGTTTGATAGTGTGGACAGAGCTTTACTGTATATGTCAATCAATCAATTGTTTGACAGGATTTGAACTTATCAACTACTTTGAAATTATTAGTAATAAATGCTTTTCTCTATAAAAGTAGCTAGTAATAGCAAAGAAAGTCATAAAATATAAATGTAATATCTTTCAAAAGTATAACTTTATTTGACATTCACTTTTATTTATTATTCACAATTATTTTCGTTAAAATGATCAGACCAGAAGATAATTTCCAGACACTGTGTTCTTCTGAGCTGTCTTTCCTGGAGGATTGTCTGCAAGTGAATCCCAAATCATATGGAGCTTGGCATCATAGATGCTGGATTATGGACCACATGCCTCAGCCAGATTGGAAGAAAGAATTGAAATTATGTGACATATACCTTGAGCACGATGAACGTAATTGTAAGTTTTGTTTCGTTTATTTTCCACTATTCAAGTTAATTTAAACAGTTTTAACATAAGTATACACTGTATATGGGTTTATGGAGGTCACATTAAGTTCATTGAACTTTAAGTCGTGACCCCTGTATCAGTATAATAATAATATGCTAGTAGAATAAAATATATATGTTTAAAAATGAGGGTACATAAAAATCAAGTACATAAGTTAATTTATTATCTTTTTATATCGAGGTAATAATATAGTAGAACCGATATTACATTTATGTATTGGTCTATTTATTTTCTTTTTTTGTCATTCTTTTTCACGTTTTTTGTGTTTGTATCGGTGTTGAGGGCCTCATGCATGCCATGTTATTGAGTCATCCTCATTAAACAAAGTTTAATAAAAAAATAAAATTAAAGGGACATCAAAAAGAATCAACAAAAATTTGTTAAAGTTTAGCAAAAAAAGTATTACTAACTATATTGCCCTGATTTGAAATATTTAGAGCCAATATCAAACTATTTTTTGTATAATTTGTATAAATTACAACCTTTTCCTTCTTTACAGTTCATTGCTGGGACTATCGTCGTTTTGTCGTTGCAAGGTCAAAGGTTGCAGCAAAAGATGAGTTGGATTTTTCCACCTCGAAAATCAGTAGTAATTTTTCAAATTTCTCGTCATGGCATTACCGCAGCAAACTTCTTCCGTTGCTCTATCCCGATGAGAAAAATACCGGAAGAGTCCGGGAAGATGTTCTACTTGAAGGTATGTTAAACTTTATATTGACAAATATAAAATAAAGAGTTTTGATGAAGTGCAGTTGTTTTATGTTGTATATATTTATGTTCCCAAGACTTTATGTAATAAAAAAATGTGATCTACTGTACCTATATATGGACATAATGATGTCATCACTACCATATTTGGGCACATCACTACCATATTTAAGCATATCACTACCATATTTGGGCACATCACACTTTTTTGTCAAACTGGTTTGATAGTGTAGACATTTCTTGCTTTATTTACAGAGTATGAACTTGCCCAAAATGCGTTCTTTACTGATCCAAATGATCAAAGTGCTTGGTTTTACCATCGCTGGTTGCTAGGCAGAGGTAAGTACTTCATATTAAGGCCAATTTACACAGACGAGCCGTAACAGTAAGCTGAGAAAAAAAAAAAGAATTATTATTATCATTATTTTTCACAGCTGAAAGCCCGCAAAATATTAATTTTCTGTATGCCAATAAACGGCACAATATGATTGTAGTAGTATTTGCTAAACCTGTTCTCATTCCGGAGAAAAACAATGTTAAGGTCAGCCTAGATGGTCAACTATTAGCTGGACAATGGAGAACATCAAGTGGTCAGCATGTTCATTCTCAAGTCTGGGTATCCTTACACTTGGTGTTTTCTTTCAATCTGATGAATAATTAAAATTTTATTTGAAAAATTCAGTACTATCATCACCATCAACATCATTTGTAATCATTATCGTTATCTACAATATTTATTATCATTATTGTCACAATCCAAATTATTATCATTATCCTCATTAGCACTGTAAATTACCATCATATCATTATCAACACACTATCATTGTAATCATCATAATCATCATCAGTATCTTTAAAATCTTTTTGTTTTTCGAATCAGTTGTAATATTATAAGCCTTATCAAAATGGTAACAGATTTTCACACCAGATTGTGATAAGATCAATGGAGTAACTTTGGATTTGAATTTGAACAATGGACTAGTCAAAAAATCGTGTTCATTTACAGAAGGCAGGTAGCTTTACATTTAGTTATAGGATGATGGTGACATTATGATAATGATTTTGTGGATGATGGTGGTGGTGTTAATTGTGTTAGTGGTTTGGTATTAACAGTGTTGGTAGTGTGGTGTTAGTGGTTTGGTATTTAACAGCGTTGGTAGTGTGGTATTAATGGCGTTTTTAGTGTGGTATTAATGGCGTTTTTAGTGTGGTATTAACAGTGTTGGTAGTGTGGTATTAATAATGTTAGTGGGTGGGTTGGTATTAACAGTGTTGGTAGTGTGGTATTAATGGTGTTAGTGGTTTGGTATTAACAGTGTTGGTAGTGTGGTATTAATGGTGTTAGCGGTTTGGTATTAACAGTGTTGGTTGTGTGGTATTAATGGTGTTAGTGGTTTAGTATTAACAGTGTTGGTAGTATGGTATTAATGGTGTTAGTGGTTTGGTATTAACAGTGTTGGTAGTGTGGTATTAATGGTGTTAGCGGTTTGGTATTAACAGTGTTGGTTGTGTGGTATTAATGGTGTTAGTGGTTTAGTATTACCAGTGTTGGTAGTATGGTATTAATGGTGTTAGTGGTTTGGTATTATCAGTGTTGGTAGCGTGGTATTAATGGTGTTAGTGGTATTTTAAACAGTGTTGGTAGTGTGGTATTAATGGTGTTAGTTGTTTGGTATTATCAGTGTTGGTAGCGTGGTATTAATTGTGTTAGTGGTTTGGTATTAACAGTGTTGGTAGTGTGGTATTAATGGTGTTAGTGGTTTGGTATTAACAGTGTTGGTAGTGTGGTATTAATGGTGTTAGTGGTTTGGTATTAACAGTGTTGGTAGTTTGGTATTAACGGTGTTAGTGGTTTGGTATTAACAGTGTTGGTAGTGTGGTATTAAGGTGTTAGTGGTTTTGTATTAACGGTGTTGGTAGTGTGGTATTTATGGTGTTAGTGGATTGCTATTTAACAGTGTTGGTATTGTGGTGTTAATGGTGTTAGTGGTTTTGCATTAACGGTGTTGGTAGTGTGGTATTAATGATGTTAGTGGATTGTATTTAACAGTGTTGGTAGTGTGGTATTAAGGTGTTAGTGGTTTTGTATTAACGGTGTTGATTGTGTGGTATTAATTGTTTTAGTGGTTTGGTATTAACAGTGTTGGTAGTGTGGTATTAAGGTGTTAGTGGTTTTGTATTAACGGTGTTGATTGTGTGGTATTAATTGTGTTAGTGTGGTATTGACTTTTAATGGTAATAATTTATATATTAAGTCATTTGTTCTATAATAATATTTATGAATGCTTTAAGGCTAATTGTTGACCCGTATACGCCCATAGCATACTTAGTTATTTTAAGTACCTCATTATCTATGAAATATTAACTTTTCCTGTGCACTGATGAGTATCTAAAAAAGCTTTCACTTTTCCCGCTATAGGGGATTCCGAAAGTTGGAGTAAGGAAACGAATGTGGCAGCGACAATGTTCTCTTCGCAATTAAGCGTGGAAAAATCGAGCGTTCTTGCGCAAGAGCTGGAGTCTTGCCAGCAACTCCTCGAACTAGAACCAGATAATAAATGTAAGAAAATCACTGTTTAATTGTCAAACATTTTTTATAGAAATAAATCGGAAAGAAAATTTTGTTGAAATAAAAGAAATAAATAAAGTATAGAATATAACTTTTGATATTGGTATATAATAATTTGTAGTAGAAATATATAAACAGTATAAATAACCTTTCTGGCTATAGGATCACTTGTGGTATTCCCCCCCCCCCCCCTCTCTTTCTTAAAATAAAGCTCTGTCTACACTATCAAACTAGTTTGACAAAAAACGTGTGATGTGTCCAAATATGGTAGTGATATTTCGAAATATGGTAGTGATATGACATCGTCATGTCTATGTATAGGCACATCACATTTTTTTGTCACATCTAGTTTGATAGTGTAAACAGAGCTTAAGATATTACAGTTAAAATGTTGTAATTTTGTATTAATTGTTTGTGTAGTTTAATATAATATTATTTTAATACCATAAGTACAATTAGCAGTGTAATTGGAACGCTATATTTTTATACTTAATAGTTTGTAAAATGTTTTGCGAGAACATAATAAATCCATTTATTATTTTCTAAAGATAAAAATCGTAGTTTGTCAAAACTAAAGTTTTCCAATCAAAATGAAATTAATAAAAATTGAAAATCATTAATTTTAGATGTTGAAAGATAAAACATTGAAAACTGTCTCTCACTTTCACAATATACTTTCAAATTCACTTTTACTTTAATTTGTCAATTATCATCATTTTCATCAGGGTGTGTTTTCACAATTATCCAGCTGATGAGGTCATTAGACCCGTTGCGATACGAGTCAGAGACCGACGGTCACGTGAACGTGCTCCTGAAATCTGACCCATATCGTGCTAATTACTTCCACGATCTAAGAAGTAGATTTTGTATCGAGAATGTTATATTAAGGGCTGAGACAGCAGGAAATAATGTTAAAACTATAGATATATCAAATAAGGTATTACAAATATGTATATGTTGTTTATGTTTCACTATTAAAGGTACATTGTCCCCTTGAAATTAAAAAAAATATATTTTTCTCCAATATGCCATTTTAACAGTATGATGATAAAACCATAATTTAAAGGAAAACTGGAAGCCCATTTTCTGAAATCTATTAGATTTTTGGTTAAATTTAATTGTTAATTTTATCTTTTTTGTAAGTGATAGATGTTATTAATTGTATTCATTTTTTGGGCAAAAGGGAATAAAGCTCTGTTTACACTATCAAACTAGTTTGACAAAAAATGATGTGTCCAAATATGGTAGTGATATGCCCAAATATGGTAGTGATATGCCCAAATATGGTAGTGATATGACATCATCATGTCCATATATGGTCACATCACATTTTTTTGTCACATAATGTTTGATAGTGTAGACTGAACTTTATAATATATGTTATTATGTGTTCATAAGATTCTTATTGTTATGATAATACTATATTCAACACTAGGAACTGACAACTCTAACACATCTAGAACATCTGGTGTCAGTGGAGGAAATAAACCTGTCATCCAACAAACTACCGTCACTAAAGGGTTGTCACATGTTACAATGTGCCAAGAAGATCCTTGTGGATGATAACGTCATTGATAGTTTGCAGGAGCTCGTGCGATTACCATCTCTCGAGGAACTTTCTATAAAAAATAACAGTATCCTTTGTTGAATATTTATATCTTTTTTTTTTATTTATATCTTTCTCCAAAAAATAAAATATTTATATCTAAATTTTCATAGATCTAAAACAGTGGCGAATTTTTTATTTTTTTTATATGATTTTCTTAAACAATTAAACATTTTTTGTGTCGTGTATGGTTAGAATAGAATTCAAATAACTAGGAATAACCTTTGACCTTTGCTAATCCCTGACAAGATCAAGTGGTCTCAAACATTAGGTAAGCATGCATTATATAATTTATCTAATAATAATAATAATAATTTAATGATTTTTTTTACTCTTTCAAATCACCCAATATCAGTCAATTTTGGATTAGCCAAAAAATAATAATGAAGAAATTATTTGGGACCGTTTAGACTTAAGCTTTGTCTACACTATCAAACTAATTTGAAAAAAAAAAAATGTGATGTGCCCAAAGATGGTAATGATAATGACATCATCATGTCCATATATGGGCCCATCACATTTTTTTGTCACATAAAGTTTGATAGTGTAGACAGAGCTTTAAGAAAAGTCTGTTTTTGGGAGAATTTCGGTTTTTCTGAGAGTCTGGTATTGGGAGAGTTGACTATAGTTACATGTTACTGTTATGGATTCTTATCGAATGCTATCAGATATCAAATCTATAGATGAACTTTCAAATTTAACTTTTTCGCCAAATCTGACAAGACTGTGTCTCCAAGGCAACCCAGTTTGTCAAATTGATGGTTTCCAGAGTGCAATCAAAAATCTACTTCCTCAACTCCAAACCCTCAATGGAGTTGAATTTTAAATATTTCTGGCAATCTTGTCCCTTAAGAAGAAATACTTATTTTTAACCAATTTTAAAATCATGTTGTCCAAAAACATTCCATAATTTTTAAATACCAGTTGAATAAAGGAGAGCTATGGATGGAGAATATTAAGCTCTGTCTACACTATCAAACTAGTTTGGAAAAAAAAAGTATGATATGCCCAAATATGGTAGTGATATGCTTAAATATGGTAGTGATATGTCATCATCGTGTCCATATATGGGCACATCACACGTTTGTCACAAAGTTTGATAGTGTAGATAGAGCTTAACTCACGTTGGCTAGGAGATTCAATTTAAAGATATATTCAATATCGAAAAGCAAAAAATAGAAAAAAAAACAATACAAATGAAAAAACAATAAAAGAAATTTGACCAAGAATTCGAAAACAAATTAAATGTATTGAAAGAAAATAATTGAATGGACGAAGGAAGAATCGCAAAAAAATATTAAATTATTTTATGGGTAAATGCATTTTTACTCTTTGGAACCTGTTAATTATTGATAATATGTATTTATGGAATTACTAGTCAATTAGTTACCGTTGTGTGCCACAGTATGTCGTGATTGCATGTGCACCCTCGTCATGTGTAATAAAAAGATAATAATAATAATAATTAATAATAATAAATAATAATATTATTATGTGTATTGCTTGCTTGATTGATGGAGAAATAACTTAAGATTTCTCTATGATTATCCTGTTCTGTGTTTCTTTGTTACCGTAATTTCTGAGTATTGGAAATAATGGTACTACTGTACTGAAATATACCAATTCCACAAACAGTTTTTTTCGTAGCGTTTTATTCATTTTGCCACGCGTACGAACATGGACAGTAAATTTAGATTTGACAAATTAAGCATCGTTTTTCATTTGATGACAACGTATTCGGGTTTATAAGTAGGGAGTTTTTTCCGCCGCCGAGTTGTCGTCATCGTTTCGTTTGAGGGTCCTCCTAAATACCAAGACCTACCAAGACCTACCAAGAACTACCAAGACCTACCAAGAACTACCAAGACCTGTCAATTTAAAGTGTTAATTTAACGAAATATGATATATATAGACTTCTAATAGCATTTCCAACAATAAAACCTTAATTTTAGCGCGATATAGAGACCAAAAATGTTAAATAATCGACAAGCTTCGCGTTCGCGAAACGAACTGAGTTGATGCATACATTGCGTCACAAATGTCCGTATTGCGTCAACTAGTATGACCTACCAAGAACTACCAAGACCTGTCAATTTAAAGTGTTATTTTAACGAAATATGATATATATAGACTTCTAATAGCATTTCCAACAATTAAACCTCAATTTCAGCGCGATATAGACACCAAAAATGTTACGAAAATGTTAAATAATCGACAAGCTTCGTGAAATGAACTGAGTTGTTGATGCATACATTGCGTCACAAATGTCCGTATTGCGTCAACTAGTATGGCTCACTGACACTCGACGCAGTTCTCCTGTCATAGGCCTACTGGGTCGTAGGCCTACATTTAACATTTTTGGTATCTATATCGCGCTACAATTGAGGTTTTATTGTTTAAAAAGCTATTAGAAGTCTATATATATTATATTTCGTTAAAATAACACTTTAAATTGACAGGTCTTGGTAGTTCTTGGTAGGTCATACTAGTTGACGCAATACGGACATTTGTGACGAAATGTATGCATCAACTCAGTTCGTTTCGCGAACGCGAAGCTTGTCGATTATTTAACATTTTTGGTGTCTATATAGCGCTAAAATTGAGGTTTTATTGTTGGAAATGCTATTAGAAGTCTATATATATCATATTTCGTTAAATTAACACTTTAAATTGACAGGTCTTGGTAGGTCTTGGTAGTTCTTGGTAGGTCTTGGTAGGTCTTGGTAGGTCTTGGTATTTAGGAGGACCCGTTTCGTTTGTGGGAAGCGTATTCGACTTTTATCAAGTCTAGAACGTCTAATGTTATCCCCGATGTTATCACGAGCTGTTTATGTCCCGAAAACGTTTTGTTACGAGTTGAGTTGAGTTTTTTTTTCGAGTTGTCTATGACGTCATTACATCGGCCCATCGTGAGGTTTTAATGTCAATCACATCTATGAGTATTTTACAATTCTTCTCCATCCATGTAGAGAACGGGCGATAACAATCTACACCGCCGTTTTAAATTTAGCGCGGGTTGTCGATCGGAAGCCAGATGGAAATGTTTGATGAAAGCCATTCGCCAACTTGCCAAAGTATTTTATGTTGATGACTGTTCGCAAATACATCAACAAATAAAACGACATCACTTTCGTTTTGAGTGGTAGGCCTCCTTCCTGCATATCGGAAATAAGTGTTCATTTCGTGTCCTAAATTTAAAAAAAGAAAGGATCTCACACGGCTGGAAGAAATGTATTCCACAAATGTCGATTGATTTAGCGCCAAAGTGCAATTTATCAGCAAACGATTCACACCCCAACTCTCTCCCCCCCCCCCCCCCACACCTGAACTCAACCAAAGCGATGAATATATATTTAGGCACAGAAGTTTATTCTTACTTATTATAATATATAGGCCTAAAGTAAAAAGGCGGGGAATGAGCTGCTAGGAGTTCATTGTACTATCGAATCCGAGATACAGGATTTTGAAATAGGGGTTCCCCCAGGGCCTAAGAATGGTGAAATGAAGAAGGGTTGAGCCCTATCTTTTGCTGGAATCTATATATATATATATAATATATATCTCATGTCGGACCTACCGACCGATTTATCCGGGAAAACAATTACAAGCGGAGTTTAGTACGATTTGAGCGTCTTTCAAGTCACGAAATGTGTGCAGAATGGATGAACGAACGGTCTAAAAACAAAAGGACCAACTCACATAGACATAACATAGAACTAAAACTGTCAGTAGGGGACCGCCTACAATTGGAACAAAAGCGAAACAATTTTTTTTTTCATAATCACACATTTTTTTCCTCAAAATGTTATCAATGGTTTACAATTAACGCAGAGTGATTGAATTATTATCTTCCAGTTGACTTTTATATTCGATTTCCTTTTTGCACAACTCCCTTTCTTTTTAGGATGGAATCAAACACAATGGGAATGACGTCACACGCGCAATACATTTTCCTGTTATTAAAGCAAAAATAACACTTGTAAAATGTAACTGTATGTTTGTATGCTTATATTATGTATAGTGTGTTTATTGTCACAAATTCTCTTTTTTCAAAAGCTATTGGGGTTTTTGTAGCAGTTGGACCTCGCCGCGCGGGAAAATAGTATAATCTTTCAATTTTTAAATCGCGGCGGCCCGCGCGGTCGATTTTGAATCCACCTCCTCGTCTTAACGGTCATCATTTAGGCTTGGTTCGCACAAGGACACACATACTGTACACGTAATTTTGTCGATAAGTAGATAAGCGCAACGCAAGCAATTGACCAATCACGAAGCGATGGGTCATCAAAACAGTCGCTTGTGATATGTCAACTCACACGTGCGTGGAAACCAAGCGTAATATTGACTCATCGGATTCGCGTTGCGCAACGTGGAAACCGGACCAGCTTCGTACTGAGCAGCCCAGTGCGCATGTTGTTTATGTTTATGAAATTTTTTTGTGTCGCAATCAAATTCAAAGTTGAAATATGAAAAGAAAAAACAGAGAAAAGAGTTTCGATATGAAATAGTGTTATAAATTATCTTTGATAACATCGAATTTCATGTCAAAATGAGATTGATTAAAGTTCGAAAGAAGCGAGAAAGAAAATAGTTTGACATTTAGTCCTGAAGTTGTTTATACAACGAAAGAATCAAAACGAAACTGTTTTTGATGAGTCAGTATTTTTGTTTTAAAATAGTTTCACCGGGTTGAAAGGATAGGATATTTTAAACAATCGTTTTTCATTATGTTTTGAAATTTCGTTTTTGACATTTACTGAAATTGGAGAGTGTTACTGCAGAGTGCATCTTTTTATTAGGTGATCATTTAGAATAAAATGATCACCTATTGTTATTGTATAAAATCTTTATTATTATTTTTCTTTTTTTTTTTCTTTTTATTGTTTCTGTACACTATTTTGTGTAACAATTATCTCAAAAAGTTTAATGTCAATGATTACAAAAATTTCAGAATATCTTTCAAATAATATAACTTAATCCTAATAAGCTTTCCAGCGTGATCACTCATCCGTGACGACATTTATACGCCATTTTGCGAAATCACATTATCAATCATATCTCCATAATTCATTATCACATATTAATGAAATTCACTACACGTAAACTTCAGATCAAGGGTAAAAATATTAGCAAATAAAAACGCACGCGCACGTAGGTTCATGCGCGTGATATCGCGCGTTAAAAATTTAAAACGCTCAAAATTAAGTTTTGATCAATTTAGAGCATGAATTAGGCCATTTGCGTGTTTCAATAAATTACTGCGCAAAAATGCGTTTTTGCGCGCGCGATACTTAAAAAGCGTAAAAAATATGAATTTTTTTTACAAATCTCATTCTACTCACCATCCTTAGTACATTCACCAAATTTGAGTCAGTTCCGACTTAAAATAACGCTATACGAGCACGTTAAAAATGACAAAATGCGCATATTAATTTTACAAAAGTTCTGAAAATGGTGAAAAATAGGTCTTTTTTAAAATGAAAATAATTCTTCAGAATGCAAGATGACCCCCGATTTTTTTAACTTATTCTGGAAGCCATTGAGTTGTAGATATGAATTCATGTACACATTTGACGTACAAAATGTTTTGACGTCATCAAATGGCCACTTGAATTTAAATATTAGGATTTGTTATCTTTTTGTGTAGATTATCACATTCAACAGAGCGCATCTTGGTTATGTGTGCTCGAATTTCGCACAAATTTCAGTATGTGCTTGCTTAATTAATTATCTTTATCATGAGTTGACACTATCTTCATTTTAATGACGTCATCACGCGTAAAAACTTGAATAACGTAGGCCGTGTAATTTCACCTTCGCAGTAAATTTGAATATCTTACAGCTCTTCAGAATTGAAGGTTACCTTGATGATTATAATTTATTATGAAAGCTGATGAAATGTAGATATTAATTCATATAAAAATTAAGCCTATCGGATGTTGTGACGTTAACATATGGCCAGTTGAAGTGAAAAAGTAGTTTTTTCATATTTTTCGTCAAAGTTATACACAATTCAAAGAGCGCGCACAGCGCTTCTACGTGCCAAATTTTTTTCCAAATCTTATATTTTTGGCTCAATTAATTATCTTTCGAAATTGTCATCTTAAAGTTTAGTTTGATAACGTCATCATGCCAAAAAATTAGAACATGTGTGTCCCGTAATTTCACCTATGCTACACTGTATATAGATATACAGTATATACTGTACATATTGTATATGGCATATAGGCACAACTCAGCACTATAAGCATATAATAGGATGGCATACATCAACATTTTCCGATCGTATGTTAACGTACGTGCATGTTTAAAAAAAATTAATTTCAGTAAAATGATAAAAATGATCACCTATAATTCGTCAAAGTGACGAATTAAATTCTAGTTTTATATTACTTTAGTTCCTGTTATTCTAGAAGTTTCTGCCCTATGAATATTCATTTATTCTGTTACTTTCTCATTTGCATTCTCATTTACATATTATTTGCCAAGTGTGCACAGCGTGCTGTTTCTCCTTTGTTTTCCTTTGTCTTGATTTTCTTTTGTTCTGCTCAGTTGTTGTTTGCCTGTGCAAGGGTACAGGTATGTGCAAGTGCATAAGCAGCCATTATTTTTCCAGCTCCAGCTCTACAGTTTTAAACAATTATTTACACTTTATTTCTATTGGATATTTCTGGGATTTTACTTTGTTTTGGAATTACTTTGCAAATGTTGACATTATTGTGAATGGTGCATATTAAAGGCATTTAAACATTAATTTTAATTTCACTCTTTTAATTTCTGTATGTTGTAAGAGCTGTGTACATTAAAACAAGGAATCAACAGCAGCTGACCTAATTGGTAGATCCAATTAAAGAGAGGCCTAAATAGCCTTGCAGGGGCGGGGCTCAGGATGTGTGGAGTGGCCGGGCATATCAGGACGGATTTAGATATTCCAAAACGGAATGGCGGCTTATGGCCTCCGTCGATGGCCTCTAATATATTTTCATTGACAAGTTTAAACACAATAAGGATCGGCGATTAAAACTATCCGATTAATTATAAAATATAGTCACGTCATATAATAGACGCGCGCGTAGACATCATATAAATCGCGCGTATCGCTGTACTGCGTCGCGTGTGTTATACAATTTAGTTACGTCATATAATAGACGCGCGCGTAGGCATCGTATTAATCGCGCGTATCGCTATACTGTTATCACGTGTGTTATAACATTTAGTCATGTCATATAATAGACGCGCGCGTAAGCATCATGTTAGTCGCGCGTATCGCTGTACTGCGTCACGTGTGTCAGACCAGCGATACGACAGGGAAGACTGTGTGAACTTGGTTTGGATTTATTACTGTAATCGATTGCGTTGTAATAATTTCATAATCCGTGATCAAATAGAGCGACTGTGTGTTTGGTATCCGTTATGCTGTTTGTGATTTGTTTACTTCCTTTCTTGAACGATGTATAAGGTCACGCACCGTTCCGATACTAAACCAGTTACAAAGCCACCTACACGGCCACAAGAGGCGAATCAGGCGTTGAAGACGGATAAATCACCTCACACGCTTGTCATCTATCCGCATAGTGAGTGAGAAGCTTAGAACAACCGGTTTAAAACGCCGCTTAAACTAATGCAATTATCTTTGTGATTTTGCTACTAACGCCGAAAGCTGACATTTCTAAAAGATGTGGGATGATGATTCTATAAAATGTTTATTAGGAATTTGGAACTCGCAGGATATTTACCCGCAGTTCGACGGCACACGAAGGAATGGAGTCGTGTACAATGTGATTACCGATCGACTGAAAGAACAAGGCTACGAGCGAACCGTGGCCCAAGTACGTACCAAGATGAAAAATATGAGGCGGGAATACTTTCAGATCCGAGAGAGCATGGTGGCTGGGGTGGTGGACAGAAAGGTCTGGTGGCCGTACTATGACGAATTGGAGAAGATCGTCAACAAGATAAAACCATCAACTCAAAACATGTCTATATATTATTGCCGGCCCCATAGCTGTATTGATTTCGGTGACGATTCCGATCTGACGATGAACGGAGATGAGGGTGAAGATGATTTGGAGTCGGTGGAGGTTTCGTCCGCTGCTGCTGCTGCTGCCACGGGAGTTATCGTTAACGGAAATTCGTCTGGGAATGAAAAACGAGGGACAGAAAAACGAGGAAGCGAAACAGGAGAAGAAATTAATGGACCATCTACTACTCGTGTACCAGGTAAATTTCTGTATATTTTTGCCATTGATTGATTGATTTTGATTGATTAGAGAGACGGGTTGGCGTGTTAGAGAGGGGGAATTCCCTTTTACAAAGATCGCGCCAATCTAGGTCTATCCCAATAATAATAATTTAAATGCAGGGGTTTTCAGAGGAAAGAAGACATTCCAAAGAAAAACAATTTGGGAAATTCCCTGTAGACTTTATTCAATGAGATATACAAAAAAAAGTTTGCATAAAAATCTATTAATATAATCTATTTATTTTAATAGTTAATTTTAAAACAATAGTTTTGTTATGACAAGGAAACGCCCTGAGAAAAAAAACCTACTATAATTAAGCTGTTTAATCTTTCGTTTTTTAAAAGATGTTTATTTTTTCATTTTTTTTCACAGAACCAATAAGAATCAGGAAAAGAAAGGTAGTATTATGTAATGTTTATTTGTATTCCAATGAGAAAAAAAGCAAACTATTTCTCTGATATTAATAAAAATATACAATAATTTAAATTTGTAAAAGAAAAAATATTAAAATTAAATTTTGATGACCGATGTTTAGGGACCACTACCTAATCAATAGTATAAATAAATAGCAAATATCAAAAGTGACAAATTATATGGATTGTTAATACAATACAAAAAATAAAGTAACAATATTTTTTTTTACTCTGCACGACATATTCCTGAGAAGCCAGCAAGCAACAACAAGATGAACAACTATTAAAACAAATCTTGAGCTCTGTCTACACTATCAAACTTTATGTGAAAAAAAGAATGTACCCGTATATGGACATGATGCATATCAACCATATTTGCGCACATCACACTTTTTTTGTCAAACTGGTTTGATAGTGTAGACAGAGCTTTACAATTTGTTTCCGAAAAACATTTTTTCAGAAAACTATTTATTCTTTGATATTATTTATTTAGATGTCAGAACTTCTCCTAAACATGGATGATGCATACAATGACCTCGTGACAAAAAGGCGCAAGTTCCAGCAACCAAAATATCATAATATACTTGTTCATCGGCAGAATCTCTATGAAGGTAGGCAGAACAGAGGCCATTTTATAAAACTTTTATTGTATCTCATACCTCTTATCCACAAGGAATCTTTTACCAACTGAAATTAAAAACAAAGGTAACTGGGAAAAATATCTATAAATTCAAAAATATATCAACTCAAATGTCTTCTAAGTGATTCTGCATATATCTACTTTTAAAAAAAATTTTACTTTGTATGTATGTCTTTTAGACAAAAGAAAATTTGTTTTTAACTGTTTTTTTCTGTATATATGTTATAATTTTACTTTACTTTTAAACCTTGTAACTGGACCATTTTGAAAAGCAGTAATACGTTACTGAAAATGCAATCTCGTTAAAAGAAAGAATAAATAAATAAATAAATGTAATAGCAGGTAATAGGTAACAATGTATGTAAAATCGGACTGAAAAAAAGCCACAGCCCAATAATAAATTGTAAAAACAATTATGACCAGGATATTAACAAAACCTGTGGGTGTAATATTGATTATATTAAACAGGTTGTATATTTCTTGTCAAATTAATATTAAAAAACAACTAGGAAGTTAAAATATTTTTGAAAATTCCATCTGTGTTTTTAGTAATATGGTCATATGATTGTATATTTATTTTTAGTTTTTTTTGCAATCTGTTATCTGAGACATAATCATATTTCTCTTTCATTATTGAAAACAATTGAATGAATAATTTGTAGTTGAGTTACATTTGAAAAATGATTTCTTTTACTTTCGATTTATTTTGAAAGATAAGCGTTCTATCAGGCCTTTTTTTGTTTCCTATTGAAATATGTTTGTTAATCTGAAGTATGTTTCTTACCATAAAGATCTTAAGGCCTGTTCAGACCTATGGAGCTATGTTTTCGTATTGTACGCTACGCTAACCCTACAACTCCATAGGTCTGAACCAGGAAAAGATTAATGGAAGCCACCTCTTACGACACTACTCTTTCGTTCGTTACGACAGCTCAAGATACAAGATTAGTAAACGCCGCTTACGATACGAAAGTCATGCATTAACGATTTTGACCTCTATCCTATCAAATATACTCCTGCATACCAGATGTTCGCCCAAATTGGTTGCACTTCAGTTTCAAACGAAAGCGCTAGTTAAGCAAATCTTTGCTGTTACAACGCTTATAATATGACATTGTTTGCGATACAAAAACTCCATGGATCTGAACATACCCTTAGTTGTTAAAGAATTTACTAAATATTTTGGCCATCCGGTGAACAGTTTCTTGATATTTTCACGTTTTAATTTTGATATTTAACAATTTTGCTTTTTAAGGTTTTCTTCGGCATGAAAGCAGGACGTGTGTTGAGAATGCACATCACACCACTGGCAAGCTAGACTATTGCGAGGAAGATGAAGAAGCATGGCTGTATTTTGGTCCAGTCAAAAAAACAAATGATGTACGTCCACTACATAGTTTTGTATTATATAACATTGCATTATTGCAGTAAATCAGTAAATGATTTAAGAGATAAATATGCTATTCTTTTAAAACTACTAACAGCATTAGAATCATGTGCTCCTGTAATGTAAAATTAATAGTTGAACTTAACTTCAATTTCAACTTATCTTCAATTTATTTTCCAAATTCATGGGATTATCATTAAATAATAAATTAAATGTTTAAAATGAAGGAGGGAAAAACCAAAAGATCAATGTTTGTTGTGTGGCACCCTCATGCAGCTTGTTGTGGTGTCCAAAGCAGATCAAAGCTCCTCAAACCATACCATATAAATTACAATTTAAAAGATAGGGCATTAAGTTCACTTTAGCACTTAAGCTCTGTCTACACTATCAAACTTGATTTGACAAAAAAATGTGATGTGCCCATATATGGACTCGATGATGTCATATCACTACCATATTTTGGCATATCACTACCACATTTTTTTGTCTTGTTTGATAGAGTAGACAGAGCTTTAGTTTCACAATTGCTAGGCCACCAGCTGCTCCCCCTAATTCCTGGATCCACCACTGAAACAGCACAATACTCTTGTTTTGTTCATAGAATTCAGTTACGAACATTACGGAGAAGGATCGAGGTATGGATGTGTTCCTGCTGGCAATTCTGTTTGCCTCTCAACACAACTCTCTGGAAACCAAATACCAACCAAGATTTAAGTCAGAGGTCAGATTCTAATTTGCACTCCATACTAAAGGAAATTATTATTATTCATAATGCATCATAAGTTATTTATATTAAAATGTTGCAATTTTTTAAAATTATTAGATATTTTTTATTATTTTTTTTATATTATTTTTATTTACTTTGTTGATCAGAGATTGAGCAATGGTGTAGACGGCCCCTCGTATAATACATCTCTTGAACTACAAGAAGCAGCCAATCGCTGGCCTTTGTTACCAAGGAGACAGTTACAAAGGGCATTAGGAGACTATGAATTAATGGTAAATATTTGAGAATATTATTCAAAAATAAAATAAAAAATAAATCTGCAAAATCACCCAAAGTGCTTTAAAGATGTATTGTCCCCCTGAAAAATATTTTTTGTTGTTGAATATGCCATTTTAATGTTAATAGTTATCCACAGTTATCCAATTTCATAAAAAATTGGATCTAAAAAAAAATATATATCTACCTGAAAAAGCAAAAAATGGTCAAATTGTCTGTCATAGGAAGTGATTAACTTGATTAAAACTACAAAATAACCTGTTCAAAGTCTTCATTTTTCATGATTTTGGGGGACAATATACCTTAAAAAAAGGGATAACTCATTTTTATTTTATTATTTTTACATTTTTTTTTATTTTTAGGAACAAGAAAGTAGAGCATTCGTTGATTATCAGCTTCTATTTTGGGTCGCAAGTGATGACTCGTTCCACGATCGAAGAGGAAAAAACTTTGCAAAGAAGGTACTTGATGTTCTTTTTTCATGGCACAAAGACGCAGATATTAAAATGTCTACGCAAGGTGCTGACCAAATGTTAGCAATACGCGGGATTGTCGCGCCGTTACCGGTACTGAGCCAGGGTAACGACGCAAGAGCATTAACACTGACGCATAGAATTCGAAACCATCTTCCAATCACAATGGAGACGTCGTTACATGATGGTAAAATGTCGGATTTGTACGTATTTGACACTAAACGTGGTAAAGTACTTCTGCTTGGAATCGTTTCAAACGGCGGTGAGAGCTTAGAATTGCGTAAAAATCAACTCATGGAACATATGTTGTTGTCATGGCGACCGTATCAGACAATGATGTTCGGCATTTTATTTCGGCCTACTTGCGTTTATCTTGTGATTTTCGAACTTGATATGCAAAGCAGAGAATTAAGGCGGTCAATTTCACCTCCACTTAAATATCAGAAAGACGGTTTGCGTACGGTTTTCGAGAGTGTATTGTCAACTTTATAGAGAATATAACCTGTTGAACTACGTTGAACAATAAAAATTACAAAAAAAAAAATTATTGGATGGCAATGATAACAGGTGTACTGTACTACTGTATTTAATATTATAGCAATAACAAATAATAGGCCCATAATATTGTATAAATGATAATAATAATAATATAAATCCAAAGGCAAATTACTGAAAAAATGACAATGCTGTGGGTATCAGTGGCTGGATCTCAATGGAGATACAAAAAAAAAGCGAAGTAAAACAGCCAGATAATAATAATATATATATATATAATTTCAACGAATCTTTCATTGCTCATGGCGCTGTGGACTCGGATGTTGCACTTTTCAACTACATGCTTCTCCCTTAAGGTTCACACCATTTCAGTGCAGCCACTTTAAAGAGCTCTCATCTGTCCACTACACAGCGACTGTGTGTGAACTAGTTCACCGGGGACAAGATGGACAAACTAGCTGCTACAGCATTTTTTGCAAATTTGAGCCATCCATTGTATATTGGATCACAGGATGCCGGGAAGCTAGACACCAATTTTTTTTTCGGTTAGTTTCATCGGCTGAAAATCAGATACTATTGAAAGATGGAACCAAGGTAGAAAACAAAATCGGTAGACTGATGAAACTTCCTCGTTAACTGGTACCAACAAGCAAGAGGTTGACACTTGGTCAATTGCCGTTTCATACAATGAGTTACAAATAAGTTTACCAAAAAAAAAAACTAACAAGCAAAGGCTTAATTTTTATCAACAATAAAAATTAGTGTATTTAAAATGCTCTCGTCTTTGTATAAACCTGTTTTTGTAAATGTCCAGTGTAATTCACCTATCCACATGCAAGCCAAGGTCCTCATAGGGCAGAAAAAGTCTTTAAAATTTGGTACTGGGCTTGTTTTGGAAATTGGGAGCTGAAGATGATGCTAACCAGATATTTCAGATTTAAAGAAATCTATCATAATTTTGACCTAAAATCTAGTGGCTAAACCCAGGGGCCCCATAGCTTAAGGGCACCCAGAGCCAGCCCTAAAGCAATCACCCAGTGTTAGAGGAGTGCTAAACCAGGGGCCTTTGCCCCATGCGTTACACCACTGAGTAAAGAAGATATACACTGTACGATTTTCAGTTAATTTTTATTAAATTAATTTTACAAACGTAACGAATATAACAAAACTAACATTTGCCTATTATATCTGGCATAAAACAAAACATTTTGGAGCTGTATTTTCTATGTCTACAGGTCCAGCCTATTATAGAAAATCAACTCAATGAAGCAAGTAGTAACATTGAAAATTAATTTATCAAATTGTAAATTAAAATTATTTAAATAATTAAATTTATTTTGGAATGAATTCATTATTTGATTTAGTTGCAATGCCTTAATAAAACGTGTAAAACCTAGATAATACTAAAGCATGGATATATTGTATTAAACAACATACATTAAATTTTAGAAACAAAACATATGATATGAATATGAGTATGTATCTAAGTAAATCTAATGAATTGTCTTTTAGCTGTTTTCTTATCCAAAGTATTATCCAAAATTGAATATAATTAATATTCATTTACCAAATAAAAGAAAAAAAGTGTACAAATTATATATCATTTGTTATTACAATATAACACCTCCTTTGGGACACCCCTATTAAGGGGACACTTTCCTGTGGAAGGAACGAAGAGCAAGAGAAAGGTCACCCCTATTCAGGGGTCACCCATATTAAAGGGACACTTTGTCGAGTCCTGAGGTGTCCCCTTTATAAAGGCTTTTACTGTAATTTAATTTCCATAGATTTCCTTCACCTGTGTTTCATAAATATTCATCAATATCTTACAAAATGCATTTTGATTAAATTCCCTGGTTATCATACAATATATAGATATTTACATTTGTTTCTACCAATAGCTAGTGTACCTAATTATTGCACCAATATAAAATTAAATTGCGCATTTTATATTTACTAATATTATTACTATTCATTCAGATACAATGAATACAGATATTTGATGAAATAAAAAGATTCCTCCTGAAGGGAATGTCTAGGGTGTACCTCCACCACCTCCCGTGTCAGGGTACCTCAACTATCGCCCCTACTATTTGCCCAATGCTGATTCGTACTTGAAAAATTATAATTTATACTACAGTATTATTTCATAAAAACTATATTTATGTTTTAATAGTAAAGCACCCCTTTTTACAAATTTTGTATAATGCACTATTTTTACTACTGTTTTAATAGTATTTTGACATATTCAATAATTTCCTTTATTTCGGATAGTACATCCCATATACAAAACATACAAAACAAAAAGAGAAAAAATGTCACAAAGAAATTAACAATATCATCTTCCAACAAACAACATATGATTTCATAAAAACCTCTTTTGCCTGTTTAAACAGAAATATATAAACAGGTTTATTTCTTTGGCGTTGAGCGTCCTTTGTTTGGAGTCTTTAATCTTGACGGTGAAGAATACGTTGGAACATCCTATGATAATAAAAAAAAATATTATGTGCCTTATCCTTTTGATTTACATAATTTATGCATTAATTAAACAATTTTTATATATGATATTGTAATTTAGTGACATATAATGGATAGACATAGACAAATATTGAGGAAAATATTACCTCGTATTGAGCAAGTTTTTCTCTCAGCATGGTCACTTCAGCACTGTCTGTTTTCTTGGTGGCAGTGCCCAGCTCAACTGAGCGTACACGTTGCGCAAAGCTGAGACTGCACTGCGTCTCACCGGCGTTCTTAAGTACGGGAGATACTTGCACTACCATTAACGTCTTGCTATCACCACCTGTAAACAAAATTAAGGTGTGTTATGTTAAAACGGAGTTCTTTTAGCCAAGTGTTGAGGACATTTTCACAATCATACAGAAAGACCCTCAATGTTCAATTCTCAATTTGGGATGACTCCCCAGTCCACTCAGCTGTAAATGAGTACCTGTCTGAAAAATATTAGGAAGGATAAGGCGGCATATAACAGCACATACACTAATACCAATGGTCAGATGAAAACATATCTTACGTACCTAGAGAGTCTTGTAAAAGATACGTCAGCTTTGAGTTTCTGTAAGGTATGTGATTTTGTTTGTTTCTCAGAGCTTGTATTACATCGCCCAATGATGAAAGGCTTTTGTTAATATTCTGAGCTTCTTTGAGTCTTGTTGTGTCAGTCCCTGAGCCTGATTTGTCGACACGTTCTGACCCGGCTAAATCTACAAGGTTTAACTTTCCTGCAGTAAGTAAAGAAAATGACGTTCAATGTGAGTCTGAATCAAATTAAAAGACGGAATTCAAAGAAGAAAATAAATAATTAATGTTATATGTCGCTTCTATAAAGGAGACACTAATTTATTTATTTGTTGAAGAATGCACTTCTAGTATCATTGGTTTTTACAGGCATGCAAAATTGTTATTAATAAATTAAACCAAGAGGACAGTTTAATAACACACCTATGGTCTTAAATTATCTTTTGTACTTACCGTTACTCCTAACACCTGTTGTTTTATTTTTGCCTGATATAGACACGCACAGCAAAGCGTGTGACCGAGAACTGTGTTCATTCATATCGGTACACGCCGTTGCTCTGTTTCTCTTGCCTATCTTGAAAACATCGTTCACGTCTTCAACACACTTGACTTCCGTCTTGGTTAGTCCTGGTACATGGAGACCACCCTCTGGGTTCATTTTAATGTCTAGCTTCATGCTTGGATCAGAACCCAAAAGGTCCCTATTGAGAATTGTTAAAATAACTGAGTTCGTCATCATGTTCGAGTCAAATTGAGAAAATCATTAACAAATTTGTATCAATCCAAAGTTTATATTGGTATAATTGTATATTTTTGTCTTTGTGATTATTTAAGAGGGAGGCGACTTTATTAGCCACTAGCCTTAACGGCTGTGTGTTTATCTGGCTTCTCTGGGAGACTTGTTTCTAAACTGTCATTAAAAAGTCAGCCAGTTAGACCAGTTGAAAAACCAGTTGATTGCCAGTTAGAAATATGGAATGGCAAAATGGAGAAAGAGAAAATAGTCATATTTTCATTAACTGTCAGCCAGTTATACCAGTTGAAAACCAGTTAGACCAATCAAAAAATCAATTATACCAGATTGCCAGTTAGACAAGTGGAAAGACAAAAACGAAGAAAAAAGAAAGTAGACATACCGTAGTGTTTCGTTATAAATTTCCATAACACTGACGCATATATTATATTCCCATTCTTTTTCTCTTTCCTCAATCTCAAGGAACAATTGACGAAGTGCCCTCTGATTGAGTCCAGGATCTGTGGGTGGACCTTCCATTGTGTACGTTTTCCCGGAACCTGTCTGTCCGTAAGCGAAGATGCAGACGTTGTAACCATCAATACTGCTGATAATTAACGCCTGGGCTTCTTTGAACACCTATAAAAGGAAGCATAAAGAAAGTGAAAATTCCTCCATCGGAATGGTATGTTCATTTAGTCCCAATAGTAATGCTTTCTCTAATGGTTTCTAGTTTTAAAAGGGCACTTCAAGACTTGTGATACACTAACCTCCTCTTGATTGGAAGAAGCCTGGAAAACTTTATCAACATCATATGATGTCTGCCGTCCTTTGTTGGTCACATAAATGAGGCCATCGTCGTCCCTATCATATGACACCACATTTTTCGCATGTGCACCTCCGCCATCTTCTTTAATAATTGGTCGGACACGACAGAATACTCGGATGTTCCCTTTGAGATCGACAAGTTCATTATGGTATTTCTTTCTCAATGTCATCTCCTTTTTATATTTGCGCACCAGCTCTTTGTTGTTGTCATCAATCCCCGCAATGGCTTGACCAATTTCGTTTTTAGTTTTCTGGATGGCGTTGGCAAGCATTGTCGGGAATTTGCTGCATAACTGTCTCAGCTGCTGGTACTCCTTGGCAAGATCCAGCAGTCCTGGACGAATGTCTTGGAACTTCTTGTGCATGTTGTCAAATTTGGACTGCATCAACCGAACCTTTTCTTCAGATTCAGCTTCGGTTTCTGCAACTGCTTCCTCTTTGCCAAGGATCAGTTCTTCTATTTGTTCTTCTGTTTGACGTTTTATTTGAACCATCTCCTTTTCCTGTTCTGAAATCTGTAAAATTATTCAAGCATGATTAGTTAAATCAGTCAGTAAATTGAATTGTTATCTTCTTGCTTTATCCTCACTCTAAAGCTTGGTTCCCACTAGGATGCAACGCAAGGATGTAAGTGAGCAGTGGCGTAATATAGAGACCTGAGGCCCTTCGTTTAGGAACCTTAAGTGGCTGGAGACCTTGGGCGTTTTTAGCATTTTTCAACATATTTTAATGCCTGGGAACTGTTAAGGGGCCCCCATAAACTCCGGGGCCCCTGGGTTTAGCCAGTGAGCGCTCATTGCCGTTACGCCACTGTAAGTGAGTTGACCAATACAAAGCGACAGTTCCGATAATCCATTGCTTGTGATTGGACAAATTACTTGTTGTTGTTGTCTTGTCTTGTAGTTGTGAACTAAGCTTTCGCTCTCTGTAAAATGTCTAGATGTTACCTTTTGTTCAAGAAGTTGACTCTCTTTCCTTGTCTGTTTAAGTTGACTCTCTGTGTCAGCGTACAAGTTCTTCAGTTGGTTCAATTGACCTTTCAACTTGATCACCATGGTCTGGGAAGCAGTGAGTTGTTTCTTTGCTACGTCTGATTCCACAGTGACCGTCTTGGTAACCTCAACAATCTGTTGAATAAAGAAGTAAACAGTCTTAGGGTTGGAGAAAATAATTTACAAATCACGAGTTTGACACTGTTACAGCCTAAAGTGAAAAAATTCCAAATGATTTTTAAAATATTCTTCAACTGGAATAGTATTCAAGTAATTTATATATATGTTTGTTTTTTTTTTGTTTTTTTTTATTCATATCTTAACATATTCATTTCACATTCATATGTTAACATATTCCTATCTTAGCGTTCATTTCACATTCATATCTTAACGTATTTTTATCTTAACATTCATTTCACATTCATATCTTAACGTATACATATTTTAACTTATTATATATAATGTTGATATAAAGTTTGCGGTGTACACCATGTAATTTGTTCTGAAAAGAACTGGTGAGTTTCTCGACGTTATATATTTATTAAATTGATAATATTTCCATCTTTTTTTCTAAAATTGATTTTGAAATAAAAATAAAATGAACCTCTGGGTTTTCCTTGAGGTATTCGAGTTCATTCTGCACTTCCTGTAGCTTTCCTTGCAGCGTGTTGATCTCTACCCGTGCTTCATTTAAGTGCTCTTCGTGCGTTTCCAACTTCACGATACGGTCACGCAGCTTAGCGTTGTCCTCCTCCAATAACTGAAATTTGAAAATTGTGATATAGGTAAATATTAATAATATATTCAGGTGTATATCTAAAGCTGTCTACACTATCAAACTTTGTGACAAACAAATGTGATGTTGCCATATATGGACATGATGATGTCATATCACTACCATATTTGGGTATATCACTACCATATTTGGGCACATTACCAAAACCCTTTAAAGGCTGTGCTTTGATTGCCTTGGGCTGTGTAGGATATTTTAAAATTTAAAAATGGAAAATAAAAAGAATAAATTAAATATATACAGTAATACAATATTAGCGAAGTGGTAATTTTGCAAAAAAAAAGAAATTTAAATTAAATAGATTTTTCCCCTCAAATTTAGTCTAAAAATATTATAAAAAAAATAAATAAATAATTAGGATGTATAATTACACAAACTATGAATATGAAATGATTAATATGAATAGGCTCAAGAACACAATATCCAAGCATTCAATATTGTACTAATATAATTACACTTAATATTATGTATATGCGCTCACAGCGAATGAATTCTCTATGTGTACAGAGGTAGAGAATGTTTATATTATGGATATAAACATGTTTAATTAAATCATTATGAGAATGGTTAAAGCTGTATTGGTTGGTGTAGGTAATTTTGCTCACAGATTATAATATAATATAACATTGTTCACATGGCCGTAGCCAGCATGAGGCGGATGAGAAAATTTTTAATTTTCACTACCCACCCCAATTCTCCAGCAAAGATCGTTATATTTTATATTAATAATTATATTTATAGCATCTTTTCTTCGTCTGTTTTTAACCTCTCGTTTTAACGGCCTTGTGTACATAATATTAGGATAATAACATTTTACATATTAGGATAACATTCCACATACTGTAAGCGAACAATTTGTACATTATGGTAATAAATTTATATTAATTTGATTAAAAAAAATCAGAACTATGCAACGTTGATATCTAAGCAGCTACTCTAACTTGAGTTGACATGTATGCTTAATTTATTATATAGCATTTGCTACAATAATAAATATTATAACTGGCATAGCTACACAACTGCAATATGAGTCACCAATCATACACTTACGCCAATGTAATCCATTGTAATAATCCTTAATAACACAAGCCATCCTTTCCAGTTTCCATAATATTAATAATAATCAAATAATTATGACCAAACACCATGCTTAAACATTCAAACTATGTTATACACAGATATGACTGTAAAATCATATAGCACTACACGGCTAAATATTAACATCCGATATGATCCTGTTTAGAAGCAGACGACAGCAGGTTATAGCGGACGACGACACCAGTTGTTGTTTAATCAATAGAATTGTACTTTACCAAATCATCTTGGCTGCTAAAAGAACGTGCGTTCACACAGCTGTGCAGTGAGGCGTATCGTGCGAGGAGATATGTAATTACCTATGGTAATTAGATACTAATAATACATTATAGACAATGTGGGGACTGTAGTATTGTTACTGTACATCTCTAGCAAGAAAACATACTTGTGATATTTGTCATCTATTGTTTCTAATTAAACAATACAGGAGTGATGGCGAAAAATGTTTAAATTCAATTCAATTGAATTATTTTATTTCGTCAAGTACTCTGGCTCGAAAATTATCTTTGTCACGTATATAAAAACATTTTAAGCACAATTGCTGCACTATGTTAAAATAGCCATTATTACCTATTGAATACAAATCATCATTCTAGAAGATAAAGTTAAGTGCTGAACCTAGTGTCCTTCTTTTGCATTGTAAAATTTAGGGGCCATTTCTGGGTCCACCTATGAGCCCCTCCTGAAGTCCTAATAAAACATAATAAAAAAGATAAAAACAACTCTATTACCTTGTATTCATTGGCAGCGAATTTGACAATTCGTTGTGAAGAGGACGATGTGTCCAAATTTTTTTTGCTAAAAAATTAAGGGGTTCAGGACCCCCGTCCCTGCCCCCTCCTAACTGGTTGCGCCCCTGCCCTCCTGAAGTCCTGGAAAACATAATAAACAAGATAAAAACAACTTAATTACCTTATATTTGTCGGCAGCTACTTTTTCTCCACATTGTTTCTTCAAACTATCAATCTCTTTTTCATTTTCTGCTTTCTCTTTCTGAATTCTTTTCAGTTGATCTTCCAGTTGCGCCACCATACTCTTTAATTTATGCGCATGTTTTCCTTCTTTCTGTGCTTTTGTAAGTTCCGCCACGAGGTCATCATTCTTTGCTGCCAGTTGTTTAATCTCTTCAGAGTCATCTCTGGATTCTTTAAGCTCTTTCTGACTGTTGATGAGTTGCTCTTCTTGTTTTGTAAGCTCTTTCTGACTATTGATGAGTTGGTCTTCTAGTTTTGTAATAGTACTTTGAAGTTTTTGTACTTGTTTGTTTTCTTTGCTGGCTTTTGTTAGATCTTTCTGCAACTGAGCGTTGGTCACCGTTAGTTTGAGAACCTCTTCTCGGTCTTGTTTGGCACTTTCAAGCTCCTTCTGAAGTTTTAAGTTCATTTGTTTTAAGTTTTTGACTTCTTTTTCGCTGTCTGTTATTCCACGTACACTCTGTAAATGTATAAAATATAAACAAATTATATTTCATGCTAAACGAAGGATTTAGGATTTGCTTTTATCTGTTTTAAATTGAACAAAATGTGAATTAATTACCTCCGAATGACCGTTTGAAATGTTTGCATTTCCTTTCATTGCAGACTTTAACTCCTCCTCTAATTCTTGTCGTTCTTCCTCGTGATCTCTCTGTAAATTTGAAATTTCATTTTCCAAGGAGAAAACCTTTCCCCTTATCTTTGCATTTTCTGTGTGTTGTTTGTCCAAGTCATCCGTCAACTGCTGGATTAAGACAGAAACTTTCTCTGACTTAGGCTGAGGACTTCTGGTCCCTGAAATGCAATTTAAAATTAGGCTTTAGGTTTGGTACTATCAAAATGTTCAACAGCAATTACCATACTCTTGCTTACCACAGTTAAATGAAGCGAAGCCATGCTTTCTAAGCTAAATCACTACCATATTTGAGCATATTACTACTATATTTGGTAGTGATACATACCTTTAACTTCTCCTTCAAGTTCGTATATTCTAGTTTCCTGCTCTTCAATAACGTCCTGTAAATTCTTAATGATGCCTCTCTTGTCGTCCAAGTGCGTTTCATGCGTCTTGCGCATTATTTTTATCTGCTGCCATTTACTAGTTTGTTCTTTCTCACTACGCTGTTTATATTTGTTCGTACTTTCTCTGAAATTCTAGAAAAGAAATAAATGCTTATTTATTTATATTTATTACTTAATATGATATCCTGTATAAAACGTAATATTAAATCAATTTTTTTAGGATACAAAACTGCTATTTTATTATTGTTGATTGCTCATTTTACTTCTTGGTTGTTAAGCTCTGTCTACACTATCAAAATAATGTGATGTGCCCATATATGGACATGATGATGTCATATCACTACCATATTTGGGTATATCACTACCATATTTGGGCATATCACTACCACATTTGGGTCAAACTAATTTGAGCTTTAAGTTTACGTACCTTCACTTTTAGCAAAAGGTCTTCTCTTTGATGATTCAATTCATCTATTTCTTTCTTCATTGCTTCATACTTAATTAGCGTTGCATTGTCTACAGAAAAAGAAAAAAACAAAATGTCAAAGGTTAACTAAAACCGAGTCCTAAATAACAAAGAATTGAAAGAAATATCAAGATTAGATTCAAGAAATTTTTTTGGTTGGCATAATTAAGACAATAAAAACAACAAAGAAAAATAAATCAAATTGCAAAAGGCAATGTTAAAATACTATTTATATGTTAAAATACTGTTAACAATTACTGTTAAAAAACTATTAAAAACGCAGATTGGAAAAACGCCATAGGCTCTATAAAATACTGTTAAAACGATTGTTACTATGGGTCAATAAGGGTTCTATCACTTTTTTGTAACATCAAATGCATAGATTCCAATTTTTAATTATTCAAAGACTTTGCTTGGTACCACAGAATCAAGGAAACACTACAGATACTTATAATAAAATATTGTCCTGTCATTGTTAATGTTTTTTGTAATCAATTACTATACTAATTTGCAAATAATTTATATTTGACCTTTGACCAATTCATCTTCAGAATCTGTGTCCGTATCGGAGGCTAAACTTTCTGTGTAGCTTGTAGTATCTGCAGCTGAAAAAAATAGATTTTATGTTTTTGATATTGTTCAATATTACATTAAAAAATAAACAAAAACAAAATAAATAAATTAATTTTAAAAAAATTATTAATTTTATAGTTAGTTCTGAATTAATAATTATCTTCAACTGAAAAAATAGTAGATTTTAATGTTATTGATATTATTCAATATTACATTAAAAAAAAAGATGAATAATAAAAAAAAATAATAATAATAATTTTATAGTTAGTTCTGAATTAATTATTTAAGATTATGAATGTATCCCACGCCCCGCACCTAATTGACCCCTTGATAATGAATTACTTTTTCAGGATAAAGAAAGCATCTGGAGATATAAGTTCTACGTAATCTGTTAGCCATGCAATACAAAACATTCATGTTTGAAGAAAGTGTGTAAGTAGGCAAAATTTATACAGATTTCTTCTTAATGTCAACATAAATAATGTAATGCCAAAATTTATGTGACTGTCTGCATATAATTACCATACAGAGTAAAGCTCTGTCTACACTATCAAACTAGTTTGACAAAAAGTGTGATGTGCCTAAATATGGTAAGTGATATGACATCATCATGCCCATATATGGGCACATTTTTTTGTCACATAAAAGTTTGATAGCGTAGACAGAGCTTAACACATTAAATGGGCAAAACGGACTTGCTCTATGCATAGCTCCATGATCCTCTGCATTAAGCCCATCCATTTGAATATAAGCCCATTCAAGTTTGTGCTGAAGGTTGATCATTTATATAAAGAAATTCAAATTCTCGCCAAGTTTTTGTAACTGTTGTTTAATAAAACTACACTGAATATTGGATTTTTAGATTTGGTGTTAATATGGAGCTGCTGTATGTCTCACATTTATGGTGTCATAATGAATATTATACAGTATACTGTACTATAAAAGGTATCAATTTTATGATAACACTGTGTAATTTGTACTAAACATACAGTTCTCCCCAATTGTATGGAGCCATATTGTATCTGTGAACGTATCATTTTAATATATTTGTTTTGATTCTTTGTCAAGGCCTCAATATGGCTTCAATCAGACCACATGCTGTATGTAATCAACAATCAAATTGTTACTAAGCAACCTAAAGCTATAAAGTCTAGGTGCTTTATAGCACAATGTAGAAAACAAATAGCAAAACTCGGGAACAAAACTTTAGCTACAAAAACCTTTTGTGTACTTTACTTCTTTACTTCCTTTTACAATGCTAGATAGGCATTTCATTTCCCACTACTTTCAATTTCAATCAAAGGTTTTAACTTACAACCCTAAAATAGCACTCTGAAATGGACGGGACAAAAATAAGCTACGTAGGCCTATAGAAAAAAAAGTAGGCCTAGCCCAGTGGTAGGCCTACTCATTCAAATGGTGCATGCAAGATTTATATTAAGAGAGAATGGAGGCACAGATTTCATGGAATAGTCCAAAATAATTTGATTTTTTTGAAATATTTTTTTTTTTGGCAGTGGAAGTTGAATCGAGAATTAGATGAGTATTCTAAGTGATGATAACCATTTTACATTCATTAGAACATTGTCAATAATTCATTATTATGACGGTCCTATAGCTAGAGGTACTGTATGAAATTTGATGAAAATTAGGGGATGGGATTATTACTCTCGGATTGCATTTACAATGGATTTGGCCTAAATTAGGAGGTGGGATTATACTTGAGCATGGGATTATATCCAAGCATGGGATTATATCCGAGCATGGGATTATACTTAAAAACATGGGATTATACTTAAAAACATGGGATTATACTTGAACATGGGATTCTTGAGCATGGGATTATACTTTAACATGGATTATACTTGAGGATGGGGTTATTACTTGAGCATAGGCTTATACTTGAGCATGGGATTATACTTGAGCATGGGGTTATTACTTGAGCATGGGGTTATACTTGAGCATGGGGTTATACTTGAGCATGGGGTTATACTTGAGCATGGGGTTATACTTGAGCATAGGATTTGAGTATGATGTTATACTTGAGCATGGGGTTATACTTGGGCATGGGATTATACTTGAGCATGGGGTTATTGCTTGAGCATGGGATTATACTTGAACATGGGGTTATACTTGAGCATAGGATTTGAGTATGATGTTATACTTGAGCATGGGGGTTATACTTGAGCATGGGGTTATACTTGGTCAATACAGTAATCACTAATTAACACCAAGAACATTACACACCTCAGTCAAGCAAACCGCAATTGAGGAAACTCAGTGAAATCAGTTGTGTTGCCTTTTTAGGTATAAATCTTTTCTGGTGGTTTTTTTTATCGGCTTTACTAAACAAATATTTATTGCACAGTTCTAATATCTGATATAGCTGGTTACCATGGCATCAATATCAACAAATAATAAAGGTTTGGCAGTAATAAATAGTTGTGATTCCATAATTATACAGTTCCACAGGATATTATAGCCATACTTTGTCCTAAACCTTTCAAATCTTTTAAGTCTGCTTTTAGGGAAAACTGGTATAAAATTGTATTGACAATACTATTGTCATCGCCTGAAAATAACATACAATGGTTATTGTCATTTGATACAATGAAGTTTTCATTTTGGTACACTAACTCCATTTTAATAAAACTGACCTGATTATAAAAATCATTTATATTTATAGGAAGAAGAATTTGATTCAGACAATATATTTGGTAATTGTTTTTTTGTTAAATAGAAACAGGTTTGTCACAGCATTACAGTTCAATGAAATACCACAATGGCATCATAAAGTTTTATAAATCTTGGAAAGAGAGTGAAATTGCCTCATTACATCTGTATTTACCTTTAACCTTTTGAACTCATTCATTCATATGTAATCGCATAATGTATTCCTGCTGAGCATATAGGTAACATAAAAGGTAGCACTGTTTTGGGCTTATAATTTAATTTGATTTGTAACATGTGTGCAGTTGATACAGTATAATACTAAGTGCTGTTAAGTATCTTTACAATGAAAAATCCAGGTATCAGAATTTAATTAGTCATCATTGTACTAATAGCGATTGATAGATATCTTCTAATTAAAAAGTATTGATTTTCTATTGTTTAACGTTTACAATGTTACTACAGTATATTGATTTTTTGTTAAGAAAATGTAGCAGATTTTTATGACTAAACACCATAATATGGTGGTACAGAAACACTGCCTATGTTCACATGCTTTTTTCTCTATCTAGTTAAATTGTGGTCTATCAGAGTTATATCCTTTGTGAACGAAGACAATCTAAACATGGTTAAGTATCCGACACCTGATTAGTAAGCAAACACCCAGCTACAGTATTTGCATGTAAAAACAACCGATTGCTCTTAAAGATGTATTGTCCAACTGGAAAATAATTCTTAACAAAATTGTTGTTGAATATGCCATTTTAATGTAACATAATAGTTATCGACTTTGACCAAAAATTGGATCGAAAAAAAAATGTATTTACCTGAAAAAAATGTAATTTAAAGCAAAAAATGCTCAAATTGGCTGCCAGCCAATGAGTTTTTTGTTGAATTTAACCATTTATTTTGTCATTTTATAAGTGAAAACATTTTTTTTTTCAATTTTTTTTCTACGGAAGTGATTAACTTTATCAAAACTACAAAATAACATATTCAAAGTCTGATTTAATTAATATTCATTTTCTCATGTTTTTGGGGGAAAATACATCTTTAAGCTTTTTTCACATCGCACCTGGATGCAGTCTGGCGCACTGAGAAAAATATTGTGGAAAATGAGTAAATGGTAAAGCATGCTAAAGTAGCTTTAGAATGGCGAGATAGAGTTACATATAAAACAGTTTATGCATGATTGTCCAAATATTGTAGATTTAATTAAATTGAGAACGGACAACATAACAAACAGTGACAGCAGATACAAACTTGTGCTTAAAATTTAGTCAATAACATCTGTTTATATTTGTTTACTCCACTTATGACTAACTCGGAATCTGAACTGCCTTTGTTAAAAACAAACTTTCAAAATGAGTTCTGATAAATTTAAAAAGAATAGGCCAATGTGAATTGTCCAAAACAATTCCATTTAATATTGTTTATGTATTGTAATATGGTAAGATTACAATGAAAACTCGACTCATTTTTAGAACATTTTACAATAAGGCCATGTATCTTGAAAGTAAACACATTATCAATCAAATTTCAAAAATATTTATAAATTTTAACATTAGTTCTTGAGAATGGAAAGTTTTAGTCCAAAAATAAAAAACAAATTTTATTTTCCTTGTTTGAGAGTAATGGTCACTTCTACACTAAGTCTAAAGCTCTGTCTACACTATCAAACTAGTTTGACAAAAAAAGTGTGATGTACCCAAATATGGTAGTGATATGCTCAAATATGGTAGTGATATGACATCACCATGTCCATATATGACCACATCACATTTATTTGTCACATAAAGTTTGATAGTGTAGCTTTATGAGTGATTAGATTAGTTTGGATTATTTTATAAAATTTGTATTAACGCGAGTTAATATTATGACACAATGTTGAATGCGTGCGTACAAGAAACATGAGGTAATAAGATGTATCGTGGTGATTAGGAGCAGGTGTTGTATTCAAGTTCAGTAGACGTTTACAATATAGACTTAAACGTAAATTATTGTTCACTATTGATTTGAGACAATTAAGTTGATTTATGTGTTGAAATGTAGATGATGCAGTTTGAAATTAAATGTAGGTCTATGGTGAACATTTAGAAGCCTGACACATTTAATAAATCAAAGAAAACATGGTACTAGAGTTCAGTGGCGTAACAGCTATAAGCGCTTACTGGCTAAACTCATGGGGCCCCGGAGCAGTGCCGCCCAGAGGAAAAAACAGGCATTAAAATATGTTAAAAAGTGCTGAAAACACCCGGGGCCTCCAGCTTTATAGGGCCACAATAGATTCCTAAACCAGGGGCCTCGGCCTTTTGCGATACACCACTGGTAGGGTTGGCAGGAATTAGACATTTTTGGTCAATGGTTCTTAATCTTATGTTGTGGGCAATTATATGCATATGTGTATAATGATATTCTAAGCATATTCTCATAGTCATGGACTTCTAGGTTATAAGTCTTTAAGAAAACAGGATTGGCATGAATAAGACAGCTCATTCTTGGTGAATGGTTGTTATGTTGTGGGCAATATGCATATTTCATAATGATATCCTATTAAGTACGTCCTCTGAGTTCTAAACTTAACTGGGTGTAAAGGCTTTAAGAAAATATACAGTAGGTATACGGTTTGGGTGCTAGCTTAGTGTTTTTGTCTTTTTGTTCTCTCTTTTTTGTCGAGCTCATAGAGACATCGTTTATTTGCGCTATATAAATCTATCTATTATTATTATTATTAGCGTTAGTTAGTAGGAAGACTTGTTGATGTAGGTAATTATCCATATTGGTATAATGAGATCTAAGCATGTCCTGGGTACTGAACCTATAACTGGGTGATAAGGTATTCAATACACTGGGTGTATTGATGCAAATAAGATTACAACATTCCTAATTCAATACACTTATTATCCACCTAAGGGCCTCTACACAATGCCCCTTCTATCGGCACACTCACTGCAACTTATTTAACACAGGACTCCTTGTCATCTTACCATTGTGCATTTACTGATGAATTTAATTATATATCTTTATTGAAATATTTAGTTTTAATGGTCTACTTTTTAAAAATAAATTAATCAAAAAATATAGAATGTAGTAAGACTTACCAGAAAATCCCAACTCGGCCATCATAACCTCTGTCTTGGAGGGCGTTGGAGAGGGCCTACCCTGACGGGTGTATGTTTTTGGGGTGTGAAATATTGGTTCTCCATTGACACCTCTCGGGCTCTGTAAGTAGGATAATTCAAGTATATATACATTTTTTATTCACCTCATTTATGTCCACAAAACAAGTTCAAAAGGATTCATATACTTGTGTGTGGGCTGGTGGTGGGTAATGTGGAGGTGGGGATAGAGGTGGTCCCATTGCTTTTTGACAATCTGAACTTATAATTGATCCTAATCAAATGTTTACCCCCCACCCCCACTTCAATATAATCTTGATATAACATTGCCCATACAGTATGTAGACATATACAGTAAAGGTAATGTCTTTTCAATGTCTGACAATTGGGAAAAACCAGTGACCATATTTAAATGTAATAGGAAAATGTTAATTTCCTAATGCCTGAATCATGTGATTCAGATTTCATTACCTAATAGGCCTATAGATAGAAAGTTTCAACCCACACATCAGATCCAAGAACTAACTACTGTAACAAGGTAAGTAAGTTTAAATGGCTGTATCTGTATAAAAACATGTATATACTTTTGCTCGAAGACTAAAGAATCGGTCTTTTATTTAAACCATTCTTGTAAAATCACATCTTTTATTTCAACTCAATCCGGTACTCTAGTTAATAGCCTACTTCATGTATAACACAGTGTAGGCCTGACGTGTAGTAGGCCTACACTAGTACCTTAGATCAATATGATTTTTCTTGGGAGTAACATTTTTTTATGTCATTGTTACAGTTCTGCCAGTTTATTATTTAAATGAATTTTTGTCTGATTAAATTGAAATATTTGGAATTTTATCATTTTGAAGCTTTAAAGCTTCCTTAAGTATCACTGTAGGCCTGTAGCAGGCCTATACGGTAGGCCTACTGTGCCTATGTAGATCAATATAATGTTGTTTTTTTTCTGGGAGGAAATATTTTTTTTCAACATCATGTATTCATTAGTAAAACAACTTATGAATAAGTTTTGTCAGACATTTGAAATTCTATAATTATTTTAAAAATGTCCTTTCTTTTTTTCTATAAGAATCTTTACAATATTCCACAATGGTGACGATTATTGCTGACTTTCAACCACACTGTGTTTTTAGTGGGTCAGATGTTCTTGTAACATGTCGTGTGGAAGGAATAAAGGACAAGCATGTTGTAAGCTGGCTTAAAGATGGACAAGAGATTGTAGATGATGCCAGAATATATTCTAGAGTTGATACAGATGGTCAATACAGTCTTATAATAAACAATTCACAAAAAGCTGATGAAGGGATATATTCACTTAGAGTTTACGAACAACTCTGTAGCAAAAATCTAAATCAGATTGCACAAAAGGACATTGTGTTTTTTAATATTGGGGATTTGAATGAATGGTCAGAGCATTGCGTACAGACTTCTTATTCATATTCTTCATGGGAAATTTTCCTTCTTTTAGTGAACGAAATGTGGGATTATACACGGAATTTGTTTTGGAATAACTTACCTTGATGGCAGACATTTCGATCAATTAACCTGAAAAAATATAAGAATAAAACATTATTGAAGGGAAAAATAACATTAATGATTACAGTAATTAAGAATTGTAGTTAATTGTATCATGGAGAATTAGGTTCCTCTGTGGCTGTACTATATTACTAAATTTGAAGTAAGAAGGGGAAAAAATATTATGTAAAAAATGAGCAACCCAGATGACTATACTCATCAAATGGCAAATATTTGATTCATAGAGATAGTCTAATCTTTGACCTTATTAAAAAAAAAGGTATTGTTAAGTAATTTAATTCTGCATGAATTATTCTAATTTGATCAATGTGTTGCAAAAGCAGTACAGTACAAGATCAGAGATTTTAACCCCGGAAGGCGCCTTTAAGGGTTTTAATGAGCACATCATCAAAGGAATGGGCCTATACCTGTCCGCTTATCTTTAATAAAATCTGTGTTGTAGTCTTACCTGTATTTAATACCCTCTGAACCAATGCATAGTCAGTCAATGTTCAATATTTATCAACATAAAATGTCTATATTACGAAATTCCACCCTGATTCAGATATTGAGGAAATGTAATTTCATTCCTCATGTTACCACACAGAATGAGTCATCAATCAAGTAAAAATAAATATTGTTGTTTAAACTTTTGGTCTCTTTTGTCTGACAAAAAAAAACTGCAGTTTTTTAGATTAAACCAATTGCAATTGTCTGTGTTTCCCTCTTGCCCCTACCAAAATGGACAAAGCCTAATATATAGACTAAACATAAAAGTAACACGTAAATACTACGTCAGGTGTTTATTATATCGAATTTTTATGTGGCTCGGAAGAGCAGAAGAGGCAAATAAGTTATCCTAAAGGAACACCATAAAAATGGTAAAATAATAGCCAAACTTACCAGATATTCAGAATTATACTGTAACAACGTAATGATTAAAGTTCAGTAACTCTTACTAAAGCATTTACTCTCTCCAATCTTCTTGTAAGCAACTTATCACCTATGAATGGATCTCAGTTTGTGTTTGTGAAATCAACCGGAACCGTACTTATATTTTGTCGCGGCGATAAATTCAAAGGCGATTAAATCATTGTAAACGCCCTCTCTCGTCGTCGTCGTCAAACGAGACGGTCTTATCTTTTGACGACGCACCTACTTAGAATGGACAACAGATGGCGCTAACAAATGAAAGCAATACTGATGCAAGTCTAGTCTACCCATCAAGAAACATCATTGGGCCAAATGTGAGCACGTACCAGTTTCCGAGTAAAAAATTAAATTACGCGACCAAATTAGTAGCATTAATAGATAATAATAATATGTAACTAGGTGGGGAGAGAGGTGGTCCCACTGCTTTTTGACAATTGGTCATAATCAAATCTATGTTAAGAAATGAATATGTTAAGAATGTGTTAAGAAAGAATACGTTAAGATATGAATACAAGAAATGAACATGTTAATGAATATGTTAAGATATCAAGATTATGAAATGTCATTATGAAATGAATATATTTTAGTAATAAAAGAAAAAAAAAGAAAATCTTCACTGACCTTGATATATATATATATATATATACTCAATTGGAAAAACCAGATTTAACAAGCACGAATGTGCAATACTCGGGGTACAGCGAAAGAAGCTGTAATGACGTCATAAGACCGGATGTAACGTCACATACACATCAATAACCGCGCTACCAAATACGGTTATATGGTACCATCTTCGAATAAGGGAGGAGTAGTACTTTATAAATCGCACTTTTTGCTCAATAGTGTCCAGATGGAAGAAGAAGAGGAAAAGATGAGAGAGTCCTAGACTCGGGTACCCCGAGTAATAAAACGAGATATACTCTATATCATATTACGTATACAGTATATTTCACCATAAAGTTAAAGAAAAATAGGTTTCGCCAGGGCTCGAACCGGGACCTTCTGCGTGTTAAGCAGACTTGACAACCACTACACTACGAAACCTCTTACACTAAAAATGTGGGTTACAGAAAGTTTTTTAATCCATTTAATTTACAAATAAATATGGTAATAAGCACAAAGCAAAATAAACATGTGTAAAAGTGATAATTACCGATTACACAAAATAAATATTTAAAAAAATAATAAAAATAAGATATACTGTGTATAATTATCATATTGCGTATACAGTACTTTTCACCATAAAGTTTAAAAAAAAAGGTTTCGCCCGGGCTCGAACCAGGTACCTTCTGCGTGTTAAGCAAACGTGATAACCACTACGCCAAGAAGCTGCATATAACTACGTAACGCTATGGCGTGTGTCACACATTGTGGCTTCTTAATTAAACAAATTAATTAACAAAAAAGCATGTTGATGTGCGATACTCGGGCTACAGCAAATGAAGCTGTAATGACGTCATAAGACGGGATGTGAGGTCACATACACATCAATAACCTACCAAATACGGCTATATGGTACCATCTTCGAGACATCGTATGGCTGCATCCGGTTTGAAATTTAAAAATCCGGCTCTATAGATTTGAGGACGTGTCCCTGCAGTATATTCATGCCAAATCCCAGCTCAATACTACAACTAATAAGGGAGGAGTAGTACTTTAAAAATCGCACTTTCTACTCAATAGTGTCCAGATGGAGGAGAAAATGAGTAAGTCCTAGACTCGGGTACCCCGAGTAATAAAAATAAATGGAATTGTTTCCTGATCATCATTACCTAAGATAGGCATACTGGTATAGAAACACACATCAGATTCAAGGGAACTAAGAAGGTAAGTAAGTGTACATGGCTGTATCTGTACAAAACATGTATATACTTCTGATTGAAGACCACTAAAGAATCGGTCTTTAGGCCTAATCATGGAGTCCATGCATTAATTTTAAACCATCCTTTATTTATATAATTTAGCCTTCTTAAAGCTTCCTTAAGTACCACTGTAGGCCTGTAGCAGGCCTATACGGTAGGCCTACTATACTGTACCTGTGATCAATATGTTTTTTTTCTGGGAGGAAATTTTTTTTTTTCAACATCATGTATTCATTAGTAAAACAACTTATTAATGCTTTCTTTTTTTTCTATAAGATTCTTTCAATATTCCACAATGGTGACGATTATTGCTGACTTTAAACCACACTGTGTTTTTAGTGGATCAGATATTCTTGTAACATGTCGTGTGGAAGGAGTAAAGGACAAACATGTTGTAAGCTGGCTTAAAGATGGACAAGAGATTGTCCGAGGTGAAGAAATGTTTGTAAATTTTTACACCAGTAAGCGTATGTTTCCTACAGTTAATACAGATGGAAAATACAGTCTTGACATAAAAAATGCAGACATTACTGATGAGGGAACATATTCACTCAGAGTTTACGAACAACGCTGTTCCAGAAATCTAAAACAGATTGCACAAGCAGACATTGCGTTTGTGAGTGTTTGCAGTCCAAAGACTAGTGAAAACCCGAAACGCAGATTAAATTTTTCACTTGAGTGAATCGTTGCAAGGATGACAAAGTTTTCAAATTTTGCACATATGTTCACTAGGGCATATACTTTATACTCGAAAAATCACTGTAGCCAAAACAAATTGTATTCTATGACCATAAATAGATTAATGATTAATAAATGCCATTTTGTTAGGAAAATATCAAAGAACAAGGATTGCTGTTTATTTGGTTGTAATGATTGGCATTCTTTCTTTTTTATTTCAAACATTCCTTTGGATCTGGATTTTGTCTATTGTGCCAGGGAGGTGAAAAAATAATAATTATTTTTTCACCTCCCTGATTGTGCTATGTCTCCATGGATATAAAAGAAATACTTCATTCAATTAAATTAACAAAATATATTTACGAAAAACAAAAACTTTTTTATTTAATAATTAAAACACTGCATTGAATAGATTTGATCAATATATTAGGTGTTAAAAATAAACGATTGGAAATTTCAACCCTGGAGTACCCCTTTAAGGAATCAATGCATGCTCAGTCAGCCAATATTTGCCAAAATAAAAGTCGAATACATTCTACGGTCGTAAATTCACATTTTCGCCAACCTCCTCCTGTGCATGTTACTGTTACCACAGAGAATGAGTCATCGAGTAAAAATAAATAAATTTGTTGTTTCAACTTTTGGTCTCTTTTGTCTGACAGAAAAACTGAAGTTTTTTTAGATTAAACTAATTATAATTGTCTGTGTTTCTCTCTTTTCCTTACCAAAATGTACAAAACACAGTTTTAAAGCCTAATATATAGACTAAACATAAAAGTAACACGTAAATACTACGTCAGGTGTTTTTATATCGTATTTTTATGTGGCTCGGAAGAGCAGAAGAGGCAAAGGAAGGAACACCATAAAAATGGTAAAAAATTAACCAAACTTACCAGATATTTAGAATTATACTGTAACAACTTAATGATACAAGTTCAGTCTTGAGTACAGTAACTCTTACTAAAGCATTTACTCTCTCCAATCTTCTTGTAAGCAACTTATCACCTATGAATGGATCTCAGTTTGTGTTTGTGAAATCAACTGGAACCGTACTTATCTTTTGTCGCGGCGATAAATTCAAAAGCGATTAAATCATTGTAAACGCCCTCTCTCGTCGTCATCAAACGAGACGTGTTATCTTTTGACGACGCACGTACTTAGAATGGACAACAGATGGCGAATAGAAACGGACATCAGATTCAAGGGAACTAAGAAGGTAAGTAAGTTTACATGGCTGTATCTGTACAAAACATGTATATACTACTGATTGAAGAAGTAAAGTAAAGAATCGGTCTTTAGGCCTAATCATGGAGTCCATGCTTTAATTGTAAACCATCTGTTACAACCGCTAATGTAGAAAACGCCAGCTAATGTCGAAAAAACCGCTAATGTAGAACAATCCACCACCGCTAATGTAGTAAAACCTCCAGCTAATGTAGAAACACCAACAGCTTATGTAGTAAATATAAATCAACACCAGCTAATGTAGAAACGAAAATTGCCTCCCAGCTTATGTAGTTACTATCGCCAGCTAATGTAGAAAATGTTATATATTTTACAAAAATGTCTAAATCATGTGCAAATGCATCGATCTTTACTTAGAATTTAGATATCAGTTTTTCCACCTCTTGTAAGCAAAACGACCACACATCGTAAGCAACCATATCTGTTAAGGGACCGGTTCTCATAATCGACCACCTCTCGTAAGGGATCACCACCTCTCATAAGGGACCGCTTCTCATAATCGACCACCCCTCGTAAGCGACCACCTCTCTTAACGACCACACCTCTCGTAAGTGACCACCTCTATTAAGGGACCACGATCTCTTTCTCTCTATTAAAGGACCGCTTCTTATAATCGACTATCTCCCGTCTCAACGACCTCGCGTAAGTGACCACCTCTATTGAACGACCACCGTCCCTTTTAAGGGACCGCTTCCATCGCATACGAGAGGTGGTCAATGATGAGAAGCGATCCTTTAACAGAGACAGTGGTCGTTCAATAGAGGTGATCACTTTCGAGAGGTCGTTGTGATGAGAGACGGTCGATTATGAGAAGCAGTCCCTTAATAGAGGTGGTGGTCATTTAAAAGAGGTTGTCACTTATGAGAGGTGTGGTCGTTAAGAGAGGTGGTCGCTTACGAGAGGTGGTCGATTATGAGAAGCGGTCCCTTAAACAGAGATGGTTGCTTACGATGTGTGGTCGTTTTAGAAAGTTGGTTGCTCACGAGAGGTGGAAAGACTGATAGCTAAGTAAAGATCAATGCATTTGCACATGATTTAGACATTTTTGTAAAATATATAACATTTTCTACATTAGCTGGCGATAGTAACTACATAAACTGGGAGGCAATTTCGTTACTACATAAGCTGTTGACCGTTTCTACATTAGCTGGTGTTGATTTTTATTTACTGCATAAGCTGTTGGTGTTTCTACATAGCTGGCGTTTTCTACATTAGCGGTTGTAACACCATCCTTTATTTATATAGTTTAGCCTTCTTTAAAGCTTCCTTAAGTACCACTGTAGGCCTGTAGCAGGCGCGGCCTATTCAGTAGGCCTACTGAGCCTATGTAGATCAATATAATGTTGTTTTTTTCTGGGAGGAAATATTTTTTTTTTTCAACATCATGTATTCATTAGTAAAACAACTTATGAATAAGTTTTGTCAGACATTTGAAATTCTATAATTATTTAAAAAATATCCTTTCTTTTTTTCTATAAGAATCTTTACAATATTCCACAATGGTGACGATTATTGGTGACTTTAAACCACACTGTGTTTTTAGTGGATCAGATATTCTTGTAACATGTCGTGTGGAAGGAATAAAAGACAAGCATGTTGTAAGCTGGCTTAAAGAGGGACAAGAGATTATTCGGGGTGAAGATATGTTGGTAGATGATTACACCAGTAAGCGTATGTTTCCTACAGTTGATAGAGATGGCAAATACAGTCTTCAAATAAAACATGCAGAGATTACTGATGAGGGAACATATTCACTCAGAGTTTACGAAAAACGCCGTTCCAGAAATCTAAAACAGATTGCACAAGAAGACATTGCGTTTGTGAATGTCAGAAACTTTGGTGAACAACTGAATTGGAGAATGGTGCAAAATTCTGCATCATTCTGTATAGTGAGCTGATAATACTATAAGTCCAGGCTTAGTTTAGACAACAAAACCAGGGAAGAGTGTACAATTATAATAATTTTACTCCTTCCTGCTATATCAATGTTATATTATACAGATATTGCCTGCTTAGAGGTAAAATATAAGATTTGACATCCCTCGGGGAATGATATTTTGTTCGAGGGAATATATATTTCCTGAAGGGCGCGCGCTGTCAAATCTTATATTTTACCTCTAAGCAGGCAATATCTGTATAATGTTACATTTTTGGTAGAATTTTGTCTGTTTATAAACAACTGTGTTTGTCAAAATCCTGAATAGATATCTTTTATTACCTTTTCTAAGTTTAAGTATAAAATTGTATTGTCCATGAACACTGCTGCCAATCTATAGATTAGATCAACTTTTAGGTTTTTCACTCAGAGTTTACGAACAAAGCTTCTAGAAATCTAAAACAGCCAATATTTGCCAAAATAAAAGGCGGATACATTCTACGGTCGTAAATTCACATTTTCGCCAACCTCCTCCTTCTGTGCGTGTTACTGTTACCACAGAGAATGATGTCATCGAGTAAAAATAAATAAATATATTTGTTGTTTCAACTTTTGATCTCTTTTGTCTGACAAAAAAACTGCAGGTTTTTTAGATTAAACCAATTATAATTTCCCTACCAAAATGTACAAAACACAGTTTTAAAGCCTAATATATAGACTAAACATAAAAGCAACACGTAAATACTACGTCAGGTGTTTATATATCGGATTTTTCCAATCTTCTTTTAAGCAACTTATCACCTATGAATGGATCTCAGTTTGTGTTTGTGAAATCAACCGGAACACCGTACTTATCTTTTGTCGCGGCGATAAATTCAAAGGCGATTAAATAATTGTAAACGCCCTCTCTCGTCGTCATCAAACGAGACGGTCTTATCTTTTGACGACGCACGTACTTAGAATGGACAACAGATGGCGCTATGGTAATTGTATAATAAACGCGCACTCTTCCCTGATAAAAAGTACTCTGACAAATTATTTAAAAAAAAAACAAATTGTCAAGAATGAAATTCTGAACTATTTACGGCCATTGGTTTTGTTATACACGAAGTATTCCTTCACTTTGAAATAATATGTAAGCTAAAAAATGAAAGCAATACTGGAACAAGTCTACCCATCAAGAAACATCAGTGGGCCAAATGTGAGCACGTACCATTCAGCGATTTCGGAGGAGATACGTAAAATGACGTGACCAAATTATTAGCATTTAATAGATAACAATTTATATAACAAGGTGGGTAGAGAGGTTTTGATTTTTGACAATTGTTCATAATCAAATCTATGTTAAGAAATGAATATGTTAAAAAAGTGAATATGTTAAGAAAGAATACGTTAAGAAAAATGAACACGCTAAAGCGTGGTTCCCACTAGAACGCGACGTATCGACACAAAATGATGTATTGCGTAATGGGAACCGACGACGCAACAGTGCTGCAAAAATCGCAGGTTTGATTTCACGTAGGCGGGGGAAAACACAATTATTGGAAGGGCATTTTCTTACGTTGCGTAGGTTACGTTACGTTGCATCGCAAGTGGGAACCAAGCTTTAGATATGAATACGCTAAGAAATGAACATGTTAATGAATAGGTTAAGATATGAATGTTATGAAATTTCATTATGAAATGACTATATTATATTAGTAATAAAAGAATAATAATAAAATCTTGACTGACCTTGATATACTCAATTGGAAAAACCAGATCTAAAAATAAATGGAATTGTTTCCTGATCATCATTACCTGATAGGCCTACTGGAATTTTTTGAATAGGAACACACATCAGATTCAAGAACTAACTAAGAAGGTAAGTAAGTGTACATGGCTGTATCTGTACAAAACATGTATATACTTCTGATTGAAGACCACTAAAGAATCGGTCTTTAGGCCTAATCATGGAGTCCATGCATTAATTTTAAACCATCCTTTATTTATATAATTTAGCCTTCTTTAAAGCTTCCTTAAGTACCACTGTAGGCCTGTAGCAGGCCTATACAGTAGGCCTACTATACTGTACCTGTAGATCAATGTTTTTTTTTCTGGGAGGAAATTTTTTTTTTCAACATCATGTATTCATTAGTAAAACAACTTATTAATGCTTTCTTTTTTTCTATAAGATTCTTTACAATATTTCACAATGGTGATGATTATTGCTGACTTTAAACCACAGTGTGTTTTTAGTGGGTCAGATATTCTTGTAACATGTCGTGTAGAAGGAATAAAGGACAAGCATGTTGTAAGCTGGTTTAAAGATGGACAAGAGATTATCCGAGGTGAAGATATGTTGGTAGATGATTACACCAGTAAGCGTATGTTTCCTACAGTCGATACAGATGGAAAATACAGCCTAAAAATAAAAAATGCAAAAATTACTGATGAGGGAACATATTCACTCAGAGTTTACGAAAAACGCTGTTCCAGAAGTCCAAAACAGATTGCACAAGCAGACATTGTGTTTGTGAATGTCAGAAAGTCTGATGAACAACTGAAATGCAGAATTGTGGATAAAGCGTTATACCGACCCAGAAGCGTACAGAGGCCCGAGGCCCCTGATTTAGGAACTCGAAGTGGCCCTCCATCTCTGGAAGCATCGGGCATTTATAGCTTTTTTAGATATATTTTAATGTCTGTTTTTTCCCTCTGGACATGGCTCAGAGCCCTCATAAGCTCTAAAGCCCCTGTTAGCAAGTGAGCGCTCATAGTCGTTACGCCACCACACTGACAAATTTTGCACATGTTCACTAGGGCATCTCGACAAATCATAGTATTAGTAGCAAAAAAAAAAAGATTATATGACCATAAGAGAATGATTAAAAATGTGTGTAAGCAATCTTCATACTCCAGTGTTCTTTGTTATTTTCCTGTTTATTTAATTGTACTGATTGGCATTCTTTCAAACATTATTCGGATATGTTCTTCGGTATGTATTTTATAGCAATAAATCTTCTAATAGTACCCCCCACCCCCACCACCCCTTCTAATAGTAACCCACCTTATAAGTCAATCTATAACAATAACCCACTACTCTAATAGTAACCCATGGGGTTAATATTAGAGTCACAAAAACTATTGACAAAATGACATTATGAAGAATTTATGATTTAACCGTATTTTGAAAACAAGGAAAAACATGTTGATCTCGGGAGTGGGGGAGGATTGAGTGTTTTGGGGTTTATAAAATAAAGCAAACAAATTTTCGTACTGTTTTATTATTTTGCTATGAGTTGCTGACCGGAAAAGTTGGGGATGGGCTACTATTTTCAGGTGACTAATTTAAGATTAGTAATACTGCTCTAATAGTAACCCCCATTCTAATAGTACCAACCCTAAAAAACAATCAAAGAACCCAGGGTTGCAATCAGAATATTTACGGTATTTGTTGGCACCATGGAAAATGGAAGAGTGTAGGCCTACTCTTCGCTAGAACGATGACCATAATTCATTCTGTATGTAACAACTGTGTTTGTCAAAATGTTATTGTCTTTTCTAAGTTTAAGTATATTGTCCATGAATTAGTTAACACTGCTGCCAATCTATAGATTAGTTCAACTTTTTTCGGCTTTTCTTTTTGTTATTTTTATATGTGTGTTTTTATATTTATATCTATATTTTCATCCTGTGGTGTATACACTGTTGGATGTGAAATAATGAATAAAAAAATATATGTCTATTATTTACATTACAGTCAGTAAAGCACCTAATACTGCGTGCGTCTATTTGCTTTTGACGAAGATGTGATTTATTTTAAAGAGAATTATTAAAATTACATCAAGATTTAGTACTTTTGTTTTCCGACTTTCATCCAGCTCAGCGAATGAATATTATTCACAAATCTAAGAACCTTGAATAACAGGATCATTCCATTTTATAGTAGGGGCCAAGATAACCCGATTTTATCCGTGTATTAACCACTAATTATACGAGTTTGTTGGTTTTGTTAAATTACTTATTTAACATTACTTACTTATCATTTGACTAATTCTATTTAATGTGGATCGCAAGGAACTTGTCACTTTTATCATTGTTTAGATTTATTGTCACCAACAACAAAGGGTGAAGTAGCCAGCAATGAAAAGATGTCCTTAAAATAGGACGGAGATTGGATAATTATTTACATTCAGATTTCAGTTAAGGGTCCTTGTTGAAAAGGTTTTAGTTTAAAACGTACTTTAGAGTTTAGACCCCTTTATACTTTTATCGATTTGTTTATCTTTAAGGCCACTGTGTAGTAGCTTACGACTAAGGCCACTGTGTAGTAGCTTACGACTGTCGTACCGCACCGCATTGTTCAGTGGAACGGTCTGCGACGCGGAAACGTTTCTGCGCAGTCGCAGAAGAATTTATCGTATTGAATTCGATCCCTACCGAACATCCTCAGGCCTCGAATAGTCAGTACTCATTATAGCCCAACTGGAATACATATCTGTGTACTAACTAACCGTAGTTGTTGTCTTCGTGTTGTAGGATAATACACACACACACACCCGCCTTTGTTTACGTGCAAAGAACGGACAAATCTCTGGATATTTTACTGACTTTACGGATAATATAAAACCATGCGGTTGTCCAAAATGGATATTAGATTATCATTATTCATTGTAATATTATTATCAGCATTGGTTCAGAGCACAACAGAGATAGATAATCGTGAGTATAATTTTCTGTAAATATTTTATGTTGTATATACATCATTCATAATAATTTCAGTGAAAATACGTTTAAAATAATTAAACCATGGGACCTCCATGATTAAACTGTATTAGCAAATTATAGAGTCGACAAGCTGATGTAGGCCTACATTAAATCATTATTGACAGGCTAACATATATCATTACGTAATACTATATAGAGAACATTAATTATATGAGCTTTGTTTACGACATACAATAGCTATAATGTATACTGTGTGTGAACATCTCACTCCATTCTTCATTCTCATTCATAACCTGATGAGATGTTCATTCTAATATTTTACCAGAAAACACGTAGCATAACAAAGTAGGCATTCACATAAATGTAATATTAACGTTTTTTATTTCTGATAATGGATTTTGTCTAAATGCTAAGTCCTGACGAAGCCATGGTTTGTATGCCAAGTGTATTTGTAAGAGTGTACGATTGTTATTGCGTCGTGTGGACATGATTTACTCGGAACAAAAGACAATTTTTCTGATTGAATAATTTATTTTAACCAACAACTCTGTATTTATCATTTGTATATAAACCCTGCACTTCCATACATACAAAATGATATTTATTAAATGCAGATAATGCACTCCAAAGAAATTGTTACTTGATTGAAAAAAAAACCACTTTAATACCAGTGTAGGCTATACATTGCCTTAACTCCAAATGCTTAGTTCCGTTTATACCTTTATAAACGTATTATTGAAAGTATTGTTGTATTTCTACAGTGTATGGTTTGGATAAACATTATAAACGTTGTTTATTTCAAAAAGTGAACTCATTGTGCCCACATGCACGTTGTAACAAATCACCCAAATAAATGAGGTTAAACTCCTACTTGTCTTCGTGAGTCACCAATTCGATGAAGTATGTCAAAAACTAACAACCCGAGAGTTATATCACCACTCAGTTTACTAATTACAACCATAAATTCTGCTATAGATAAAAGTCATCTTCATTTAACGTTGATTAAACTTACTGTAATTGAATCCAGGGAGTGTAACCATACAACAGTATGTAATAATACTGTATTATTACTGTATATTATTATTACTGTACCTAATATTTGTCATATAATACTGTATTATTACTGTATATTATTATTACTGTACCTAATATTTGTCATATAATACTGTATTATTACTGTCTATTACTGTACCTAATATTTGTCATATAATACTGTATTATTACTGTCTATTACTGTACCTAATACAGTATTTGTCATATAATACTGTATTATTACTGTCTATTACTGTACCTAATATTTGTCATATAATACTGTATTATTACTGTCTATTACTGTACCTAATATTTGTCATAATCACTGCAAAATGAATGATACAGCTTACAGTATACTACTGTATAGTCCTCTTGTCAACCGGCTCTGCCACCGTGATTTCGTTCACGTATGTTGACCCTGGTCTCCCCAATTCATTTTTTAGATAATATATATAAATATTAACTAGAATTTAATTCGTCACTTTGACGAATTATACACCTAAAAATAAAAAATGTGTTCATTGTCGACCTTTTCGAGAGTGTTTTAAGCAATAATATAAATTTAATTTCTTTATCATTTAAAAGTAGTTTTTCAATAAGTTAAGTGTGTACTGTAATTTAGATTTTCCACTCTTTTGGCATTCTGTAGGCCAGTATAAACTCACTACAGTATGAATACATACTAATTAATATTATTTAAATAGTGTATGTTTACTCCCGGAGGATGGTGGTGCATACGCTTCGTGTATTACTGTTTATCATTATACAATTTGTGATAAGCCAGTTGTAATCGTTTCTAATTCGATTCGTAAAAAGCAAGCCATCTCCGCCATATTCTTTACTGCTATTCCATAACACATGACTGCCTGCTTTGTTGTCGAAGCTCGTGTTTCAAAATTGTTTGATAGACCAAGCTGGCAGCCAGGATCAAGGTCAATTTGAAACAGCAATTTAATCAACCAATAATCGGCCATTTTCTACATGTTAAATATTACAGTATGTTTTAATACTGTTTAAATGCCTCTGTCCTGTTTGCCTGAGTATGGCGCGCCAAGCTGTCATTTATTCGGAAATAAAGACATCTTAGTTAGGATACTGGCTACAGAATTATGTTGCTATTGCTATTAATATTATATATACATTATATGTTTTGATACTGTTTAAAGGCCTCTATTCTGTTTGCCTGAGTATGACGCGCCAAGCTGTCATTTATTCGGAAATAAAGATATCTTAGTTAGGATACTGGCTACTACAGAATTATGTTGCTATTGGTATTAATGCATACTGGCTGGTACTTATTTTAGGCGGTCTTCAATTTAATTGTATTTATTTTAAATTGCAGGTTGATGGCTTCCGAGAGGAACGTAAATTTGACATACAACACGTGTATATAAAATTCATAACAAATACTATAATGTTTATGATATGTTTAGGAAATCCTTTCCTATAAATGTAGTACGACAAAGGAAATGACCACCATAATATTAATATACACCGTCACAAAACTATGGCGCGCCATACAAAACGGTAGATGACGTGCAGTAGTTCACCCGATTCCCAGTGCTATATCTCCACATACTATATATTTCCGAAGTATCATAGGACTATTTGGTAATGCAGCATCACATGTGGTGCCTGTATCATGTAATGTTAGGTTGAGGGTTAGGTTACTCTAGATACATGTGAAACATATGTGATGTATTACCAAATATTCCTATGATACTTTGATACTTCGGAAATTGATAGAGTACCGAGAATCGGAGAATCGGCTGAGTAGTTGATAGAGATGTTATACAATCTAGGCGGATAGAGACATTAAGATTGATATGCTCGTAGTTTTAACGTGACCATCCTACTGTATCTACACAAGACGTAATGGGGTTCACTCTAGTCACTTTTGTACACAGTTTATGTTAATCAATCCAATATTCATGACTCATAGAAATCGACTTGATTCCAGATAGAGTATAGTTTGTAGATTTTGTACAGGTGAGATATCTACTCTTGGAATTAGTGTCGAATTTCATTCATTTCATCAATAAGGTATGGATCATCTCCATGTATAGAAAATCAAGATTGTTTGTTTTTTAATATCAATTTATCATCGATGATACATTCTCGGTATTTATTTTTAATATTTAACAGCACACGGATTTGTGTATAAATTGTACGGTATATATTTATTAAATCATGTATATCATATATTATATCTCCATAACATTACAAGAACCTCCTGTTCAAAGGACAAAAAAACAATGACATCGTGTAAAATTGCACGACACATTATACGTTGTGTGTGATCGCATTCGATATTACGTTTTGTTCGGTTCAATCGGGAAATTGTAAATCAACATTTTCCTACAGGAAATAGATTTTTTTTTAAAGATTGTGTTTGATTGATTTTAATTATGTTGATATGGTCCAGGCTTTTGTCTACAACTTCCGGTGATTTTTGGCATGTGGAGCCGAGTCATGAGACAAACACTATTGTGAAACCCTGTAGGGGTCTTTTTCAGTTTGCCCAAACGAAACAAAACTGTAAACTTCAATATTAGAAGAAAACAATAATACACATGGGCTATAATGTCTCTGATTAATGAAACTGACAATTACATTGCTTGGGAATTGCTAGACGTTGATTTTGCTTCAATGTGTAGGCCTACCATGGCATAATACAATGTATGGAAAACACCAATACCAAATCTCCACATGGCATTGTGATGTAATAAGCAAATTACGTAATTCAGCATTGTGCATCAACATGGGCTGCCTGTATCATATGGAAGCTATTCGTTATGTTATGGTAGGCGGCACATGTGATGCTATATCACCGAATATGCCTATGATTGGGCAAATTTAGATACAGTATACCGAGAATCAGCTAATGGAATAGTGTACATTCCATCCAGTGGAATCCTGTTATTATTTTTCCTCAATTGTTGGCACGAATTGCACCATTGATGATATCGTATCATCCATTTACATTACACTGTACTGTGGTATCACACGCCTTACCACTTGGCGTGTGTTGATTGTGTTTGTCGGCTTTTCCGGATGTCCTGGAGCGTGGATGGCATTTCTCGTGCATGTTATGATAAATTTATCAATCGGCAGGTGACGTGGTGAAGATGTTTTTACAAACCTGCCCTTCTTAACCCCATTCCAGTGACATACTGACACTACTTAACAATGTTATCTCTTTCTTTACCACAACATATAAATACTTTAGATTTAATTGCAAGAATGTGAATCCCCCCCCCCCCCCCACCCTCTTCCAACTCAACATAAATACACTTTTTTGGAGAACCGGACATTTTTCCTGTATGTAGGCTACCATATATTTTTTAATAAAACCAGATTTCTTTTTTTAATAAAGGAAAGCTTGGTTATAGAACATGACTTGACAAGCAATGGATTATTTGAAAATTCGCGTGTGGTTGGTCAACTCGCTTGCGTTGTGCGTCTAATACGTCATTGCGTTGCGTCTCTACTGTCTAGTGGGAACTCGACACGACATTACGTTCAGCTTTAACATTAAATTAAAGAGAAGAGAGATAATGTATTTGTTTATTCGGAAAGAACGCATCTTAATTTATTAGAACAATCTCAATCCATCAAGTCTATTTGTTTTGAATGTCAGAAAATAAGAGATAGATTGATGGACCATGTACACGTCATCTGACAAAGCTCTCTGACGTGATTAAGATCGAATTAAGTCAGCTGGCATTGACGAATGTTTTAACATGTCTGTTGACACTAACACAATGTTAGCAATGTTTTATTGGTATAGCAACATAATTTGATGTAACATTTATTAGGCCAAAACAAACTAGCTTTCTGACGGAAGGCTACATCGTCGGCAGGCTATCTAGAGGTTGTGGGAGTTTCGAATTTGTTCGCAACGTGTTCTTGATGTTCTACGAAGGAGGAGGGGGGAGGGGGTGGTTGCACGAACAAAACATTTATTGAGAGTGACTAGATGACGGACGGAAGGCTACTTCGTCTGCAGGCTTTTTTATGATAACAAGTTTTTTCGAAATGCTCAATATGGTCTAAAACGTCTCCAAATGGTATAATAAGCTATTCTGTACACTTTGATATTTTGTGTGAAAAAGTTTTGTCGAAATGCTCAAAATGGTTTAAAACGTTTCCAAATACGATATTAAGCTATTTTGTGCACTTTGATATTTTTGTGTGAAAAGTTTTATCTGGATGTGTGTGAGTTCGGGTCTCATCCGAATTTGATGTCCCACACGTACAGGTATTGGGTGAACAAAACATAATATAGAGATCTCAGACGCAAAGCTACTTTCCTAGCACCGAATAGTCAAATTATCATCATGCCATTTAAATCCAATCTGCAGACAGTACTGTTTTGATTCAGAGCTCGTATACAAGAAAGCTTCTTTTCATTTCTGTGATTATTTATATATTTTGTTTGCTTTTGTCTGTTTTGTTTTGGCGTCCCTGACACACGCATTTGCTTTTTTGGTGACGCCACCATTTTGGAAATAAATGTTATTTTTGAGTGATTTTGATTTTGTTTCTTGATTTATTTAAAGGCAGTTAGGCTAATATATTATAATGGATGGATGATTACGGGGTTAAGTTCGGGACATTACTAATTTTGTCGACAAAATTAGCATTGTCCCGAACGGCGCCCCGTACATGATAGCATTTGTAGATGTTGTTTTGATTCAGTGTGCTGATTCTCAATATGTTAATATGTGTGATTCATTCTACTGTGTCAGTGGTCGTGAGCTGTCGTGCAATAATTGCATTTTAAAACAGCTAACTGTAGTAATTCCCCATGTTCTCGTATATTTTTATACTGTGCCGTATCTGTGGTTGGTATATGGATAGATGACTGATTAGGAAAAATGTAGGCCCCTACCAAGAACACAAGAAAACAACACAACAATTGATTTTGCTCGTAGCGTAGTATCTTAGGACAAAAGTGTTTTTGTCTTAAGTCTGTACTTACTGTATTTCGAGGCTTTTCGATGTTTGTCGGAGTTTACAAGCTCAAGTAGTATACGTATGGAACGCCATATATTTATCTTTTTACTAATAAGTACTTAAAAGAGTCAATGGGTGCATATTCGAAAGTAGAAGACCGTTTTTAATGAACCTGTCTGTCTTTTGGCAGACATAATTAGGCCTATTCGGATTGTATATATTTATTCGTTCTTTTCTCTATGGTTTGTCGACATGGTTCGCATTGTACTCAATGGGTATATATTCTTTCCTCATTCGGAAGTATGAGATCGTTTTTAATGAACCTGTCTGTCTTTTGGCAGACATTAATTAATCTAATTGTATCTATTTATCCTTTCTTCTCGATGGCTTGTCGACATGTTTTGTTTGTACCGTCGTGATAACAATACTGCGTCCGTCAACTTGAGACGACGACGTCAGTTCTTTTGTTGTGTAGGCCTGTCATTCGTTGATTAACACATCGATTAGAGACCCCAAGGTGAGTGATAGGTGTGACAAACCACAAGCGTGGGAGCGGTGTTTGTCACAGGCCGAAAATGTAGATCGGAACCAGGTTTTGACCAAATGACGTGAAATGTTTAACAATGTGTAATGCTTTGTATGCGGAGTGTCCTGAATGTCATGTGTTTGACCATTTTACCATTATGCTCACAGATTTTTATTGTATCTTTTATCAATTAAGATAACTCTTTTACTGGTGTGTGTCTGAATCAGTAATTAAGTGGGACCGGGAATGCAAGCTCAAGGTATTCAGTAACCATACAACCATAGATCCTACTATACTGAGGAGATACGGATATATACGACAATGTACTATAATGTAATAAGTAGAAATATACTCCATACGGCATTTACGTACTCTAACTAGACATACCATTGACACTAAAATGCAACTTGAGATTAGGCTGACCTTTGACCTGTCTCATCATCGAATCTTTTGAGAATTATGATACCTTATGTTTTTAATCTTCGATTGCTATTTCAAGTGAGAGCGGAAGACGGTGTCTGATTAGATTGTAGAATAGGTTTTCAGAAAAACGCTCTAAAAGCATGGACCGGATTTTGTTTTCTGACTGACTTTTAAAATCAATATTCCTTCCTCATAATTTACTACAGTACAAAATCAAACTAAAGCTCTGTCTATACTATCAAACTAATTTGACAAAAAAAGGGTGATGTGCCCAAATATGGTAGTGATATGCTTAAATGTGGTTTTGTAATGAATATTTATGTATGTTTATGATTTTTGTTGTGAATGGAAATAAAGAAACAAACAATGATAATGACATCATCATGTCCATCACATTTTTTGTCACATAACGTTTTATAAGTGTAGACAGAGCTTTAGTTAGGTCGTAAGTGGTACGAAATTAAACCAATTTATACATAATAATAAGCAGGTACTGTAGGCCTACTGTAATTTCATAAACGATGCATGCGCTATGTTACAATACATCAGTTAAGCCTGGTTCCCACTAGCGACGCACTGATATTCCCAAATATGATAGGGATATGACATCATCATTTCCATACATGGGCACTTCACATTTTTTGTCACATAAAGTTTGATAGTGTAGATAGAGCTTTATTATTTTGTACAGTATAGCATGGAGAAATTTCTCCATGAGTATACTAAATTCAGTTGTGCAGTTACGAAATGGGAAATAGGATAGACGTTTATTACATTAAATGGAAGCAATAAAGCAGCCCACTGTTTCAGAATTCTACCGTACGTACCGTAGGCCCAATGATCTTAATTACAGACCGTAAGGAATCAGCAGTGGTTTGTCCTAAGGCACCATCGGATAACAATCGTAATCTGGCCAAATGTTTGTGTTATTCGAAATTGAGAACAGTTAATTTCTTGTAATGTCTCGGCGCATGGGGTGCATGCTACTTCAACCCAGTTTGCTACTTAAATGGGTTCATGGCTTTTCTGTAGCTGAGTTGAGTATGGCGCGCCAATGTCATTTATTCAAGCAATAGAGATATCTTAGTTTTAAATAGATATCTTGGTTTTAAATAGAGGTATCTTATAGTTTTAAATAGAGATATCTTAGTTTTAAATAGAGATCTATTAATGGAGATATCTTACTAAGATATCTTTATTTCCGAATAAATGACAGCTTGGCGCGCCATAGTTGAGCCAACCACGAATTACCGATGTTATATCGTTTCAACCTGGTATATCCGTGATTTGCTAATTTTGTTTGATTGCTATCAATTTAGTATTAACAGTTTAAAATTAAGCGGTTTAACAATATCCTGATCACGTGTCATTAATGGATGTCAGTTGTGCTATATTTCGCTTTATATTATTAGCTTTAGGCTTTAAGGTGCCTGAATTATTTTTACGAATTTCAATTCTGTGTAAAATGAAGTACAGTATTAAAAAGATTGTTTTGGTTTTTTGATCTATCACGTCGTGATTGGTCAAATTAGGCCTACGTGCAAAATGCGTCCAGTGGAAACCAAGCATTAAGACGTGGCGCAAGGAACGCTTAA